>NC_064644.1:339521934-340133857 GCF_023864345.2 Schistocerca serialis cubense | reverse complement strand
GCATTTGCGTTAGTGATTGTTTCAAATTTTAACAGCTGCTGTCTACATCTACGTCGTAAGCCGCAAGCCACACTACTTCGTGTGGTAAAGTTTACGTCTGGCACCGCTAACTGATCTCTGCTTTGATGTTGCATTCGCTAATAGCGCGTTGGATGAATGATAGTCGGTAAGCCTCTGCATCAGCTCAAATTTCTCGAATTTTCTCGTTTTGGTCTTTTCACGAGATGTTTTTGAGACAAAGTAATATGTCTTCGGAGTCTTCTCGGCAAGTGCTGTCTCTATATTTTCATAGAAGACCTCTCTGTGATTCACAACGCTTATCTTGATGCTAAAGGAGTGTTCTGAACATCTCTTAACGCTCTCATGTCGACTAAACGAACCCATGACGAAACGCGACGCTCTTCTTGGGATCTTCACGGTCTCTTCCAGCAGCTGTATATCGGATAGTTTTGAGGGCTGCAGTAACATACGCAAAGTCATTCGAGGATTCTTTAAAAATGCGTATTAGGGATATCATTTCAATAAAATATCATTTTCCTCCGTTTCTTAACATTCTTTTTAATACCTGTGGACCCTGTTGCTGTCACAGCCTTACGATCACTTATTGTCTTCTCTACGTTAACTGATTGGGGATAGTTCGGATGTGTTTGTCGCTGAAAGGTTTAAGAGGTTCTCTCATGAAACCTTTTTCCATTTGCTCGAAGTAATTTTCGGGAAAGATTTTCGGAACAATCTCACACGAATCTGTATCTCTAGCACCAATTTGGGTCGCATGACTCTCCCGTTCTGTAGATGGATAATTTAAGTGTTCCCATAGAGTAGCATTCTCAGGAACAGTACTCGAGACATACAGCAAGTTCTCCCCAAAGCGCTCTGCCATTAAGGATCATGACACAGGTGGTCATTGTAAGCATCCACTTAACAAGTTAGCCCCACCTCTGATAATTAACTTAACCAAATCATTTTATATTTGGAATCCGGAATAATCTCATTAGACATTACAGACATTGTTCATGGCAATAAGTACGTCACCAATTTTTGGAGTGTAACTTACCCATACAATATACTTTAAAGTCAGAATTAGAATTTCACTTCAATTCAATTGTAGTTTCACTCAAATTCTTGCATGTTGAAGATATGTGTAAATCCAGTGTAGATTTTCGCGTCATAAAGCATTTGCCTTTTACTGCGGAGCTTTGCAGAGGGATGATGGAGGATGTATGATATAATTCCATTGAATTATCAGATCATTAGGCAATCTAGAATCGCTTGCAAACTTTCGACCTAATTCTCATCGCCTGTGCCAGATGAGAGCCCCTTTATAACGATGAGTCAAAACTTAAACAAAAAGAAAGTTGATTCTACTGAAATATAAGATATACTTTCGGTAACTACATAGAATTGCTAGAAATTAGCCCACCCTTTCGATGTCAATCTTTATCTTGTGTTTACTTAATTCAATTCATAGCACACGTCGCAATTCTGGCATGGGTTTTGTTTGCCGCGATGGGGATGACGTCATAAGCCACCAAAACAATTAAAGCAGCTTTCGGTCAAGGTGGTGGTAACAACCTTCGCACTATATGGACTGCTGTAGCAAGCTGACTCTTTGAAAGTTAAAGATCTCCATATTTTCAAGACGGCGCTGTGCTGTTTTTGCCTATGTTAACGTGGAACCACTGAAGCAGCGTGAAAGTGCATCTCACATGTTGTGTTGATTAGCCATGTAACCAAAATAATTAATGGAGACCTACGGCACTATCCCGAATGATCAGTAATTTTAGGAATATGTCCACCGGATTTGGAAATTAGGAAAAGGGGAGCCTTTTACTGGCTAAAGAAAGGCAATGAAAGGGATTTACGAAGGGTGCTTGGAACTGAAGCCAGTTTGAAAAAGACAGTAAAACATAGCATATTACAATTTCAGGCACTGGCAGGAGAATACACGAATTTCTCCCTAATGTCAGGGAAAGATTAAAAATGAGATTTGTAAAACCGTGGAGTGGATTGATACATTATCTGACCATCCACGGCCCTTACGATAGGTATCTATACAAAATCAAAAGGCAGATGAATGATAGCTGCTCCTGCGGCAAGGTGGGCACGCCAGAACATACATTGTGGGGCTGCGCGCCCTATGAATATCCAACTGCTAATGGACGTCATGTATTAAGAATGTGGGATCCCAAAGCTGCAATAAGGAACAAGTAGACTATCGCACCTTGGACGACACTGCAGCCGAAGTTTCCAGGAACGCCAAGGAAGACTTCACGAGGCATTCAACCATAAAGCGTCATGCTTCCATCCAGGCTAGAGAACATAATCAGCAGATGGAGAGACAATGACTGAAGTTAGCGACCACCGTGTGAAATACTTTCTCAAGAATCTATATCGCTTTGGTGCTAGTGATAATGGAAGTGTGGACTTTTAGAAGCAACAGTCATGGGTGGAATTACTCGCTACAGAGGAAACGCTGCTGACGTTGTACCCTACGCTAAAAGAATCCAACAAACTATGGCTGTTGATTGGTGTACCATGAGGCCGGATCCAGTAGCGGAAACAATCACGTACAAGTTAAATACATGAAAATAAATGAACAAACACCGAATAAATTCTATTGTTTGTAGTAGATTAGTAGGTGGGAAAATGGTTAATTGTTTCAATGTAGTTCTGTAGTAGTAGAAGTAGCTGCATTTTTTCAGTTTTAACCTCTCTCATTTTTAAAAAAATGAATGGAGGGTCAGAAACAAATAAGTAATACATAACTTATAACTATCCAAGGAAATGTGATTTGCATGGTCTATTTTAGCTTTTTAGATAATAGGCAGCAATTATGAAGAATAAATCTTCACGGTTTTCGCAGGGTCAGCATGGTTACGATCGGATTTGGTATGGTTAATTGAATGGGTGGCCGGATGCTCTTCCTGTCGCCACCTCGTACGCCCCCGGAATGGAATCAGTGCACCCCAGCTGTCTGCGTGTAGTGTAGACCATGAAATAGTGCGAACCTGTATCAAATGTCTGCGAGTCGTGTAAATGAGGCGGGACGTGGGGACCAGCCCGGTATTCAGGTAGTGGGATGAGGAAAAACGCCTAAAAGCTACATCCAGGCTGGCCAGCACAAAGGCCGTCGTCGTTAATCCGCTGGGCGGAGTCGATCCGGGACCGGCGCGCCTAACCGAGTCCAGGAAGTAGCGCATTAGCGCTCCCGACTAACCTGGCAGGCTATGAAGAATAAATAAAAGGTCCAAAATAAACAAACATTATGCATAGCTATAGTCTGTTACTTATCTTGTAAAAAAAATCTGGAACGTAACAGCCGGTCGCAGTGGCCGTGCGGTTCTAGGCGCTTCAGTCTGGAACCACGGGACCGCTACGGTCATAGGTTCGAATCCTGCCTCAGGCATGGATGTGTGTGATGTCCTTAGGTTAGTTAGGTTGAAGTAGTTCTAAGTTATAGGGTACTGATGGCCTCAGCTCTTAAGTCCCATAATGCTCAGAGCCATTTGAACCATTATTGAACATTCTACCAATCACTCCATTCCTTGACAGTATACATCCGCTTTTCGGTCAAAAAAAAAAATAAATAAAAATTTTCAATATGTGTGAAATCTTATGGAACTTAACTGCAAAGGTCATCAGTCGCTAAGCTTACACGCTGTTGTTGTTGTTGTTGTTGTTGTGGTCTTCAGTCCTGAGACTGGTTTGATGCAGCTCTCCACGCTACTCTATCCTGTGCAAGCTTCTTCATCTCCCAGTACCTACTGCAACCTACATCCTTCTGAATCTGCTTAGTGTATTCATCTCTTTGTCTCCCTCTACGATTTTTACCCTCCACGGTGCCCTCCAATGCTAAATTTGTGATCCCTTGATGCCTCAAAACATGTCCTACCAACCGATCCCTTCTTCTAGTCAAGTTGTGCCACAAACTTCTCTTCTCCCCAATCCTACTCAATACCTCCTCATTAGTTACATGATCTACCCACCTTATCTTCAGCATTCTTCTGTAGCACCACATTTTGAAAGCTTCTATTCTCTTCTTGTCCAAACTAGTTATCGTCCATGTTTCACTTCCATACATGGCTACACTCCATACAAATACTTTCATAAACGACTTCCTGACATTTAAATCTATACTCGATGTTAACAAATTTCTCTTCTTCAGAAACGCTTTCCTTGCCATTGCCAGTCTACATTTTATATCCTCTCTACTTCGACCATCATCAGTTATTTTACTCCCTAAATAGCAAAACTCCTTTACTACTTTAAGTGTCTGATTTCCTAATCTAATTCCCTCAGCATCACCCGAATTAATTTGACTACATTCCATTATCCTCGTTTTGCTTTTGTTGAAGTTCATCTTATATCCTCCTTTCAAGACATTGTCCATTCCGTTCAACTGCTCTTCCAAGTCTCTTGCTGTCTCTGACAGAATTACAATGTCATCGGCGTACCTCAAAGTTTTTACTGCTTCTCCATGAATTTTATTACCTACTCCGAATTTTTCTTTTGTTTCCTTTACTGCTTGCTCAATATACAGATTGAATAAATCGGGGAATGGCTACAACCCTGTCTCACTCCTTTCCCAACCACTGCTTCCCTTTCATGCCCCTCGACTCTTATAACTGCCATCTGGTTTCTATACAAATTGTAAATAGCCTTTCGCTCCCTGTATTTTACCCCTGCCACCTTCAGAATTTGAAAGAGAGTACTCCAGTTAACATTGTCAAAAGCTTTCTCTAAGTCTACAAATGCTAGAAACGTAGGTTTGCCTTTTCTTAATCTTTCTTCTAAGATAAGTGGCAAGGTTAGTATTGCCTCACGTGTTCCAACATTTCTACGGAATCCAAACTGATCTTCCGCGAGGTCCACTTCTACCAGTTTTTCCATTCGTCTGTAAAGAATTCGCGTTAGTATTTTGCAGCTGTGACTTATTAAATTGATAGTTCGGTAATTTTCACATCTGTCAACACCTGCTTTCTTTGGGATTGGAATTATTATATTCTTCTTGAAGTGTGAGGGTATTTCGCCTGTCTCATACATCGTGCTCACCAGATGGTAGAGATTTGTCATGACTGGCTCTCCCGAGGCCATCAGTAGTTCTAATGGAATGTTGTCTACTCCCGGGGCCTTGTTTCGACTCAGGTCTTTCAGTGCTCTGTCAAACTCTTCACGCAGTATCTTATCTCCCATTTCGTCTTCATCTACATCCTCTTCCGTTTCTATAATATTGTCCTCAAGTACATCGCCCTTGTATAAACCCTCTATATACTCCTTCCACCTTTCTGCCTTCCCTTCTTTGCTTAGAACTGGGTTGTCATCTGAGCTCTTGATATTCATAAAAGTGGTTCTCTTCTCTCCAAAGATCTCTTTGATTTTCCTGTAGGCAGTATCTATCTTACCCCTAGTGAGACAAGCCTCTACATCCTTACATTTATCCTCTAGCCATCCCTGCTTAGCCATTTTGCACTTCCTGTCGATATCACTCCTTTCATCAATTAAATTCAATATTTCTTCTGTTACCCAAGGATTTCTATTAGCCCTCGTCTTTTTACCTACTTGATCGTCTGCTGCCTTCACTACTTCATCCCTCAGAGCTACCCATTCTTCTTCTACTGTATTTCTTTCCCCCATTCCTGTCAATTGTTCCCTTATGCTATCCCCGAAACTCTCTACAACCTCTGGTTCTTTCAGTTTATCCAGGTACCATCTCCTTAAATTCCCACTTTTTTGCAGTTTCTTCAGTTTCAATCTGCAGTTCATAACCAATAGATTGTGGTCAGAATCCACATCTGCCCCAGGAAATGTCTTACAATTTAAAACCTGGTTCCTAAATCTCTGTCTTACCATTATATAATCTATCTGATACCTTTTAGTATCTCCAGGATTCTTCCAGGTATACAACCTTCTTTTATGATTCTTGAACCAAGTGTTAGCTATGATTAAGTTATGCTCTGTGCAAAATTATACAAGGCGGCTTCCTCTTTCATTCCTTCCCTCCAATCCATATTCACCTACTATGTTTCCTTCTCTCCCTTTTCCTACTGACGAATTCCAGTTACCCATGACTATTAAATTTTCGTCTCCCTTCACTACCTGAATAATTTCTTTTATCTCGTCATACATTTCATCTACACTCCTGGAAATTGAAATAAGAACACCGTGAATTCATTGTCCCAGGAAGGGGAAACTTTATTGACACATTCCTGGGGTCAGATACATCACATGATCACACTGACAGAACCACAGGCACATAGACACAGGCAACAGAGCATGCACAATGTCGGCACTAGTACAGTGTATATCCACTTTTCGCAGCAATGCAGGCTGCTATTCTCCCATGGAGACGATCGTAGAGATGCTGGATGTAGTCCTGTGGAACGGCTTGCCATGCCATTTCCACCTGGCGCCTCAGTTGGACCAGCGTTCGTGCTGGACGTGCAGACCGCATGAGACGACGCTTCATCCAGTCCCAAACATGCCCAATGGGGGACAGATCCGGAGATCTTGCTGGCCAGGGTAGTTGACTTACACCTTCTAGAACACGTTGGGTGGCACGGGATACATGCGGACGTGCATTGTCCTGTTGGAACAGCAAGTTCCCTTGCCGGTCTAGGAATGGTAGAACGATGGGTTCGATGACGGTTTGGATGTACCGTGCACTATTCAGTGTCCCCTCGACGATCACCAGTGGTGTACGGCCAGTGTAGGAGATCGCTCCCCACACCATGATGCCGGGTGTTGGCCCTGTGTGCCTCGGTCGTATGCAGTCCTGATTGTGGCGCTCACCTGCACCGCGCCAAACACGCATACGACCATCATTGGCACCAAGGCAGAAGCGACTCTCATCGCTGAAGACGACACGTCTCCATTCGTCCCTCCATTGACGCCTGTCGCGACACCACTGGAGGCGGGCTGCACGATGTTGGGGCGTGAGCGGAAGACGGCCTAACGGTGTGCGGGACCGCAGCCCAGCTTCATGGAGACGGTTGCGAATGGTCCTCGCCGATACCCCAGGAGCAACAGTGTCCCTAATTTGCTGGGAAGTGGCGGTGCGGTCCCCTACGGCACTGCGTAGGATCCTACGGTCTTGGCGTGCATCCGTGCGTCGCTGCGGTCCGGTCCCAGGTCGACGGGCACGTGCACCTTCCGCCGACCACTGGCGACAACATCGATGTACTGTGGAGACCTCACGCCCCACGTGTTGAGCAATTCGGCGGTACGTCCACCCGGCCTCCCGCATGCCCACTATACGCCCTCGCTCAAAGTCCGTCAACTGCACATACGGTTCACGTCCACGCTGTCGCGGCATGCTACCAGTGTTAAAGACTGCGATGGAGCTCCGTATGCCACGGCAAACTGGCTGACACTGACGGCGGCGGTGCACAAATGCTGCGCAGCTAGCGCTATTCGACGGCCAACACCGCGGATCCTGGTGTGTCCGCTGTGCCGTGCGTGTGATCATTGCTTGGACAGCCCTCTCGCAGTGTCCGGAGCAAGTATGGTGGGTCTGACACACCGGTGTCAATGTGTTCTTTTTTCCATTTCCAGGAGTGTATTTCTTCATCATCTGCAGAGCTAGTTGGCATATAAACTTGTACTACTGTAGTAGGCATGGGCTTTGTGTCTATCTTGCCCACAATAATGGGTTCACTATGCTGTTTGTAGTAGCTAACCCGCACTGCTATTTTTTTATTCATTATTAAACCTACTCCTGCATTACCCCTATTTGATTTTGTATTTATAACCCTGTATTCACCTGACCCAAAGTCTTGTTCCTCCTGCCACCGAACTTCACTAATTTCCACTATATCAAACTTTAACCTATCCATTGCTCTTTTTAAATTTTCTAACCTACCTGCCCGATTAAGGGATCTGACGTTCCACGCTCCGATCCGTAGAACACCAGTTTTCTTTCTCCTGATAACGACGTCCTCCTGAGTAGTCCCCACCCGGAGATCCGAATGGGGGACTATTTTACCTCCGGAATATTTTACCCAAGATCATCATCATTTAATCATACAGTAAAGCTGCATGTTCTGGGAAAAATTACGGCTGTAGTTTCCCCTTGCTTTCAGCCGTTCGCAGTACCGGGGCACAGCAAGGCCGTTTTGGTTAATGTTACAAGGCCAGATCAGTCAATCATCCAGACTGTGGCCCCTGCAACTATTGAAAAGGCTGCTGCCCCTCTTCAGGAACCACATGTTTGGCTGGCCTCTCAACAGATACCCCTCCGTTGTGGTTGCACCTACGGTACGGCCATCTGTATCGCTGAGGCACGCAAGCCCTCCACCAACGGCAAGGTCCATGGTTCATGGGGGGAGGCTTACACACTACTTAATCTAAATTATCCTAAGGACAAACACACACACACGCATGCCCCAGGGAGGACTCGAACCTCCGCTGGGACCAGCCGCACAGTCCATGACTACAGCGCCTGAGACCGCTCGGCTAATCCAACGCAGCTCTCTATGGTCATGGAGCGAACAGAGAACGGCTGTCTGAATGTCCTTAACGTTGGAAAATCTGCGAATCAGTTCCTCCATTAACTGGACTTCGCCGGATATGGTCAACGTCGATGGTGTTCCTTCCCGATCGCCATCATCCACGTCTCTGCAGCCTTGATTTCACTACGGCTGGACACGAGATCGCGCTGGGTCAGTATACCGTCAGAATTTCACAGTGAAGTGGGCAATTTATATCTTTACCCATAAGCCTCGAACTGTTTAGCGTACATGCATTTTTTGATTAGGTTTCCAGTTTCCACGCCATTTAACTCGCACACTGTTCTGCAACTGTTATCTGCACCGCAGCAGCTCTGTGTCTGTAGCGAGCCCAGAACACGTAGTCTCATACGATAATGCACAACTCTTCCTGAGGAATGGTCTTGGCGTAGGACGATGTCTATAGCTGACTTTCTGATGTACCTTCGTATCTTATCCTGTTGGCCTGTCATCCACCTTGTCCAGAAAGGCTTAGTACGTATATCGAAATGCAAGTGATGGTTTTTGTGGATATCTCAAGCAGCTTCGGCTGCGAGACAGGCGGCATTGATTGGTCGCTGTTCGCGAGCGCCAAGTTTGCTGCAGAGGCAGCCGCCGCGGCGGCTGAGTGACGGCGTCGCACGCCCGGCTCACGGCATGCAAATGAAGCATTCAGGACGCGGCGCCGCCGCCGCCGACGTCAGGCGCCGCTATAGATATCACCGCGCGAAACCTGAACCACCTCCAGAAGATGCGCCCGCCCAACTTTCTTAATTACAAACCAGGTTAAAAGGCGCTGGCGGGTTATAATGGGATTAGCGCATAATGAGACGGCGCCGAATAATCGGGTTGTCAGCCGGAAGGCGGAGAGCAGCCTAAGAGGTAGTTGGCCTCCCGCCTCCGAGGGCTCTAGCGGAACGCTGGCCTGCCGAGCGCCTTGTCTGCAGATTCCATCTACTGTGACCCTTGTTAAATGCATGTCACGAGCTTTCTTTTACACTGTCACAATTGACCCTTACAGATTGCTGCAAACAGTGGGAACTGGGACTTCTTCACTCGTTGGAGGAAGTGAGAGGAATAAACGTGTTTAGATGTTAGAACCACGTCAGCGCAAGCATTTGTACGCTGATGAACCAAAACATTATAATCACTGAACATCACCAGACGGAAAGTGTCTTTGGGGCCATATGACACGGTGGGGAAACCGAACACAGACGAAAGTGGGATCATTATAGCAACGATTTTGACACAGGTCAGATACTTATATCCCAGCGCCCGAGAACGAGCATCTATGAAACGGCGAAGGTGATCGGCTCCTGGCATGACACTGAATGTGGAGATCGATGGTGTTTTAGATTGTGGTAGGGACTATGGGATCAAACGACTGAGGTCATCAGTCCCAAGATCGAAGATGTGCTAGCTCTTTTAAGGAAAATAGACGTTGATGACGGCTAAGTACAATACTGGTGCAGCCACGAGTGTTTGCTAGACCACACTAGTCAGCACACATTGATGAACATGAGGCTGTACAGCAGACGACCCGTATGTGCTCACGTGTTGAGCCAACACGAAGTTCAGCTACGATTTCTGCGGACATGAGATCAGTGAGACTGAACATTGGATCAATGGAAGTGCCTCGACTGGTAGGGCGAATCATGTTCCTTCATACACCAGGTCGATGATCGTATCTGTATACGCCATCTTGCGGACAACTGGTCGAGACATGCAGTACGCTATGGTTTCAGGCCTGTGGCGGCTGTAATCCGCTATGTGGGACATTCAGCGGGCCTTCTATGAAGCCTGCGGTAGTGATCGAAGGCACCACGACAGCTGTACACCACCTGAGCATTATCACGGAATATCTGCTTTCCTTTATATACTATGTGATCAAAGTATTCGAACACCTGCCTGAAAAGACTTACAAGTTTGTGGCGCCTTCCATCGCTAATTCTGTAACTCAGTTTGGTGTAGGCCCAGCCCTAGCCTTGATGACAGCTTCCACTCTCGCAGGTATACGTTCAGTCAGGTGCTGGGATGTTTCTTGGGGAGTAGCAGCCAATTCTTCACGAAGTGCTGCACTCAGGAGAGGTATCGATGTCGGTTGGTGAGGCGTTGCACGAAGTCGATGTCCAAAAGCATCCCAGAAGTGTTCTATAGGATTCAGGTCAGGACTCTGGGTAGGCCAGTCCATTACGGGGATGTTACTGTCGTTTAACCACTCCGCCACATGCCGTGCATTATGAACAATTGCGCAATCGTGTTGTAAAATTCAATCGCCATCCCTGAATGCTCTTCAACAGTGGGAAGCAGAAAGGTACTTAAAACATCAATGTAGGCCTGTGCTGTGATAGCGCCACTCGAAACAACTAGGGGTTCAAGCCCCCTCCATGAAAAGCACGAAGGCACCATAACACCACCGCCTCCGAATTTTACTGTTGGCGCTACACTCACTCTCAGATGACATTTACCGGGCGTTCGCCATACCCACATCCTGCCATCGGATCGCCACATTGTGTACCGTGATTCGTTCCTCCACACAACGTTTTCCCACAGTTCAATCATCGTCCAATGTTTATACTCCTTACACCAAGCAAGACGTCGTTTGGCATTTCCCTGCGTGTTTTGTGGCTTATGAGCCGCCGCTAGACCATGATATTCAAGTTTCCTCACTTCCCGCCTAACTGTCGTAGTACATGCTGTGGATTCTGATGCAGTTTGGAATTCTTGTGTGATGTTCTGGATAAATATCTGCCTATTACACATTACGGCCCTCTTCAACAATCGGCGGTCTCTGTCAGTAGTAGCGCCAGATGACAGTAGGGATTTGCCGAATGACCTACAGAGGATTGATGGGTGGTGCACACTGTGACATTTAACCCTAACCGTAAATTAATGTAACCCATGGCGCATGCGTAAGAAAGGAAATCATTGTACTACTACTGTATTGATAACAAATTTCTGGAAACGGTATCCACCGTAAATTATCTAGGAGTAGCCATTCAGAGCAACATTAAGTGGAATGACCACGTAAAGGAAACAGTAAGCACACCAGATTCCAGTCAAAGATTCATAGGAGGATTTTTCAGGAAATGTAACTCATCCACTGAAGAAGTGGCTTATAAGGCGCTTGTTCGAGCGGTTCTTGAGTATTTTTCATAAATCTAAGACCCTTACCAGGTCCAGCTGATAGAAGATATAAAAAAGCTACTACGAACAGAGTCACGTTACGTCAGATGTCCTGTAGTCGGCGCGAGAGCATTACACAGATTGTCAGGAAACTGAAGTGGCAGGCGCGATAAGAGGCGTTGTGCATCACTGACAGATTTTCTACTGAAATTTTGAGAGTCGAACGACGTATTACGTCCTCCCACATGCATCCCTCGAAACGACGACTACGAGAAAAATCGATAAATTAGAGCCTTTACAGAGGCTTTTTCACGCGCCTTTCGCGAGTAAAACAGGAAAGAGAGACCACTTAGTGGTACCAGAAGTATCCTACGCCACACACAGTCAGGAAGTTTGCGGAGAATTGATGTAGATGTAAACGAAGATGCAGGATAGCTGTCCCATTCACAAGGACTGCATCATTTCACAAGGACTGCATCACGCTACAGTGGTATGAGGAGCATGACGGCAAAACCACGTTGATATCTTGGCCAGCATATTCGTGCCTAACTGAACTCGGTGTAACACATGTGGAACAGCATTACTCACCTGCTCTGTGCCCTCAGACACGCGCCTATTGTTAACGGGAATTTCTGCACCTGGGCATAGACATCTGGTGTCACATACCTGGGAGCTGGCGTATCAGTGTCACGCTGAATCGCTACGGGATCACACTCCAGAGGCAGGATCAAACTTCGGATCCGATTCCACACGTCTTGAGAAATAAAATGTTTGAAGTCCCGTCCTTAACGAGACCACTAGACACTGAGCACAAGTACGGATTGTTTCAAGGATTGAGAACGAGATGGGCCGTGAGCTTCCAAAGGAACCTTCCTGCCATTTTCGTGGAGTGATTTAGGGAAATCACAGACAACGTAACTCAGGATGATCGGTCGTGGATTTCAAACGTCGTTCACCTCAATACGAGCCCAGTGTGCTAATCACACAATCTCTTGGTGATTCTACCCGCCTGCTTCGATCTATGGCGTCCTGTGTGGCACCATAACTTAGCGATGTGAGGGATGTAAGCTGTTTGTTCTTGCATTTTATCTGTAGTTCTCTTATTAACTCCTGTATAGTATGCTGTTTACTCGATGTGTGACGTCATGGATCAAAGCAGCGCGGGGAATCAGAATTTCCTCTAATCTCCAAAGGTTAACCATTACGCTAAGCAAGTGACCATTGTGTTTGTCAGTGTATGACACCGCTATCCACTGTAATGGTATTCAATGGACAGTTGCTCAAGAAGTTCGCTGTCTGTCGTATGGAGGTATACTACAATCCATGTAGTCCTGTATGTACAGGGTCTTGTGAAGGTAACGCGTAAATAATGTTACCAGCTACGTGTGAGCCACACACCACCCCTCACGGAAAGAGATACTCCCACTTAGCTCACTCAGCGCTATACCACGACGTTTCGGTTACAGGTTACTCAAAATTTCGCAGATGAGCTTTCATATCCGAAATTCTCGAAAATGTTATTCTTCGTGAAATGGCAGAGGTAGAGGTGCTTCAAGAAGTGACAGTTTATATCTCTCTGAGTGTGCTTGTATGTTTGTGTGTGTGTGTGTGTGTGTGTGTGTGTGTGTGTGTGTGTGTGTGTGTTAATGTCGTAAGACTTTAGAAGATCGTACAGAGCTCCACACATTTCCACTTACAATAACGTCACCGCAGATGTTCAGACGTAATATTATTGAAGCTAGAAAAATCGTTTCGCCGAAGTGATAGTCTCATGTAGCGGAAAAACAATAACTCGCTCCACAGTTCAGTCTTTTAATCGGTACTTCATAAACAACATGTGGAAAACCAGTTTATGTAGTAATACACTTATGAAGCATACTTTGATAAACCCATTATACACTTATGAAGCATACTTTGATAAACCAATTCAAGTGGTGAATGATTCCTTTCGACATCCATGTGAGTTTATTAACTACAAGCAATACATTAACATAAAGGATTACCATTCAATAAAAATTTAATAGGGTCGCTATCTGCAGGTATATAACTACAGAACATTTTAACCGTCTTTACTACCACAAAATTTATACTATAGAAAATTATCGATTAGCATTTTTGAAACAATTAACATTTTTATCTGAAACACTAAGATTGTAACGAAACTAATATGTCCATCCCTTAATGAAAAATTCTTGCAGATTTTTTAGGTGTTCGTTTTCTTCGTTTTGTTTTGAGACACCATTTTATTCGAGTATATAAGTGCGTTTTTTCGATAGCGGCTGTATGTTATGTGTTCTGGTACCGAGGACTCACAGAGACTGGTGCTTTCCTGTGCCCCGGCGACGTAATACAGGCATTGGGACCGATGAACCTCAGTGTCCCGTGTTGCTTTCACTGAATAACCCTTCACCGACACTCCAGCAGAAGTGAAGTGAAATGAAGTGAAGAACTACTAGCGAAGAGTACAGTAGGTATGTGGCTATCTCCCTGGCTCTCAAAACCACTCGCAGAGAACATATCTTTACTATTTACTGGTTACCTAACGTTTTCACCTTACCAAGCAAACTGCTAGTAACTTTGTTGCTCATGTGTAACGTCAACTTTTCCACACTAAAAGGAATGAGACAGAAGGTAGCATGGGGATAGAAAGTGCAGTGTTCTGATTTTTAACATTGGGATATAACAAAATTAAAATTTTTTTAATAGGAACAATTAGAATACTATACTTCACTACAAGAGCTCGTTTACAAACGCCGGAGAATACGACAGTTTAATGGTCAAGTGTACTTAAGCCACCTAACGCGGTAAGAGAAATAAATCTTTATAACTAAGTAGCACTAAATATATCTACAAATTAGTAGCAAGTATTTATCAATTCATTTAAAACCAACCTTTATATATCACATCTCATTACGAACAAGAATTACAAAATACACATGAATTGCCTTCAAATGTATTTAGATAACTTTTATGAAATGGTGGCAACATCAATAATAATAATTTCTTAATAAAGCATTAAGGCTATTTATATTACTTAAAACACAAACAGTTGCAAGACACGTAACTAACATGAAGAACACTAAGCTTAATTTGGAAAAAAAAGGAACATAAGTGTGAACGAACATAAGTGTGAACATCTTCACATTGTAGTCTTGCAAGAAAACATCTGAGCTTAGATTAAAAAAATGCACAAAACTCTACAGTTTTGGTGTGACACTATTTTATTGTAGGAGGCAACAGCATACCAGACTAACTAACGACTCACTCATGGCCATAAGCCAGAACTAAAGAGAAGTAAACGCTCTGATTAATATCAATGGTCCAGCTGTCTCTAGAATGGCTTGCTCAGTCAGCCCACCTCCTATCACCATCAGGCATTTGCTGGGAATTCGTTTTATGGGCTAAGTTTCCAATTTTTCCGCAACTGTATAATGAAACTGAATTCTCTACATATTTCCTGAAATACATGATTTTATCTCCAGTATTAGGATTTTCGTCAACGAATTGGTTGATCAAGCAATTGGCCGAGGTTCTAGCTAAACTGTTACCCACTGTCAACCCATCTCTGCGTTGATAAATTTTGTCATTGAATGTGAAATAATCGAACAATGGCACCAGTCGCAACATTCGTACTAATTTAATAACTTATCCTATTGCTACTTTTTTATACGTGAGGAGCTAGTTTTTGACGATTTCTATCGTTCCTTACACAGAAATAGAAGTCGGTGATACCCAGTTACGTTAGTGACACACTCTTAGGTATGCTTCCTCCGTAAAGAGAAACATGTCACTCTCTAATTTTTTCCATATATCTGTTTGAAGTCTCCTGGGTGAATTTTCCTTTACCTCTGTTATTCCGTTCTCGACAAAAACTTTTCATGGTGCAGTAAGTATCACGTGCTATGACCACATAGGCACCCTCATATGCCTCAATTATAACAGCCTTCTGTAATTATAGTTTCTTATCTAAATCATTAAGTAACTCCATTTCCTTTCTGTTCTCATAAGAAGAGTGCAGTTAGGCTATGGTCAACTTCCTTTAACTGCCATATTGGTTTGTTCATAGGTACTCATTTTTGCGGTATTTCACTGCAGTCTGCTTAATTTTTTTAGTATCGCATGTGGGGCTTAGGTTATAGTGCAGCCCTTTGTTTAAGACGTTCTTTTCATACCCTGTGAATACCATTACAGTTACATTCACAGCCCTGCCACAAAATTTATGTACCTTTTTGTGTGTCACTTCGTTTCCAACATTCAAATTTACACCTAAGAATAAATTGAAAATTTTGTTGTGTCTGTTTATAAATACTTCTTACTTCGTGTTTCCGTCTTCGACTGTGGGGGCCATAAAAAGTTTTCTAGCACCGCGTAAAGATTGAAAGCCTCGCTATTCAACTTATCTTTCGTATTGTATTATTCTCTAATCTGTGTTCCTAGCCAAACTATTTCACATTTCCATTTTACTGCCTGCGCTACGTTTGACATATTCCCGGTTGCTTAGATACAGGGATTGCAACTAACCAAGCAAAGATAAAAATTAAGGACTATATCAAAGTGCAAGTGATGAAATGGAAAACAACATATTCATGCTTTAAGTGAAATGCAGAAAACAAAATGCGCACAATACCGTGAAAATAATCAAATATTTAAAAATTAATTCACTAGTAGCAAGAGAATATGAGCAAATCAGAAAATCTTCAGTTCAACTGGTAATTATTTCGTCTCAAAACTCAATCATTGATATAAGACGGAATACAATAATTTTCCCTACATGAAACGACAAGTGTACAGATGACCACATAAGAAAGAACTGGTAAACAAAAAGTTCTAGACGCAACAAATACGCTCTAAACATATAAATAAACAACAGTTTGATGTATTGAACAAGCTTGTTATTCTGACGGATTAATGAAAACTTGATTCTGCACCATGTGCGTCTAAAGCTAACCACTTCGCTGAACAACGGCATTAAGTGTTATCACAAGTGAGACTCATCAAACATCTTTAAAAACTGCCAGCAACATTAACTGAAGGTGCACGATCCGAGCCGCAGTCTCACTATCTGTCTGTGACTAGTTATCTGGGAATGACCATCAGAAGCCATAGTAGAAACTTTAAGGCAACAGACAAGACTGCTTGCAGCAGACAACCTCCCAGAAACGCAGACAGCAAACGAATAGAACACCTAACAGGCACACACGCCGAAACGACGCGGAAGCTATGACTTACAACTGGCTGCCGCGTCATCTCGCCAAAACATCTTTGCAGTGTACGAGGGGCGTTCAATAACTAATGCAACACATTTTTTCCTGAAAGCCGTTTGGTTTTATTCAGGATTCCCCACTCTTTTGGCTATAAAACCCTGTTTTTCAACATAATCTGCACTCAATACGACGACGTTGCGCCACCTTTTAGGATGGTCTGTACGTCCGCATACGTGTCGCCGTCAGAGCCAACGATTTTCTGCATCAATAACCTACTCATCATCTACGTCTGCCTCCCGTGGAGTGCATCCTTCATTGGGCCAGACAGATGAAGTCGGAAGATGCAAGATGTGGGCTGTACGAAGGACCAGAAAGAACAATCCAATCACGTCTTGTGAGCTCCTATCAGGTGCGCACACTTTTGTGAAGCATTGCGTCGTCATGGAGAAGGAGAATTTCGCTTTTATTTTTGTGGCGGCGAACACGCTGAAGTCATTTCTTCAGTTTTCTGATGGCAGAAAAGTACACTTCAGAGTTGATCGTTGCACCGTGAGGGAGAACATCAAACAGAACAACCCCTGAGAGTCCCAGAAGACCGTTACCATGACTTAACTGCCTGACGGTTTTTAAATTTTTCCTCGGAGGAGAGGTGATATGGCGCCACTCCATGGATTGCTGTTTTCTTTCCGGTTAGAAGTGATGACTGCATGTTTCATCACCTGTGATTACGTTCGACAAAAAATTGTCACTGTCAGCCCTATAACACGCAATTAATCCCTAGAGAAGGTCCTTAGTTGTCCCTTGTGTTCTCCTGCTAGGCTGTGAGGAGCCCAACGGGCTCACAACTTTAAGTACTGCAGCTGGTGGACGAGTGCGTCAGCAATCCCAGCAGAGACATCCAGTTGAGCAGCGAGGTGTTTCATTGTAATCCGTGGATGCGTCGAACGAGAGTATTCGCACGGTCCAACAATACGGTAACACAGCTGTGTGCGGCAGGCCGGCTTGCGGTAAATTGGAGAGGTTTACGCGACCGTGTTACGATATGACAGACGCCGCAACCAAAGACTCTTTATGCTTAAGCTAAGTGTCAAGTCTCCGTAGACATTTTCCAAGTGCCTAGGAATATCTGCGACGTTCTGGTTTTCCACCAAAAGAAACTCAAGTGCAGCTCTCTACTTGGAACGCACCTCCACTATAGATGCCATTTTGAAGGCTGCTAATAGCACCGCCACCAAACGAAATATCATGAAACTGTCGGGGCTGAAGCGGGAATATATCGCGATGTCCCAAACCAAATTCCGTAATTTTTCAGCGTAAACTGGCAGAGGAAAAAGTTACGGCACGAATGATTTACATAAATTGTCTGCGAGAAGGCATCGATTTAAATCAATGGAGAAAGTTGAAAATTTGTGCCAGACAGGCAGGAGAGCCCGGATCTTCTGCTTATTAGGCAGACGCTCTGACTCCTGTTTTTCTATTTTTGGTTTTTTGCTGTTTTCCTTCTTTCTTTATAAAAATTTCTATTGGGTGAAAAAATAAGATGTTCTCTATAAGATAAAATATTTCTGGAAAACGTGAATAAGTGGACTTTTTCAGCATCACTTCCTTCTACACAAATGTTGTAGCAATAATAAACATAAACAGCTTCTTTCAGCTCAAAACAATAACGAACTACCTCCCTCCTCTTCGCGAGTTCCTTGCCAATCCCGTTGCACCTCGCGTTGGTGCCACGTACGTCTTCACGTATGATGGCGGATCCTCTCCACTGTCCTGGTCCTTTCTTGTTCTGAATACATATATGGAATAATTACGTTCTCCTACTCGATACACTCCATTTGGGTGGGGGCTGAAGCGAGGCACTCCCTAAAAAAAATAGCGTAATATATTCGATATCTCGGACTTTGCATTATCAGTGAGTGGTGGTCTTGTAGTACGACCCAAAAGTGTAGTATGCCAAAGCTAAATTACAGTCAGACTTCGAATCCAAGTCACTGCATTGGTCTTCGTTCGGGGATAACGTGTTATATCAGTGGTTATAAAGCTTGCGGCACCACCCGAAGGTGGAAGGCGATCATTTTTGGACTAAACATCACACAGCAGCCGAATGCACACATATCAGGCGATGTTCCTCTGTATCTGTAACACTGCACTGTGGATACAGTGGCGTATTCGTCATATGAATTGTATGGAACCTATCCTAAGCCTTAGGGACACAGTGCTTATCATACCTGCGCGTATTACACCACCATACATAAATAGTGGCAGAGAGAGAGAGAGAGAAGTATTACTTATTGAGCTCCCCTCTTACTGGCGACACAGAAAAAGCGGAGGAAGTATGAGTGTGAAAGCTCTCATTGTGAACAGATTTTTCCAAAGCGGACGAGTAACTGGCATCGGACCCTTATGCCAACTCGGCCTGAAGAGAGCAGAATATGAAAGCACAGTTCTTACACTAAAACGTGCACGCGGCTGAGCAGACACGCACTTGCGGACGAGTTGCCCGTAGGGGTCAAAGGGTGCAGCACGCGCGTTAACGAGCGGCCCGAGGCTGTCTCGGCCGGCAGCGGAAACTACACAGCGGCTGGCGGCTAGAGGCTAGCGCGCGCGGAGAGTTCCTTGGCCGCGCCGCTGTAAGGCTCATTACACGTCTTTGTGGCGGCGGAAAGGGCCCGCCGGGCGGAAGTTATGTATTCAAATGGAGGCGCCGCGGCGCGGTAACAAGGTGACCAATCAGCGCGCATTGTCGCGGGCGCCGGCGCGCCTGATGGGCGTTAATGGGGCTGCCGCCGCCGCATTACCATACGGCCGCTTCCTCCTCAGGCGCGGCGCACGCCGGCAGCGCCGGCCCTGACGGCTCGCGCAGCCAAGCACCCTCGTGTGCCCCAGTCTTACCTGCGCCCTCTCGTCTGCATGCTCTGCCTCGTGTTAGCCAACCACGGTCTCTTTGTCTCTCACTTCCTTTTACTGAAACAAAAGGCAGCTTACAGCTGTGAGAAAATACGCCGTCCAATTAATTTGACTACCACTTGTATTAGACGGCAAAGTACAATAACCACTCACCTATGGCAGGTGGCAGCACCTGCATTGGAGGGTATATTAAGCGTGTCTGGGGGACGCGACAAACAAAGCAGTCGTTGTCGTAATGCGGGAACGGAGCGATTTGCCTTACGTACCAAAGGCAAGCCCAAGGGTGGAAGCATTGGAACGGAACTTGTTATACCGTTCCAATGTTTTATTAAATAGCTAGCACGCAGAAATTATTAGCAAGAGTTTCTTCTCTTGCAGGTAATACCTCAGCTGGTGTCCAAAAGGAGAGAATGGACTAAACAGGGTTATTTATTGAATTATATTCTGTTGTGTACCACGTTTCCCATTTTCCTTTCCTTTGCGCGGCCTGGACGGTATAAATGAGTGAGTGTGTGAACTAGCAGAAAGCTTTAGGCACAGATAGTAACACTGCATGAATGGTCGTTCTGGGGTGGGGTAGTACCAACCCACCAAGCGTGAACAAGTTTAGCAGAGATCAAGTTTGCAGGTCAGGGCAAAGATGACACGTAGGCGCGCGAATTGGCTCTGTCAGGTTGGCGCGCCACCTCCACCACGTTTGTAAGCGGAACGGTTAGGCGAATTCGGTTGGAAGAGCACTTGTTATTGGGTCGTGGTGCTGGACAGACATGGAGACGCAGCTCTCGTTTTGGTAATGTTAACCTAGGTATTAGATTGTCTGAAATCTGCTCTGTAATGAAGTCCAGATGTTGAAATCAAGTGCGAAATCACCACTGAACCCCATAAGGGAACTGATTGTCTTAATTTACTCGAATTTCAGTAGACCTTGCGTTAGTGCCTTGTTCAGGCAACGCACCATGTGCCTTAAGCTCACGGTCACGTTATTGCTCTGTGCTTAACGGAAATACTCTCATTCAATGTATTTTAATCTGCTCTTTCATTTACAGTAATATTTTGGGTTTTTTTTATTTATTTTCCATATGTTTTCTTTGTGAACTTCCTTTCGCGCCATGTGGTCGGTTGGAGCAACCGCCGCATTGATAAACTGTAGTTTCGGTCTGAAAATATATCGTACACGATGAATAATCATACGATAGTGAGCGAGTATAAAATAGGGAAGGAATAATCGTGTGTGTCCATATTTTTCTGGGTTTCTGTTGGCTGCTGAAACTTCGCCATGTGGGTTGAACAGCATTGAAATGATGTTTCTTGTGCACCCCCATAACGATTTGATTTGTAGGCGGTGTTGTGCGTTAAGTAAAATACTCGTGCCACTAGGAAAAGTATCGGATTTTAATGCCCGCTGAATTGATTAATATTTGCGAAATACTCTTCCACCCTGACCTAGTTTTGCTTGTATTGTCTTTGCGGAACTTGTTCGGAGTAATGTATAGTAACTGAATATAATAACCGTGGGTTTAGGTATAATTGTGCGGTTGTATAGAATTACAATGAAGCCAGGTCTGCGCTCCTCTGTCCCATTCCATAATTACGTGGCGAAACTGAACCATGTTAACTAGAGACCGGTTTTGATGATGTACATTGCAAGAGAAACACTACTAGTTGTTGAAATACCATCGGTACTAAATAAATGTCAATTAATCTCTACCCTCGACTGATTATTTACTCCTTCCATCATAAAGAATAGGTGGCAGTCAGTACCACAGTCGAACTCTGCGTCATGAAAGCCAACAAAAGCTATATAATGCCTATTAAGCCCTGTATAGGTCCCTTCTGTAGTGGTTCAAAAATGCGTTACCCGTTGCGTTCAAATTTCTACCGGTTCGTTAAAACCTTCCGCTAGAAATTATTAATACTCAGCAATAACTCGCATGGGCTAGTAATTTCGTGGACCACACGAATTTAAGAAACCATTTACTACAGACGGTAGATTGCAGGAGCGTTAGGACATGTCAAAGCGACGGTAATCTACCTACTTAGGTGGACTTATACCACCACCAGTACTGGAACGCTACGTTGCAGCATTTCCGCTGTGGCTAAGTTTATAAACTGTTCCCGTGTCAAATGGCGCTATCGAAAACCGGCGCCCATTTAACCGTTGACCATATGTGTCAGAGGCGAAAGACAGCTGTAGGGATGGGTATGGACGAATAGACATGCAACTGTTGAGCAATAGAACGCCCATATGAGCCAAGGCCCTAACGACTGTGAGTCCTCAAAGACCGTGCAGCGGACTTCGCAGCGCACTGTGCTCTGCAGCAGGTGCCTGATTCATCCACCTTTGTTGACTGTTGTTCATCGGCAAATAAGGCTGAGGTTTGCAAGTCAATACCACGACTGGACGTCCATTGATTAGCGACAATTTGCCTTTTCACCTATATCACCTTTATGCTCCATCAGCGTTTGACAATCAACAAAATGTTCAAATGTGTATGAAATCTTATGGGACTTAACTGCTAAGGTCATGAGTCACTAAGCTTACACACAACTTAACCTAAATTATCCTTAGGACAAACACACACACCCACGCCCGAGGGAGGACTCGAACCTCCGCTGGGACCAGCCGCACAGTCCATGACTGCACTTTCAAGAATCCTCTGAAGGTTCCAGGGCCGAAAAGGGGCGTTGTGGTAAGAGTAATGTTATCGTTGAATTCCAGGGAAGATCTCATCATTGTGGAAGGCACAATGGGTCAAGAATAGAATGCATCTATGCTTGGGGACCGCGTTTACCCGTGCACATCCTTTGCGTTCCATTAACACTATGGCATCTACCAGCAATACAAAGCAACGTACCAAAACAAATCCCAGTGTACATGCATAGTCCAGAGAGCACCTGGATGAGTTTTCCTTACTCCCCTGGTCAACAAACTGTTGAGTCAGATTTACGTCACCACCTGTCAAAAGCCAGAGTAACCATGGTCCTGAGAGCACCTGGATGAGTTTACCTTACTCCCCTCGTCAGCAAACTGTTGAGTCAGATTTACGTCTACACCTGTCAATAGCCAGAGTAACCATCTTTTGATGCGCGGACCGTAGACAGACCTGCAGGAAAAGAGTCAATGATATTCTTGAACGTACCTACAGAGATGTGGAGCAATACCGACTCCATTGCCGTAGCCATCTGTACTAGGTTTCTCTGCTGAGAAACACGGCGAGAACAACCCAATCGAATTGGCCCCGTGGTCCCATTAATTCCCAGCTGGGTTTGAATCCGGACAGTTAGGTGACCCGGGGAGTACGGTAAATTCATCCCGGCATTCTTCGACACACGTACGTACATTGCGAGCTGTGTGATATATTGCATTGTCCTACTGGTAGATAACTTCCTCGCAAAGAAAAACACACTGTAAACGGAAGTGGACATGATCGGTAAGGATACATGCATACTAGTGTTGATTCTTTGTGCCTTCTAGAACAACTAAATTACCCATGAAATGCCACGAAACCATTCCCCAGGTTATAATGCTCTCTTCTTTGGCCAGAACTCTTCCGAGGAATGTTGCAGGGCCGTACACGCCTAGGGCCGTCTCCTCATTGGAGCATAAAACGCGATTCATCAGAAAAAGTAAGCTGTCAGCATTCGTTGAAGGTCCAGTGGAGGACTGACGCGCCGATGCCTGCATCTCTCGCAGATGAACTGCAGTCACCATACGTGCACGAACCGCGCACATGCTGTCGAGACCACACATAGAAACATTCGCCGAATATTCGTTGAGGTAACACTGCTGTTAGGCAATTGGTCCATCTGGGTGATCAGTTGCTCAACAGTTGCACGTTGTCATCTATAAGTGGTGGTGCACGAGAGTTGCCTTGGCTCCAATTTTGGATAGCGCCATTTTTCCATGCAAGGTATACTTTAACCACGACAGCAAGCAAACAGTTAACAAAATTAGTAATTTCGGAAATGATTCCGCCCTCGGCACGAGCGCCAATAATCACGCCCCTTAGGACGTCAGATAAACAGTTCCATTTCCGTGTTATCAAGACGGCTGCCTTCTTAACCGTGACCCCCGCTCCCGCCCCTCCCCTCCCCCCCGCCCCCAGACACCCTTTATACGCCGTACACTGCAAGTGATGCTACTTGCCGTCCGTGAGTGGTTACTGCACTTTGGCATCGAACAGAGGTGGAGGTCACATTAAAGTGACAGGATCGTGTAATTTAGCTTTCGCTATTTGGAGGGCACCCATGACTACGGAGTGATCGTAGGACAATTAAACATTCTGGAAACATTTGCAAGGACATGCGGGAGAGAAACAACGAATAAACCATTTAAAGAAACACATTTTATTCTCCACACGGTAGGGTAAGTTCTATTAATTGCGTACCAAGTTTCCGTTTCAGGTTACAATCGTTGCTCATTTTGATGACGAACATCTGCATCCACAACAGCGTGGGGCGGCACTGGGGATCGCTCTACGGCTGCCCTGAACAACGGTGGACCATGAAATGTTCAGATGTCGTGACACAACTAGTGCGCCGCTTCAAGATCGGTCATTGCGTCCAGCATTCTCTTGCATGGCAATAGTAACTTCTTCTACAATTTGAGACACAACTGGCCGTTGGCCTCTCCCAGACGCAATTCCATAATGGCCAGTTAAATTAAACTTCCAAGTCATGTTCTTCAACCCCACTGCGAGAAGAGAGTCCCTCAGTATACCTTTAAAATGTCGATACACGTGAAGAGTTGCAATACTGTTGCTATTGCTTTGATAAAACACTTTTACGAATAAATCACTGCTCACTTTTCCCAGACCCGGGTTGACCTGTCTGTAACTGTAAGACACAATGTTGCCCGGGGATCCAATCCTACGTCGCCGTACCACTTCCGTCATCTAACAGCAGGTCATGACAGTAACACCAGTAAGAACACAAGTCCTGCAGAGCACAGTCTGAACATCCTTCCTATAAAGCTGGGTACCCATACGATAAATAAATTTCCCTCAACACTGGCTCAAGTACATAAGGTTTAATTAGAGCCAGCCTGTACATAAAATACCGCCTACGAAGAGTTGATTGAAAGATTTAGAGGTGATAATCTAATTGTGGACCAAAGTGTAATAAAAAAAGCTCCAAAATCTTAGATCAAATTCACATAAAACAGCTCAAAACGTGGAGGTCACTGAAGAAAGCGAAATAAGGAAGGAATGAATTGTATAAACCAGATGAAAGTTCCCAGAATAAATTTTCATTCTACACCGGTGTGACCTGACTTGAAACTTATTGACGGATTAAAACTGTGTGGCCGATTTGGACTCCTACCTCTTCCTTTGGAAGATAGAGTTACTGGCGTAATTAATGACAGCCGAGTCGTGCTTGCATAGCTCAGTCGATGCCGGCACGGTAGCTCTGCGTGTACGGTCAGAGTATTAGCTGTCTTCTGTAATAAAAAAATTGGAGTGAACCGATCAACGATGAATGTGAAGAAGTGTCAAGGGACGTCCACCCCGAAGAAATGCAACGAACAAAACGAGATCAGCAAAGCAAGTCCGTAGAGCACTTGCCCACGAAAAGGGAGGGTCCCAGGTTCGCTTCTTGATGGCACACACAGTCTCTGATCAAGCAGGAAGTTTGAACAAAAAGTACACATTTATTGTTTAACTGCGCGTTACTATGTTGCTTCCATTATTTTGCAAGTATTACGGGCTTCTTTTCTGCTCAAATTCCACATCCCAGGGTATCAGACTTTCACAAATCTCAGACGTCTATTGGCAGTCCATTTTTTCTCCCATTTCGTGTCATTTTTCTTTCGATAAATATGAGTTGATAGCGGTCAAACTGCGGGCGACCTCTAAAACTTTCTCCCTACTATCGTCCAAAATAACTTCTTCTCGAATGGACGTATTAGTCTAAAAATCCGAAGATGTACTACAATCAGATAATGCTGAATACGCCACGCTTTACAACATAATGTCGGCGAGGCAGTCGCATCTCTCGAAAGACTTGTCGCCTGTGTCACATGCACCGCAGTCCTGTGTCCGCGGATAAACCCTAAAAATTCGTCGATATGCCCCATACACGAAGGAACACGGCCTCCGGAAAGATCTGTAAGCTAGATCCGACGGGAGAGACAACACGTTAGCGGGGAACTATAGGCATGAGTTGGGCGGGCTGGGTATGTGAAAGAATCGTCGTAATTAGGCCGAGGTTCTGGCCCATCGCATACGTTCTCTCACGTCTCGTGTTTGGCCAGCTACTCTCAGGTGCTTACTCAAGGCCTTGTAATTTTGTAGTCACCCGTGTATACAACACACGACTGCCGTTTAAATATACAACTCTAGTCGATGTCGACTCGAACGGAAACAACGTTCATTCTTGGCAACTATGGCAAAAATGTTGATTGTAATTAATACGTTTTTAGAAGACGTAGCCCGTATGGCCGGTTGTAAGGCATGGCTGGCGAAAGTATGCACAGTAGAGATCAGGAATGAGCTCCATATACTCGCCTTAGGCTTGCCAGCGGGTGCTGTGACGTCATCTCCGAACTCGCCATCTCCGTGTGCCCGTAGTCTCGACTCGTGACTTTCCGCCGCTGCCTTCTCGTGACCCTAGCTTGTCGTGGGGATCAAGGGGACTCGAGTCGCTCTAAAGGAGAGCGGAAAAAACGAGTTCGCAGGTATAACCCCGTACCCACAGCATTCCCGCTACATTCGCAACCGTTCTAAAAGATATTTTCGCCATAAAATAGTAAATTATATTAATTAATTTCACAAAATCATAATTTAAAGTGTATAACCATTCTTCAGTGCACGTATCACAAAATGTCTGACCTACATCAATAACAGAAGCAACATTGGGGATGACAGTTTTTATATACCAACATAATGACTAATCGTTAGCAGTGACTATCGTTCTGTTTATGCGTACATTTAAGTAGATATAACTGCTGTAAATTTATTTTAATATTTAGTATCTAATCATAAATATCTAGGAATTAAGTTGACTTACACATATTAGCGGGTTGGCAACGACAGTACCAGAAAACATGACATGTAGATGAAATGCAATCACTAAAAGGAAATTAGTTATTAAAATAAATTAATGATAACCTCAACTCGCTGTTAGTTCGTAAACTCAAGTTGTTATGACCAAATGAATACAAAAGTAATGCGGTTTTTATCACAGTGGTGGAACACTGACATCATTCTGGGCCTAGCCTTCATTTTAAACAGCACATTTTTTTTTCTCATTTGGGAGGTCGAACAAACGAATATGCAACCATTTTGTTTGCATTTTATGAAATTCGTATGTTTTTCGCCTGAAGCGTGGACTGTAGATTGGAACTTATTCCAGATATCACTCTTCCTCTAATGGAACATATCTGCAATTGTATAACTTGCATCAACTAATTTTCGTCTTACATCCTCCACAGTCTAAAGAAACGTAGCGTCTCTATGGGCCATGTGATCTCAACAGTCCGTCATTTCGCCTTTTTAGTGCTGCTTTACAGCAGTAAGATCTTGTACTCTTCTTCTTTTGAAACAATAAGTCGCGACTAACTTTACACTCCTGCAAGTTTCACTAACAGAGAACGAGTCGACGAGCATGACGCGACCCCAGCGCCAAAGTTCTCAGAGTCAACATACTCACAGAACTACAGCGGAAACGAAGGAAGCCCGTTAGAACTGATGTGACAGCGGCATCTTGTCATGTGAAGTATGCAACTCTCGATATTAGACTCGAACTTGCCCCATTTCGGATCCCTAATTGACAATATACGGGGACTGCCCAGAAAGTAATGCAGCGCATTCTTTTCTCAGCCGAAAAGCTACGAATTCGAATCGTTACGTATGTATTAATTGAAGTCTCCTGAGTGAGCGCGCCAAGTTTTCGTCACTTCCGACAGATAGCGTAGCTGCAGGACAGATTCAAAATGGCGTGTGTAGGTGACGTACGTTACAAGCATCGTGCCGCCATTGAATTTATCACTGCATAGAAAGAAACTGCCGAGTATGTTCACAAACGCTTGTGCAAAGTGTATGGAGCATCTGGTGTCGACAGAAGTACGTTAGTAGCTGGGCATGGAGGGTGAGGTCATCAGAAGGCGGTTCGCCGGAGCTCCATTATTTGCAGCGGTCGGGGAGACCATCCACGGCTGTCACACGTGACATGATGCAGCGAGCTGATGTCATTCGCGAGGACAGACGCATTGCAACTCGGCAGTTGGCGCTGCATCTGTCAGTCAGCAAAGGAAGTTCACACAGTGAACCACTGGCTCCGCCACCGGGACAAGAATTGGTACCGACAGGGCATGCACGCCCTTGTTTCGAAGGAAGGTCATAGAACGGGATTGAGATTAGGTGGAAAAATAGAGTATGTAGATAATACACCATTCTTTCGTGTGTGGAATTCTCATTATGTTCAATGAAGAACTGTTGAAGACAAAAATGCGGTGCATCACTTTCTGAGCTACCCTCATAGGTAGCAAAGAACATGCCTTCAGAATAAACAAATTAAGGTGAAGGTGATGAAGAATAGTAGAAGGAAGAACTAGACAGTAGTGGAAAAACGGAGATTTCTCAAGTGTAGCATTGCCGAAGCAAGGGATGTATGACAAGTATATTGGCATGGACTCAGAGAGGTTCCTCCAATAACGCAGATATTGATATGAAAATAAAGTTTGCTAAAGAGTATAGCTGGCCAACAGGGATAAATGGATGTAACATGTGGACTGTACGAAGTATGAAGAAAAAAAAATAACTGGTAGATTCTAAAATATGCTGTCGAAGAAAGTTAAAAACTAAGTAGAGATGCTTAACAATGCCTTGTACTCTTCGTCTTTTTAAATTATGCTGGTAGCTACAATGCTTTGAAAAGTCCAGCCTTCATTCTGCCACTCCTTTCAAAAGTTATGGATAACTTCTTGTTACTATTACTTCCATTGCTACTTCAACAACAATTATCATGTTTTCTTGCGTTACATCTCTAACAGTAGGGCCTATTTGAAGGACATACTTATTAACATTAGAAGGCTGACTTACGAGCCTCATTGCGTCTCAAACATAAAACCTGCAACTCTGTTTGGACCGTAACACACAGAGGAATCCACTATTTACAGAATACGTTTTATTTGCATCTGCTAGTCCCTTTTACATGTGACGAATTGAAAAAAGAAAAACCAGCATTATGTTTAAGTTATTTATACACCTACTCTAAATCATATGTTCGTCCTAGGTGTTTTACTTTCTTTAATGAAGCACCACGTTTTCCACATTGTATCTTACTTCCATTGTACTCCGAAGTAACTGTTAATAGTTAAATAATATCGTATACTGCCTGTATTCTGCTTCTTTTACTGGTCTTTAATTCCACGAAGCTTTCTCTTCATCTAAAAATGCTGATTTTCTTCACGTATTTCGTAAGATGTGTCATGGGGTCACAATCGACTCGCAAGTTCTTACATTTCTCCATAACTAAACTAATCTTCCCTGAGATCGATTTGTAGCAGTGCTTGCATCTTTTGTAATGAGTTCGTGCGCCTTTCGGAATTCTTGATGCCTGACGTTATTTCACCGGCATCATACACTACTGGCCATTGAAATTGCTATACCAAGAAGAAATGCAGATGATAAACGGGTATTCATTGGACAAATATATTATACTAGAACTGACATGTGATTAGATTTTCACGCAGTTTGGGTGCACAGAGCCTGAGAAATCAGTACCCAGGACAACCACCTCTGCCCATAATAACGGCCTTGATACGCCTGGGCATTGAGTCAAACGGAGCTTGGATGGCGTGTACAGGTACAGCTGCCAATACAGCTTCAACAGGAGAGCACAGTTCATCAAGAGTAGTGACTGACGTATTGCGACGAGCCAGTTGCTTGGCCACCATTGACCAGACGTTTTCAATTGGTGAGAGATCTGGAGAATGTGCTGGCCAGGGCTGCAGTCGAACAATTTCTGTATCCAGAAAGGCCGATACAGGACCTGCAATATGCGGTCGTGCATTATCCTGCTGAAATGTAGTGTTTCGCAGGGATCGAATGAAGGGTAGAGCCACGGGTCGCAACACATCTGAAATGTAACGTCCACTGTTCAAAGTGCCGTCAATGCGAACAAGAGGTGACCGAGACGTGTAACCAATGGCACCCCATACCATCACGCCGGGTGATACGCCAGTATGACGATGACGAATACACGCCTCCAATGTTCGTTCACCGCGATGTCGCCAAACACGGATCCTGTTGTGGCGTAGCAAGACAGCCACGCCACGGAAGTAGCCGAAAGGCACGCGTTTAGTTCACGCAGGCAAGAGATAGGTCTGTAACAGGATACGTAATGAATGCTATAAAGAAAAGTAGGTAGCTTCTGGAATACTTAACTTTAATCCATCCTTGTTGTATACATCGCTCTTGACGATACAAGTGAGACTCTTTAGATACAAGCTATGTAAGGCTAATGGCGCCTTGCTAGGTCGTAGCCATAGACTTAGCTGAAGGCTATTCTAACTATCTGCTCGGCAAAGGAGCGAGTCTTCGTCAGTGTAGTCGCTAGCTACGTCGTCCGTACAACTGGGGCGAGTGCTCGTCAGTCTCTCGAGACCTGCCTTGTGGTGGCGCTCGGTCTGCGATCCCTGACAGTGGCGACGCGCGGGTCCGATATGTACTAATGGACCGCGGCCGATTTAAAGCTACCTAGCAAGTGTGGTGTCTGGCGGTGACACCACAGATCCGACCATCATGATGCTGTAAACAGAACCTGGAGTCATCCGAAACAATGACGTTTTGCCATTCGTGCACCCAGGTTCGTCGTTGAGTACACCATCGCGAGTGCTCCTGTTTGAGATGCAGCGTCAAGGGTAACCGCAGCCATGGTCTCCGAGCTGATAGTCCATGGTTCTGCAAACGTCGTCGAACTGTTCGTACAGATGGTTGTTGTCTTGCAAACGTCCCATCTGTTCACTCAGGGATCGAGAGGTGGCTGCACGATCCGTTACAGCCACGCGGATAAGATGCCTGTCATCTCGACTGCTAGTGATGCGAGGCCGTTGCGATCCAGCATGACGTTCCGTATTACCCTCCTGAACCTATCGATTCCATATTCTGCTAACAGTCATCGGATCTCGACTAACGCGAGCAGCAATGGCGCGATACGATAAACGGCAGTCGTTATAGGCTACAATCCGACCTTTATCAAAATCGGAAACGTGATGGTACGCATTTCTCCTCCTTACACGAGGCATCACAACAACGTTTCACGAGGCAACGCCGGTCAGCTGCTGTTTGTGTATGAGAAATCGGTTGGAAACTTTCCTCATGTCAGCACGTTGTAGGTGTCGCCACCGGCGCCAACCTTGTGTGTTTGTTCTGAAAAGCTAATCTTTTGCATAGCACAGCATCTTGTTCCTGTTGCATAAATTTCGCGTCTGTAGCACGCCATCTTCGTGGCGTAGCAGTTTTAATGGCCAGCAGTGTATATCTCGCACATCAGATGAAATAACTATGTCCTACTTAGCTCTCCCAGGGATTCAACAGTTTTGAAGAGCATGTCGTCTACTATAGAGGACTCGTTTCGCTTAGATTTTACATTTCTCTGTCAAACTTTGTCATAATATCTCCCTTATTATCTTCATCTACTTTCTCTTTTCCATCTTTGTACTTTCTTGCATTTTCCTTACATAGTCCTCTGCGACTCCTTCCACTGTTGAGCTTTCACTTCTTTGATTAGTACTGGTTGCCATACGAGCTCTTGATATTGGTATAGCTGTTCCTTTTTCCTACAAACGTCTCATAAATTTTCCTATGGGCAGCAAATATCTCTTCCCCTAGTCTTGCATACTTATACAGATTTTCTAGCCTAGCATTTACCCATAGCGTCTTAGCCATTCTGCACTTCCTGTCAATGATATGTTCTAGACAAGTGTGTTCTCTCTTGCCTCTCTCATATGCCGAATTTTTTATATTTTTGATTTTGCGAATTAAATTCAATACTTCGTGAGTTATCGAAGGATTTTTTGTGCGGCTTTCTGCCCATTTCATTCTACGCTGCTTTAACTATTGGCTCTCTCAATGTTAGCCACTAGTTTTTTATATTTCTTCCCCATATTCCCATCAATTTTTGGTTCTTCTCATTTTGAACCTCTAAACGTTTCCTGGTGCGCTGAATTTAACCAGGTCCCATCTTCTTAATTCTCTATGATCCAGAAATTTTAATCTGTGTAGTAAGCATTTCTCGTATTAATGGTTCTGCTGGTGTTGAGATTTTCCAGTTTGGTTACCTTGCTCAGGCTCGAGCGTCTTCTGATTTTGAACCATCCGTTTACATCATTTGTGGAGATATGAATAGTACTGAATAGTACGTCAGAACTTGCCCTCTCGGACAACTGTCGGGTACTGACCCCTGAGGGTAGCCGCAGGTGTTGAGAGTAATGGCGGATGGTGCGCACCTGCGCCGCTGTTGCTGCTCGACCGCCGCCGCTACATGAACTGTGGCAGTTAATTGCCGTCGACGGTCGATACCGAAGGGATTGTTCGGCCTTAGTGCATGTCGTGCAGTCGCTCTGTGTGGGCATATTGGCCTTAACACGGCTGACGCTTCAAGTGTTGTCCAGTGGCAGTGCGATCAGGGACACGGACAAACTGTGTTTTCGCAACCAAATACTCGCGAAAGAGTGCCTCATGTATAATTAAAGATAAATCTCTGTGTATTTTCGCTTTAAGGTGTTGTGTCCGTCTTTGCTTGTAAGTAAATTTGTCTTTGTCTAGGTTTTGGCTCGAACCATCTCCCTCTCGCTCTCTCTCTCTCTCTCTCTCTCTCTCTCTCTCTCTCTCTCTCTGTCACTCACTCACTATCTCACTCACAAACACACACACACACACACACACACACACACATATATATATATACACTGAGAGAGAGGGGGAGAGAGAGAGAGATGTTCCTCTCAAAGGTTGTACAGATGCTTAAGGCCAAAATAAGATTCAAAACTAACGCCCAGAACATACTTAACTCCTAGCCATTTCTTTTCCCGTCATAGCGAGACAGTGTAAGTGTAAAGCGTAGTTTTCACCGTGAGGACAGCGCGGAAACCTGGAAAAATAAGAGCAAACATTTTGCTTACCCGGTCAGAAACACAAGTTCTTTCACATAATGTGAACGACAACGGTTTAACATTTTCGGTCGTAGTTTTCGATACATTAAGTTCTCCATGATAATAGATGACAAACTATAAAAGGAAAACATGTATAAATAAAAATACACAAAGCAACAGAAACGGCAGATTGTGTTAAAAAGTGACAATGAAATAATTTCCTGTTGTTAAATTTGTGAATACTTTACTTGCACACTGATTTTATATATGTACAAGCAGCGAAATGCAACTTTCCTCTTATATGACTCAAAGAAAATAAAAAATCCTATAATTGCCGTCACTGTCAGGGCTGCAGCAGCCGTTCTTTAAATATAATGTTGCAGTCTTCTTTTATTTGCCAAGTCCGCAAGGAAGTATACGATTACTAGTTTCGATCATTTCAATGCCCCACTTCATCTCTGAAACTATACAGGACGCTACTTGCCAATATTCCGAGGATAAAGAATAGACGAAATTAATTGTTCAATAATAGTTGTATGGATACAAATCACATAACAGAAAGCAACATCTACATCTAAATTTAAAGCGAGGAGCTTTGTCGCATTCATGTCTACAGTTTCAAACTGTAAGAGGAAATCGATTACAATATCCAGAAATAATCCAAAGTAATCGGTCAAAAGCAGTAGCCATCTTTTCTGTCGACAATATCAGAAGAAGCTATCTAGCTGACTGCAATAGGCAAACAGACCGGTGATGTGTGTACGGACTTTTGTTCACTGAAGCTGCCACCAGTTGGCAGTTCAGTTAATTTACAACACTTTTACAAATTGAAACAACAAAAATAAATAAAATGCGCAGTAGTTTAAAGATAGATGTGGAACAGATGACAATGTTCTGTACATAAAAATATCTCAGCTGCACAGATAGTCGGCGACTGTGTATGGTGACTCCACTGATCTTGCTGTAACTTCAGCGACGTATATCGGGGTAAAGGGAAGAAAGAATTGTATTTATCCAAAGCGTAACCTGACCAAAAAAAAAATTATTCTGTATCTGTATCTCCTATTTTGTCCACTGGTACAATCAGTGTTGATCCACATCATAATGACCACCTGTGTAATAGAACGCTGGTTGACGTTTGGAACGCTATACCGATTATAGTCCACATGGGTTCGTTAAGTTTCCGGACGTACGTGGTATCAGAGGTATAGCTCAGGTCACGCAATTACACTGTATTACCGGCCGATAGATAGTGGTTATGGAACTAACAACTGTTATCACCCCTAAGTATTCCGTTGGTTCAGACCAGGTAAATTTTGTGGTCAACACATTGGCGCGAATTCACTATCATGCTCATCAAGCCACTGTCAACGATTCTGGCCTTGCAGCACTGTCGGGGACGACATCTAGCATGAAGGAATGGAGATGCTCAACAGTAATGTTCATGCATTTAACAGCCGTCATGGTGCTTACAATCGGTACCACAGGTCCATTGAAGTCCAGGTACATCTACCCACAGCAAAATACTGTATACCGGCCTATGTCCGTTATGCGGTGCACGTTTAGGACAGTCGTTCGCCAGGATGACAGGTAACTGGACACGTCCATCGACTTGGGGGGAATAAAAAAAGTAATTCGTCCTAGCAAGGAAAACGATCCAGTCTCAATGATCCTGTGCCCACTGCAATGGGGATCGTTTGCTTGTTTAAAATCATATGTGCCAGCACTTCGTCGTCAGATGTGTCAGATGGCCGCACATCATGGTTTAAAGTGTAACAAATGTACCGTGTCCCACGTTTTGTGGTCAAGCCTGATCCTACTAATGGTTTCACAGTCTTTCAACAACATTCCACAGGTGCTGACCATAGTGATATGCGAACAGCTTCCCCCTTTCCGAGGTGTTCTTTCTCATGTTATCAGGCAGTGAAAAATCCCGTATATCAGTGAATTTCTGCAGTTATCTCGCACTGTCGCTGGAATGATTCGCCATTCATCTCTGCTCGTTTCATATACCTCTGTTACTGCACCATATATCCGCAACGGCACCATGTGCCATTAACTCTCATGGTAGGATATTCTGAGTCGTAATCGTGGAATTACACGTAGCTATACCAACGTAGATATGCCAACGTAGATAATAACATAAAATATCACTTTCAGTCACAGACTCAGAAATGACTGAGTTACGTACAACTGGCACTTGATATTCTCAAGTGCTTACATAAACTTTTCGTCCGGACTTCGCATGTATTTTTCCTCCAGTTTTAATATTTGTAAAATGACGGAACGATTAACGGCGACAGGATTAAAATGAATGTTTTTGCAGATATGAGTTCTCGATATTAACAATGGTGAGCCATTAACACTGAAATTTCGTTGCACACTTCTCTTTCTGTCCGTCATGCGTGTAGACACCAGGCACTCACTTCCAGCCAGAGGTATGTGTAGCAGTGTGAGGGTAGCCGCAGGGCCACCTTCAGCTTACTTCAAGTGACTGAGATAACGGAAGGGATCAACAGTTTGGATACCGTGTGGTAACACCGACTTAAAGCAGAGCCAGACGCCAAAGGGGGAAGCAACGGATAAGTTATGGAGCAATGCCAGTGCCTGGCATCCTATTTTCGAAACACTGTTTGCTTTGGCGTGGTTAGCCCAAGCAGTTGCCAGGTCAGAGTCCGGTTTGGAAGACAGTCAGCAGGACAACGTGGAGGTGGGCACTTCATCCTGTGCCAACATAAAGGACTGCTGTGGGTGGCGACATAGAAGCGACGTATGCAGAGCAGGGCCTGGATGGCACGTCGGCCTTGCTTTTCTTCATCTTCGGTTTGGCCACAGTACGTAGGAGAGCATTCGTTGACGAAGACAGACCACGACAGACTGCAGTGGAGAGCGTTCTGGAACCGAGCTGTTTCATAAGGCAGCAGCCTGCAACAGTCAGTGAAGGGCTTGATCTGGTGTATGTTGTCAACATCGAGCTGGGTTGCAGATGTCGTCTTCTTGCCGGTATCCAGGAGAAAGTTGCAGCTACATAGCCAGTGAGGAGGAAGTGTGCAGAAACTGGCTACCAAAAGATTGTGCAGAGCATTAAATGACGTGTGCCCTTAGCAGCCGTAGCCGCTAGTGGTTAGCCTTGATATATTTGGCCGACTAGTTTACGGCACAGCAGGATGCGCCTAGATAGGTGAAGCCAACTTACGTCTGTTGTGCTTCAGTAGAGGCACGGCGAAGCAGTGAACAATACTGTCGAGTGAAATGTAGTATTGCATTCATGAGTGTGGTGTACGGAAGTACAGCATTTTCATTGTGAAATTATATAACTGGTGCGACCATGGTTCCTTGATTGTATGCTAGTGATTTTATTTTGTATTGTACTGTTTTTCCTTGTAGTGCGTCTGGTAATTCTATGTAGCTGTGCTATCTTTTTTGGGCTGGTCTGGGAGGCGGTGGAGGTTGATAGTAGTAGCTGTAGATATGAGAATGACTTGGCTGTTAGTCTTAGTTAATCACTGTCTCCGCTTGTAAAGTTAATCATAAATGTAAGTAAATTGTGGCTTAGAAGATATCCACTTGTATAGTTACCTGGGACAAATAAGATTATTTTGTATAAGTAGGACAAAAAAGTGTTATAGAGTAGGTTCTGTTAGATGCCAGTATTCTGTGTGGGTGAACTGTGTTTTTCTCTGGTACCAGAAGTTTTCTGAATTCATTATTTTTATTGTTGACCGCCAAAGTTTCAATTTTATTATGTGCTCCCATGTTGTAAATTGTTGTCTGATAAAAAGGTATTTACCATCAGCTCACGCTCGCACAGCCCTCAGACAAACTCCACACATTACCTGCAGTACAGTGGTTACGCATAACTCAGACACAAATAATTCGTATCGTTGTAACTCTTGTTTTTCAATATTATTGTACTTTGTAGTTCCATACTTCAGCAAACAATCAGTGAACGCACAATATAAAACACAAACACGCAGAAGCTGTATCGCGAAGTATGATTTTCTAATGATGGAAGTAGAGAGAACAGTCGCGTGGCAACATTTACAGTAAAAGTAGAGTATAGCTTTATGCATATTATCGGCAAAGTCGTAGTCGGATTTGGGGCCTTTTGATAGTAAGAAATCCAGTTTTCAGTTAATGCTTCGTAAAAGTTTCCTGCTTGAAATGCTATTTTCAATTTGAAGATGAGATGAAGAGATGTTCAGAGGTACTAATTCGGAAGGAGCCAGAGCAGTACAATACAGAGTGAAACCTGACATGTTATTCTCAGACATTTCCAGACCCGTTTAAACTAATATAATTATTAGCCCTTTTATATGAATTCTTATGAATGTTGTCGCTAAACGGCACACAGTCTGGTAACGTAGCAATATCTGTTACAATGTTACAAGTAACAACTTCTTTCCAAATGCGACTGCCGTAATTACTTCTGCTAGTGTATTAAATATGAAAGGAACAAAATGTCCGATCACTCAGCAGACAATACAAGAGGCTATAAAAGTGGAATCGTTAAGGAGAGAGGGGGAGGTGGTGGTGGGTGCAAAGGGGACCGTGGAGGAGAGTGGCGGAAGCAGGGATGAAGAGTTGCTCTACAGGGATAGGGAGTCGGAGAAAATGGATCAAGAGAGAAGAGAGGAGGTGGGAGAGGACTAGAATAAATAAATACCAGGCAAATTCTCCTAGTTTTTTTATAAAAATCATCAGCAGATGGCCGAAGACTTTCGATCTCGTTCTACCAAAGGCCTTGTCAAAGATAGAGGAGGAAAGGATAATGTATATCCAGTGGAATGTGGGCAGTAACCAAAAATGCCTCATAATGATCGGTCACTCTACAGCAGAGTGTGTGCTGATTTGAAACTTTCTGGCAGACTGAAGCTTTATGCCTTACAGGGACTCGAAACAGAAACCGAGTATTTCTTGAGAAACGGATTTCTGACTTAGCTATCCAAGCAGAACTCGTGATCAGCCGTCACAGCCTTACTACCGCCGGTAGCTCATCTCCTATTCCGAAAGATTTGATTAACAATGAAGGAGCGACATTCCAAGACTCTGACCATGGAATACAGAGGTCTGAAAGTATTAAGGAAGCTAGAAGACTGGAAACGGGAAATAAAAATGGTCGGTCAAGATATGAAAGGGATGTGAAGTGGATATGAAGTGAAACGTAAATAAGAATAGGAGGCGAAGGGAGAGTAATACCAACAGCAGCTGAAAATGATTGAACGTGAGCAGGATTCGTCATAAACACAAAAACAGGACCAGAGTGAGTTACTGCAAACACTTCAGTGTTAGGATTACTCTCATCAGAATCATCAGTAATGTAATGCCCACAATAAAAGTTGGGGTATAGGTCCGATGCTACAAACAAATAATGGAGAGATAGGTAAAGTTAACCAATATACTGAAAGTATAATGCAATATGTAGAGGGAGATGAAATGTATTAATTATGGTTTATAAGAATACTGATTTGAGAAGAGGAATACATGACAAATTTACCAGAGAATATGGCCTTGACAACAGGAATGACTTCCTGTAATAAATTTCAACCATTTGTAAGGAATACGCTGCACAGAATCACAAGAAGAGGAGGTGTACCTGGAAAAGACCCGGATGTAAAGGAAGATTCCAGCTGGTTAGAGACAGATACCGAAATCGCATATGAGATCGTTCAGTTTACTCAGTAGTAGATAGAGACTCAGGTCGCAATTTAGTGGTGAAGAAGAGTAGATTGAAGTTTGAATCGTTCACATGAAACAATGGGGTGTGTCTTGAAACTGAATTTCACGGCACGCTTCTCCAATCGCGGTCTCGCCTGTATCGTTCAGAAGACACATGCGCAACTCGGGGCTCTTTGCAGCCCCACTCTGTGGCTGATAGGTACGACGCCAGTTGGTGACAGTCTACACTATGGAGAGGAATTGAAAAATCCATCCACAAGTCAGAGGAAGCAGAGCAGTGTGGTGCACAAGTCGCAAAGGGCAGCGAGAGGTATGAGCTTTTACTCGCCGAAACTGAATTCAGACTGCAAGTGGAGGCTCCTTTATATCCTGCAGAACGCCCACAGCACGTGAGCAAGACATCCGACGTCGGTAAATCACCACCAAGACTATTCTGACGGCTGCCCCAAAGACCCTTGTTTTTAAGTTTTCCAAACTTTACTTAAAGAGTAAGCTTCGTCCTCATTAAAAATATTTTTCAGATAGTCGAATTTCAATGGAGTATCTTAAAACACTCCCCAAAAGTAGCAAGACGCATGGACAACTATTTGTATCTTTTCATACAGCATTCTAGGTCCCACCGTAAGTCAGTGTTCTCCGACCGCACGTTTTCCTGTCTGATACAAACGTGAGTGGCGCTGGTGCTCAACACATGGGTTCTGAATGGTGCCAATTGTCTGACCAATATAAGATTTACCACAACGGCCGGGGATTTTGTACACTTCAAGTCATCCTTTACTGAGCCAAGGAGCGCTCTAATTTTTGCTGGCGGACGAAACACACGACTGATATCATATCTTTTTAAAATTCTTCCCATTTTCGAGGATACGATCCCAGAAAAAGTGGGAAAGCAACCGATTTACGTGCACCTTCTAATGGTCCAAATTCGAGTGAATGGTCTGGCCACCCAGATTGCGTGACATTGATCCCATCGGACATTTATGGCACTTAATCGGGAGGTCAGTTCGTGTACAAAATCCTCCACCGCAGCGATTTGTTGAGTCCTTGTCCCGTCGACTTGCAGCGCCACGCCGGGAAGAAGCAGGTCTGATACTGTGTTAGGTGGTATCCCACGACTTATGTCACCTCAGTGCTACAAATCGATCTCACTCCTTTGCAACTACTGCCTCACAGTCATGTGCTGCGACTCCCACAGTTTAAAACTGGTTTATGAACTACACCACTGGGCGTTAAAATTGCTACACCAAGAGGAAATGCAGATGATAAGCGGGTATTCATTGGACAAATTTATTGTACTAGAACTGACATGTGATTATATTTTCACGCAATTTAGGGGCATAGATCCTGAGAAATCAGTACCCAGAACAACCACCTCTGCCCGTAATATTGGGCCTTGATACGCATGGGCATTGAGTCAAACAAAGTTTGGATGGCGTGTATAGGTACAGCTGCCGATGCAGCTTCAATACGATACCACAGTTCATCAAGAGTAGTGACTGGCGTATTGTGACGGACCAGTTGCTCAGCCACCATTGACCAGACGTTTTCAGTTGGTGAGAGATCTGGAGAATGTGCTGGCCAGGGCAGCAGTCGAACATTTTTTGTATCCAGAAAGACCCGTACAGGACCTGCAACATGCGGTCGTGCATTATTTTGATGAAATGTAGGGTTTCGCAGGGATCGAATGAAGGGTAGAGCCACGGGTCGTAACGCATCTGAAATGTAACGTCCACAATTCAAAGTGCCGTCAGTGCGAACAAGAGGTGACCGAGACGTGTAACCAATGGCACCCCATACCTTCACGCTGGGTGATACGCCAGTTTGGCGAAGACGAATACACGCTTCCAATGTGCGTTCACCGCGATGTCGCCAAACACGGATGCGACCATCTTGATGCTGTAAACAGAACCTGGATTCATCAGAAAAAATGACGTTTTGCCATTCGTGCACCAAGGTTCGTCGTCGAGTACACCATCGCATGCGGTCCTGTCTCTGATGCAGCGTCAAGGGTAACCGCAGCCATGGTCTCCAAGATGATAGTCCATGCTGCTGGAAACATCGTCGAACTGTTTGTGCAGATGGTTGTTGTCTTGCAAACGTCCCCATCTGTTGACATCTACATCTACATCTACATCTATACTCCGCGAGCCACCTTACGGTGTGTGGCGGAGGGTACTTATTGTACCACTATCTGATCCCCCCTTCCCTGTTCCATTCACGAATTGTGCGTGGGAAGAACGACTGCTTGTAAGTCTCCGTATTTGCTCTAATTTCTCGGATCTTTTCGTTGTGATCATTACGCGAGATATATGTGGGCGGTAGTAATATGTTGCCCATCTCTTCCCGGAATGTGCTCTCTCGTAATTTCGATAATAAACCTCTCCGTATTGCGTAACGCCTTTCTTGAAGTGTCCGCCACTGGAGCTTGTTCAGCATCTCCGTAACGCTCTCGCGCTGACTAAATGTCCCCATGACGAATCGCGCTGCTTTTCGCTGGATCATGTCTATCTCTTCTATTAATCCAACCTGGTAAGAGTCCCATACTGATGAGCAATACTCAAGAATCGGACGAACAAGCGTTTTGTAAGCTACTTCTTTCGTCGATGAGTCACATTTTCTTAGAATTCTTCCTATGAATCTCAACCTGGCGCCTGCTTTTCCCACTATTTGTTTTATGTGATCATTCCACTTCAGATCGCTCCGGATAGTAACTCCTAAGTATTTTACGGTCGTTACCGCTTCCAATGATTTACCACCTATGGCATAATCGTACTGGAATGGATTTCTGCCCCTATGTATGCGCATTATATTACATTTATCTACGTTTAGGGAAAGCTGCCAGCTGTCGCACCATGCATTAATCCTCTGCAGGTCCTCCTGGAGTACGTACGAGTCTTCTGATGTTGCTACTTTCTTGTAGACAACCGTGTCATCTGCAAATAGCCTCACGGAGCTACCGATGTTGTCAACTAAGTCATTTATGTATATTGTAAACAATAAAGGTCCTATCACGCTTCCCTGCGGTACTCCCGAAATTACCTCTACATCTGCAGATTTTGAACCGTTAAGAATGACATGTTGTGTTCTTTCTTCTAGGAAATCCTGAATCCAATCACAAACCTGGTCCGATATTCCGTAAGCTCGTATTTTTTTCACTAAACGTAAGTGCGGAACCGTATCAAATGCCTTCCTGAAGTCCAGGAATACGGCATCAATCTGCTCGCCAGTGTCTACGGCACTGTGAATTTCTTGGGCAAATAGGGCGAGCTGAGTTTCACATGATCTCTGTTTGCGGAATCCATGTTGGTTATGATGAAGGAGATTTGTATTATCTAAGAACGTCATAATACGAGAACACAAAACATGTTCCATTATTCTACAACAGATTGACGTAAGCGAAATAGGCCTATAATTATTCGCATCTGATTTATGACCCTTCTTGGAAATGGGAACGACCTGCGCTTTCTTCCAGTCGCTAGGTACTTTACGTTCTTCCAGCGATCTACGATAAATTGCTGATAGAAAGGGGGCAAGTTCTTTAGCATAATCACTGTAGAATCTTAAGGGTATCTCGTCTGGTCCGGATGCTTTTCCGCTACTAAGTGATAGCAGTTGTTTTTCAATTCCGATATCGTTTATTTCAATATTTTCCATTTTGGCGTCCGTGCGACGGCTGAAGTCAGGGACCGTTTTACGATTTTCCGCAGTGAAACAGTTTCGGAACACTGAATTCAGTATTTCTGCCTTTCTTCGGTCGTCCTCTGTTTCGGTGCCATCGTGGTCAACGAGTGACTGAATAGGGGATTTAGATCCGCTTACCGATTTTACATATGACCAAAACTTTTTAGGGTTCTTGTTTAGATTGTTTGCCAATGTTTTATGTTCGAATTCGTTGAATGCTTCTCTCATTGCTCTCTTTACGCTCTTTTTCGCTTCGTTCAGCTTTTCCTTATCAGCTATGATTCGACTACTCTTAAACCTATGATGAAGCTTTCTTTGTTTCCGTAGTACCTTTCGTACATGATTGTTATACCACGGTGGATCTTTCCCCTCGCTTTGGACCTTAGTCGGTACGAACTTATCTAAGGCGTACTGGACGATGTTTCTGAATTTTTTCCATTTTTGTTCCACATCCTCTTCCTCAGAAATGAACGTTTGATGGTGGTCACTCAGATATTCTGCGATTTGTGCCCTATCACTCTTGTTAAGCAAATATATTTTCCTTCCTTTCTTGGCATTTCTTATTACACTTGTAGTCATTGATGCAACCACTGACTTATGATCACTGATACCCTCTTCTACATTCACGGAGTCGAAAAGTTCCGGTCTATTTGTTGCTATGAGGTCTAAAACGTTAGCTTCACGAGTTGGTTCTCTAACTATCTGCTCGAAGTAATTCTCGGACAAGGCAGTCAGGATAATGTCACAAGAGTCTCTGTCCCTGGCTCCAGTTCTGATTGTGTGACTATCCCATTCTATACCTGGTAGATTGAAGTCTCCCCCTATTACAATAGTATGATCACGAAACTTCTTCACGACGTTCTGCAGGTTCTCTCTGAGGCGCTCAACTACTACGGTTGCTGATGCAGGTGGTCTATAGAAGCATCCGACTATAATCATATCTGACCCACCTTTGATACTTAACTTAACCCAGATTATTTCACATTCGCATTCGCTAATAACTTCACTGGATATTATTGAATTCTTTACTGCTATAAATACTCCTCCACCATTGGCGTTTATCCTATCCTTGCGGTATATATTCCATTCTGTGTCTAGGATTTCGTTACTGTTCACTTCCGGTTTTAACCAACTTTCCGTTCCTAATACTATATGCGCACTATTTCCTTCAATAAGAGATACTAATTCAGGAACCTTGCCCTGGATACTCCTGCAGTTTACCAATATTACGTTAACTTTTCCTGTTTTTGGTCTCTGAGGACGGACGTTCTTTATCAACGATGATAATGTCCTCTCTGGTAAGCCGTCAGGTATTTTATCGTTTCGCCCAAGGGGGGGTCCCTCTAACCTAAAAAACCCCCGTGTGCACGCCACACGTACTCTGCTACCCTAGTAGCTGCTTCCGGTGTGTAGTGCACGCCTGACCTGTCTAGGGGGGCCCTACAGTTCTCCACCCAATAACGGAGGTCGATGAATTTGCAACCATTATAGTCGCAGAGTCGTCTGAGCCTCTGGTTTAGACCCTCCACACGGCTCCAAACCAGAGGACCGCGATCGACTCTGGGCACTATGCTGCAGATATTAAGCTCAGCTTGCACTCCGCGTGCGATGCTGGTTGTCTTCACCAAATCAGCCAGCCGCCGGAAGGAACCAAGGATGGCCTCAGAACCCAAGCGGCAGGCGTCATTCGTTCCGACATGTGCTACTATCTGCAGCCGGTCACACCCAGTGCGTTCAATAGCTGCCGGAAGGGCCTCCTCCACATTACGGACGAGACCCCCCGGCAAGCACACCGAGTGCACACTGGCATTCTTCCCCGACCTACCCGCTATTTTCCTGAGGGGCTCCATAACCCGCCTAACGTTGGAGCTCCCTATAACTAATAGGCCCGCCCTCTGTGACTGTCGGGACCTTGCCGGAGAATCGGCCACTGGCCCAACAGGCGAGGCATCCTGTGGTGGCTCGGAAACGATGTCATCACCACTAGGAAGCACCCCGTACCTGTTGGAAAGGGGTAAGGCAGCTGCCACGCGGCCAGATCCCACCTTCGCCTTTCGGCCAGGCACTCGCGAGCCCACCACTGTCCGCCATTCACCCTGGAGTGATGGCTGACCGGTAAGATGCTCACTGCCGGAAGACGCAGCGACATCAAGGGTTCCATGTGATTCCAAGGCCACCGAAGTAGGCATAGGTCTCACCACAGTTGCCCCAACGCCACTACGAGCCGACGCCTGCGCCTCGAGCTCGATGAGCCTAACAGACAAAGCCTCCACCTGCCCCCGAAGAGTGGCCAATTCTCCTTGCGTCCGCTCACAACAACCACAGTCCCTACACATGACTATGTTTACCCTACTCTATACGGTGACAAATTCCCAAGATAATCTTCTGATGAGCTACTCTGATAATCAAGAAACACTCACTGAAATACGAGACGCGAAAACTACGCTAGGTTTTCCCAGAAAAACTATTTAAAAGCTAAGCGCAGCAAATAAGTACAAAAACGCTTTATACAAACAGTACTCGCTGCTGCTGGTGCTCTCGCTCTGGCTGTCACAAGACAACTCAGGGATTGAGACGTGGCTGCACGATCCATTACAGCCACGCGGATAAGATGCCTGTCATCTCGAATGCTTGTGATACGAGGCCGTTGGGATCCAGCACGGCGTTCCATATTACCCTCCTGAACCCACCGATTCCATATTCTGCTAACAGTCCTTGGATCTCGACCAATGCGAGCAGCAGTGTCGCGATACGATAAACCGCAATCGCGATAGGCTACAATCCGACCTTTATCAAAGTCAGAAACGTGATGGTACGCATTTCTCCTCCTTACACGAGGCATCACAACAACGTTTCACGAGGCAACGCCGGTCAGCTGCTGTTTGTGTATGAGAAATCGGTTGGAAACTTTCCTCATGTCAGCACGTTGTAGGTGTCGCCACCGCCACCAACCTTGTGTGAATGCTCTGAAAAGCTAATCAATTGCATATCACAGCATCTTCTTCCTGTCGGTTAAATTTTGCGTCACCTTCGTGGTGTAGCAATTTTAATGGCCAGTAGTGTAACTGCAAAATTTTTTTTATTATCTTTATTTAGCTCTACTACCTTTCTGATTTGCACATATAATATTTATGCACGGCACACATTGTTACGAAAATACAATGCCTGGCTAGAACAAGTGAGGGCTTAGCTCTGACCGCTGTTCTGCGACAATCATCAGCGCGACAAGGAGCAGCCGACCGTTCGCGTCCCCGCAAAAGTATGCAGCCGTGCAGCACGTGCGGCGGGCCATCTCTCCCAAAGGGGTGGCGGCTCATTTTCAACGCTTGCCGTCCCCAGTCCCACCAGGAGAGTGGGGACTGGCGGCCGTTGATCACTGACCGTTGCAGCGGGGCGACCCGGCTGCGAGAGAGGCCATTTTAAAATGCGGCAACCCTTCTGCTGCTGTGGCCCACGCGCGCGAACTACTCTGATCAATTAATGTGATACACGGGTCCCCCTTGTTTTATTAATGAAGCATAAGTAAATTACAATGAAAGTCAATTATAGCTGGCCGGCGCTGTCCAGCGGTTAATGAAAGAGGCGACGCACGTAATCAGCACGTGGCTGGCGCGCCGAGCCATTACCTGCCACAGCAGCGGGGGTTCCCCGCACAAGACGTCGTTTCACTTATTAACAGTGACGCGTAGAAAACTCGATACTGAACAACTCGCATCGCAAAGAACTTCGTTACCCAATAGAAACTACTATATCCCTCACGAAAACGAAAAAAAGGTGGCTGACACCTACGGGAAAAAGTTTTCTGCAATACCTGAGCTGCTCTTCATATCCTTGCTATGACTTTACTCTGTTAAACACAATGACAGAGTAATATCAGTGAGGGTTATAATGTCTGTGTTTATACAATGTCCGTATCATCACATGCAAGTGTGTAAAGGAAGAGACACTGTCACTGATTCTGCTGTGGTAAACATTACCTGTCAAGATACAGGTACTGTATAAATACAAACATTGTTAACATTAATGATGTGTCCATGCACCTGTAGGCTAAAATGATAATATATGTCCCCTATATGCGAATCTCGAACTGCGCGGACACATGGGTTGTGAATACCTGACATATGAAATCTGGATCTGTCTTGGAGGCGTGTTCGGATAGCCGAAGTTGTTACGGCGAGCGTTCACAAGAAGTAGGAATTGTGGGCACGAATGTTGGTCTGGCACAAATTTTCATGCCCCACAAACAGCTTACTTTAACACATAAAGCCAAAGTGCGAATCTGCTTGGTAAAGAGAGAGTAATAGATCGACAAATATATTCAGTTTCATACTTACTCTTTTCTATGGGTGGAAATATGCTTCGCGTGGTGCCAGTATGAAACGAACAGAAATTTAGGATTTCTGGGATACAGAATGGATGAAAAGTTGTAGTTCAAAGTGTGTCAAAAAATCTGGTGATGCTGCTGTCTTTTATGATATTTTTACCTAGGTCGAGGATAGTACTTCCAGCCGCTGTGGTCGAGCGGTTCTGGGCACTTCAGCCTGGAACCACGCTGCTGCTACAGCCGCTGATTCAAATTCTGCCTCGGTCATGGATGTGTGTGTTGTCCTTAGGTTAGTTACGTTTATGTAGTTCTAAGTCTAGGGGACTGATGACCTCCGATGTTAAGTCCCATAGTGCTTAGAGCCATTTGAACCATTTGAGGATCGTACTTCTAAGCAAATATTTGTAATACACGTGAACCTAAAAACGATGGACAAAATTCTGGAGGTTGTTATGCGATGTTTTCTTGGGATTCGCTATACTGGATGAAGAAAAAATGCCGCTCTTGAAGAAATGCATGCGATTCTTCATCTCAGTTCAAGTCTAAAGTTTACTTAGCGAAACTTATCCCGACAATAGTTTTAATAGAACTGTGATTTAAAAATCAATACCCTGGAAATGCTGTTAACTGCCTGCAGCGTAGCCAAGAACAGGTAACACGGACTCTGCACTGTACCAGAGCAGTTCCCTTATCTTAGTGAGACCGGCAATGTCCTTGGGAACGTATATGCAGACGTCTGATGTTCGAATCATATTCGTTCCAAATATTTTTTTTCAGTTAACTGTGTTCATTTTACCCCTCCACAATGAGATATGTTGTACATTTCTTTCTGTCACTGTTACCTTTATTAAAACATTAAGACATAACATGAACTTCTTCCAGACTGAATCGACCACTTTCTGTCGTCCATGACTCAATTAAAGCTAACATAAAGTAATAGTGAATACAGAAACTTCGTGTGTATCCAATGAGGTACAAAAACATGTTGGGAAGGCTACACTACACTGCACATTATGTTATGCACGATGATTTCATTCCGTACGTTTGAAGTCAATTCTTACGTTTGAAGTCAATTCTCATCTTCACAGAGCCGGTAGATAGGCGTATCAGCAACATAGCAATAGTTTAACCGTGAGCACCTTGCATTTGTAAACACTTCGCCACTGGCTGAATCATGGTTTGCTAAAACCTACGCAACTCATCTGCATCCACCATTGCGGAAGCGGCATACACGCAAGATATTAAGTCTTGTACGTTCATGGATGGAGTACTAGAAATTCGTTCCTTTATGTGTCTACACAAATAAAAACCCTGTGGAATAAGGTTCGGGAAACGTGTCGTTCAGAATATTGAATCTCCATGACCAATCCATTTCCCTGGAAGCACTTTGATTAGATAGTTTTCCACATTCATTCCAACATGTGACTGTGCACCATCACGCTGAAACCATAGCTGTTGCCGAACATCGACTAGAAAGTTTTCTAATGCGTCAGACAGAGAAACAAGTTGGCCGACAGCGGGTATGGCCCCAAAAGCACTTCTCCGACTATTCCAGTCCACAGTTAATGCCAAATCGTCCCTGAAAGCCACGTTCCCGGATGACACATAGGTTGTGTCACTACCAGTAATTGCTGTTGTGGATATTAAAAATACCTCCACGACAGAAGCTAGATGTGTCAGGCCATAACATGTCATTTGTCAAGGCGTTGCTTCAGGCAAGGAAGAACATTCTTAATGGGATGGCGTCTTTGAGGGTTCCGTGCAGCACACGCACGAGCAGCACCAGCTGCTGATTATCGAATGCACAAAGCACCAAAGGAATAAGGACGTGTTTATATTTTGTGTACCCCGTGGGGAAGGCGGCCTATGTGAAACTGACACGAGCAGATATGGTTGTGCACTGAGCAGTTAGTAGACACATGTATGTAATTTCAAATGTTCAAATGTGTGTGAATTCCTAAGGGACCAAACTGCTGAGGTCATCGGCCCATAGTCTTACACATTACTGAAACTAACTTATGCTAAGAACGACACATACGCCCATACACGATGGAGGACTAGAACCTCCGGCTTCCCACTGTCACGTGATACATTGTTGTTATGTGACAAAATGATTTTCTGCTTATAAATGACGGGAACTAGGGAGCGGAGGATTTGGACCATAGCCCCATGGTGTACGTGGGGTTCTATGTCCCTGCACTCTATTCACTGAGCTACAACTGTTACAGCAGTGCGGGATGATACATGTGCCTATGTACATTCCAACACACTGCAAGACGTGGCAGCATCTTTGTCGTACATGTGTTTTCAAATTTCATATGATCTGATTTTACAGTCAAAGTTTTGTTTTAATCTCTGTCACGAACTGCATGTGGCATTTTTTCTGCAACCTGTATAAGGGATGAGGAGCCTCTGGTGCCTCGTTACAGAATCATTACGTAACCTTAATTTATTTAATAAGCGTAAACGGGGTCCTTGCATATTGGTGCACTTAAGTTTTATCTTAAAGTGAGGTGTGTTAAGTTTTATTTATATATGGCAATGTATGCAGACAGTGTAATGCTTTTACATGTTGGGTTTACAGGTTCTTGACAATGACACGTAGTCGAAATTAGCTAATCGCACGAATAAATAAAAATCACATTACAGCTTACTACGGTCCACGTTTACGTTTGTTAAACATCTGGAGGCTGTGGATCCCCACAAATACAAAATCTTAATTTATTTCGTTGAGGAGCTTTTTTTTCTGAGTCGTCAGTCTTTTGAGTGGTTTGATGCAACCCGTGCCAAACTTCTCACCTCAGAGTGGCACTTGTAACATGTGTCTTATGGTATTTGCTAGATGGATTCTAATCCCCGTCTTTCCCTACGGATTTTATGCTCTTCACCTCTCTGTATTATCATGGAACTTACTCCTTGATATCGTAACACATGTCCTGTTATCTTGTCCCTTCTTTTCGTCAGTGTTTTCCATATACATCTTTCCTCACCGATTCCACGAAGAACCTCCTCATTCCATCCATAATTTTCAACATTTTTCTGTATCATCACATTTCAAATGCTCTGATTCTCTTTTGTTGCGGTTTTCCTGCACATCCCGGTTAATACAGTGCTGTGCTCCAAATGTACATTCTCAGAAATTTCTTCCTGAAATTAAGGTCCAAATTTAGCCAAGAATGCCACTTTTGCTATTTATTTCCTCCTTCCTGCATCCGTCATTGCTTACATGACTTATTTTGATACCCAGGTAGAAGAATTTCTTTATCAACAATTTTGATGTTAAGTTTCTCGCTGTTCTCGTTTCTGCTACTTCTCAAAATATCCACGTTCTTTCGTTTTACTCTCAGTCCATATTCTGTACTCGTTCGAATCAACAGATCATGTAATTCTTCTTCACATTCATGCAAAATAGCTGTGGTATCATCGCATTATCCCACTCCTGAAACTTTCTTGTATTTCCATCATTGCTTCATCCACGTATGGACTGTACAGTAGTGGCGAAAGATTGTATCGCAGTTTTAGAACAATTTTAATTTGAACACTACCTTCTTTGATCTTCCAATCTTAAATTTCCACTTGGTTCTTGAACATAGTCTATCCTACATGCCTTTTGCTATGGTTTAATTAGATTACTTTCAGAATTTCGAACATCTTACACTATTTTACAATGTCGGATGATTCTTCGCCGTGAAGAAGCTATGTACACCTTTGATTTTCCTTCAGTCTTGTATCCACTATCAACCGCAATATGAGAAATGCCTCTTTTGCGCTTTTATCTTTCCTAAAGCCCAACTAATCGTCATCTAAGAGATCCTGAATTTTCTTTTTCATTCTTCGGTATACTTTTCATGTCAGCAACTTTTATGCGTGATCTGCTAAGCACTTGTCGGCTCTTGCAATCTTCGGAATTTTGTGGAAGACGTTTATTCGAAAGTCTGATTGTATATAGCCAGTGTCACACATTCTACACACCAATAAGAATAGTCGTTTTGTTGCCACTTCCCAGAGTGATCTTAAAAATTGATGTGGAATTTTATCTACCCCTTTTACTTTATTTGAAGTCTTCGTAAACTCTTTGACATAATGCTTTTAATACTGGATCCCCTGTCTCCTTCCCATTAACTCCCGTTTCTTCCTCTGTCCCGTCATCAGACGAGTTCCCCATCTAATAAAGGTCTTCTTTCCTCCTCTCCGCGCTTTCCTCAGTAATTAACAGTGGAATTCCCATTGCACTCTTAATGTTTTGCTTTTAATTTCACAGAGGCTGTTTTGCGTTTTCTATATGATGAGTCAGTCATTTCGATAGTCATTGCTTTTTCCATTTCTTGAGATTTTTCATGCAGCCGTTTACCCTCACCTTCCCTGCACTTCTTGTTTATTTTATTCCTAACTGACGAATATTTCTATATTACTGAATTTCCATGAACATTAAGGTTCTTCCTTCCTTCGTCGATCAATTGCGGTATTTCCTCTGTTACCCATAGTTTCTTTCCTTGTACCTTCTTTGTGCGTATGTTTTTCTTTCCCACTTCTGTGCCCCTTGTTAGGGATGACTGTTCCTCTTCAACCGAACTTCCTACGGAACTATTCGTTATCGCAGCACCTATAGGCTCAGAAAACTTAAACCATGTCTCTTCATTCTTTAGTACTTTCGTATCCGATTTCTATGCTACTTGATTCTTTCCAATTGCTCTCATTAACATCAGCCTAAATGACTGACTCAGCCTAAATGACTGACTTAGCATTTAGAAAATGCAAAACAACCTCTGTGATATTAAAAACAAAACAGTAAGAGGGCAATGGGAATCCCAATGTTAAATTTTGAGGAAAGAGCGGACAGGAAGAAAGAGGGCCTTTATTAGATGGAGAAATTGTGGTCTTAGTCTACATCCGCTCCTGGATACGCCTTACAATCCAGTACCTGATATCGGAATGTCTAACTGACAACGACGCAACTCACCTGAGATCTTCCTCTATCTCCCAGTCTTTTGATTGTATAAGTCCCCCTCTTGTGATTCTTGAACAGATTAATCGGTACTCCTAGCTCGAATTGTAGCAGTCTTTCTCCTCTCTCATTACTACTACCAGGTCCATATTGTCCTGTAGACTTGTCTTCTGCTCCTTCCCCATTCCGATTCCCCATGAATGTTAGATTGTTATCTCACTTTATTTACTGAATTAACTTTTGAAGCTTCTCATGTCCCTTCTTTATCCTGTAATCTTCTGCTTGCAATGTTTGAATGTATACCTGAACTATTGTTGTCGCTGCTGACTTGATGTCGATTCTGATGAGAAAAACCCTGTCATTGAACCGTTCACGTTAACTCAATTTGGTCTTATCTTCATACTCATAATGAGATCTACTGTTTCTGCTGCTGTTTGGATTAAGCTATACTCGTCTGCCTAGAAATACTTCTTTTCTTTCCATTTCACTTCACCGACACACAAGACTGAGCCTTTTTATTTCCCTTTTCTGATATTCTAGCTTCCTCACCACGTTTACACTTTTGATATTCCAAGTCCGAGTCACAGGACGTTACTGTTTCATTGGTTATTCAATCCTTTTCTCATGCTCACCTCGCCCATGGCACTCAACTCCTGGGGATCAAAATGTAGAATCTCTTACCAATGGGCCACGCATTATGACTCTTTTCCAATTACAGGCCACATGTCCTGTGGATGCACATTATGTGTCTTTAATTCAGTGGTTTCCGTTGCCTTCTGGACCCTCACACCGTTGATCATGGCTGATTCTTTCACCTTTCAGGGGCAGTTTCCCAGCTCACAGGCAAGAGAGTGTCCTGAACCTCGGCCCACTCCTCTGTTATCTTTGACAAGGCCGTTGACAGAACGATTGCATCTTCTAACTCTGGAAGTCTTCGGCTACCATTCCTGACAGTACTGATTCACAATGCTAGCACTGGCTATATTCTAAACTGTGACCGATGCCTTTTCCCTTACTAGACAAAGACACTGCCCCAGACCATGGTGCAAAACGAGCCGTAAATCTACTAAATCTTCATTACTCTGCCTATCCACACTGGTATGTATCACTGTTAACGTATAACTGACGCTGCTCGAAAATCTAGCGCGAGACATAACGCAGCACTAGCGCGCGCAAGGTTGGGGCCGAAGAATAAAGCAGGCCAATGATATGTACAGTGAACGAGTGAAACTAGTTTGTACGGTGATAAACTACGCATATTGTTAGGATTCAACAGAGACCAAAGGCATCTTCCATAACAATTCTCAGATTATGCCTTTGAACTAATGTCCGAAATTCGGGCGATGAAGTTCGCGTTCACCATTTATTTAAGTGTACTTGTCACTCTATCTGGACCATATTCTGTGTAATAATATCCACAGAAAGATTACCATAGGGCTACAGGTGACCTAGATAAACTATGCTATACTGATTCCAAGGAAATAAAGCACGTGATGCAGCTTCTACTGTGCTCAATATGTAGTGTAAAATACATAGAAAGAGTTGCAGCAATTATTTACATACTGAGAATTATTTTGATCACGGTCACTGTCAGTTTGAACCTAAGAAATTCGCATTAATAGCGAGACAACAGTTGTGTGTACATGGAACATACCACTGATATCACCTTAAAATCTGATGATTTTGATTTATTTGGTCTGATTATCTTTTGATTGATTATGTTTTTAATGCATGTGTACATGTATTTTTTCTGTAACTTGTCTGTTTAAACCAAAACGTGGTATTTCTCTCAAACACTAATATAAATTAATTTTTAAAGTGAACATATAATGTACCTACGACCTCTGTGCTAAATTTGGTAAACCTAAAATATCCAAATTAAGCAACATAATAGTAATGACAATTTCTTCATGTGTTGCACATTTTAAGTATTCGTTTTGGGATATATAAGCGATTATTAACATTTTTCTGTTGTGATATAACTCGTTATTGCATATGATGTTAGAAATATTGAAGTGTAATCACTGGAAATTGGTTTAGTCCCTTAAATAATTGTTAAACTGGTTATCAAAACCTACAGTCATATTCGACCAGGTGTTCCATGAAGCATACGTACGTATTTGGCAGAACTCATATCTATCTTTGCAAATCCAATTTTTATTAAATTGTTAAAAATTTGAAAGTGAACTCTTCCAATCTTATAGACTAGACTGATAGCGGTGAAAGTGTATTGTATATAAATCATCATCAAATTTTTGTATGTATATGAGACATATATATGCATAGAAGAGCATAAAAGTATTACCTAAGGAGAATTCCCCCCCCATGAACCATAGACCTTGCCGTTGGTGGGGAGGCTTGCGTGCCTCAGCGATACAGATAGCCGTACCGTAGGTGCAACCACAACGGAGGGGTATCTGTTGAGAGGCCAGACAAACGTGTGGTTCCTGAAGAGGGGCAGCAGCCTTTTCAGTAGTTGCAAGGGCAACAGTCTGGATGATTGACTGATCTGGCCTTGTAACAATAACCAAAACGGCCTTGCTGTGCTGGTACTGCGAACGGCTGAAAGCAAGGGGAAACTACAGCCGTAATTTTCCCGAGGGCATGCAGCTTTACTGTATGATTACATGATGATGGCGTCCTCTTGGGTAAAATATTCCGGAGGTAAAATAGTCCCCCATTCGGATCTCCGGGCGGGGACTACTCAAGAGGATGTCGTTATCAGGAGAAAGAAAACTGGCGTTCTACGGATCGGAGCGTGGAATGTCAGATCCCTTAATCGGGCAGGTAGGTTAGAAAATTTAAAAAGGGAAATGGATAGGTTGAAGTTAGATATAGTGGGAATTAGTGAAGTTCGGTGGCAGGAGGAACAAGACTTCTGGTCAGGTGACTACAGGGTTATAAACACAAAATCAAATAGGGGTAATGCAGGAGTAGGTTTAATAATGAATAGGAAAATAGGAATGCGGGTAAGCTACTACAAACAGCATAGTGAACGCATTATTGTGGCCAAGATAGATACGAAGCCCACGCCTACTACAGTAGTACAAGTTTATATGCCAACTAGCTCTGCAGATGACGAAGAAATTGAAGAAATGTATGATGAAATAAAAGAAATTATTCAGATTGTGAAGGGAGCCGAAAATTTAATAGTCATGGGTGACTGGAATTCGAGTGTAGGAAAAGGGAGAGAAGGAAACATAGTAGGTGAATATGGATTGGGGGACAGAAATGAAAGAGGAAGCCGCCTGGTCGAATTTTGCACAGAGCACAACATAATCATAACTAACACTTGGTTTAAGAATCATGAAAGAAGGTTGTACACATGGAAGAACCCTGGAGATACTAAAAGGTATCAGATAGATTATATAATGGTAAGACAGAGATTTACGAACCAGGTTTTAAATTGTAAGACATTTCCAGGGGCAGATGTGGACTCTGACCACAATCTATTGGTTATGACCTGTAGATTAAAACTGAAGAAACTGCAAAAAGGTGGGAATTTAAGGAGATGGGACTTGGATAAACTAAAAGAACCAGAGGTTGTACAGAGATTCAGGGAGAGCATAAGGGAGCAATTGACAGGAATGGGGGAAATAAATACAGTAGAAGAAGAATGGGTAGCTCTGAGGGATGAAGTAGTGAAGGCAGCAGAGGATCAAGTAGGTAAAAAGACGAGGGCTAATGGAAATCCTTGGGTAACAGAAGAAATATTGAATTTAATTGATGAAAGGAGAAAATATAAAAATGCAGTAAATGAAGCAGGCAAAAAGGAATACAAACGTCTCAAAAATGAGATCGACAGGAAGTGCAAAATGGCTAAGCAGGGATGGCTAGAGGACAAATGTAAGGATGTAGAGGCTTGTCTCACTAGGGGTAAGATAGATACTGCCTACAGGAAAATTAAAGAGACCTTTGGAGATAAGAGAACGACTTGTATGAATATCAAGAGCTCAGGTGGAAACTCAGTTCTAAGCAAAGAAGGGAAAGCAGAAAGGTGGAAGGAGTATATAGAGGGTCTATACAAGGGCGATGTACTTGAGGACAATATTATGGAAATGGAAGAGGATGTAGATGAAGATGAAATGGGAGATACGATACTGCGTGAAGAGTTTGACAGAGCACTGAAAGACCTGAGTCGAAACAAGGCCCCCGGAGTAGACAATATTCCATTGGAACTACTGACGGCCGTGGGAGAGCCAGTCCTGACAAAACTCTACCATCTGGTGAGGAAGATGTATGAGACAGGCGAAATACCCTCAGACTTCAAAAAGAATATAATAATTCCAATCCCAAAGAAAGCAGGTGTTGACAGATGTGAAAATTACCGAACTATCAGCTTAATAAGTCACAGCTGCAAAATACTAACACGAATTCTTTACAGACGAATGGAAAAACTAGTAGAAGCCAACCTCGGGGAAGATCAGTTTGGATTCCGTAGAAACACTGGAACACGTGAGGCAATACTGACCTTACGACTTATCTTAGAAGAAAGATTAAGGAAAGGCAAACCTACGTTTCTAGCATTTGTAGACTTAGAGAAAGCTTTTGACAATGTTGACTGGAATACTCTCTTTCAAATTCTAAAGGTGGCAAGGGTAAAATACAGGGAGCGAAAGGCTATTTACAATTTGTACAGAAACCAGATGGCAGTTATAAGGGTCGAGGGGCATGAAAGGGAAGCAGTGGTTGGGAAGGGAGTAAGACAGGGTTGTAGCCTCTCCCCGATGTTATTCAATCTGTATATTGAGCAAGCAGTAAAGGAAACAAAAGAAAAATTCGGAGTAGGTATTAAAATTCATGGAGAAGAAATAAAAACTTTGAGGTTCGCCGATGACATTGTAATTCTGTCAGAGACAGCAATGGACTTGGAAGAGCAGTTGAATGGAATGGACAGTGTCTTGAAAGGAGGATATAAGATGAACATCAACAAAAGGAAAACAAGGATAATGGAATGTAGTCTAATTAAGTCGGGTGATGCTGAGGGAATTAGATTAGGAAATGAGGCACTTAAAGTAGTAAAGGAGTTTTGCTATTTGGGGAGCAAAATAACTGATGATGGTCGAAGTAGAGAGGATATAAAATGTAAGTTGGCAATGGCAAGGAAAGCGTTTCTGAAGAAGAGAAATTTGTTAACATCCAGTATTGATTTAAGTGTCAGGAAGTCATTTCTGAAAGTATTCGTATGGAGTGTAGCCATGTATGGAAGTGAAACATGGACGATAAATAGTTTGGACAAGAAGAGAATAGAAGCTTTCGAAATGTGGTGCTACAGAAGAATGCTGAAGATTAGATGGGTAGATCACATAACTAATGAGGAAGTATTGAATAGGATTGGGGAGAAGAGAAGTTTGTGGCACAACTTGACCAGAAGAAGGGATCGGTTGGTAGGACATGTTCTGAGGCATCAAGGGATCACCAATTTAGTATTGGAGGGCAGCGTGGAGGGTAAAAATCGTAGAGGGAGACCACGAGATGAATACACTAAGCAGATCCAGAAGGATGTAGGTTGCAGTAGGTACTGGGAGATGAAAAAGCTTGCACAGGATAGAGTAGCATGGAGAGCTGCATCAAACCAGTCTCAGGACTGAAGACCACAACAACAACAACAAGGAGAATTCTCATGCTGAAACCAACTGAAGGTGACATACAGGAAATGTATTATTATATGGTATAGTGTATAGTATTTTTAACTGTAAGTGCAAAAGTACAGTTCAAAAAATGTCGATAGACAGACGAAATGAGAGTTAAGAAATATATGGAAGTCTATCTGATCTGCAGTACTATGGCTCTGTGCTATAGCTTCAAAGTGTTTAAGTTAGCCATAGATTTCTGTTACAGCAGTTGTTGTAAAAAATATGTTTTACGATTATGTAATAAAATCATCTACAGTTCATACAAATGTAAATGGAATAAAATACGAAATATCAGAAAATGTGTGCAGCTATGTAATATTCATTGAACAGTGTAAGTAAAATGCAAAGATCTTATTTTTTTATTCATTCTACTTGTTAACAACAATTGGTCGTATGGGAGGGTTCTGTACGACTGCTGAACAACCATAATGAAACATGTACAGAGAAGTAGTTATATTCTGATAGTACAGTTCAGATAGTCATGCTAGATATACTACAGCAACAAAGGAAGTTATTCAGTTATAATTCACAAATTTAGTGTAAGTCTATTTTAATCAGATTACATTAAAATAAAATTATACCACATATAAATTTCTCTCGTGCACACACACACACACACACACACACACACACACACACACACACACACACACACACAATTTTTTTTTAAAATCACAGGTCCGGTTTCGACTTGGTGCACATATCTCTTACTATCAGGTGACAATTTATATCTCTTACTATCAGGTGACAATTTTTGTGATGGTAAGAATTGCCTACCTACCATTGTTCAGGAAATATTATGTCATTTTCATAAACACTGAGTTGCTTGAAAACCTGCCACATCATGGATGACGTTTAAATATATTACTTCTGTGTTGCTAACTTTATTAGCAATAAATTTCGCAGGCTGTATCCACATATGGTGCTAAATGCAACTAAAAAGTATAGCATGGTATCACATATAGTTCAGATGTGTGAAAAACTGCCACATTGTGCATAACGTTCCAGTTTGTTACTTGTTTTCTAGTATCTCTGATCGCTACATATGTAGCAATCAGATTCCATATATGCCACTGAATGTACCAACAAAATTATATCGCAATATGACGTATAGATCAGGCGATAGGACTGCGATTGAGATGCGTGAATAATTGATGCATGACGTTTGCATTTATTACTTCTTAGCTGCCAACCCTATTCGCAACATATTTCGTTGATAGTCCACTAAAGCCATTGAGAGAGGTTTACGAAAAGCTCGTATTGTAGACATGAAAAGCAGCTGTACCCACTCAACACTATACACCTTCCCTTATTACAACAGTTACATAATTTCTAAGATGTTTTCATGAACATATAGCAATAAAATTTTTTCGATACTTCACTATAAACATAATTCACTTTTTGCTTGTTTCTAATGGAACATTTGGAAAATGAATCCTCATGCAATCCTAGTCTGTTAGCTAATCAGAGACTATCAAATGTTTTTTTATTCCAGTCTTTGATAACAATGTAAAGTCCTTTGACGATGACCAGTTTCAATCTAAAATGACCATCTTCAGATCTACAATATAAAAATTTATGTAACTATTGAACAGTACATTTTTCAATGCAATACAATTTATCATATCACGATACACCCTCATACAAACTTTGAATGTACAGATAAAATAGTGTAAAACCTACCTGTTCTACACTATGTCCTAATGTGATACAGCCGTAATGGCACCGCCAAATTATATAAATAAACTCAGCAAAGCATCGTCAAGTAGAATAAAAATATGGTGTAAATTAGGCCACATCGTCCACAAGCTCATTTTGCAACTGACGTTACTGTACAAAATATAATGAAATGTAGTAGCTACCAGAGATATGTTTTCCTATATGTTTCGTAGATGTCGCTACTGTGGGCCTAAAACAGGTACGGTTTACCTTATTTTATCTGTACGTACCGAGTTTGTATGAGAGTATACCGTGATATGAAATACTGTATTGTTTTGAAAGGTAGACTGCCACTAGCTACATAAATTTTTGTATTATAGATCCGAAGATGGTTATTACTGACTGAAACCAGTCATCGTCGAATGACTTTATATTGTGATCAAAGACCGGAATAAAAAAACATTTGACAGTACCTGGATCACTGTTTGAGAAATCAATGACTATTTTCTTAACAACATTGCTGTCAGTATTCATTACTGCGAACAATTCAAACAACGAAACCACTGAAATTTTTGTGATATTTTAGCGTCATAGAAACACGTTGGCACCGTTATTATTAGACAATATTTAGATATTACTGTGTTGAAGTAGATATTAAAAGTAGATATGGACTGATGAAATCTGTAACCGATAAATACTTATGACAGTCACAAGATCAATAAATAAAATTTGCTCCCTGAAAATTTAGCCTACAATTAACATGACTGCAATACACAGAAGAGAGGGTAGAATTAGGGAAAATTTATGTCGTGAAGATCAGCAATGAAGTGTTATAAATCGAAAAGATTTATTGACAACAGTTCAGAGAAGGCCCAGAAGAAGTCTGTGGCACATAAAGTTGTTTTACGAATGAGGTGTGAAACACTTCTATTGCAGCGACTTTAACGATACAACTTAAGAGTGACCTTTCGCCCTGGAATCATGAATACATAGATTTCTCTTACTGTATTTGACAATAATCATTGCCAAGTTGATCCGTGTGCAGTATATCTTTACTTTATTTCTTCCATTTTAGATGAAAACGAAATACGAGTTATACACGTTAGTGGGCGTTACGGCATATTGGAAACATCAATATGGCATCAGTCAAACTTGTATGTGATACTTGCAGCTGCTTCTACTCTACAGCCTTACTAAAATGGCGTTGTGATCCAACCAGAGCGTGGGAAACTAATGAGAAAATACGTGGTTTACCCATCCAGTCATGTCTCGACACACTCCAACAAATGGAAAACTAACACTACTTACACCTCAAAGAAGTTAGTACACCTGAGCGACCCAGTATTTTCCTCACCTATCTTAGTGAGAGGAGGCTCTGCAGAACATTAGTACCTGCGTACTGTAAGGATGTGCAGTGTGATGACTGAATAATTGACTAAATTCAATTCAAAATGTGTCAAAGAAGCATTAGGGTACCAGAATGTAGATGCTTTCAGAGTAAACCGAATATAGTACCCCCATACCTAGCAATCATATATAACTCCTCGCTCAACAAAATGTCTGAATCTGGACTGGAAAGTTGTGTATGTTACAGAAATACTAAAGACAGGGAATAGAAGTAGTCAGCTCAATTACAAGGTCAATAGCAATATCACGGACGTTTTGAAGCAGAGTTTTGGGACACATACTGTTTTCAGACGCTATGAATTATTTCTGAGAAAACTATCTATTGACATACAATTAGCAGAAAACGTCATTCTTCAGTAACAGCACTAGCTGATTTTTCTCATGGCGTAATGGTTGATATCTATCGAGGATCTCAAACTGATTTCATATTTCTGGGTTTCTAGAAGACTTTTGATACCCTTACCCACATGCGGCTTCCAATCAAATTGCTTGCCTATTGAGTATCGCCTCGCTTGCGAGACTATTTTCATTATATCCGGTCAGAAAGGTCACAGCTCGTAGTAGCTAATGGAAAGTGATAAAGTCAAAAAGAAGTGATTTAAGGAGTTCGCAAGGAAGTCTTACAGGCCCTCTGCAGCTCTTGATCTATAAACGATATTGCAGGAAATCTGAGCAGCCCTCCTAGATTGTTTTCAGATGATGCTGTCATTTACCGCGTGGTAAAATCGTCAGATGACCGAAACCTGTCCCAAAATTATTTAGACAAGATATCTCTATGATGCAGAAACTAGCAGTTAACTCTAAATATTGAAAAGTGTGCAGTCATCAAAATAAGTACTGAAATAAATCCATTACATTTAGGTTACGCGATATCTCGCAGAAGTTTTAAGGCTTTTGCTTAAACTAAATACTTTTTGATTAAAACTGCAAATAACCAAAACTGGAACCATCGAATGGGTATTGTTGAAAGCAAACCAGTGACCGCGTTTTAATGGTACAACACTTAGAAGGGGCAAAAAATACACTTAAGAGATTGCCTATAATACCCCTGGTCCGTTCTCTGTTTCTGTAATTCTAATTTTGGGTGGCATTCATTAAAACAGAGGCGTTTTTTGATGCGGCGACATCTTTTCACGGTATTTAAATTTCTTACTTCCTCCTCCAATTCCGAAAATATTTTGTTGACGCTCATCTACATAGGCAAAAAATATCACCATAATGAAATAAGAGAACTCAGAGCCCTCATGGAGGGATTTTATGAGTTCGTTTTCCACGCATGCTGTTAAAGGTAGGAACGGTAAAGAAATAGTGGGAAAGTGCTTCAGTGAAGCCTCTGATTGGCACTGATGTTCCAATTGCAAAGTAGTCAGGTACATGTAGCTGATATTGTTTAGCACCTTAAACAGGCTAGGCACAATGTTTCACATGAAGACAGTGATCTTCTTGACTGTTCTAGTTATATATTTTAGCTTCTGGTTATTCAGTTGGTATCATTATTGAATCCGACTCGTTACCATATCATCATAGGACGATCCGTTTAGAAAGAAAGAAAGAAGAAGAGTAATCAAACATTAGCATATTAAATTACTAATCAAAATAATGTATGATGCTTATTCTAGCTGTTTTATGCATTTTCCTTCGTTAGTGTTCCTTTTTCTTCTTTATAGCACAAAGTAATAGAACTCTTATTTAACAGTAGTTTCTTCAGTCTGTTTAGTCTACATTTGTAACCACTAGTTTGCTATTATCTCCAGCCACTAGTTTGGTATTCGTGTACAGTGATTGTAGGTGGGTAACATATGTCCGGATTCTACAGGCCATGTACAGCAGTAGGTAATTAATTTTTAACAGGTCTCATTTTCAGAAGGCTTTCGACAGAAATAAATTATATGTTGTGCATATCTTAACGTTTTACGGGTGATTTAAGAGTTACCAACTTTATACTAATATACCGTTATCCGAACCTTCACGTCCAACAATCATAAAAATCTACGTTCATACCTACATAGAAACTTCGCAAGCCACCGTATGGGTTATGGCGGAGCGTACCATTACTAATTATTTCCTTTCGTATACCACTAGTAAATGGAGCCCGTAAAAACCTAATGTCTGTGTGCCTACGTACGAGCCCTCATTTTTCTTATCATGCCTTCGAGGTCCTAACGCAAAATGCACTCTGGTGGTAGTAGAGTCAGCTGCAGTCAGCGGGAAATGTATGTTCTCTAAATTTTCTCAATGGTGTCATGCAAAAAAAGTTTGAGTCCTTCCAGATTCCCATTCGAGTTCACGAAACACCCCCTTACACTTTCATCGTATCTAACGGTAACAGTTCTAGCAGCGCGCTTCTGAATTGCTTCGATCACATCCTTTAACCCGACCTGGTGTGGATGTCAAACAAAGGTGTGCTATACGCGCTCTCCTTGGCAGATGAGCTACATTTTACTACAGCTTCCCCAATAAACCGAAGTCGACCATTCTCCTTCACGACTACCGTTCTTACTCTCGTTACACTTCGTATCAATTTGCAACGTTACGCTTAGATTTGCTGTCGACTGGCCTTTGACAAGTGCAAACCACTAATGTTATATTCGAATGTTACGAGGTTGTTTTTGAGGATTCATAACTCAGTGATTAAAAACGTAACGCTTATAGGAACACTTTGCTGTCTGTCTGTTTCTCTGCCCGAAAGTTCATACCCCCTTTTCTCAGAAATAGTTAGCAATATAGAGTACAAAGTTTTGACGCATACTAAGATCTACTATTCCTTTGCGTGGTCAAAAATTTAAGCTTCTAAGTCTATACGTTTAAAAGAGATAGCCATTTATCTCACAATTTTTGGTAGTCGGAAATTTATTCACCAAAACTTATAGACTACTTCACGTTGCCCTAGAAGCATAAAATTGGTGAAGAAGCACGGCTTCACATTACACGTAAACGAAAAATTCGAAAGCTTTAATTTATAGCCATCAAATTTATGTCAGTGCTGCCTACGGTCCCTCTGCGACGTAAAAATTTAAGCTTCTGAGTCAGCGCAGTCCGAAGATATTGCCGTCTATAAAGACCCATCCTTCTCATGAACAGGTAGAGGTATCAATTAGAAATTTTGATCAAATAAAGAAGTCTAAGATCTCTCGGCGGCGTTAGTTAATTTAAGCTTCGAAGTCGGTATAGTGAAAAGATATGGCCATATACATCACATATTTACATGCTCGAAAACTTAATCACCAAAACACTATAGGTGAACTTTCAATATACATGATGGTCCTTATGGTCTAGCACTAAAGCACGTGCGTGAAAACCTAGAGTCGCATATCGGTCGGATATTGGTCGGAACACGGATTTTCACTCAGCGGTGATACTTCCCCATATACTGCAGCGTCATTAGCAAACAGCTGCTGTTAGCTGCTCACCCTATCAGAGCACAGATATATTCGAAATGCTGCTCTGTTTAAAGAGATCGAAACTGTCTCATTCGAGAGGCGGTTTTTCTGAAATTAGAAAACGATCACTATATATAGATCATTAAAGATATACTTCCATAAATAACAAGCCTATTTAGAACGCCGGATTGTATGTTAATGCCCACCAGACATGCGCAAATAATAAATTTCAGTACAATATCCTTTATTTAGAAGTCTAAAAAACAAATAATTCAGTATTGTGTCTGTGTAGGTGCGTTCAGACAGTAAAACAGTTATTCTTTTATCAGCCGGAAAGTGGAAGAACTTAATTTTCACATTAGTGTCAGGGATTGTCAGACAGTGATTTACCATACCGGTTCGCGTGCCACTGATGATGTGCGGATGTCACATTGTCAGCTCGTGTTTATTCGAATTTACTTTGTAACATACAGAAGAAAGTGTGACTGAGAACTGATGTTAGTTTGACTTGTAATTCTGTTTCCTATTATTTTGTTATCATCCTCTAATACATTTCTTATTAGCTGATTATCCAGTGTTCTACGATATGCATCCATTCAACATCTATTAGTCTGTCTCCTCCTGGTACTGGTCGGAAGAGGACCAGATATAGATTCAGACCATTTTTTACAGACTCAAAGCCAAATTTCAACCTAAAAAAGCAAACCCGAAATTTAAAAGTGTCCATACATATTCCAAAAAATTCTGTCAGACAACAGGAACAAATTCGTTAAAAAGCTTCACACAAAATAAATGAGAAACTGGGATGAGATCACAGAAGCAATGATAGATAGATAGAACTAGAGCAGCCATGAAGAAGGAAACACAGATGGTGGAATAAGACATGTGACGAGGCGATAGGTCGTAGACTAACATCTTGGAAAAAATGGACGTCCTGCAAAAGGGAAAGGGATGGGAAGACATTCACTGAGTTTATAAAACGGAAATATGACAAAAAATGAATAGTGGAAATACACAAATTGCAGACGGAACAACACTATGAGCTTCTGCAAAGTTCACAAGGAAGAAATAACAGTGTACAAGACGATGAGCCTACACATGAAAGATTCAACCAGCAAACTGTTTACCGGCAACAAAGACATCTGTGAGTTACCGAATAATTTTTAGGCAGCCTCGCCGTCTCCGCATCAGTCTGAACGATACTCTGGTCAGCTGAAAAACAACAGAGCACCAGGTGAAGGCGGGATGTTAACTGAGATGTAGCAACTGGGAGAGAAGCGAGCAGCTGAGACCATTTGTGAGGTCATTAAGTATTACTGGGAGAAAGGATGAATACCGGACTCTGGACACAAGTCATAGTCCTTCTGCTGCATAAGAAGGGAGACAGTACTGAGATCAACAGTTACCGGGACATGTCTCTACATCCATTCAGCTACAAAATTATATCTAAAGTTCTACTGAATAAGATAGAAGACCACGCAGGACACACAGTTGGCAAGTTCTAACCGGGGTTAAGAAAGAACGTTCATGGGCAGAGCAAAAAGGAGTATTCAGGATCAGAACAATGCAGAACCATAACACAGTCGTTACATTGTTGACAGACAGTAGTGCCAGTACTGGAATAAGCAAGTATCTGCAAAACCACCAGAACATTAGTCGAATGGACACACACACACACACACACACACACACACACACACACACAACTTCAAAAGTTAAATTCCTCGGAGAAATTTCTGAACACTTTCGAAATAACGTAGGTGTTTAACAAGGCGATGGGCTTTCACCAATTGTCTATGAGTCTGGTGCCGACGAGGCCTTGAGAGAGTGGGGTAAAGAACTACATGACAAAAACATCAAAGGGATTAATCTAGGGCAACTAATAGGAAGAGCTGAGATGAAATTCTTGTCATTGCTGACGCTACTGTATTAATTTCTGAAGACAAATCATACGCAAGGACAATGGTAGAAACACTTCAGGAAATTGCAGCTAAAATTAAATTTAAAATATTGTACGAAAAAACAGAATACATTGAACATAAGCACAACACACAAAAATACATAAAGACACAACACGGAAACATCAAAAGAAATGATAGGTTTTGTAGAATTGATGTAATCAAATGAATTAGGTAACAGAACAAGTAAGGAAATGTGGAAGAAAATAGAAAGAGCATAATAAAATATTAGTATTATTCCAGGCAAAAATTAAACAATGCGCAATAGTAATTAAACCAGGAGGGCAATACGGATTTGAATGCCTATCAATGACTAAAAGAGATGAACAAGAAGAACTGGAAAAGAAAGAAATGAAAATAATCAGAAAAATTTTGTGGCCGCAAAAGAACGAAGATAAGAGCTGGACGAAAAGAAGAAATGAAGAACTATACCGAAACACAAAAACAATCACATACACAATAAGAAAGAGGAGAGTAATGATTTATGGTTATATTTACAGAATGACAAAAAGCTTATGAAAAGGATTTTTAATTTAATTCCAAAATAAAAAAAATATCACTACTGTATGGCTCCCAGAGACAAGAAGGGATTTGATAAAATTTAACGTCAGAGAAGACACCACACAGTACAGGGAAATCTTCAGTCTACTGATGAATTTTGCAACATTTACTGTCGAACAATAAAAGTCGCAACCTCGAAGCTTGATGTCAAAAGAACAGAGACAACGCATCAGGCACCACATAAAAAAGCTGCACTATAGTCTCAGCTTGTAAGTGGGCTATAATTGGCCAAATTCCGTAGTAAAAGAACATATCTGCGACACTAACTAAGTGAACTGAGGCTGAAATATGTAAAACAACAGGTTTAGTACATTCCGAAGGTAAATTAAGAACCTTGGAAACTTTCGAAATACAGAAGAGAGTACGCATCAGAGATTAGTTGTATTGCTAAGAGAATTATTGTTAAAAGACTTAATACACGTGCGAAAATGTATGGTATTCCTCGTAAGGAAGTGCGCGACTATGACGAAACGAGATACATTCAGATGCGATACGTGCCAAAACTACAAAGGCATAATTCTGCTCAGCGGAAAATTGCGGCTAGCAATCAAAAGGCGTAGAAAGAAAGCTATCCGCGGCTCACGGTGAAAGGAAAACGCAGCGGCAAAAGGGAAACATGCCCAGGGAACAAAAGGCAAGCACGGTTGGCCGCAGAGTGGAAAAGGGTGGAAAAGGGCTGGCGGCCGACATATGAGAGCGCGCGAGAGGGTGAAGTCGCGGCTATTAGCATGTTAAAACAATACGTCAGGACGCAATTACGTGGGGTGCGCGCGCAGCAGGGGCCACACTCTGTCTCTCTCTCCCTGGCTTTCCCTCTCCCTCTCTCTGTCCCTCCCTCTCCACCGCTCTCCCACCTACTTGGTCCGCAGGGCATAATTAACAGCCGCGCCATGCCACGCGCGCCGGCCGAGGCCTCGTCGGAGGCGGATATTTATGCGTGCGTGGCTGGCCAGCCCGACAGCGGCAACTGCCCTCGTTTACTTGCTCCCTGCCGCGGCTGCGCCTGTAGTGCCGCTTCCACCGTCGCACCGGCCAGATGCTGTTGCGACGCACTTCCGCGTCTGCCTCCGTCTGTATACCTCACAGTGTCCGCCCCCATCTAACATCTATGCACTACCGTTTGTGAAAATTGCAACACCAAGAAGGAAACACATGAATTCTATTTATTTAATACCACAGGTTAAGTACTTGACAAGTATCAAGTGATTACCTTTTCCAATCTGTACCTGTCCTTTGAGCCCTAGTATTCAGTATGTTGTGTGGCCACCATGCGCTGCAATTAGAGCTGCTATATGCAGTGGTATAATCAATAAGGTCCTGAATACGTTCCTGAAGAATTTCCCTGTACACCTCCATGCAGTCTGTATACGAGCCCACAAAAGGTGACATTTCTGGCGAATGTGCAGGCCATGGAAGCAATGGTACCCGTCGCTCATCCAAGAAGGGCTGTACATTCCTCGCAATATGTGGCCGGACATTGTCCTCTTGAAATGTAGCCTCTCGAGATTCCTGAGGCAGAGGGAGTACCTCAGGCTCCACAACCTCCGTCACGTACTGGTTACTATTCAAAATGCCCTAAATTCGCACGAGACGAGATCGGTTGTTGTAACCAATGGCGCCCCAAGTCATCACACCTGGTGTTTGTCCACTATGCCGTTCCACAATGCAGCCCTCCAGGCTGTGCTTACCAATGTACTGCCGGACACGTATGCTATCACTATAGGCTCCGTTGAAGCGGACTCATCCAATAAGATTACATGTTGCCATTCAGCACGCCAGTGACGCTGTTCACGAGCCCATTGCAGTCGTAGGAGTTTGTGGTTTCTAGAAAATGAAGCCGACGTAATGGAATGCGTGCAACTAGTCCAACCTGCAGCAGACGTCGACGAGCCGTCGATGCAGACAAGTTCACAGCTGTTGCAGTGCTCCAGGGACGAGCCAACACTGTGGATGACGCTATACGGTCCGTAATGGCCATGCGGACAAGATTACGGTCATCCCGTGCTGCGGTCATGTTCCGTGGTCCAGTTCCCGCTCGTCGCTGCGTACGACCTTCCTCTATCCACTGCTTCCACACACAGTACCACCCGCTAGGAGGAAACCATGGATACTTTAACTGTGGCTGCAAGGTACAGCGCGTATTAGACCGCCATTTCTGTAACAAAGTATTACTGAATAAATGGTCTCTAGCACGGATACCATGCAATTCCGGCCATAAGTTCATTAGACCTTTTCTGTCCCGTATCCTGTCACCGATCATTCCTTAGAATTTGTACGCGTTTTAAAAAAAATTACTCAATATGTCGTAATAAAGTGAACTTATATTTGTTATGTTACAGTTCCGCTCAGTCTCCTCCTGCAGCAAAGGAAAGTGCGTACCTTTGTGTTGTGAGTGTACGTACGGCACAACAGAACGTTTTACTCGAATTTGTCGTACTATGACCCACTGCAATATTTGCTACTCCTTCCGGAACACCTTATGCATTGCTATCCTCTATGCCACCTCCTCTGAGGTAAATAATCTCATTAAATCTGTCTCAGATCCTCTTAGCGAGGGGGCCAAGAAAGTAATAAAATACATTGCCGTTTGTGATAAGTGCACCACCGAGAAGGAATTATCCCAATAGCGCCACACTAGGTAGAAGTGGCGACGGGTGTGCAAGCTATATGTGATACGTTTTAAGCTACCTCTCCTGCCATTGTAATTGGTAATGTTGTGTCCGATTCACTTCTCTTGCTGACTCAACTTGCAGTGGATGTGATACATCGTTGTACACAATGGTTCCGTGTATGAATCGAGAGATTGCCGACATGGTGTTTACTTACAGGCGGCGAGCAGCAAGGTTGTATCAGGAGACGTATTCCCTCCGACAACAACCACAGCATTAAATGTTTGCAACAGTGTTTCGCCGTTTGTCTGAGACAGGGTCGTTTCAGGAAGAAGGAAATCATGAAGGACGTAGCCTAAATGTTCGGACACCAGACTTGGAGGAATATGTGATTAACACTGCAGAAGGCGACCGCCGTGTCAGTACCTGGCAGTTGGCACGGCAGTACAGGGTAACCAGACGACCGTGTGGAACACTGTTACTACCCTCATCACTTACAGCGTGTACAGGGCTGACTTTTCACATCGAGAGTTGTTTTGTCACTGGCTTATCAGCCAATCAAGATTCCGGGATTTGTGTCATGCATGGTATTCACAGATGAGGCCACCTCTAGGAGGAGTGGTATCTCCAACATTCATGACAGTCGTCTGTGGGATAGTATGCATAGCCTCGATGGTATGGTGACAGCAAATCATCAACATCGGAGCAGCCTGAATGTGTGGGCCGGTACAATTGGCGAGTGTATTTTGGGACGAGTCTTCTTTCCAAGTCGCCTAACAGGCCGGAACAGTCGGCGTTTCTTGCGGGCGACTTTTCCTCACCTGCTGGAAGGACTGATATTGATGATTCGATGGGTTATGTAACTGCTACATGATGGTGCTCCAGCCCACTTCGGCATTAACGTCCGGACCCATCTCAATCGTCTCGTTCCTGGTCGATGGACACGACGAAGCGATACAGTTGTATGGCCTGCTCGTTCACCTTAACTCAACCCGTGCTATTTCTGGTTATGGGGGCATCTCAAAAGTATCGTGTATGAACAGCCCATTCTAAATGTGGAGACAATGGAGCAGCATATTCCTTTGACATTGTTCGGGTGCTGCCTCGCCGATGTGAACATGTGAGACAGAACATGCTACGGCATGTACACGCATGTGTTGAGGCACACGGAAAACATTTTTAGCACATACTGTAATTGTCGCCGCATGGTACAGACCGTATTAGACCGCAGTCTAAGAAAGTATGATTGAAAAAAGGGTCTCTAGCATGGGAACAATGCCTGACCAGACATAAAATCATTAAATCTTTCTTGTTCCGTATCCTCTCATCGATCAATCCCTAGAGTTTGTACACGGTAGAAAAAAATCACCATGTAGACAGGCAGATTTGCTTAAACTCACACAAACCGTTGTCACATGAATGCTCGGAGTATTTACAACTGTCTCTGAGTATTAAAATATCATTTGATACAGTTAAATTCACAAGATTCTTCACCTGAAGAATAATTGGCATGATTTTCGCATAATGTTCTGCCATTGACATTTCATACACTGGTCGTCTATCTATGACGATTCTGACGCCTTGATAATTGACTGCGAACAGGGCCGGGTGTTCCCCTGCCCGGCCAAATGTATACGAGATGTTGCTAAGAGCTAGGAGGCGTGGCTACGCCGGTGTTTCCTATTCATCATTGCGGCGTGCGGCAACTGCACTCTTCTGCGGTTCTATTGCGAGGTGCCAAACTTGCTTTGGCACGATGCTCTTCAGAAGACTCCAAGTACCATACAACATAGTGGCAGTTCTGGAACTTACCCTGTAAAACGCAATAGTTACAGCCTTCAGTTCCCGAGTTCCAACTTTCCGTGAGATATCAGTTCTCTTAACCTAGAGTGGGTGAACTCGAATATAGCAATGCATCCATTACATAAAAACCTAAAGGGGCCCTAAACATGCAATCTCACTGCGTATTCAAACCACTTTCTACTGTAATAAAAGTTTCGCTATTCTGTTCGTATAATAATGTACGAGGGTTATTCGTAAAGTAAGGAACGATCGGTCGCGAAATGGAAAATACACTGAAAAATTGATGAAGCTTTGCACAGATGCGTTGGGCACCGTATCTAGTAAGCCTGTAGATCGCATCATGTCGCTCTCTTCAGTTGTGAGGTCACAGTGAGAACGTAAAAATGGCTAGAAATCGGTGTCTTCCGCCAAGCATGAAGGCCTGGCGAAAGATTTCGCCTGAAGCTATGCAACACACATAAAATAATTGTCACGCCGTTCGTTCTAAACGACAATACTCGGCTGCACTCTGCAGGGACAATGTAGATCCTCCTGTAGCGTTTTCGATAGGAAGTGTTTGATCACCCACAATACAGCCCGTAATTGGCTACCCCTGAGATTAATCGCTGCTCAAATGACCGCTGGCTATGAAGGCTATTTTTTGACACAGACAACGAGCTACAGTCCAGAGTAGAAAACTGTCGAAAAGTACTAGCGGCTGTCTTCTATACCGAGGGAATTGAAATGTTTGTACAACGCTACGACAGATGTCTAAGTTTGAGCGGCGACTGTGTAGAGAAGTAGCTGGAAGGGGTTGCTAACCATTGTAAATAAAACAGTTTTGATTTTCATTGTGGTTTCCATTTCGCGACCGATCGTTCCTTATTTTCCGAATAGCCCTCGTAAAGAGGGCTCAACTGTAATTGAAAGAATAAACTGTTCTCCCTAATTATTGAGATATTCGTTAAACAAAAAGAAAACTTGCACTATACTCAAGTGGAATTGACTATCACTTAGTCCCTCTCACTACGAAAAAGAAAAGCAGTGAACTACTGAACAATAAAGATGGCAAAATATATTCTTCTACTTCAGTATACATGAACACCGTTGCGTAATATCTGCCTGCCTTTCATTAAGTGCAATTCATTTAATTTAATTGACTATTGCTTTGGCCTGGCAAATAAAAGATGTACTTCCAAAACAATACAATGGCTGCCATTTTACAGAGTTTCAACAAATCTTCCTACAAATAGCTTCCATAGACACTGTACTGCACAGCCCAATGTTTTGCTACCGCACCAGTCACACATCCTCTGGCCAGGTACTCAGTCCTACGATAGGTGTAGCTCGGTGGTGGCTTGATACTCCACGTGTAACAGATTTCTAAAGCAACTAATAAGGTGGTTTCCCCCTACTTGAACCATAATCTCATCATTCAGCGAACATTTAACAGATATTCACGGCTGCTCTTTCACAACTAATAGGACTTCAAAGTTGATTAATTTTGCTACTATTCAGCAGATATTCCATCATCTTTTATCTTACATGTAGATCGCTTGTGTTGTTGTAGGCTATGTCGAGATCTAAATGATGAATGGTGTGAACACTATCCATTCTGTGATAGGTTTGGTTTCAAAAGGTTATTGCCATTGGTATGAACCCATTCGGGCTATCTACACTCGCTATTTCGGCCACCTCAAGGCCACCAACATTTTATTCATTTCCTGTCTATTTGAAAATTACTTGGCCACCGGTTGGTCAGATGTTCAATTTCCATAGGCGCGACAGACTTACATTCACCAGGTCTTTCCTGCATAAACATGTAGTCGGCGGAAATGGTGAACTAAGTAATTGTTGAAACTTCCTGGCAGATTAAAAATGTGTGCCGGACGGAGACTCGAACTCGGGACCTTTGCCTTTGGTGGGCAAGTGCTCGGCAATTTTTTTTTTTTGCGCTCTTTGTTGATCGTTGTGTTTGCTCTTTGCGGACGTCACATGACATCCGTTCAAGTTCGTTTGTTGATCGTTCGACTCAGCTTTTTATTACAGAGGCCAACCGGCTCTCTGACCGAACACACTGAGCTACCGTGCAGGCTGACCATCTGAGCTACCCAGGAATGTTGCTAGGTATGGCCGAGGCTCTCGCATGTGAAATGCAGTGAAGTGTACTGTTGTGGAGGAAATATGGGGCTCGCAATAGCTCTAGCGCACAATACTGTAAGCTGCGATTACTGCTGTCTGCGCTGCTCGCTGCTGAAAAATAAGATAATTCTCGTTCTATCTAGATTGACCTTCGCCAATCAATCTCTCCCTATGCCTTGATGAAGTCAAGGACTCCTATTCGCCCCTGGTCTAACTACTGGCGTGGTACACCGGTCAGATAACCAGCCCACCGCGATGCCACTCAAAAATTCGCTCGCAGGCGTTTAACTATAACTCTGTCTGTTCACAGTGCACAATAAGTGTGGCGGCCAACACAGTGAACAACGATTAATCACAAGGACTTAATGTAGAGTAGCACTCCGATTCGCTTTCGACAGAGGTGTTCTCCCAGTGAAGTACTGAGGAGAGACTTGTTCCTCACTCTTTGAGTACATGTACAAGCGCACACGCTCTCGTTACGTGATCTCGCTCCGAGAGCGAAAACGAAACGGGCCCTCACCACGCCCGACGTGAAGGTGTATATCTTTCGGTCTCTTCCATTACTCCTTCAGCTCAAGGCGTCAGGACTATCGTCTGCCAATCAGTATTGCTCTTCTAAAACGGGAGAATGACGTTTCATTTAAGGCGACCAATCCGGAAATCTGTAGTATTGGCGTTTGGCGTTTGCTGTCTCCCTGGGAAAATCTCTGAAACTGCATGCTATATGTAAAGAATGCGTAGGCTGGCCGCTCCCGCACAATGTAGCGGAATTTGCTTTTAAGCCGAACACGGCGTCGTCCTTTCACTCGGGCAAACGCTGTCTGCTATACTGGCGGTCACTGGCCAATGTAGATGGGTTGGGGCCGGCCTCCTGGCGTGCGGCTGCCTCTGTCGAACTAAAAGCTCCTGTGACCGTCGTGTCTGGAATGTATGTGTGTACGCCAGCCTCGAGTATTTCAACCACGGTGCGCAATTGCGATTTATTAGTTATTTGCATATCGTTCACATGAATTCATACAATACTAATTTCATCTTACCGAGTTTGGGTTAGAATGAAGTGTCTTGATGTGTGGAATATGATTGTGAGGGCGGAATATGTAAGCAATGAAGGTCAGGAGACTACGACGTCTTACAAATGTCATGCTCGCATAAAAAGATACAATAATCAAAAAATACTCTAGAGGAACAGTAGAAATGGCTGAGGTTCTTCTTTTAGCTATTGAGACCTTTAAAAAAAATTATTTTCTTCATATGAAACTGTGTTATAGAGATTGGCTGTTCTCATATTTGAAGTTAATTACTTATAATTAGCTGAATAAACTTACGTACTATACTTTGAGTCGCTGGCCACTAGCCTGTTTCTTCACATTCTGGTAGACATTAATAACTTCTTGGCAATACCGACGATGCACTACTGCATGCTGTATCCCCATGAACTCCTTGCCTTTCGACCATTCACTCTGCATTGTTACAAAGGCCTTTAGGATGCATTTGGTCGCACATAAACAATTGGGACAGTGACGATATCCAATAAAACATTGATTTATCTGAGAAAATTTAACGCACTGCTGTATCTTGAGAATGTAGTTATTCTATCGCATGACTACTTTCGGCGGCACAGTACTACCAACAACAGGGCCCACCACTGCCAAAAGAGTAGTTGATATCCTTGGTGCATTTACTCTGGGATCTTTCTTACTAGTACACGTGGGCTACCTTTCATCAGGACTCTATACTCGACACCGTGATGTCTCCAATCTCTTCTGGGCACCGCGATCAGAGCACGACAGCAGTGGGGATCTAAACCACGTCGTAGTGGCGTGTACTAAGTACTCGGACGCAGGTGGTCTTACCGAAAAAAAATTAGTTGTGAGATCCTATCCCCTCCCATAAAATGTAACTGCTTTATTTCACCGGATCGACAGATACACCTGTTATTTGTCCGTGAACTACTCAAATGACGCCAGTGTCCAGTTTTGGGTTCCAAATAGTGCGGATCTTCTCGTCCTGCAGAACCAGCCCTGTTTGAAAATGGGACACTTGTAGTTTTATTTTGTATGAAGAACTTACCTTTGTTAAGACGTCATTATCCAGCTTTCAATTGCACTAAAGAGCCAAAGAAACTGGTACACATGCCTAACATTGTGTGGGACCCCGCAAGCACGCAGAAGTGCTGCAACATGACGTGGCATGGACTCAACTAATATCTATAGTTGTACTGGAGGGAACCAACACGATGCATCTTGCTGGGTTGTCCATAAATCTGTAACAGTATGACGGGTTGGAGATCTCTTTTGAATAGCATGTTGCAAGGCATCCCGAATATACTCAATAATGTTCGTGGGTGGGGAGTTTGGTGGCCATCGGAAGAGTGTTCCTGGCGACACTCTGTAGCAATTTTGGAGGTGTGGGGTGTGGAATTGTCCTACTGGAATTACCCATGTCCGTCGGAGTGCACAATGCACGTGAATGTATGAACTTAATCATACAGGATAGCTTACGTACGTGTCACCTGTCACAGTCTTATCTAGACGTATCAGGGATCCCATATCACTCCAACAGCTCACGCCCCACATCATTACAGAGCCTCCGCCGGCTTCAATATTCTCCATCTGACATGCAGGTTCCATGGATTCATGAGGTTGTCTCCATATCCGTAAACGCCCACCCGGTCGATTCAATTTGAAACGAGTCTCCTCCGACTACGCAACATATTTCCAGTCATCAACAGTCTAGTGTCGGTGTTGACGGGCCCAGGCGATGCGCAAAACCTTGTGTCGTGCAGTCATCAAGGTTACACGTGTGGGCCTTCGTCTCTGAAAGCCCATATCAATGATGTTTCGTTGAATGCTCCACACGTTGACACTTGATGGAGCAGCAGTGAGATCTGCAGCAAATTGCGTTATGGTTTCACGTATGTCACGTTGAACGATTCTCTTCAGTCGTCGTTGGTCCTGTTCTTGCAGGATCTTTTCTCCGTCTACAGCGTTGTCGGAGATTTGATGTTTTACAGGATTCCTGATGTTCACGGTACACTCGTTATATAGTCGTACGGGAAAACCCCACTTCATCGCTACCTCCGAGACGCTTTACACTCTTCTCACATTCTATAGTTAAAATTGTTCTAATATTAACTTGGCCGTGTGGTAACTACTGCTGGTGTGAGTCTTTTTTCGTGTTTTTATTTTATATTAAGAACTTTAATTTGGACATAGAAATTTTTTATTGTTGCCCTGTGGATATTGTAATTATGTTAACACGGCATTTTGTCAATACTGCCGGCTGTATCGCCCCTGCTGCCAAAACCCAAAACTAAACAAATTAAAAGAACAGTTCACAGTGTTTTGCAGCAGCGTCTAAACGCTATTTGTTGCGTCCTCGTCGACGAAATGAAGCTGGCACTCTTTTGAGACAGTTTCCAACTGCCGCCACGAACGATGTTTTGAAGTTCGCCAACCACAAGCGCGGCTCAGTCAGCGACCTCCGACCCGCCTTCAGTGAAATGAACTTCCACGTTGTGATAGGCGGCGGCCATAAGCAGCAACGGACGGTTTATGTTCGAGGTTTTGGCGACAGTTCTGGTACAGAGTTCCAGGGTTGCATTCCGTAGCAACAGTTCGTAGTGGGGGCCAGCCTGCGAGAATTATTCTACAAGTGTAGTGACCTACAGCCTTTGCTTAGGAAAGCATGCACTTGTGGTGTGGGGGTAGCATCTCTTATTCACAATAAAAATGTCTTCGTTCCGGGGCTCAAATCCCGCGGCTGCTAAAATTTTTATTAATAATCAGTATTCGCGGCCAAAGACTCCGGCATAAGAAGTTACCATCACTCTGCCATCGGCCTTGTCAAAGAGGGCGATGGAGCGGACAGAGGTTCAGGACACTCTCTTGTCCTAGGGGTGGGACACTACGCCTAAAGGGGCAAGAATCAGCAACGGCCAACGGCATGAGGATGCAGAAATCAATGGGAACCACTGTATTAAAGACACATAACGTGTATCCTTAGGACATGTGGTCCATAACTGAAGAAGTGTCATGATGATCTCTCCACTGGAAAAATATTCCGGAAGAGACCTCCATTCGGATCCCCGGGAGGGGACTCCCAAGCAGGAGGTTACCAAGAGAAAAAGATTGAATAAGCAACGAAAGGACAACGTTCTACGAGTCGGGGCGTGGAATGTCACAAGGTTGAACGTGGTAGGGAAACTATAAAATCTGATAAGGGAAATGCAAAGGGTCAGTGTAGATGTAGTAGTGGTCAGTGAAGTGAAGTGGAAAGAAGACAAGGATCTCTGTTCAGATGAATGTAGGGCAATATCAACAGCAGCAGAAAATTGTATAACAGGAGTAGGATTCGTTACGAGTAGGAAGGTAGTGCACAGAGTGTGTTTCTGTGAACACTTCCGTGACAGGGTCGTTCTTACCAGAATCGACAGCAAACCAACAACCCCATTAACGATAGTTCAGGTATACATGCCGATTCCGCACGCTGAAGATGAGATTGAGAAAGTGTATGAGGACATTGAAAGAGTAATTCAGTATGAAAAGGGGGGCGGGGGTGAAAATCCAATAGTAATGCGGGACTGGAATGCAGTTGAGGGGAAGGACTAGAAAAAAGGGTTACAGGAGAATATGGGCTTGGGACATGGCATGAGAGAGGAGGAAGACAAATTGCGTTCTGTAACGCGTTTCAACTAGTAATAGCGAATACTCTGCTGAAGAATCACAAGAGGAGGAGGTATACTTGGAAAAGTCCGGGTGATAAGGGAAGATTTCAGTTAGATTACAACATGGTTAGACAGAGATTACGAAATCAGATAGTGAATTGTAACACGTACCCAGGAGCAGAAATAGACTAAGATCACAAAATTGAAGTGATGAAGAGTAGGTTGAAGTTTAAGACATTAATCAGGAGGAATCAATATTCAAAGAAGTGGGATACGGATGTACTAAGGAATGTCGAGATACAAGTTATCTAGGGCGATATATACAGCAACAAGGAATAGCTCAGTAGGCAGTACAGTTGAAGAGGAATGGACATATCTAAAAAGGGCCATCACAGAAGTTCGGAAGTAAAACATAGTTACAGAGAAGGTACCTGCGGAGAAACCATGGTTAACAGAAGAAATGCTTCAGTTGATTGATCAAAGGAGGAAGTACAAAAATGTTCTGGGAAACTGAGGAATTCAGAAATACAAGTAGCTGAGGAAGGAAACAAAAAGGAAGTGCAGGGAAGTTACGACGAAATGGCTGCAGGAAAAATCTGAAGACATCGAAAAAAAAAATGACCGTCGGAAGGACAGACTCAGCTTACAGGAAAGTCAAAACAACATTCGGTGAGATAAATTCAAGTGTGATAACATTAAGAGTGCAACGGGAATTCCACTGTTAAATGCGGATGAGACAGCGGATAGGTGAATACATTAAAAGCCTCCATGTCAGAGAAAATTTGATGTGATAAAAGAAGAAACGGGAGTCGATTTAGAAGAGATAGGGTATCCAGTATTAGAATCCTAATTTAAAAGAGCTTTGGAGGACTTATAAGGCAGAAGGGATGGATAACATTCCAACAGAATTTCTGAAATCATTGGGTAAGTGGCAACAAAACGAGCATTGAGGTTGGCGTGTACAATGTATGAGTCTGGCGACTTACCATCTGACCTTCAACAATGCATTATCCACCGAATCCCGAAGACGGCAAGAGCTGACAAGTGCGGGAATTATCGCACAATCATCTTGATAGCTCATGCATCCAAGTTGCTTACAAAAAAATATACAGAAGAATGGAAAAGAAGATTGAGGATGCGCTAGTTGACGATCAGTTTGGCCTTAGGAAAAGTAAAGGCAAGTGACAGGCAATTTTGACGTTGCGGTTAATAATGTAAGCAAGACTAAAGAAAAATAGGTTCATAGGATTTGTCGACCTGGAAAAAGCGTTCGACAATGTAAAATGGTACAATATGTTCTAAATTCTGAAAATGTTGGGGTAAGCTATAGGGAGCGACCTGTTATAAACAATATGTACAACAGCCAAGCGGGAATAATAAGAGTGGAGGACCAAGAACGAAGTGCTCGTATTAAAAATGGTGTAAGCTAAGCATGTAACCTTACGCCCCTACCGTTCAATCTGCACATCGAGGAAGAAATGATGGAAATAAAAGAAAGGTTCATGAGTGGAATTAAAATTCAAGGTCAAATGATATCAATGATACGATTCGCTGATAAAATTGCTATCCACAGTGAAACTGAAGAAGAAATCCATGATCTGCTGAACGGAATGAACAGTCTAATGAGTACATAGTACGGATGAGAGTAATTCGAAGAAAGACGAAGGTAATGAGGAGTAATAGAATGAGAACAGAGAGAAACTTATCATCAGGATTGATGATCACGAAGTATGTAGATAAAGTTAAGGAATTCTGCTACCTAGGCAGTAAAATAACCAATGACGGATGAAGCAAAAAGGACATCAAAAGCAGATTAGCTATGGCAAAAAGGAATTCCTGGCCAAGAGAAATCTACTAACATCAAATATCTGCCTTAATTTGAGGAAGAAATTTCTGAGAATGTACGACTGGAGTACAGCATTGTATGGCAGTGAAACATGGACTGTGGGAAAACTGGGACAAAAGAGAATCGAAGCATTTCAGATGTGTTGTTACAGGCGAGTGTTGGAAATTAGGTGGACTGATAAGGTAAGGAAGGAGGAGGTTCTACGCAGAATCGGAGAGGAATCGAATATGTGGAAAACACTGATAAGAAGAAGGGACAGGATGATAGGACATATGTTACGACATGAGGGAATGACTTCAATGGTAATAGAGGGAGCAATAGAGTGCAAAAACCTCAGAGGAAGACAGAAATTGGAATACATCCCGCAGATAATTGAGGACGTAGGTTGAAAGAGCTACTCTGTGGTGAAGAGATTAACAGAGGAGAGGAATTCGTGGCGGGCCGCATCAAACCAGTCTGACTGATGAAATAAAAAAGGGAAGAGAGCTTAGTATAGGTTAGTGATTGAGAGTGAGGCGCCCATGACGGACGTAGTCTTGTTGACATAATAATTAGTAACGCAAGCCTTCACAGGCCATAGCTTAGTTGTATCTACCCGCAAGCACATCCGACGACTTAAGGTACAGCTTTAGTTAAGTATCGCTACCCGGTAATGTGTATATTTGTTTGTCAGTAATTTGTTTACACTGTCACAGCTCCTCCGTCCACATCAGAGCGCGTAAATCTAATATGAGGTGTGCGAGCCGTCCTACCAAGACGACACGTACACCTCTCTATTCATGCTACGAATGTTCAATTCAATGTTTAAAACTGAAATCACTTTTTTAAAGTGCACAGACCTACAACTCCTCACTAAAGCTTGAATCATAACATGTGTAATGTCTTCGGCGACGAGCACCTGTCGTTCAAAGAAATTGCTAAGTATGTCTTTACTACGACATATACGCACTCACCAACGCGTTTTCCGGTGCTCGGTGTCATTACGTAATACTTATTACAAGTCTTCGCCAAAGACTCACTGCAAGAAAATGATAGGTCTGCGAAAGCTTGGCAATGTTTTCAAGGAATTTTCAAATATAGTTTAACGCCACCAGAGCTACGACCATGGTTACACATCTCGATTTATTACCGCGATAAATCAAGCAACAGGAGTACTGACTGTGTAGCAATCCGACAAATTGACAAACCGTGAAAACTAGCTGTGAAGACTCTTAACCGGTACATAGTTCATAATACTTATATATCTTAGTTCAATTATAAGTGGGATTTGTAATATTTAGGAAACACGTATCATCTGAGAGAGCATGCTAGGAACTACTGAAACAAAAATATTACGCGTCAGATAAGATCAACTGTGAATTACTTGCTGAAGAACCCCGTAGATTGTAGTTCGGAAACCGATCTTCGACATATCATAGGTAATACCGGTTGTATTACATATTTTCACGCTGTGTACAGATCCGTAACCTGACAGAATAGATAACGGTTATCACAGAGGGCAGATTAGAGCTATGTAACTCGTTGATCTAACAGCGACGGATGACACAGCTAGTCATACAAAGCTTAAGGAACGTTTACACATATCCAGGGAATTCCTCTAATGCGGTTCACCCTAAATCTAAACACGGGGTATTATGACACTTTGAAAAATAATGATAGTCAACTGAGATTCCGGGAGGGTGGCCTTCCTCAAAGAACTGTGTAATATATACCAATGACGAGACTGTAGGGACAAACAAAAAAGTTCTCCGTGTCAATGACATGGCAACTACAGCCCAGAGAAGTGCGTCTGAGGAAGTGGATGTAAAACGGACTACACCTCTTGAAGACCTGGCGGATGATTATAACAGTCGCTTCCTACAACTTAAAGACCTACATACTCTTCGTTAGATAGTGTATAAAAAGCGAATACCCAAAAGCAGATTATTATATCCACAGCTCCCGTGGATACAACCATCATGGTGTCGTTTGTTTGATCAAGGTTGCACGTTTACGGATCAGTTTACATTTGAGAAGAATTTAGCTTTATAAATAACAAAAACGACTTTGCGTAGTGTTTGTTCTTTACTGTTCACGGCCAATACATTGATGTCTTATTGCTGCTGCCCCGTACTATTTGAGAAAATCAAATAATGAGAAAGACTGCCCTATCTGGCTCAACATGCAACCTCCAGCCCAGGTGGATTTTCTTACTCAGTTTGCATGTGACGTCATCCTCGTGCTGTCAAACGACTCAACGTGGAAATTACGGTCTTTTATGAATCAAAGGAGTATTTATACACTTGCCAAAGACGCCGAAGGCCAGTTTTCAATATAATTCGTTGAATCGAAATACTATTCACTTAGAGTCACAGATTACCGATTGATGCATGCAAATCGTGTTTGAGATACATTGACTGATCCAGGTTGATTATAGCGTACAAACACGAAAATAACTAGAAAATCGTCAATATTGAAAATATGCACAATGCGGTTTTTGTACATACCTAAACGTTTCATTTTAATGAAAGAATACGAATCTCGACTTGGGTATTTACAGGACAAAGTATCTAAGAAGTTATTGATACATTTGTTTAGATAGTGTAAGTATTCAATAATAATTAGAAAATTGTCGTTTGGATAAAAAAAATACCTTGATCGAGATATTTCGAACTTGACATTCAACTGTGATACTTCAGAATGCTTTACAAACACACTGTCGAAAAGCAATATGATCTTAAAAATCTGTGTAGGTAGTTGGCTACAGATCTGAGATATTTATATAAAAGCATTACCAAACAGCTGTATGAATTATGTTTACTCGACTGGCTGGAAGAAAAATTATAAAATTCTTGGTTTCAAAATACGTAAAAGACACTTTCGTTTACCAAATGTAGCGATGACAAAACGAAAAATTCAACATAATCAGATTTTGAAAAAAACACCTAGAAAGCTTAGATAAGGTACACATGCACACCTGACACTTGAACTGTCAGGACAGCACGTGTAACGTCTCTAAGCTATTCATAATTTTGTCTAAATCTTGTTAGGCTGCATTCTTCAGTCTCTCTTGCTACATTTGTTAATTGTCTTCTATGAGAGATATGCATTATTAAACCAACAGACGTTATAATTATTTTTCCGGCTGATGATGATTGAAACGACAGAAACCGGTCGAATCAATGTAATTCCTTCAGCTGATTGGTGGATAAAAATAATTTTCCAGGTGTATGAGCAGTGCTCTCGTATCACTCTTGGCGAATTACTAACATGAACACTACCCTTAAAAATGCAGTATGCTTCTGTGAATAAGAGGTGGTTAAGACGTTGCTAAGAGACTGTCTCCACTCCTGCCAAACTAACTATGTATGGCATGGACTCGACTAATGTCTGAAGTAGTGCTAAAGGGAACTGAACCCATGCATCCTGCAGGGCTGTCCATACATCAGTAAGAGTACGAGAGGTGGGGGTCCCTTCCGAACAGCACGTGCAAGGCATCCCAGATATGCTCTATAATGTTCGTGTCTGGGAATTCAGCTGGTCAGCGAAAGTGTTTAAACTCACAAGAGTGTTCCTGGAGCCACTCTGTAGCAATTCTGGACGTTTGGGGTGTCGCATTGTCCTGCTGGAATTGCCCAAGTCCGTTGGAGTGCACAATGGACGTGAATGGATGCACGTCATCATACAGGGTGCTTACGTAAGCACGACCTGTCAGAATCGTATCTGAACGTATCAGGGGTCCCATATCACTCCAGCTACACACGTCCCACATCATTTCAGACCCTCCACCAGCTTGAACAGTCCCCCTGCTGAGATGCAGAGTCCAAGGATTCGTGACGTTGTCTCTGTACCCGTACACGTCCATCCGCTCGATACGATTTGAAACCAGTCTCCTCCATCCAGGCAACATGTTTTCAGTCATCAACAGCAAAGTCGGTGTTGACGGGTTCATGTGAGGGGTAAAGTTTTGTGTCGTGCAGCCATAAAGGATACACGAGTGGGCCTTCATTTCCGATATTTCGTTGAATGGTTCGCATGCTCACACTTGTTGGTGGCCCAACACTGAAATCTGCAGCAATTTGCGGAAGGGTTGCACTTCTGTCTCGCTGAACGATTCCCTTCAGTCGTCATTGGTCCTGTTCTTGCAACATCTTTTTCCGGCCGCAGCGATGCCGGACATTTGATGTTTTACCGGATTCCTGATCTACACGGTACACTAGTAAAACGATTGTACGGGATAATCCCCTATTCATTGCTACCTCGGAAATGTTGTGTCCCATCGCTCGTGCGCCGACTAAAAGCCGATGTTCAATCTCTCTTCACTCTTGATAATCTGCCATTGTACCAGCAGTAACCCATCTAACAACTGGTCCAGCTGCTTGTGGTCTTATACAGTCTTATACTCCCGATCGTAGCGCCATATTCTGTCTGTATTTGAATGTACATGTCTATACCAGTTACTTTGGCGCTTCAGTGTATAACAAACACTGTAGAAGAGATTGTAGAGATCCTCCCTAGAAAGAACGAAAACAGCACACCATATTTTTTAAAGAACTCAAGATCTCAAAGGCTCACGATATTTTACTGAAGTTCGAAATTCAGCGGGACTTCAATAAGAGAAGTCTTTAATAGTTTCCATAAGGAAACTCTGTTTCTAAATCCGGCTGGAAATCGAGAGAACTTCCAGTCGTATGTAAAGTACACCAGCAGTAAGAAGCAATTGACACATTGGCTGCGCAATAGCGATGGTAATGTTACCGATGACAGCGCCACGAAAGTGGAATTGCTAAACACGCTTTACCGAAATTCTTTCACCAAGGTAGACGAAGCTAATGTTCCAGAATTCGAATCAAGGATAGCTGCCAAAATTAGTAACATAGAAATAGATGTTCTCGGGGTAGTGAAAAATCTCTAATAATAAGGGCAAGTCCTCCGGTGCAGATTGTACACTCATTAGATGCCATTCTGATTATATTGGTATAACAGTTCCATACATAGCAATCACATGCTGTAAAACCTCTCGCTAATCAAAAAATGCGTACCAAAACACTAGAACGTCGTACAAGTCACACCAATAGTAATAGTCCACTCAAATACGGGTCCATATCACTAACGTCGATTTCCGGAAGGATTTTGGATCATGCACCACAAAGAAAATGATTTCTTGATAAATAGCGTGTACTCATAAAATGTCGTTCCTGTGACACAAAACTAGTTCTTTCTTCATATCGACAAGGGACTTCAATATGATTCCAATTATCTAGACCGCGAAGCCTTTTAAAACCTTTCCTCACAAGCGACTGCTAAGCAAATTGCGTGCCTGCGGAGTATCGTCTGAGTTGTGCTACAGGATTCATGATTTCCTATCAGAAAGGTCACAGTTCGTGGTAACGGACGGAAAGTCATCGACTTAAAACAGAAGTTTTCCCAAGGAAGTACTACAAGCCCTCTGCATTTAGGAGGCTATCTCAGCAGCCCTCTTAGAATGTTTGCAACGTGGAGCTGTAATTTACTGTCTCACGAAGTCATAAGATGATCAGAACCACTTCCAGAATTATTTACACAATATATCTGTATGGTGCCAAAAATGGCAAACATTGTAAGTATTGAAAAGTGTGAAGTCATCTACATAAATACTAAAAGGAGTCCGCTGAATTTGGTTACATGATAAATCACACGACTCTAAATAAAGACTAAGAACTCAACTAAAGTAAAATAAAGTGTATCTTAAACCGTACAGGTCATATCGATAATGTTGTGAGAAAAGTGATCCAAAGACTGCTGCTTATTGGAAGACTATAAAAGGATGTAACATGTCTGCTAGAGAGACTGCCTACTCTACGCTTGACCGAGTATTGGTGCGCAGTGTTGGATCCGCATCGGATAGGATTGACGGAGGACATCGAAAAAGTACAGAGTAGAAAGATCAGTACGGAAAGAGACGGTTAATTTCAAGAAATTTTTGTAGTGGCCAGAAGTGCCTGTTACCTTGTCTGAACCAACACTTATTATATGATATCACGTTACAGCGAGCAAAGGGCGTTGCTTATGAAGCAAACGGCTACGAACAGATCGAGTGGTAACAACTGTTCCTCGATTTACGAAAACAGCGGAAAGTTTAGTGGGACTACATCACAATCTAACAGAACCGAAACATAATTGTGTGCGTTTCACAAGATAAACGCTGCACTGCAAATTAACTTTGCAAAAACAATGTGGGTACAATAAAATACGCCTGCTCCCATTCTGTGTCCTCTCTTGGTAGAATACGTAGCAGTAGTTTCGCAGAGCTCCGTACATGCTAGTCAAGTTGATTCTGCTCTCAATGAGACAAGTCGTAGCATAATAGTGTGATCTCGATGCGTTCCACTTCACAAAATCTAACATCAATCAGCAAAGTAACCTCCGGATGATAGAAAAAGTCAGCTGTAATGCCGAGAGGAAAAACCACGAAAAAAACATCCATCAATCCATTTCAAGAAGTGACCCACATTACCCCATAACGAAGACGAGTTTTCTCGGAAAAACTGAAGCTATTGTATGATCTTCTTGTGGTAACCGTAGGATATACCCGAAGTTGAAAGAAGGTGCCTGCTGCTGGTTTGCAACTACTTTACCAGACGCAGAAGACTTTGCATGGCTTGTGAACTCGAGTGGTATGGTGCACACAGAATCATAAACGGTGGGAATATATTACTGGATAAGAAACTTGTGAATTTGGAGAACATCGAGGTGTATAGTGCCTCCACGTCTGTCGGAAACTTCAAGTAAATGTGCACGCGTGGTGAGTTAGTTTCATCAAACGTCTGAATAATGAACATTGCAGAATATGGGACCTCAAAAGCCATATGATCTGAACAAATCTGTCAGAATATTCTGTAAGAGCTTTTCAGTCACGTTGTGAATTTATATGTAATTATGCTGTACTGTTCTGGAGGCAAAAATAATAATAAATATTTATTCCTTCAGAATCATCAGCGACACATTCGCTACAGGTAAATAACCAATTTGGAAAACTGTCCCTGAGTGACACCTTCAGAGACTCGAGCAGTTCCTTCTCGCCTTCTCATTTAACACTGGGAGTAAGAAGGAGTGAGATTCTACGGATGCCATCCAATAAGCAGGTGTGTACGCAGGGAAGAGGCAGAGAATTGCTGGCTCCTCCGTATAATGTTAAATTCTGACGAAAGGTGGAAGAGAGCGGCCATACACACAAAAGCTCAAACGCCAGCGCCAGATAGCCTGCAGGAAAAATGGGGAGCCCCCCACCACCCCCAACCCCACTCAGTCCTACTTCACTCGGTCGCCCTTCACACTCATCTGCCATTATGTCCACGTGCACCGTCGTCAAAGTAATAAAAATACCTCTTCACTTATAATTCGCCCTTTATTGCAAATTCTCACGGAAAGAAAGACTCCGCCTCATCAATTCTTCTTTTAATTCAAATCCATCAATTCGCAAGAGGGTACGACATTACAAACTTAACACAGAATAAATTTGGAAAGATTGCAAACTTGTTTCCTTTCTGTGCCTTAGACGATACGCTGTCACAATTTGCCAACACTCACGTCAATGGGCTTGCCATGCGTCCCCAAAATGATACTTGTATTAACTCCTTGTTCAGATAACAAACTTCGTCCCCGATCCTATTATCCTGAAGCAAAAGGTCATATAATTTTGGTTACAGTTAACTTGTTATGTTAACGATAGGAAACACACAGCTGTAGTGTTCTTTCGGCCGATTCGAAATTACTTCACTTTCGGTTTAATTTCTACATTTTAATGTGCAGCCAAAGGTCCACCCCAGGTTCTGGAAGCAGCAAAAACAAAACAAGTTGAGAATTTGTACTCTTTGAACGTACATTGGAAATGGCATGTGCTAAAGTGCATCCTTACTCAAAGCTAAGAGTTTTGTAAGAAAAGTAATGAGACAGACAACACTGCGAATGATTTGGCAACGCTGTGTTATTCTACGTGTGTAGAGCGGTGTGTTCATCCCTTCCAGATGCTCAGTCCGAGTTTCAGCCCCGTCCAGCCGTCATGTGAATTTTGAGAGTGGCATCAGTGAAGTTGTGTTCCTGTTGTGTGTTACGAAAATGTAACAGAAGAATTTAGAGCAACGTCATTTCAGTCAAGTATTGTGTTAAGCCTGGAGAACCCGCTAGTGGGACCTTTGAAAAGTAGAAACAGGCCTATGGGGAACATTCTCTTCCGTTGGCGTAAATAGTTTTCGGAAGGTCGCCGAAGACGAACTTCGTTCAGGGAGACTTCAAAAACCGACGAAAACGTCTAACGTGAGCGTGCTCCTGTGATATCAGACGTACTTCATTATTCATGAAAATTTAACGTAAGATTTTCATACTCGAAAAGATTATTCCAAAATGGTGCCAAAAAATCTCACAACTGTGCAAAATACAATCGATGAAATGTGTGCGCTGATCTTCTTAAGAGGAATGCCAGTGACCATGAATGTTTCAGTCCTGTGATCACAGGTGATAAACCCCACGGAACGGTGCTGAACTGATTAGTCGGCAAGTAGCTCACAACAGCACTAGTGGTTTTGATACAAAGCAGACAATGGCAGCGATAAATAAAGCAAACGCTGCATTATATCTGCAAAAAAAGTTGCCGGAGTTGACACTTCGTCTGAACGGAACCCAGGGAATTTCGCACAATGAGAAAGATATGGCAGATGAAATGTTAGTGTGAAATGTACATGAGAAGTACGATGATGACGATACGAGATTAACAAGTGAAAATTATAAAAAAGAAGGTCTCGAGCCATGTAATTCATCATCCTTGTCGGATAGGGGACCATAAATCGCGTCCCCAGTGAAATGCACTAAAGGGCAATCGTACATGGCAGATCGTCCGCAGCACAATAAAATGTAATTATGAACAGATTTCGAGTATGTCCGCTGCAATATGACCATTTATTGCATAAGAAGAACTGGTGATATTAAAGGAAGGACAAAGCGCTCTTGTTACCATTACTGGTATTTGCACGATTCAGGGAGGCTCCATACAATTTACAGGATGTGCATCACAGTGATTTCAAGGGAATAACTGGATGGTTGCATAACTTCAGACAGCTCTACAGAACTGGAAGACATAAGATAGCGAAATTTCACAAAAAACGTCAACTTGACAATGAACAGCAAACTAGTGATTTGACCCGAATATTTGTACACTACATAAACAAACCTATCCCATCGTTCAGTAACGAATTTGTTTTCAACTCCGACCAATCGGGATTTGGAGAAGAAACTCATATGAAAGGAAACCTGAAAACTTGAGTTACCAAGAGAGTTGTTTCGAGATCAACTAACATCAATGCCTTAATGCATTCGTATACAATTGTACCTAGTGTTAGTCTGGACGGTAAATTGCCTCGAAAGTTATTTGTTTCGCTGTGAGAAGTTTGAGATGCTCTACACGTAAGATACCTCCTCGTGTGTGTGATTCTGCAAGGGCAGAAAGGAATATTTACGACACAGCAAGCAAGAGTGGAAAGATATGCGTACGAGAGCTACAGCTATGGTATGAGCACTGCTTTTGGCCAATATGAGGCCAAAATAGCTTACTTTTGCTTGATTACTGGTCTGCATATAAAAATTAGACTCCTAGAACTAACTAACCTCCCTGAAAATTGTGTGACATTGAAGAACCACTGGACTAATTCAGCCTCCGGATGTCTGCTTATCGCGCGCCTGTGAAACATATTATCGCACCATCTCCAGCTACGCCTTAAAGGAAAGCGTTTCACGATAAGCTCCACGAGAGACAATGTGGCATTCGGTTGCATGCCACCAGATTCTGTCACTTCTGATCACCCTGTTATACCAACGTGATTCTATATGCAGGGCTTAATAGTAGATACCGATCTGAACGTCCTGCATGTTTTCTAACTTCCAACGAGTTCGCGCTCGATCTTGGTGGTGCGAACCTTTGTGATTGCTGTGGCGCACCATTTTTCATTCGGTGTTCATGGTGCCAGTTAACGGTTTGTTTTGAACTTGCCTTGGGCGTCGACGATGTCCATTTTCTGGAGTGTAATACGTACACACCATGGAATGCTGACCTCTGCACCTCCCAGGCACTCATTTTCTGTTGGTCGCCCTCTTGATGCACATGATGTGTCATGATCAGCTAATATTTTTCCTACCGTAATTGTTAAGACAGCACTTTCAAATGAGCCTTACAAAGATTAAACTTCCGAACTCGCTCTCATGAGATTCTATGTTAGCTGCTCAGTATTTCCAACCTTCTAAAGTTACAAAAAATTGAAATTTTCTGATCATAGTTTGAGCAAATTTAATTAAATAAGATAGCTTTTATTAAAAACTTACATGAGTTGCTCTTTGAAAATCATTACACTTTTTTTTCTACATAAAACACCAGCATGACTTTTTCTGTGATTACAGTCTATCTTTGTAAGAACCGTCAGTAACTTTACAAATTTCGATGACGAAAAACTTATACATAGCTAGGACATTTACAGTTACATACCGATTTTACAATCTCCTCTTGCATGTCCCACCACTTAATTATTTTCAGCCCAAAGTCAAACAAATAATTACTTAACATTTACCCACAACTTTGACCGGTCAATTTCCATGTCTATCATGCCACTTCTGTCTGGCCTTAACGTCAGCAAGGTAGATTGAAAAATGTGTAAATGAGAGCACTAGTTCCCTGAAACATCATTTTCCGGAAGTCTTTCGGTCAACGCCATTCTAAGTATCCCAGCACGCTTGTAACAGAAACACGTTTGTAACACAATTCTAGCGTTCTCTTCAACATGACCACTTCCTCTGGTTGGACTTAAAGGGGTAACACTCCTTTCGAACGGTCACAAAACCTCAAAAGTTCCCAAAGTCAGTATGCAGTATATCTCTCCACCGTAGTCGATAACCATTTCCCGCCTTCTACATCAACTATGATGGCAATGAATTCATGTACCGTCATTGGAATATCACAGTCCAATGTTGACACCCGCACGGAATCTAAACACTTCTGCCACGGCCTGCTGGCCCACTCCGCGTCTCTTCTCCCGTTACGTGCACAGCTATAATCGCCGCCGCGAGCCAGAGACCATTCTCCACGCAATTCCGACTATTGTCCCTCACCGTTCGAGTCTTAACGGAGAGATAATATCCCTCGTACAACAGCAAATATTTTTGGGAACTTGGAAAATCCATGTTTGTGGCGTCGACAGTTACGATGCCACAACGCAGGTGCGCGCTCTCGTAGGTTGTCACTACGAGAGAAGACTAACTGACTAACTACGTCGACCACAGTGCCCGCTGACCGACGCTGTGGAGCTCAGGGTGTGCCGTCTTGATTTCACCCCATTTCATCAAGAGCAGACGGCTTGGAAACATCGCTTCGACTACCGAGTGGGCTACCTTGCTATTGAGACTTCGATCCGACATGGACTACGGCTTCAAACCTGCGAGCTTTTTTGATTCTAGTACAAGTATTAACGTTACGTGCAGTACCGAAGCGCTTCACCTCTCCTGCTCCTACTCGCTTCCTTCATTCTCGGCCTATATGACAGAAGCAGTTCACAGGAGCAGACCCACGCACCGCCTATCCAGGCGCGATACAAAAATGTTAAACACAATCCCGTCTTTTAAATTATTTATTGACAACCGGTTTTAGTCATAAACCCACTTCACAGTGGTGCACATACGAAATAAACAACAAAGAAAGGCATGAACATTGAATCAAATTACATTTTACGAAGAATAGCTTAACTGAAAACATCAGGTACTTAACAATTTATTTATTTATTTATTTTTTTTAACAGTGGCAATATCACATGACATTCATGCCAGTGGGTCATTCAAGAACAAGTAAAATACCGGCATTTCAACGTTGAAGTGAGGTCCAATAAAACATACAGCCAAAGGCAATACTAGTACAAAGGAAGCTACAACTTAATCGCGTAACTTAAGTAATATTTTTTCTTTTTGGCACCGGTATTAGAGATCCAAATGTAGCCAAATCACATAACAACGTCACCTATATGAAAGGTTTTTCTGTTACATATCTACATTTGGATCTTTAATATTGGTGTGCATGAGCTCAGACACACACACACAAAATGTTTGTATATAAAATCCTGATGTTCATTATAGCTTATTTTTGACCGCTTTACTTTTCTTAAATTACGATAATATGTTGTAGCTTACTTTGCACTAGTATTGTCTTTGATTATATGAGCTCTGGCTTAGCCTTGCGACGTCTTGGATCTCATTTGGGCCGGCCGCGGTGGCCGAGCGGTTCTAGGCGCTTCAGTCTGGATTCGCGGGACTGTTACGGTCGCAGGTTCGAATCCTGCCTCGGGCATGGATGTGTGTGATGTCCTTAGGTTAGTTAGGTTTAAGTAGTTCTAAGTTCTAGGGGACTGATGACCTCAGCTATTAAGTCCCATAGTGCTCAGAGCCAATTTTTTGATCTCACTTGTATGCTGAACTGTCAGTATTTCACTCGTTGTTGTTCGAGCCATTGCCGTAGTAACCGGTTGTGAATGAATAATTTACAAAACAGCACTGTGTTCACCATACAGTTTTCCACGCATATCGATGTTGTTAACAGTTGCCTAGGAACACCACCCAAGCGCCTCGGATATGACTAAAAATAATCGACCGTATGATGTGGTTCACCTTCTTATGGACGGTTGGTAGGTGAGGATTCCAAGTTGGGTTCAAAATGGTTGAAATGGCGCTGAGCACTATGGGACATACCACTGAGGTCATCAGTCCCCTAGAACTTAGAACTACTTAAACCTAACTAACCTAAGGACATCACACACATCCATACCCGAGGCAGCATTCGAACCTGCGACCGCAGCGGTCACGCGGTTCCAAACTGAAGCGCCTAGAACCGCACGGCCACTCCGGCCGGCTCTCCAAGTTTGGGTAGTGCACAATAAGATATAGCATATGAGTCTGATTCTAAAAAACATAAAAAAGTAAATAAAAAATAAAAATAAAAAAATAAAAAATAAAAATAAAAAAGAAAGATTTTTATGTAGCTTTGTCCAAGGACAGTGTGGACTATCTGCCTTTAAATAAGGACGGTTACTTTTTAAAATGCGGGGCTTGTCTGCAGGTATTGTACCTGCGTTCATGACGGCCATCACTCTCCGACGAGCGCGCTGCCCTCCCTCCCCTTCCCCTGACTGTCCTTATATACGAGGGCGGTCGTCGTGGGTGACGCGGGCAATGACAGCGTTCCGCGAGAGCGCCAGTCGCGCAAGGGGGTGTCGGACCTGCAAGCCGATATGATAGAAGAAGGGCGTCCGTCGATTTCACGCCGCGGGGCGTCATTCTCTTCTCATAACGGCGTTCAATTTCAAGGACCAATAACGAGCGGTCCAATTTAGAGCTGCATCCCGGGGTCTTCTGCAGTGCGGCAGGGCCTGCAGCTCTGTGCAATCTGGCGTCCGCCGGCTGGTGGCTGGCTCATGTCACGCTCTGGCGGCCATCCGCCGCCGCAGCCACCACCACCGCCGCCGCAAACTGGATTTACTCAAACCGCTTCCGGCCGCCGATGCCGGAGCGACGCCGTCGGGGAGCGAAACACGCTTCTGGCGGACTGGACGGAGATTGCTCACACGTGGCCGTTTTCCTGTCCCGTTTCTCCTCTCCTGTGACGACGTCGCTACATTCTTGATTGGAACGACCCCTCCCCAGCTGCTGTCCAGTACTTACAGTACGTTCTATTTTGACGTTGCCAATGTGTGCACATACAACTCGAGAGAAGTGCGTCAGACCGGGATGTTTAAATATGTAATTAAGAAGGGTATTCACTAACTAATGCATCATTTTTTTCTGAAAACAGATTTATTTCATTCACGGCTCTAATACAGCATATTAAAGCGCATTCTTTTGGCTACAAAATCCTATATTCCAAAATAATCTCCGTTCAGTGGGAGAGCCTGTATGCCTGCTTGGGTACAACGTGTACTGCATCAATAAACTCCCCATCATCCACTTACTGCTTCCGATGGAGCGCATCCGTCACTGGCGCATCCTTCATTGGCCCAAACTGATGGAAATCGGGCGCTGCAAGCTGCAGGATAAATGACGAAGAACAGCCCAATGAAGTCTGCTTGGGTGTGTGGGGCCTTACGTTGTCATGGAAAAGGAGAAGTTCGTTTACATTCTTGTGGCAACTAACACGCTGAAGTAATTTCTTCAGTTTCTTGAGGGTAGCAGTGCTGTATCTTGCCGACTGCGAGGTCGGAGAGGTTTGCACGACTTGTTGCGATGATGACAGACGCATCGCCTAACGACTCACCGTGCTTTTGTTCACTGTCACGTCTTCGTAGACATTTTGCAAGCGCCTATGAATATCTGCGATGCTCTCGTTTTCCACAAAACGGGTCTCAATGACAGGCCTTGGCTTGGAACGAACCTCCGTTACAGATGCCGTTTTGAAGGCCGCATATAGTGTCGCCACGTATCGGAACTTCATGAAACTATAAGGGCTGAAGCGGGGATAGTCCTCGATGTCCCATAGCAAGTTCCACAATTTTACAACCGATACTGGCCGAGAAAATAATGTGTTGTGCATATTAAGGTTGCGTACTATTGTTTCACTTCATGCACAGTGAACACCTCCGTAACACTTAAACAACTGACGACTCTCAAAATCGCATTGTCTCACCTCTAATTTCCAATCCTCGAGCGCTGCCATATTTTGCTAACCGTACCCCTACCCACACTTTTCTCCCAAGGGAATTCCAACCGAGTCTCTTTCCCAAACAGTGAAAATCATCCCATTTCTTTTCATCCTGCAAGCACCTCACCACCCTTATCCCCGTCCTCCACCATCTTCTCCTGCACCTTTATTTCTTCCCTTCCCATGTTTCTCTACCGCTTCTACATTTGACGTTATGACCACACCAGCATTCTAAACTATTGCTTCCTTCTTGTATTCCCAACATAAATTCCAACTACTTTTCCTTAAATTTCATTTCTTTCATCATAATCTACTTTTGTGGAGCTCCTGCTATTGTGTCAATCATGATTTAAATAATGACAAACTGCCCCAATCACTTACTTTTTCATGCTTATCACATTGCTTCCCGAGAATTTGTTCTCAATTTCCAGTGCATTTGTGCATACAAATATTTTTTGTGATGTTAGCATGTGTTGTTTTCAGCCTTTCTTGTCCTGTAGTTGTCTTTTGCTGTTATACTGCAATCGTAAAATGAGGCAAGTATATCTTGGAATGTTTTTTATATGTTAGTATGAATGGGGATATCTTTTGCTTTCTGCGTACGAGTACTACGTGTCTTTTGTTTCACAGAATATCGCACACGCAAGTCATCACTTACGGTGTTTCTTCTTGTAATAAATACATGCAATGGAGATATTACAACACTACGGCTTCACACAGATTTTGTGCAGAGTCAGGGATGTTACATTTTTGTTGATTACGTTACATACATAAAATTTTCCATCATAAATCTATTTTGCCATTATTGGCTATTCATTTATAGCTTGAGTAGGGTCCATGGGATAATCTACATATCTATGGAAATTACTACTGCTATCGTATGCAGGAGAAACATTTCAAAAAATTAACTGATTCGTCATCTAGTGTGTCACTCAGAATTTCTTCTCCTTTCTTTCTGTGGCGAACAACAACTTCCAACTCCTCCACTAAACCCACTAAGCGCGATTTTTGGGTTGCGTACTATGTAGTATTTTAAGATTTTCTTATATGTTTTTGTACGGGTGTTCAGTGTTTAGTGTATAAAAAATATTTCAAAATTTACAAGTTTTGGAATCATTAATGGAAATTAGCAGCGATCAGATAGATAATCAAAATACTAATCAGTCATGACCGCAATGGCTTATTAAAAAGGAACCTGTGATTTTTAGTTTCAGATAATTGCGGAATTAGTATGTCCTACTTCCCGATTGCGATAGAACCCCAAAAAGTCAATTACATGCAAGAGTTACAAACAAACACAAATTCAAGGGCAACAAAAATATTTATGTAAGAAAATGCCTTCTAAATGAGAATAAATTCTCCACGCGCGTTGTGCTGAGCAGTCATCAGTCCTCTGGTAGGTTTGATTGCTTCCAGCGAGGAATTCCTGTCTTGGACGAAACAATTTACTTCGCAGTAGCACTTGCATCAAACGCTTTGAAATAGTTTTTGGTCATAATCCACTGTCTCTCTTCCTCTACAGTTCTTAGTATCTACCAGCCCTCAGGTATAGTGGAAGTTATCCTTGATAAGCATTTGCTCTCATTCCTTCTGCCTGTCAGTGTTTACCGCACATTCATATCCTCACCCATGATGTGGAGATCTTCCTCCTTTCTTATCAGGCTACCTAACTTTCAACGTCCTATCATAGCACCACACATCAAATTCTTCGTATCTCTACTTTTCCGGTTTTCCAACAGTACATAGTTTACTTCCGTACAGTGGGTTGGTAGAAGCACTCTCAGTGACGCTCTAAGGGGCATTTGTGATTCCTCGTTTAATCTGATTTAAATTTTGTCTAACACAAACAGGACGCTATTGAGTCACATACGCGCACCTCGGACCAACTCATGCCACTTCCTGCATGTTACGGCGATGCTTTGTCATCAGGTCCCCCCCCCCCCTTCCCCCCCCCCCCCCCCCCAGCGCTTTCGTGGTTTCGTAAGCTTGATGCCTTGGTGTGTGCCTGCCAAATTCAATAACATCTACATCTTCATCTACATGGATACTCTGCAAATCACATTTAAGTGCCTGGCAGAGAGTTCATCGAACATACTTCTCAATCCTCTATTATTCCAATCTCGTATCGCAGTCAAATGAAAACGAAACTCATGGGAAAACAATAAGCAAACTGTTCATTGTTTCTAAGGTAATCGCCCTGACTTCGAACACATTTATACCGCTTTGGGACAAGGCAGTCAGTGCCTTCGTGGAAAACAGTTTGTCTTGGTCTACGGAACTATTATTGCACCCAGGCGCGTAGTTTTCATCCAAAGCAAATCGACGGCTCGAAATCCAGGGCTCCAAAAATACAGAAACCGCGTGAGGAGAGATGGAGATTGTTTGGAGGATATGTAAATGTGTTTCGGTGAAACTTCTGCAGCATAGTCAAGACAACCTTGGCGACATGTGGACTATTTCGCAAAGTACCGTAAACAATGGCAAACAATTTTCCATGAAAACATTCACCATTTTCTCTCACTGCGATTACTTTTGAAATAGTTTGCACTCATTTTCTATCTGTCTCGTTTTCATTGGACTGCAGCTCATAATTCAAACATTCACAATGTATCACCCTTTACGTCATACATTAGACACTAATGAACCGCCTGCTTTGCTAACTGCTTTTGATGACAGTACATGGTTTCGGAAATCCTGGTCTATAGTGATAGCAACAGTGGGCAGAGCTAAATTAAATAATCACTCTGTAGGTTTTTCATTCTTCCTAACATATTCAACTTCTTTGAATATGAAGCTGGTTCTGCTCATACGGAGAAAAGAAAAAGGAAAAGACAGTTTGTATCAATTCCCCAGGGCTGGACAGAGCTATTTTCCAACACCAGGTCTGTTCTTCACGCCACTGAAATGTTCCCAAAGTATTTTGTTTCTTAAAATCTAAGGTTGGCATTTTTATAAACAGAAAAGTAGACACAACGAATAAAAAACAAATTTGCTAAAAGTGAATTGGATGCAGAATAGAAAGGTATAGTGAAATTCCTTCTTTTAGAAAGAGACACTAATGGAAGCCAGTAAAGTTTGGAAAGTAAACCACAGCACGGGCACATAGTACACATTTTCATGTCCCTCAACTTCCTGAAGGTGCAGATTTTCTGAAAAAACAAAGGTATATCTGTTGTCCCTGTTGCATTTGATTGCCACAGCATATAATGGTACCCACCCGGGAGTATGAACTAGAAAATCTACCATATAGCTCTTGTAGTCGTCGATATAGCCGTCCACGCGGTCGTGGCTGTAGAGTAGCAACTATTTCTTTCAGAATTGGAACCAGCCAGGACAAAGTGCAGGATTACTCCCATGAAATACATGAAAGTCGCAATGTAACCATCTACAGCGACGGATACGATACATTTTAGACACTGTCTGATGTTCACTGTCTTCAGAAGTACAACGATGCAGCTGAAATACCTGAGACCATATCTGAAGTCTGAAGGGTAGAAGTAACTCAGTTGTTTTAACGGGCTTAGTTCAGATTAGGTATGTTTATTTTTGTTCTTTGACTTTTTTCTGTTGTATATGTCTAATAAATGTAGTATTTGATATCTTATGTTAACACACTTATATTAACACTTGCGTTATTATTCAAATATTCCAATGCAGCATGTCTAAAATTATACTTATACCGATATGGTTATCACCCCTTCATTTATGATGTACACGAAATTTTGTGGGATTTTTTTACGCTCGTTTCGAGGACCTGACACTTTGTATTGTTTATGGTTGGTTGTCTGTTCCCACACCACGCTGATCATTTGCCTAAACGATTATGCAATTCATTTTGATCTTCCGATGACGTTTTCAGGAGGCATGTGATAGCATCGTCTTCAAACAGTCTAAGAGGAATACTCAGCTTCTACACCAGAGAAGAAGAGGTATAACACGTCGGGAACCCCAGACATCACTTTCGTTTCACTAGATGATCCAGTGAAGTACTATGCTGTTCTAACCAATTCTACCGTGTGAGGGAAGCTTTAAATTTTGGATACCCCCTGACCTGATTCCTTCAGCACCACTCTCTCTCTCTCTCTCTCTCTCTCTCTCTCTCTCTCTTTCACACACTTTCACACACACACACACACACACACACACACACACACACACATACACACACACACACATATATATATATATATATATATATATATATATATATATATATATATATATTTGATAGAAAATTACAGACGTACTAGAAACCGACGATGGGATAAACCGTGGCTGTTGTCGGTTAGTGATGTTATGAAGAACGGAGGCGGCGCTGTCCTGGCTGTCCTATGGGCGGCGGGAGTGACTGCGAGGCCTACATGGACTTGGCGACCTGATTGAGGCTCAAATGCTTTAAATTCGATGTTCGGCAGCAGCTAGAACACGAGGGAGCAAGTATACAGGGGAGAGCTGCGCCACAAGTAGAACGAAGCCCCATGAGGATTACGTCAGTACAATGAAGATCGTGCATACCGCCGCGTTGTTCACGTCTGCTCATAACGATCAAATAACGTCGTTAAATCGCCAGGCAGATATATTGGGACAAAATGGACGATGCTGGATTTGTGGCTGTGCCTCGTGACCGTTTCAGTAGCGGCTGTTTCATCGAAGATTATTAGTGCCATCGGCAGTTTTGGGTCAGTGCGTACATCTCTGATACTCATTCTTTCTGCCCGGCCCTTTCATAGGGGGATGCCAGAACACCCTCTCCTTCCCACCCCTGTCGCTAAGCATGTCTCACTCAGAGAACGTTTACCGAGTGCCATCTCATTACTTTTGTGGAAGGCGTAAACTAGACCTACAAGAAAGCAAATGGTGACAGTAATAGAACCCATAAATGAAAGAAGACCAATTCAACAATTTCGGGCACTATACAGACTCTAGGAATTGATCTATGAGGCGATACGGAACCAAAAATGTGTAATGAACTTACGGCCTTAAATGCATGTTTCACCTGCTGGAGACCGTTTATTTAATCATACTTTCTTCCAAAGACTGCGGCTTAATACGCTGTACCATGCATCCATAGTTACAGTATGTGTTGAAACTGGTGGCATGTTCTGTCTCACACATTCACATCGACGAGGCTGCATCCGAACAGTGTCAAAGGCAGCATATATACGCACTCCAGAGGCTCCACATCTGGAATAGGATATGCAAACACGATACTTTCGAGATGGCCCCATAACCAGAAATGGCACGGGTTGAAATCCGTTGAAAGAGCAGGCCATGTCACTGAACCTCTCGTCTGATTCATCGCCCAGGGAAGATGCGATTGAGATGCGTCCGCACGTTAACGGGCAAGTGGGCTGGAGCACTATCATTTAACAGCCACGTAACGCTTCCAATCATCAATGACACTTCTTCCAAGAGATGAGGGAAAGTCGCTAGAAACGTCGATAGTTCCGGCCTGTTAGGCAAAGTGGAAGGAAGACTCGTCCCAAAACACGGTCGCCAATTATCCCCGCCCACACATTCCGGCTACACCGATGCTGATGATTCGCTGTCACCATACTTAGGGGTTCAGCGAACTAACCCACAGATGACTGTTACGATAGTTGAAGATATCACTCTGCCTAAAGCTGGCCTCATCTGTGAGTTAGATGGATGACACAAATCACGGAATCGTGGTTTTCCCGGTGAAGACACCAGTGACAAAACGGCTGCCGATGTAGAAAGTCTCTCGCTTATAAGCCCTGGGCACGCTGTAAGTGATGAGGGTAGTGCAATGTTCCACACGTTCTTCTGGCTTACCGTGTTCTGGAAGGCCAAATACCTGGTACGGACCCGGCGTTGGCCTTCCACAGTTTTAATTACATTTTCCTCCACGGCTGGTGTCCGAAAATTTCCAGTTCGTCCTTCATGATCTCCTGCTTCGTGAAATTGTCCTGTCTCAGATAAATGGCGAAACAATGTGGTAAGCATTGAATGCTGTGGTTGTTGTAAGCGGGGATATGTTTCCTGATACAACCTAGTTTCCCGCAGCCAGTTTCCATTTGCCTTTCCGTTAGTAAAACCATGTCGGCAAGCTCTAGATTCGAATACCGAACCATTGGTTACAACGCCGTATCACACCCACTACAAGAGGAGTCAGCGAGAGAAGTGAATCGAACATAACATTACCAATTACAATAGAAGGAGAGAGCGCTAAGCACGACGTATGACGGACAGTACCACTCTCTAGGAGGAAACCATGCATACTGTAACGTTCGCTGCATGGCACAGCGCGTATTAGACCATAGTCACTTTAAAAAAGTATGATTCAATAAAGTATCACTAGCATGGAAACAACGCATTTCAGGGCATTAGTTTATTAGACATATTTTGTTCCGTATCATCTCTTGGATCAATCCCTAGAGTTTATACACGGTGGAAAATATCACCCTGTATACATGTCATTCACTTGACAAGTGTTTATTAAAGCACAGGTGTACTGTGTGTACGTGTGTGTGTGTGTGTGTGTGTGTGTGTGTGTGTGTGTGTGTGTGTGTGTGTATTGAACCGGGGACCTAGAAACGACGGAGAGGCTTTGTCCCGCCATAGCTCTCAGTGGTTCACAACCCCAGAACAGGCCACAGCAGTCCACCCACCTCACCGCCGCCCGCCCCACAGTGAACCCAGAGTTATTGTGTGGTTCGGCCTCGAGTGCAGCCCCCCCCCCCTCCCCACCTCCTCTCCGGGAACGACTCATACTAGACGAGTGTAACATTGGTCAGCGTGGTAGAGTAACTACAGTGTACGCATATGTTGAGACAGTGTTTGCGCAGCAATCGCCGACGTAGTGTAACTGAAGCGTAGTAAAGAGAACCAGACCGCGTTCGCCGAGGCAGACGAAAAACCGTCTTAAAAACCATCCACAGGCTGGCCGCCACACCGGACCTCGCCACTAATCAGCCAGGCGGATTTGCGCCGGGGACCGACACGCTTTCCCGTTCCTGAAGCATCGCTTTAGACCGCGTGGCTAGCCGGGCGGACTCTAAGGTAAATGTACTCTCAACTGAATTTTTTTTTCGGCATGTAAAGAACATAGTTCTTCGCCAAGAGCTGTTCTGTGGGACACTACCTTTAATAAAGGTAGTTTCCGCTTAGATAACGCATACTTTTTACGAGGAACACAGAATCGCCGTGTAACGAAATGCTTTTATTGTACTTCTCAGCCTCGGATCTCGCAGACAGTATGCAGAACGGGTTCGGTTTTTCACTATCAGCATCTGATGTTTTGTTTACAATGAACTAAAGAGGGGGGGGGGGAAGGGGAGGGGGGAGTAAAATAGTAGCAAGATCTAGTACAACTGAACCTAGCATGTACACACAACACTCACGAGAATCTGATAACACAGACATCAAAAAACGTTTTGCACCACCCTGGTTCCCAGATCTCCTGAAGATAAACGTCGACTGTGATTATTGTACCACACACACACACCGTTCGAATGTTCAGAGAATTCACTAAACCTGCCCAAAGCTGTAAACAACCAGCTTGAGCAGCGCGTATTAGACAGAGCAGGTCAGACAGCCGATCAGTTCCAGTCTTTCCACCAGGAAGGAGGTACACGGACCCTATCGTCTGTAGTTCAACCATGCCTAGATGGTCAATACCGCGGTTCGATCGCGTCCGCATTGTTACTTCGTGCCAGCAAGGTTTCTCAACATAGGAAGTGTCCAGGCGTCTCGGAGTGAACCAAACGATGTCGTTCGGACATGGAGGAGACAAACAGAGACAGGAACTGTCGATGACATTACTCGCTCAGGTCGCCCAAGTGGATGACCGCTACCTACTGATTATGCCTCGGAGAAACCCTGACAGCAACGTCACCATGTTGAATAATGCTTTTAGTGCCGCCACAGGACGTCGTGTTACGACTCAAATTGTGCGCAATAAGCTGTATAATGTTCAGCTTCACTCCCGACGTCCATGTCGAGGTCACCACCACGACACCATGCAGCGCGGTACAGATGGGCCCAACAACATACCGAATGGACCGCTCTGGATTGGCACTACGTTAACTTCACCAATGAATGTTGCATATCCCTTCAACCAGAAAATCGTCGTAGACGTGTTTGGATGCAACCCGGTCAGGCTGAATGCCTTGGACACACTGTCCAGCGAGTACAGAAAGGTGGAGGTTCCCTGCTGTTTTGGGGTGGCATTAGATGGGGCCGACGTACGCCGCTGGTGGTCACGGAAGGCGCCGTAACGGCTGTACGAGACGTGAATGCCATCCTCCGACCGATAGTGCAACCACATTGGGAGAATATTGGCGAGGCATTCGTCTTCATGAACGACAATTCGCGCCCTCAAGAGTCAGGCAGCAGTAGCCGACCGCGACAGAGGCAGCAACAGATAAGTAAACCGCTTTTGTGACATTCACGAGTTCCTAACCAGGAGCGAATTTAATTATATCTGTGTGCTTTAATAGTTTAGTTTCTTGAGTTTCTGCGTGAAAATTTAAAATCTAATAGCCACAGTTCTCGCGTTTTCGTTTGCGTCAGGAAGTAAACAGATTTTGTGACATTTTACAAGTTCCTTATCAGGAGCATGTTATTTGCTTTCATCTGAGTGCTTCGGTAGTTAGGTTTTTGAATCCCTGCGTATCAATAGACACAGTTCGTGCGTTATCATCAGGGTCTACACTAGTGTTGCGCAGCACTTGCCGATAGTCCGTTTATCTGCGTAGTTTAATATGGACAGGGACTGCGATTGTTGTGTGCGGTTGCGAGCCGAGTTGGTGATACTTCGCTCTCAGCTTCAGGCTGCGATGGCTTCGGTTACACAGCTTGAGGCAGCAGTGGATGGTCACCACTGTTGTGGGCCGGCCATGGGGATCCAACGGACGTCCAGCGCGTCAGAGTCCTCCGATCGGTCCTCTCCGGTGGCCAGTCTAATTACTGCTCGCACTGAAGTTGACTCCTCACCTGTGGTCGAGTGGGAGGTCGCCCCGGGGCGAAGCAGGCGGCGAAAGAGTTCCCAGGCGGCCGCAAGTAAGGCCTCCTAGGTTTGTCTGACAAACAGGTTCCAGGTGCTGTCTGTGGCTGACACTGTCGCTGAGTCAGATGCTGTCGTCTGTCCTGTTTCAGAGGAAACCACTTAGCCTGCAACATCTGGGCAATCGCAGAGGGTGAGAATGTTGGTAGTTGAGAGCTCCAACGTTAGGCGCGTTATGGGGCCTCTTAAGGGTAAGGCTGCCAAGGAAGGGAAGGTAGCCAGAGTGCACTCCGTGTGCATACTGGTTGGAGTAATTGTAGATGTTGAATGGGTATTTATGCATGCCACGAAGAGCACAGGATTATGCCAGCTGCAGGTTATGGCTCATGGTGGTACCAGTGACGAGTGTCGGTTTGGATTAGAAGCGGTTGTCTGAATTGGTAAAGGCTGCCAGTGTTGCTTGCAAGATGAAAGCAGAGTTGACCATTTGCAGCATAGTCGACAGGACCGATTGCGGACCTCTGGTACAGAGCCGACTGGAGGGTCTGAATCAGAGGCTCAGACGGTTCTGCGACCGTGTAGGCTGCAGATTCCTCGACTTGCGCCAAAGGGTGGTTGGGTTTCGGGTTACGCTGAAAAGGTCAGGTGTCCGCTATACGCAGGGGGCGGCTACACGGGTAGTAGGGGCTGTGTGGCGTGGACTGGGCGGATATTTAGGTTAGAGGGTCTCGGGAAAACACTAGGAGGGCTTCAGTCACAAAGGGAGCATGCTGAACACAGGAAGAACGTAGATAAAGGAAACATTGGTATAACAGTTGTAATTTGTCGTAGCTGTGTTGGGAAAGTACCAGAGCTCAAAGCGCTAATAGAAAACACTGATGCTCAAATCGTTATAGGCAATGAAAGCTGGCTAAAACCGAACGTAAGCTGAGCCGAATTTTTTGCGAGGAACCTAGCGGTATGAAACTTCCTGGCAGATTAAAACTGTGTGCCCGACCGAGACTCGAACTCGGGACCTTTGCCTTTCGCAGGCAAGTGCACTACCATCTGAGCTACCGAAGCACGACTCACCGGCGGTACCCACAGCTTTACTTCTGCCAGTATCTCGTCTCCTACCTTCCAAACTTTACACAAGCTCTCCTGCGAACCTTGCAGAACTAGCACTCCTGAAAGAAAGCCACAGCCTCATTCTGGAACCTAACGGTATTCCGAAAGGGTAGGCTGAACACGGTTGGCTGTGGCGTGTTTGTTGCTGTCACAAGTAGCTGAACTTGTCGCGAAATTGAAGTACATACTTCCTGTAAGTTATTATGGGCAGAGGTCATTGTTGGCAACCGGAATAAAATAATAATTCGATTCTTTTACCGACCTCACAGTTCAGATGATACAGTTGCTGAAAGGTTCAAAGAAAACTTGAGTTTGATATCAAACGCGTACCCGACTCATACCATAATAGTTGGTGGTAACTTTAATTCACCCACGATGTGTTCGCAGAAATACATGTTTAATTCCGGAGGTACGCATAAAATACCATCCGAAATTGTGCTAAACGCATTCTCTGAAAATTATTTCGAGCAGTTAGTTCATGAGCCCACGCGATTAGTAAACGGTTGTGAAAACACACTTGATCTCTTAGCAACAAATAATCCTGAATTAATGACGAGCATCTAAACCGATTCAGGGATTAGTCAACACAGGGTTGTCGTAGCGAGGTTGAATATTGTAGTCCCCAAATCTCCGAAAAATAAGCGAAAAATATACCTATTCAAAAAATCTGATGAAAATTAACTTGACGCCTTCCTGAGAGACAATCTCCTCTCATTCCAAATTAATAATATAAGTGTAGACCAGATGGGCTTGAATTCAAAGAAATAGTATCGGCAGCAATTGACAGATTTATACCAAATAAATTAACAACGACGGAGCTGATCCTCCTTGGTACACAAAACGGATTAGAACACTGTTGCAGAAACAACGGTACGAGCATACCAAATTTAAACAGACGCAAAATCCCCAAGACTGGCGATCTTTCACAGAAGCTCGAAATGTAGCACGAACTTCAATGCGAGATGCCTATAACAGCTTTCCACAACATAACTTTGTCTCGAAACCTGGCAGAAAGTCCAAAGAGATTCAGGTCGTATGTGAAGAATGTTAGCGGCAAGAAACAATCAATGCCTTCTCAGAGCGATAGTAATGGTGATACTATCGAAGACAGTGCTGCCAAAGCAGAGTTACAAAACACAGTCTTCCGAAATGCCATCACAAAAGAAGACGAAGTAAATACTCCAGAGTTCGAATCAAGAACAGCTGTCAACATGAGTAACGTAGAAGTAAATATCCCCCATTCGGATCTCCGGGCGGGGACTACTCAAGAGGACGTCGTTATCACGAGAAAGAAAACTGGCGTTCTACGGATCGGAGCGTGGAATGTCTGATCCCTTAATCGGGCAGGTAGGTTAGAAAATTTAAAAAGGGAAATGGATAGGTTAAAGTTAGATATAGTGGGAATTAGTGAAGTTCGGTGGCAGGAGGAACAAGGCTTCTGTTCAGGCGAATACAGGGTTATAAATACAAAGTCAAATAGGGGTAATGCAGGAGTAGGTTTAATAATGAATAAAAAAATAGGAATGCGGGTAAGCTACGACAAACAGCACAGTGAACGCATTATTGTGGCCAAGATAGACACGAAGCCCACGCCTACTACAGTAGTACAAGTTTACATGCCGACTAGCTCTGCAGATGACGAAGAAATTGTAGAAATGTATGATGAAATGAAAGAAATTATTTAGATAGTGAAGGGAGACGAATATTTAATAGTCATGGGTGACTGCAATTCGGTAGTAGGAAAAGGGAGAGAAGGAAACATAGTAGGTGAATATGGATTGCGGGTAAGAAATGAAAGAGGAAGCCGCCTGGTAGAATTTTGCACAGAGCACAACTTAATCATAGGTAACACTTGGTTCAAGAATCATAAAAGAATGTTGTATACATGGAAGAAGCCTGGAGATACTAAAAGGTATCAGATGGATTATATAATGGTAAAACAGAGATTTAGGAAACAGGTTTTAAAATGTAAGACATTTCCAGGGAACAGATGTGGACTCTGACCACAATCTATTGAAACTTCCTGGCAGATTAAAACTGTGTGCCCGACCGAGACTCGAATTCGGGACCTTTGCCTTTCGCGGGCAAGTGCTCTACCAACTGAGCTACCGAAGCATGACTCACGCCCGGTACTCACAGCTTCACTTCTGCCAGTACCTCGTCTCCTACCTTCCACTCCGCTGCAGAGTGAAAGTCTCATTCTGGAAACATCCCCCAGGCTGTGGCTAAGCCATGTCTCCGCAATATCCTTTCTTTCAGGAGTGCTAGTTCTGCAAGGTTCGCAGGAGAGCTTCTGTAAAGTTTGGAAGGTAGGAGACGAGGTACTGGCAGAAGTAATGCTGTGAGTACCGGGCGTGAGTCGTGCTTCGGTAGCTCAGTTGGTAGAGCACTTGACCGCGAAAGGCAAAGGTCCCGAGTTCGAGTCTCGGTTGGGCACACAGTTTTAATCTGCCAGGAAGTTTCATATCAGCGCACACTCCGCTGCAGAGTGAAAATCTCATTCCACAATCTATTGGTTTGAACTGTAGATTAAAACTGAAGAAACTGCAAAAAGGTGGGAATTTAAGGAGATGGGACCTGGATAAACTGACTAAATAAGAGGTTGTACAGAGTTTCAGGGAGAGCGTAAGCGAACAAATGGCAGAAATGAGGGAAAGAAATACAGTAGCAGAAGAATGGGTAGATTTGAGGGATGAACTAGTGAAGGCAGCAGAGGATCAAGTAGGTAAAAAGACGAGGGCTAGTAGAAATCTTTGGGTATCAGAAGAAATATTGAATTTAATTGATGAAAGGAGAAAATATAAAAATGCAGTAAATGAAGCAGGCGAAAAGGGATACAAACGTCTCCAAAATGAGATCGACAGGTAGTGCAAAATGGCTGAGCATTGATGGCTAGACGATAAATGTAAGAATGTAGAGGCTTATCTCACTAGTGGTAAGATAGATACTGCCTACAGGAAAATTAAAGAGACCTTTGGATAAAAGAGAACTACTTGTATGAATATCAAGAGCTCAGATAGAAAACCAATTTTAAGCGAAGAAGGGAAAGCAGAGAGGTGGAAGGAGTATACAGAGGGTCTATACAAGGGAGATGTACTTGCGGACAATATTATGGAAATGGAAGAGGATGTAGATGAAGATGATGTGGGAGATATGATACTCCGTGAGGAGTTTGACAGAGCACTGAAAGACCTGGGTCGAAACAAGGCCCCGGGAGTAGACAACATTCCATTAGAACTACTGACGGCCTTGGGGAAGCCAGTTCTGACAAAACTCTACCATCTGGTGAGCACGATGTATGAGACAAGCGAAATACCCTCAGACTTCAAGAAGAATATAATAATTCCAATCCCAAAGAAAGCATGTGTTGAAAGATGTGACAATTACCGAACTATCAGTTTAATAAGTCACAACTGCAAAATACTAACACGAGTTCTTTACAGACGAATGGAAAAACTGGTAGAAGTCGACGTCGGGGAAGATCAGTTTGGAGTCCGTAGAAATGTTGGAACACGTGAGGCAATACTGATCCTACGACTTATCTTAGAAAAACGATTAAGGGAAGGCAAACGTACGTTTCTAGCATTTGTAGACTTAGAGAAACCATTTGACAGTGTTGACTGGAATACTCTCTTTCGAATTTTGAAGTTGGCAGGGGTAAAATACAGGGAGAGAAAGGCTATTTACAATTTGTATAGAAACCAAATGGTAGTTATAAGAGTTGAGGGGCATGAAAGGGAAGCAGTGGTTGGAAGGGGAGTGAGACAGGGTTGTAGCCTCTCCCCGATTTTATTCAATCTGTATATTGAGCAAGCAGTGAAGGAAACAAAAGGAAAATTCGGAGTAGGTATTAAAATCCACGGACAAGAAATAAAAACTTTGAGGTTCGCCGATGACATTGTAATTCTGTCAGAGACAGCAAAGGACTTGGAAGAGCAGATGAACGGAATGGATATTGTCTTGAAGGGAGGATATAAGATGAAAATAAACAAAAGCAAAACGAGGATCATGGAATGTAGTCAAATTAAGTCGGGTGATGTTGAGGGTATTAGATTAGGAAATGAGACACTTAAAGGAGTAAAGGAGTTTTGCTATTTGGGGAGCTAAATAACTGATGATGGTCGAAGTAGAGAGGATATAAAATGTAGACTGGCAATGGCAAGGAAAGCGTTTCTGAAGAAGAGAAATTTGTTAACATCGAGTACAGATTTATGTGTCAGGAAGTCGTTTCTGAAAGTATTTGTGTGGAGTGTAGCTATGTATGGAAGTGAAACATGGACGATAACTAGTTTAGATAAGAAGAGAATAGAATATTTCGAAATGTGGTGCTACAGAAGAATACTGAAGATTTGATGGGTAGATCACATAACTAATTTGGAGGTGTTGAATAGGATTGGGGAGAAGAGAAGTTTCTGGCACAACTTGACTAGAAGAAGGGATCGGTTGGTAGGACGTGTTCTGAGGCGTCAAGGGATCACCAATTTAGTATTGGAGGGCAGCGTGGAGGATAAAAATCGTAGAGGGAGACCAAAAGATGAATACACCAAGCAGATTCAGAAGGATGTAGGTTGCAGTAGGTACTGGGAGATGAAGAAGCTTGCACAGGATAGAGTAGCATGGAGAGCTCCATCAAGCCAGTCTCAGGACTGAAGACCACAACAACAACAACCGAAGACTGCGTTTTATTGGCAGGGCACTTAGAAAATTTAACAGACCTACTAAGGAGACTGCCTACACTAAGCTTGTCCGTCCTCTTTTAGAACACTTCTGTGCCGTGTGGAGTCCTTACCAGATAGGACTGACTGAATATATCGAAAAAGTTCAAAGAAAGGGAACACGCTTTGTGTTATCGCGAAATATGGGAGAGAGTGTCAAAGAAATGATACAGGATTTGGGCTGGAAATCGTTAAAAGAAAGGCTTTTTTCGTTGCGACGGAATCTTCTCACGGAATTCCAATCACCAAATTTCTCCTCCGAAAGCGAAAATATTTTGTTAACACCGACCAACATAGGGAGAAACGATCACCACGATAAAATAAAGGAAATCTGAGCTCTAACGGAAAGATACAGGTGTTCATTCTTTCCGCGCGCTGTACGAGATTGGAATCATAGAGAATTGTGAACGTGGTTCGATGAACCCTCTGCCAGGTACTTAAATGTGATTTGCAGAGTATCCATGTAGATGTAGATGTAGAACGTGCACATCTTGCGAATGACTTCCTTTAGGAGGACGACATCGCTTGAATAGAGTGGCCAGATTGTTCTCCAGGGATGAAAGCTATCGAGCATGGATGGGATAGATTGAAAAGGGCTGTTTATGGACGACGTGACCCACCAACCGCTCTGCGGGATCCACGTCGTATCGCCGTTGAGGTGTGGGTCAATCTGTGCCCCCAGTGACTTGATGAACTTGTGGATAGCATGCCACGATGAATACAGGCATGCATCAGTGCAATAGGACGTTCTACTAGATATCAAATGTACCTGTGCGTTCAGCAATCTCGACCACCACCTCACTGTATTGTGACACAACATGCAATGTTTGGTTTTCATGAGCAATAATAAGAGCAGAAATGAGGTTTACGTTGGTCTCTATTCCAGTTTTTTGTACAGGTTCCGGAACTCTCGGAACTCAGGTGATGCCAAACTTTTTTGATGTGTGGAAATATTTCTTTCTTTTGTGGGGCGCCGCCCTAAAAATTGTTATACAGGCCAGGTATACTGCCTAAGAGGAACACGGAGACCGTCATGTAACGAAATTTTCTTATTGTGCTTCTGAGCCACGCTTTACGCCAATACTATCGAGGACGGTTTTGACTTCTTAGTAAGTCTCCTTCAGATGTTTTGTTTCCAGTGAAGGAAAGAGGGCGGCAGTGAAATAATAACAAGATCTATTACGTCAATACACTGCAGCATTCACCAGAACCCGTTATGTAGACCTCGTCAACTGCTCAGGCCAAAAGAGGAGCTCATAGTGCGACCGTATTTGCGCCCTGATTGTCGTAACAGAAGGCTGCTCTTAAAAATTTAATAGTTTAGAGTTGGTAACTCTTAAAAAGCCAATAAAGAACTAAAACTATTCACTGCGTAAAACTGTTTGTGACAAAAATGAGTTATGTAAAACAGTCGTACACCAGAAGGAGGTCACATGACGCCCACGTCGAGGCATGCTCCGTGAGTAGCAAACTGGTAGCCGGCGGTCGACCGTACGCAACATTGAGAACTAAACGACTGTGAAATTAAGCTTCATAGGTAAGTGTGAGACACCAAAAAGGACCCTCCCACATAAAGACAAATTTGAGAATTGACATCACTTAACACAGAAAACTTCGGGAAAGGCTTTGATAATGAAATATATTTGTCCGTTTGGCAACCGCTGTCGCTACCTGTTTTATTACCAATAACGTCAAGCTCTTCCCGACTATCCATTTAGTAACTTTGAAGAATGTAATTGGAAATGTATAGATGTTAATTCATTCTTCCTACGTTTTTCCGCATTTTTAAAATGACTAATTGAAAAATACTGGTTCTCATCACAAATACTCAGCTTCAGCCGTTACACTTTCCGTTGATAATATGAAATGTAAAATCGTTCGAAGAATGCCGTGAGAAAAGGGAGCGCTGGTTTATGGGATTGCGGTTCTTGTAGTGCTTGTCCGTGTACCAAAGAACTTCGTACTAAAAAATTTCAGAACGGATCTTCTTAGTTCAAGAGTTGAACGAAGTTTGCAACCTGGCTGGTACATAATTTAATTTTAGTATAAACTAAAAGTGATCGTAACTGCCGACCAATAGCAGAAAGATGATTAGAAGCTCGATAAATTTCAAAGCCGCAGAGCTTGTATGAGTGTACGCGACTGCCTACACAAGAGAGACGTCATAAGAATAATGGCGCAGGGAAAGAATACTTTGCTCCAAGATGAAGCACCGCTACTTTTAAACATTCGTAAGTATTTAAAGAACTAGTTTCTGAACTGTGCATTTTGAGCATAGTACTATGTTAACGATTATCTTGAGAAACACGTAGCTAACAGGACAGGAGGTATTCGTAATGTAGTGCTACGCAACGGCTTAAAAATAAAATTTACGGACAGAGTAAGAAACTGTAATGAAATAGGTAGATAAGATTTACGTCTATGCGTAACAGTTTATAGCAGAGGGGATAAAATAACCGAATAGTTTCTACTCACATGATTATCAAAAGCAAAACAGAAAAAAAAATACTGGTGTAACAGGCTGGAGCACCAAAAGGAGTTTTGTAAAAGGCTGATTTTCCTCCCTCTTTTTGCTTTTTTTTTCTTCTTTATTAATACAGTGTAGCTTAAAGTCGGAAACGCTGATTAAGGTTTATTAAAAAGTCTATAGCTCATAAAAGTATCCTGGATCAAGATTAATAGCAAGAATCTCGATAACTATTTTCGAAAATCTTCGTAGTGGACCATTTACCTCTTTTTCTTACGAACTACTCATCATCGTAATTATTTAACGGAACCTTTAACGAAATCTAATTAAATCCTTGTAGCCTTGCCCCTTCTACTTCAATTAGTTCTCTCTTAAATTTAGATTGCAACAGACTACTTACGTATCTCGGTACAATAAGTTTTCTGGAAGATTTCAAACGTATTGTCCTATATTCTGTACTTTCCTTGACGTAATGTAGGATGAAAAGTGTGATACAACGGGTGTTGTCCCATTATGGAAGGCGTCCTTATTCCATTGCACATATAAAGGGAGACTGGTGTTAAATACTTTAATGCATGGTTTAACTGTCGAAGGTAATATGTATGAAGATGGACAACTGATCCTCCAATATCGGGAACCTCTACTTTAGGACTATGAGCTACAAGTGGTACTTTATTCCCTGTAGTTGATAACTGACACACACGTGCCTGTAAAAAAGAGTTTTAGGAAACTGAAGGAATGAGAGACTGGTGTTAGGGACTAGTTGTGTTGCAATACTGAATCATCACAGGTATTGTTTATTTTGTGCTGAACATTTTCATGTGCTATTTTCGTAAAAGCAGGTGTAATTTACGAAATTACAATACCCACTTCTTGAAAGGTATCATCGTAAAATACAATCATGCTCGTAAACTAAGGATAATGCTGATAAATGGTGAAGCAACGCTCTGGTGGGCGGTTTGCAGGTTTTAATCACCTCAGCGTACGACGATGTGTTGCATTTGACCTGTGGTGGTCGCACAGTGGCGCTGGCAGCAGTCCACATACTCAGAGGTGTGTTCGTGTATGTCAGAGTACGGTGCTGTGAATAAGTGTGCAGACGTTTCCAGACCTGCTAATGGTGACTGTGTGTTGGAAATGGCTCAAAGAACACATATTGATGGCGTTATGAGGGAATGAATACTAGGGCGCCTCGAGGCTGGTCAAACGCAGCAGGTCGTAGCACGGGCCCTCCGTGTGCCACAAAGTGTGATATCAAGACTAAGGCAACTATTCCAGAAGAAAGGAAACATGTCCGGGTGCTACAGTGAGAGACGTCCACAGTGTACAGCACCATAAGAAGGCTGATATTTCACCATAAGTGCCCGCAGACGGCCACGGAATACTGCAGGTAACTTTGCTCGGGTCCTTACTGCAGCCACTGGGACAGTTGTCTCCAGACACACATTATACAGACGACTGAACAGATAAACAGACATGGATTATTCGCCCGGAGACCTGCAAGGTGAGTTCCACTGAACCCTGGTGACAGGAGAGCCCATAAAGCCTGGTGTCAAGAACACAGTTCATGTTCATTGGAACAGCGGTCCCAGGTTATGTTCACGGACAAGTCCAGGTATAGCCTGAACAGTGATTCTCCACGGGTTTTCATCTGGCGTGAACGAGAAACCAGGTACCAACCTCTTAATGTCCTTGAAAGGGACCTGAATGAAAGTTGTGGTTTGATGGTGTGGGGTGGGATTATGATTGGTGCACGTACACCCCTGCATGTCTTTGACAGAGGAACTGTAACAGGTCAGGTGTCTCGTGACGTCATTTTGCACCAGTATGTCCGCCTTTACAGGGGTGCTGAGGGTCCCACCTTCCTTCTGATGTATGATAACGCACGGCCTCACCGAGCTGCCATTGTGGAGGAGTGCCTTGAAACAGAAGGTATCAGGCGAATGGAGTAGCCTGCCTGTTCTCCAGACGTAAATCCCATCGAGCACGTCTGGGATACTCTCGGCCGACGTATCACTGCACGTCTTCAAACCCATATGACACTTCAGGAGCTCCGACTGGCACTGGTGCAAGAATGGGAGGTTATACCCTAGCAGCTGCTCGACCACCAGTCCAGAGTATGCCAAACCGTTGTGCAGCCTGTGTACGTGTGCATTGTGAACATATCACATACTTATGTCGGGGTACATGCGCAGGAAGCAATAGCGTGTTGTAGCACATTCGTTTCGGGACGTTTTTCTCAACTTATCACCAATACTGTGGACTTGCAGATCTGTGTCGTGTGTGTTCCCTATGTGCCTATGATATTAGCCCCAGTTTTGTGTACTGCCACGCTGTGTGGCACCACATTCTGCTATTATCCTTAATTTATGAGCATCAGTGTATATTATTCTGCCGGTTAGCTCATTTATTGAAGCGATGTTGAGGAGATTTCTTCTATGTCAGCGGGTTTTGTTTATTTTTATGATGAAGATTTTCATGTGCTGTTTTTGTAAGTGCAGGAGTAGTTTATGTAATTACAGCACCCACTTGTAGAAAAATGTTATCGTTTAGTTTCTTATTGTACTGGTTAGATCGTTATTGAAGAGTTGTTGAGAAGAGTTCTTCGATGCCAGCAGGTAGAGAACTAAGTTCTGGGGCACTGGACAGCTCTCCGGACGCAAGCGGCGTCCTCGTCGAGACATTTCAATGACGAGGGCAGCTGCTCTTGACATGTCGAGAGGAAGAGGAGCCCGGGCCTTTGTCGCTGGAGGGGGTGGCGGTGGTTAGAGGGAAGTGGGGGGGGGGGGGGGGGGGGGTGAGGGATGCTAATGCCAGCAGTGTGTCCGGCCGCTCCTAATCTAAGTCTTCCATAGCGGCAGCAGCGCGCGCCCAAGTTGCGGGCCCGCCGTGATTGGAGCGGGTGGCCAGAAGTTCCGGACAGAAGGGCGGCCGCAGGGGCGGGCCCCGCCGGATGAGACAAAAAAGAAGCACCCCTCCCCCCACCCCACCCCACTTTCTGCTCTCCTCTGCACAGCGAAGGACGCCGTCGTCCCTGCAAAGTTTTCTCGTATCGGGCGGGCTTTGTGATCAGTTCGGAATCCGCCCGTCAGGCTCAGAGGAATCAATGAAGTGGAGCGCGCCGGGCCGTCCCGATATGTCGAATGGTCCGCGCCAGGGCTCGCCAGCCCGCCTGCCGAGCCGATTACAGGGGACCGACGCGAATGTATGACGGCCATCCAGCGGGCTGCCCGCGTGCGCGTGCTGGGCTTTTTCCGGTGGTATCTCTGCTGGGAGAAGCCGTATTCTGAGCAACCGCGCTCTGGTGTCTCAGACTGACAGAGTAGCCTGCGCACTCTACAGACTTTGCTTGAGGAACAAATTCACAATGTATCCTTTTCTGTCTACTGTGCGGATATAACGACAGAGAATAGGCTAAATACGTCACGTTCGATTAAAGCACTTTTACAATACTGTAGTGCCAACGTTATTAAGAAGAACGATGGAGGATTTGAATGCATGCATGTCCGATGGAAAATTTCATCTTTCTTCTTAACAATACTGCAATATCGTATGTATCTACCGATACCTGGCAACAACTTTCGATTCAAATGTCCTCACGTGTAAGGGAATTACATAATGTGTGTACAGGCTGTGAGGGTGAGCGACGATATTTGGAAGTTTGAGTCTGAGCTTAAGTCATACACAGGTAGCCAAACCAGTTAAGGTGGTGCAGTGGGACGCGAAATTGAAGCGTCAGTCATCCACCAGTGTCAGCCCAGTTTGTAGGTGAGTATAAGTTTAATTTAGTGTTTTGTTAATGTATTTTGTAATATTTGTAATGTTTGTGAATTATCTAAAATTTTGTATTTATTTTTATGTTTCATGTACGGACAGGGCGGCGCAACGAACGGACACAGCATCTTCACTGCCGGGACCAGAGAGTAAATTGCTGGCCGCTATGCGTCGCAGGTCGACAGCCAAAGAGCAACAGAAGATCCTGAAACCGAGTTGTTGCATCGTGCTTCTGGAAACTGAAAAAAATAAGAATTTGTAATGTTTCTACAACAATGACGTCATAGAAGGTTTAATCATGTTGTAAATGTTCAGTCCTATCTTGTCAAGGCTCATGTTCACGTCTGTCTGTAGTACATATAGATAATAAAATAGTGTATACTACAGAAGTTTAAATACGTGTTCCGAGAATTTATTTACGAAGAATTATATTAAGGAAGAAGTATTACTGATTTATTTGACAAGATTAATAATTTTTGTCAACGTTCATCGCGAGCTTGAGTCTAAAAATTTATTCAATGTGGTTTTAATATTTATTAAAGCAGGTAACTTGCATTAATATAATTTCTGAGAAGAAACAAACGATATCTAAATTGAAAAAAGTTTGCGCAAACCAATTGGACTGAGTGACGTAATTCTGCGCATACGATTCAAATGATGATGTTTTAATTGCAGTTTCGTTCAAGAACCATTCAGAGACAACTTTAAAAAGTATTTAAATAATTTTGAAGTGTTTTGTAACTGACGTAGGTAACGAAGTCTGCACATGGTCATATGTCAAAAGAAAATCATTTATATAAAACTTACGTCGTTACACTGCAGTGGTTGCTAGCGTAAAGTAGTATATACGGTTCGAGTCCCGGGTGCGGCACAAATTTTCACTGTCGTCATTTCCTTATACAGCTGATGGTTGTTCGTATTTCAGCTGCAAATATATTTCATGTTAAGCAGCTATGCCTAGGTTTCAGGCAGGATCGCCTGTTTCATTTTGTACTGAGGTGCTGTTCCAATATATTTCGAGAGCCTCTGAAATCCTGTTCGACTTTAGGGAAATACCATGTTAGCTGAGACATAACTGGTAATTGGTACAAATTTTTATTCATTATTTCAATTTACACAAGTATATGCGTCAGAGATATCTGAGACTTGAAGGGGCCTCTTGAACCATTTAGTTTCATTTTATTACTAACTTTCTATCACTCATCTGTCATAGCGATTGGCCACATTTGCAATCCTAAACAGCCAGACGTCATCTGGGAGTGAGCGCTTGAAAAACTTATAAGGTGTCAATTATACTACAGGGTGAACATAAAGTCGTTATATATAAGGGGTTATGATAGATCGAACTAAGAAAACTGCTGGAAATGGTAACTAAAATGAAAAAGTTTTTTCTGGACATACTTCAAAACGTGCTCCATTTGTTGCACTTAGAGCGTCTACGAGATAGGAATTACTTTATACTCACCCTGCACTACTCTAGAAACTAATACAGCAAATCATACGTACCGTAACTGTACTACTCTTCCTTTTTCACTGACAAAAACATCTCGCTTAAATACCCCCGCCCTCCTCCCCTCACCCCTCTGGAGGGAAAAACTGCATTCAAAGCGCGCTTAGCCGGCCAGTGTGACCAAGCGGTTCTAGGGGATTCAGTCTGGAACCGAGCGACCACTACGGTCGCAGGTTCGAGTCCTGCCTCGGGCATGGATGTGTTTGATGTCCTTAGGATAGTTAGGTTTAAGTAGTTCTAAGTTCTAGGGGACTGATGACCTCAGATATGAAGTCCCATAGTACTCAGAGCCATTTGAACCAAAGCGCGCTTAGTGAATTTCTTACACAACCACAACATTTGAAAGTTGTAAACATTACGAGATATGATGATTCCTAGCAATCAAAATTGAATTATTACGTGACGTTATATTACAATGAACCAAATAGATATACGAACTCTCTAACAAACCTGGACTACGAGTTTGCTTCTAAATAAATATTTTTTGCTACATAAGAAAATGAACTCTTTAAGAGGTATGTTGGTTCTTGTCATTTACACGACACTCAACTTTTCTGTCAATATTTTCCAATACCTGAAGATATACGCGAGTAAGTTGTGCACATCTTGTGACTCCTGGAGACAGGCAGTGATGCTGCAATCTCCGAAACCGTGGCCAGTGTGGCGTCTCCCTTTCTTGAATATTACGTAACTCGACGTTACACTTCTTAATAAATGACTGATACATCGCTGTAACATAACAATTTCTCGAAATAAATTTATTACATGTAGAACAGTTGAGAAGGAGATGTTCGGGCGGAATGGAGATCAAATGTGATTACACGTGAGTATCATTCATATAAGACTGCACACTAAGTTCGTATTTAAGAAAATGGACGACGGTTTATTGATTATCAACCACAAGAAATTAGCCGCTCTGTACCCGTATTGCTTAAATAGAGGACTGCCAAACCGTAGCAAGCTTTCTCTGCAGAAGTGTAGCTTACCTTAAAACGCGCTTAGCAGGTGTTACTTTCAAACATTGATCTCGACCTCCAACAGACTGTAGTCACTTTACACTCCTTTCAGCATCCATAATTAATTATAAATTAATTATAAATATCCTCTTCAACAACTTGAGCCCGTCGCATATCCTGCAACCTACAGGGCCAACATACGCAATTGCTTTTCAGCTTTGCACTCCGCTTCTCTTTCTTTGATTACACATTCATTTAAATTTATGTTTGCACAGTAATTTCACAAGAGAAAATACACGTGTACAGTATTTTCTAGATAAGCTCACATAAGCTGTATGTATATTCTGAAGTCACAACGTCGTCATCACGGATTCAGTTTTTATATAATGTCTTTCAATGCGATGTCAACACCACAAAATGCGTATCTGTGCGATTTATAATGCGTACATAGTTGCAGTTCGCGAAGTTATATTGTACCATACGATGAGTGTCCACAAAATATAGGGAATTTTGTATCTGCGTCTGTTTTATTAGTACGATTCGCCCTGATGTTTTCGCTGTTGTCCTGCTAAGCAAGTTTATATTCAGTCTGTTGTAAACTTTTAGGAATTTTACATGTGTTTTGGTAGTATCATCGAGTATTTAATTTGTATAAAAATATATGGAAGAATTTATATTAAATTTTGTTGTAATAACGTAGTAAGGTTTATTGAAGTCATAGAATATTAAATATTGCTTTTGGTGGGACTGCTATGAGTAAAAAAATGATTTACGATTCGTATAAGCATTTGGAAGAAAGCCGTGTAGATGTTGATGATGACATGCATTCTGGACATTCAGCACATCAGCTGATGCAACAGAAATAAAGTAAGGGAAATGATGGTATATCGCCGACTCACAAACAAAGAAGTAGCTGACGATATTGCCATATATGTAGGCAACATACGCCGTTGCCCTGAGATTTTTTCGGACGTTTTTTGGTATTAAATGTATAAATGTAAAATTAATACCAATATTATTGAATTTCGAAAGAAAAGAATAGGGAAAGAAACTTATTCGGCTTTCACCAGCTGGAGTGAGAACCACTGTGAAACTACTGTAACGTGTCGTAACAGACGATGAAGCGTGGGTTTAACTCTTTGAGTTGAAAGTAAGGCTCAATAGTCTCAGAGGAAGCATTCTGGACCGCCTGGGCCGACAATATCTGGACAAGTGCGGTCAATTGGGAAGCTGAAGTTCGCTATATTCTACAATTTTAACTACATAGTGCACCATGAGTTCTTGACACACAGTAAAGATTAATATTTAAAAATACAAGTCCATCTGCACGAGGAATTCAATGCAAACGCTCGGATTTGTTATGAAACCATTCATCGCTTTTCCACCACACAATGCCCCTACTCAAAGTTCCTTGGTTCTGCGTGAATCCTTGGCTAAAAACAACAGTGTACTGGCCCAGCCTGTTAGTCTCCAGACATAGCCACAAGTGACTTTGTTCTGTTTCCAAAACCAAACAAAATCTTAAAGGACCTTCTTTTTATTAGTATACGTGACATTGAAACTATATTGCAGAAAGGTTTAAAACTTCTCCCAAAGATCAAATTCCGGATATGATAGAGAAAGTGCAGGAATAACTGTATAATATGTTATGGGGAGTGTTCTGGAGAGGATAACAAGGATGTAGACAGTAAATAAAATTCCTTCGCAAAGTAAAAGAAAATCGCCTCATCTTTTAACATACATCGTCCATAGAAATACAGAAGAACATACCTTATTTGTTAAAATTCGCAGGTATAGTAAAATTGTTCTACTGCCCTACTGAAATTTGGGGCTGATAGGAAGGAGGATTAGACTTACCCTGTGTGCTCTACAGCTGCCTCAAAAACAGGTAAGGACATCGTGCACACAATTTTGTTTTATATTTAAAACGAGGGTTTGTCACTAGTTAAGCCAGGAACATTGTAAGTTAATTTAAATATCACATATTATGGGGCTTCTCAAAATGCTACACTACGATACACGATCAGGCATGTCACATAAATGGGTCCACAAAATGCAACACTACGTTACACGATCAAACATGACACGTAAATGGGATGTCAGGAGTAGATTATTTAGGACGTTCTACTGGCCTTAGATATGACAGTGTATCTCGATGTTGGTGAAAACATGTAACATCGTTGACTGTAATCATGAGTGAAACTGTGAGTGCCAACACGGGTGACAGTCCTTTTCTGAGGTCCTGCCAGATTCGTCATATAAGCATATCATGTCATGCTCATACAACGAACGACTTATTTTAACTACCTTAATTACTAACTGAAATATCTTGGCTGTTGTTGCCAATTTGAAAGATATCTTGTACATAAGACTGGACTAATCCAAATCCTGGCAGGTGTTGTCAGTTTGTATGGGGACTCTTTCTAGCTATCTAGGTTAATAATTGAGCTTGTGATGCACGGAGTGGTGGTTGAACTAAATAAGTACCCTAAATAATTAATCTCTAGAAGCAAATGGTTTCAGTAAATGTCTGTTGAAGAACTACAAGACATACACAAACTGCAAGACATAGACTGTATGAAGCATCTCTCCAAGTTACAACTCGAAATACGCAGCGAGATTTAGTTTGACACGTAAACATATCGTCTGCTTCTTACTGTCGCAACGAAGTAGTTCGCGTCTGCTAGCAGGCACCTTCCTGGGCAATTTTTGTCAGCAGCTGTAATGAATTGCACACAAATATCAATGTTTACCATGTCAAAAAAGGTGCCTACATTGAGTTACGAACTTGGAGAGGCGCTCCACCCACTCTTGCGAATATATGTCTGTTTTCTGAATTTCTTTACTTATGAGTGAACGCACATTACATGTGATTATACTTCTGTGAATATACGTCATTTATTTTTGGGATAATATGTGAAAGGCCCATATTTGTTCAACATCCATCAGATCAAAACTGTACAAATAAATACAGTGAAAAAATTTTGCTTATTTATTTGCCTAAACGAAAGCTGAAGCATTGATAAATGCTTTATTCTCTCCAAAGGCCTCAACTCAATTCCAGTCCCGGCTAACACATAAACGTTTGTAATACATGTGATCACAACCTTAACGAATCTGCAAAATATACAAACTACGCATAACTTTGCACACATCTGTTTATTCAAACAAGAAGTTACACACACGGGCACTAGTGATGTTCTTGCCATTCAGCTGAGGAAATAACAGGGATAGTACATAATTCTTCTGAACCAAATTCACAATGTAAATAAACCCACTATCACAAATATATGACATTTCCATCCTCATCATCAACAGATACTTAAGACAGTGTCTTGATGATGTAGCTGTTCTTTTCTGTCGGTCGCCATAAATACCATGTGTTCGTAGTTGCAACAGTACATAACACTGACAACATTTTGTAAAATGGAGATTCTAGGACTGCCTTTTGATGCTTTCCCTCTATTTTGCCTTCAATTTCCTTTTCTAAGAACCCCTTTTTGTCGAACTAGGTGTTCAGTTAATTAATTTTGTTCTTTGTATTATGTTAATCGCTGTTCTTTCCATTTCCTTTTCTTTTAGTATTTATCCATTATACTTTGTTTCAGTCCAGGATGTTTTAGTGGCTCTTTTCATCTCATTGTGTCGACTGCTGATTTCTATCCTTGCTTGTTTTCCCACAGTTCACCCTTAACATCCATAGTTTAAAATACTCCAACTAAATATGTTGAAGATTTCCTTCCTCGTTTCTCCACAGAGATCATTGTTCGCTGTTGATAAGTTCCTTCATTTGTGAAGATCGCTTTTTCTTGCATTTAATCATTCAGTTTCCATTATTCTTCTGTTGCAATCTGCTATGGCACGTCAAAAGCAGCAGAAGTTATTTACTTGCATCATTGTTTCATTCCCCATCTTAATTTTTGCCTTTATTTTTCTGCCTCCTTCCCTATCTTAAATTTTTGTTTTTATTTTTTGGATCATTTATCTATCACCATATTTTAGTCTCTCTGACATTTATTTCGAGTCTTTTGCTGTCTGAGAAATAAGAAAATTTGTGATATACATGCACTTTTCGGGTTCTTGTAGGACTACCGAATCTTCAGCAAATTGAAACATTCTGTTTGATTACCATTCATATTGTTCCCTTTGATACTGCTTTTGATTGTTTATATTTACTTTCTCCAAACAAATTAAGTAAATTAGGAGAAAGAGGCCAGCCTTATCGGAACTTCTTATTCTTGTTGCTTTCTTAGTGCGACTCACACCTTTTATCTGTTCTCTAAATTTTGACTAGATTGAGAATCAATTGTTAATCTCTCCAGTCTATTCCAACTTTAATCTGAACCGTCTCCGAAGTACTATATTTTCATAGTATCTATTCTTTCCGCCTACCTGTTAACTTTTTAGGTTCAAATACAATGTTATCTTTTTTATAATTAAATATATAGCTACAAGTTCTACATTTAAACTCTACAACCAGTGAACAACCATGCCACTCGGCGTCACCTCCTTACTTTGCGGTATGAAAGTCATCGACACAATTGCTTCAAATCTGCCGACCACGCGTTACATTCGACTGAGATTTGCTTGGGCAGCGATATGTAACAAACTAAGTGACGAGCAATGTGTAACAAGCAAAGTGACGAGAAAAACTATCTCGATTCCTGTCACACAAGCTGTAAGTATGCACCAAAGACAGCGCACATCAGCATCTAGATCTATATTAGGCGATGCACCTTATGGTGAGTGACGGAGGGTGGTTTGAGTCCACTGTGACGTTTCCCTTTCCTGTACCATTCACAAAATTTGTGAGGGAAGAACGATCGTTAGTATGCCTCTGTGTGAGTTCGAAGCTCTTTAATTTTACCTTCATGGTTTTTTCGGGAAATATATGCTGTAGTGAGCATCCATTCGAATCTGCCATTGGAGTTGTTTAATCATTTCCACGATGTTTTCGCTCTTGCTAAATAAACCTGTGAGAAAAGTCACTTCTTTTCTTCTGGTCTTGTCTATTTCCCCTATCCGGTTAGCACAGCTATAGTGACTGTAGCTCACTTTGAACTGAAATTGCCTTGAAGAAGTGCAAGTGTTCGAGTGGGTTGCCTACATTCATGGAAAGGGGTCTATGAGCTTCAACCTTGACATAACATGATCATGCCCCCCTGTTCCCTCTCGCCCTCCCTCCACTCAGCCCCGTTTCCTTCCCCTAAACTGCCCTCTCCATATCTCCAATCAATCGTAGCATAGCACTAAAAACTGATAGCCAATCAAAAATTCCAAGGTGCTGGAACTAGCCTAATTTTGATGATGGGAAATTAAGATCGATCTCCCCCTTCCCTCCCCCCTCCCTGTCTGCAACATATCAAAAAAGTCCTCGGTGGTGAGAACAGGCCAGTCGTTTTAGTGGTAAACGTAACTCCCCCTCGCCCCCTGTTTACAATCAAGCAGTATTAAAATGTAAATATGGCACCAGATATGCATTAACAATTACGTATACTGCACTACAAAACCAAAGATACTCATTATCACCGGCATACAAATGGTGCCAGTTAAATTATTAACGTTTGGGGAAATATCGATGTTCCAGTCGTAGTTGGGACACTTTTTTCAGTAAATAAACAGAAGTTCAAGATAAAGTCTCAACTAAAAAAGTCACCACAATATGTGTGGAGACATAAACATAAACACAAGTATCACAGATGGAATTAGTAGCACCCTAATATATAAACTTCAGCCTTTTGGTGTGTCCCTGTCGGTCAGTTGTGCAACAAGGATTACTACAATGACAGCATCAGTAATAGACCATGACGCCACAAATACGAACAGGGAAAAGTGTGATGTAACTGTAAAACATCCTGTACTATCACACCATTTATGTCAAATAATAACAATAAAACTGCGTATCTAAGAAATTCCACAGATTGCAAGCATACGCAGGACATTTATCAGATATGAAAAGAACTAGTAAACCTAAGCTGAGATGAACTGTACAGAGAAACTAATCTAAATGTGAAATTCTATAAATTCTCAATATTATTTAAATTGCACCTTGAAGAGCCATATCGAAAAGTATTCACGTAAGTATCAACGTCTCGTAAAACAAATGGATAAAAGCAAGCATTAACAAGTCTCGCAAACCGTTAAGTACCTCCGCTCCACGAAAACGAGTAAGAATGAGCGGGAGTCCTTAAATCTCAAAAGCAAAAATGAAAAGTTCATAGAGTTAAAGAACTACCAATACGTGAATAGAAGCTGTGCGTGGACGGTATACAAGCTACCTTAACAAACATAATGAACAAAGCATTGATGTGAGGGTAATTTCCTGAGTACTTAAAACAGACAAGAGTCTATATATAGAAAATTACCAGTCGACTTCTTCATTGTCAGTAATAAATTCATACGTGAAAGACAGATTAATGAACAACTTGAATAGATACAGCCTTTTAAGTGTATCTCACATTAGTTTCTAAAGTAGTAAGACTATGTAACAAACTGTGTAATGGATTTGAACTTTCTAAGAATGAGTGTTGATTCCAGTTGAGATGATGAGAACCCACAAAGATACTTCCAAACAGAATGTCATCAGCATGTTATGGACTTAGACAGCACTGTCATCAGTGTATAACATAAAATGTATCTTAGTTACATACTTGTCACATGTACACACAGTTCTAGGGTTTAGTATGCTTTCCTGGGGAACAAATGCACAAAACATGAAAACAATATTGAAAAAGAGGGAAGGAGCCATAATAACGAAACTTAACAGTAGAACTCATTGTAAAGACCTGTTCAAAATTGTGGTGACTTTAGTTGCACTGTGTGAGTACAATTACCCATCCGTTGTACAAATAAAATAACACTGATCATTACTGGTTGAAAAACTATATTCATGACTATCGGACAAAGTCTAGACTGAACTCACATTTGTTAGGAAAGAAAAAACGTTAACTCAAAACAGCATTTTCTGCCAAGAAATAAAACTGAAGTATAAATTAGCAGAGGAGATTAAAAATATTGCTAAAATATACTTGTTTAAAAAGTTAGTTAAAATGGATTTATTAAGAAACACATTCTTCATACTGGATGATTACGTAAATAACACAGAGCAGGAGTTTGGTAAAAAACAATAATAGTAACGATACTAAAACATGCAACATTCCACTTAACAATTTGGCACCACATTTCTCCTTCAATTTTCCGTCTCTGGAGAAGCTTACGCCTACACCTATGAATTGTGTAATACTAACACCTTATCTTCTTGCTGAGCTCAACATCTCATTTGTTACAGAGGGTTACTGGCTCAGTTTCCCAGGCCAGCAAATGGGAAGATACGGTGGACAAACTGGCCCTGACATCACCTGTTAGAGTCTGTAGCGTTATAATGGTTGTATAGTGGGTGCAGTGTGTGCAGTGACTGGGAATGAGAAATGAATTAACAGTGTAGCATCTTCTAAATGCTGACTTGGCAGCAAGACATTCGAGATCACGTAATGTAGTACGTTTTCCTTCCTTATCACTCCCTGTAGTAATATTATTGTTAGTTTAAAAGACGTTCCACCTCATTTGTTTTTCACAAATGTTCACTTTGTTATAAATTGCACTATTGGCCCATTACGGTCTTACAAGCCGTTCTCAAGTGCAGTAGAATTATCCTGTTAATAAACAGCAATCATTGTTCAACAAATCCTCACCTACTGCATTTGAAACTGCCCTGTAAGGCCGAAATTGGCCAGTCAGGAAAGGAAAAAGCGGGCCCCACACGAAGAAAAGAAATTAGGGTAGTGAGTGAAAGTCATCCTTGCAGATTTCTTCCCCCTAGCTATTCGTTCAACAGGACAGGAGAACCAGACCGCAGATTCTGTAACATTAAATGAGAAATAAATATATATTTATAAATATGACAGAAATGTTTCAGTGACAGATTACATACAGGTGCAAACAAAATACGGGAAGACATACTTGAACGTAACTGCAGATGCTAGACAAAACTGCGGATTGCAGTGTTGTATTTGAACACACACGACATCTGCGCGATATCAGTAGGTTGCAAATGTCAGTTGTGGTCAGAACAGTGTTCTGTGAGTGCGTTATATTGGCGTTCAGTCCATTCCAATGTGTGATAACTGTTGGTGCTCCAATAGTGGATGCTTCCTCCACAAACATAGAGATAGTGTTCGGTGTTTTGAGAGGCACTTTACGAAAAATTTATACAGAATTTAGGGAAACTGAAAACAAAAACCTCATCCGCTAAGTCATATTGGCGGCGAGAGTGTGTGCTGAGTGATTATGACAGAAGGTCATTGAAGAGTATTGTGACGAGAAATAGTGGAATAACAGCTAGAAATGTCACTGGAGAATGCTAACTATGTCACAAAAAAAAAAAAAATAGACAATACGAAGGGACCTACATAAGCAGGGAATTGCTGAGTGATCTGGAATTTCGAAACCAGTCGTTGATGACCATAACAGGAAAACGTGGTACTGAAGCCAAAAACCCTTGACTATGGATCAATGGAATATTTGAACAAGGTTGGATGAGTCTTTTTTCACACTGTGTCCAACGTCAGGCTGAGTCTACAGCCAAATCAAGAAACACGGCGTGGTTTGTGACAATTTGGGTATCGTGGTACCTATGGGCTCCATGATGACTGCAATGTAGCATTATCTCCATGTATTATATGACCATTTTGACTGATCTGATCCCTCCCATGGTACAATATTTGTTCCCCAAAGATGACTGCAGGTTCCAGATCGGCAGTCCCTTGTTTACATGTCTCTTACCGTCCAAGATTGGTTTTTGATTATGAGGATGAACTGTCTCATCTCCCTGGTCTCCCTGGCTACCACAGTCACCAGATCACAATGACATGTAGCCTTTGTGGTCTACTTTGGAGAGAATGGTGTGTGATCATGATTCACCTCCATCATCATTATATGAACTTACCGCTATTTTGCAGGAAGTACGGTATATGATTACCTAGAGAACCACACAGCACCTGTATTTATACATTCCAAGACTACTCGATGTTGTTTAGAATGCAAAATATTTTCCTACATAGCCTTGACTTTATAATGCGGTTTTGGTGTTTCCATACTTTCGTCCACTCCCTGCAAGAAAAAGAAGAATACTTCCGTTTTTCTGAGACTGCTGACTTACTTTCAACTTCTTTTCGGGCGGAAACTCTGCTGCTGCTTGTAGATTTTTTTTCCTCTGAGCAGTTCAGTCTGATTAACAGCGGCTCAAAAGATACACTCCTGGAAATGGAAAAAAGAACACATTGACACCGGTGTGTCAGACCCACCATACTTGCTCCGGACACTGCGAGAGGGCTGTACAAGCAACGATCACACGCACGGCACAGCGGACACACCAGGAACCGCGGTGTTGGCCGTCGAATGGCGCTAGCTGCGCAGCATTTGTGCACCGCCGCCGTCAGTGTCAGCCAATTTGCCGTGGCATACGGAGCTCCATCGCAGTCTTTACCACTGGTAGCATGCCGCGACAGCGTGGACGTGAACCGTATGTGCAGTTGACGGACTTTGAGCGAGGGCGTATAGTGGGCATGCGGGAGGCCGGGTGGACGTACCGCCGAATTGCTCAACACGTGGGGCGTGAGGTCTCCACAGTACATCGATGTTGTCGCCAGTGGTCGGCGGAAGGTGCACGTGCCCGTCGACCTGGGACCGGACCGCAGCGACGCACGGATGCACGCCAAGACCGTAGGATCCTACGCAGTACCGTAGGGGACCGCACCGCCACTTCCCAGCAAATTAGGGACACCGTTAGGCCGTCTTCCGCTCACGCCCCAACATCGTGCAGCCCGCCTCCAGTGGTGTCGCGACAGGCGTGAATGGAGGGACGAATGGAGACGTGTCGTCTTCAGCGATGAGAGTCGCTTCTGCCTTGGTGCCAATGATGGTCGTATGCGTGTTTGGCGCCGTGCAGGTGAGCGCCACAATCAGGACTGCATACAACCGAGGCACACAGGGCCAACATCCGGCATCATGGTGTGGGGAGCGATCTCCTACACTGGCCGTACACCACTGGTGATCGTCGAGGGGACACTGAATAGTGCACGGTACATCCAAACCGTCATCGAACCCATCGTTCTACCATTCCTAGACCGGCAAGGGAACTTGCTGTTCCAACAGGACAATGCACGTCCGCATGTATCCCGTGCCACCCAACGTGCTCGAGAAGGTGTAAGTCAACTACCCTGGCCAGCAAGATCTCCGGATCTGTCCCCCATTGAGCATGTTTGGGACTGGATGAAGCGTCGTCTCACGCGGTCTGCACGTCAAGCACGAACGCTGGTCCAACTGAGGCGCCAGGTGGAAATGGCATAGCAAGCCGTTCCACAGGACTACATCCAGCATCTCTACGATCGTCTCCATGGGAGAATAGGAGCCTGCATTGCTGCGAAAGGTGGATATACACTGTACTAGTGCCGACATTGTGCATGCTCTGTTGCCTGTGTCTATGTGCCTGTGGTTCTGTCAGTGTGATCATGTGTTGTATCTGACCCCAGGAATGTGTCAATAAAGTTTCCCCTTCCTGGGACAATGAATTCACGGTGTTCTTATTTCAATTTCCAGGAGTGTATATGCAGATCCGAGGCTGAAGGAGAAGTTCCTTCAGCAAGATGGAAGCTCTGCTCTATGTAACCTGTAAAATTGTCGTGTTTATTTCGTTGCTGATCAGAGCTTATGCACTGCAGACACTCTGCAGGTTCTGTAAAATTGAATGAGGAAAAATGTATTCATAGGTATGACAAAAATATTTAAGTGATAAACATCTAGATCTACATCCACATGATTACTCTGCAATTCACATTTAAGTGCTTGGCAGAGGGTTCATCGAACCACAATCATACTAACTCCCTACCGTTCCACTCCCGAACAGCGCGCGGGAAAAACGAACACCTAAACCTTTCTGTTCGAGCTCTGATTTCTCTTATTTTATTTTGATGATCATTCCCACCTATGTAGGTTGGCCTCAGAAAAATATTTTCGCATTCGGAAGAGAAAGTTGGTGACTGAAATTTCGTAAATAGATCTCGCCGCGACGAAAAACGTCTTTGCTTTAATGACTTCCATCCCAACTCGCGTATCATGTCTGCCACGCTCTCTCCCCTATTACGTGATAATACAAAACGAGCTGCCTTTTTTGAACCCTTCCGATGTCCTCCGTCAATCCCACCTGGTAAGGATCCCACACCGCTCAGCAATTTCTAACAGACTACGAACGAGTGTAGCGTAAGCTGTCTCTTTAGTGGACTTGTTGCATCTTCTAAGTGTCCTGCCAATGAAACGCAACCTTTGGCTCGCCTTCCCCACAATATTACCTATGTGGTCTTTCCAACTGAAGTTGTTCGTAATTTTTACACCCAGGTACTTAGTTGAATTGACAGCCTTGAGAATTGTACTATTTATCGAGTAATCGAATTCCAACGGATTTCTTTTGGAACTCATGTGGATAACCTCACACTTTTCGTTATTTAGCGTCAACTGCCACCTGCCAAACCATACAGCAATCTTTTCTAAATCGCTTTGCAACTGATACTGGTCCTCAGATGACCTTACTAGACGGCAAATTACAGCATCATCTGCGAACAACCTAAGAAAACTGCTCAGATTGTCACCCAGGTCATTTATATAGATCAGGAACAGCAGAGGACCCAGGACGCTTCCCTGGGGAACACCTGATATCACTTCAGTTTCACTCGATGATTTGCCGTCTATTACTACGAACTGCGACCTTCCTGACAGGAAATCACGAATCCAGTCGCTCAACTGAGACGATACCCCATAGGCCCGCAGCTTGATTAGAAGTCGCTTGTGAGGAACGGTGTCAAAAGCTTTCCGGAAATCTAAAAATACGGAATCAACTTGAGATCCCCTGTCGATAGCGGCCATTATTTCGTGCGAATCAAGAGCTAGTTGCGTTGCACAAGAACGATGTTTTCTGAAACCATGCTGATTACGTATCAATAGATCGTTCCCATCGAGGTGATACATAATGTTTGAACACAGTATATGCTCCAAAACCCTACTGCAAACCGACGTCAATGGTATAGATCTGTAGTTCGATGGATTACTCCTACTACCCTTCTTAAACACTGGTGCGACCTGCGCAATTTTTCAATCTGTAGGTGCAGATCTATCGGTGAGCGAGCGGTTGTATATGATTGCAAAGTAGGGAGCTATTGTATCAGCGTAATCTGAAATGAACCTAATCGGTATACAATCTGGACCTGAAGACTTGCCCGCATCGAGCGATTTGAGTTGCCTCGCAACCCCTAAGGTATCTACTTCTAAGAAACTCATGCTAGTAGCTGTTCGTGTTTCAGATTCTGGTATATTGCATTCGTCTTCCCTGGTGAAGGAATTTCGGAAAACTGCTTTCAATAAATCCGCTTTAGCGGCACAGTCGTCGGTAACAGTACCATCGGCACTGCGCAGCGAAGGTATTGACTGCGTCTTGCCGCTTGTGTACTTTACATACGACCAGTATTTCTTCGGATTTTCTACCAAATTTCGAGACAACTGTGTAAGAAAAAGAAGACTTACATTTTATCTGTAGAATTTCGTGCTCTGTTGTCTCCCTCATCTCGCAGCTAATCATGACGCTGACGGAACACAAGTGCCTTCGGAGAGTTGAAAGCACTGCTCTTTATACAGTAACCTCTCAGCCGAAATGTTCCTGATAATTCCGAGTAGTTCTGGACCTTGCAGCTGCTGTCTCAGCATTGATATCTAACGTGCTGTATTAGAGCCTGTGCAAGCACATTCCCAGGAAACACCAGTCTACCACAAACACCAAGTATGTCACTTCTGCCAGAAAAGAAGCTGAGTCATGTTTTACGACAAATTGAAACAAGTATAAAGTGACGCCAGACTTTTTTCTCTCAGGTCTGCTGGCTTATAGCGCCTCCGCTTCTCCCAACCGCAAATTTCGGCCTCTACGAGCAGAGAGGACGTTCTGAGATAAACTTCAATATATACGTCTGCAGTGAATAGATAACAACAGAGTGCAGCGCAAGTGAGCGCTGTGACAAAACTTAGAAGTAGACACATATTACGTTATCTCTTGTAAGGCGGTGTGGGGCTCACGTTACCCACTCTGAGATGACACGCTCTACTACTCTGAGTTATTATGAGAACATTAAATGAGTGGATGAAAAATATTTCTAATGCAAAATTTTAGTGCAGGGGAGCGTTGTCCCATTTATCTGCTTCTTGCCTTCTTAAGAAATTGAGCACACATACATTTGTGCGAATGTGGGAATATCTCTAGCAAAGAGGTCCCCTTCCTTGGAAATTGTATGTGGTATGTATGTATATGCAAATTATCATATCAATAATAAATATCATTGACTTTGACATCACTTTAATATTGTACCAGAGGTCTGTATGTGTATATAAATAATGCATGTTAGGCAATAGATATTTCTTGTTATATGTTAGGCATTTGGTAGTAGATATTAAGCTTAGGCATTAGTTGTTGCAGTGTCTGACAGAGTAATGTGACACCACATTGACATCTTCTGTTACATCATAAACACTATCGTATCATTAGAAGCTGACAATGTGTATGTGCAATGCACGTCAGCACTGGGATGATAAACAGTACCGTATCATCAGATGTTGACAGTAGCAAATAGCTACTGGACTTGAGTAATAGCTGATAACTACTAGACTGGGAACTTATAAGATCACTCAAATTTATTCACAGCTTAAGAGTTTGTTATGTTACAAAGATTTATATGTGAGTGCAAGCTATTTGGCATAAATAAAGCCTATCTTTGACCTTGGTTTCTTTTCAATATTATGCCAGAGCCAGGTGTGTATCTGCGTGTATATATGTAATTATATATAAATTGTGACATAGATAATTCATACCCTTGACCTTAGCAGTACTTTACTGTTTTGTCAGAAGTACAGAACTCGACACTATTTTTATGCTGGAAGTAATTAATGACTCTGACTTTCAAGAACATAATTAACATCTTAGACTTTCAGTTGGAGGTTAGATAATATTTTGCTACATGTCTGGCACCATTTTACGCCTGATTTTAATACTGCACTCTAATGGATTGTGAAGAGGAGGGGGATTTTTTTTTGGTGGGGTTTAAGGGCGCTCAACTGCTGAGGTCATTAGCGCCCAGTCACTGTTGTTAGAGCACATGGAATCTAGTAAAACTCAAGGGGATGGGGGGGACACCAGAAGGACCTGACAAAGATGCAGATAAAATAAGTAAAAAGGTTAGATGTCTTTGGACAAGCCAGTTGAAGTTATAAAACGCAGAATACGAGCAGCTGCTCGAGCGTCATCAGCTAAAACATCTGGTACAGTAGATGGCAGGGACAGGACAACACGAAATTGACTAAAACGGGGACACGACAATAAAACATGGCGCACCGTTAATGCCTGACCACAAGGGCACTGCGGGGCTGGGTCACCAGAAAGCAGGTAGCGGTGGCTAAACCGGCAATGCCCAATCCGCAACCTGGTCAGAAGGACCTCCTCTCGCCGAGATGGTCGGGAGGAGGTTGTCCAAGCAGTTGGGAGCGGTTTTATTGCCCGGAGCTTGTTTCCTTGGAGGGATGACCAAGCATTCCACCACAACGACACAAGCCTCTTACATACATCCCCACGAACGTCAGATGACGGGACACAATGGGAGGCTAACCGAGGCAGGAGGACTGCAGCCGTGGCTGCAGCATCCGCAGCCTCATTCCCAGGCACTCCTACATGTCCGGGAACCGACAGAAAGCTGACAGGAGAACCATTATCAGTGAAAGAATGGAGGGACTGCTGTATCCGTTGAATCAAGGGGTGGACTGGATAGGGAGCTCCAAGACTCTGAAGAGCACTGAGTGAGTCAGAGCAGAGTACATACGATGAATGGCGGTGGCGGCAGGCATACTGAACAGCCTGATGGAGAGCAAAAAGCTCGGCCGTAAAGCTCGAACATTGGTCGAGGAGCCGGTATTTAAAGGTGGCGGCCCCGACGACAAAAGCACAGCCGACACCATCGTCAGTTTTGGAGCCATCGGTGTAAATAATGGTGTGACCGGCAAGTCGAGCACGAAGTTCGACAAACCGTGAGCAATACACTGCAGCCGGAGTACCCTCCTTCGGGAGTGAGCTGAGGTCGAGATAAATATGAACCGGAGCCTGGAGCCAAGGTAGTGTCGGGCTCTCACTCACTCTGAAGGTGGGAGGGAGGGCAAAATCCAATTGTCGAAGCAGGCGATGGAAGCGGACTCCGGGGGGCAGCAGGGAAGACACATACAACCCGTACTGACGGTCGAGAGAATCGGCGAAGAAGGACTGGTAAGAGGGGTGGTCGGGCATAGACAACAGGCGGCAGGCATACCGACACAGCAGTATGTCGCGCCGGTAGGTCAATGGTAATTCGGCAGCTTCAGCATAAAGACTCTCAACAGGACTAGTGTAGAAGGCTCCAGTCGCAAGACGTATCCCCCGATGGTGGATGGAGTTGAGCCGGTGTAAGAGGGATGGCCGAGCGGACGAGTAGACGAAGCTCCCATAATCCAGCTTCGATCGGACAATGGACCAATACAAGCGAAGCAGGACAGTGCGATCCGCTCCCCAAGATGAACCGCTAAGAACTCTGAGGACATTAAGGGAACGTGTACAACGGGCCGCCAAATAAGAGACATGTGGAGACCAACACAGTTTCCTGTCCAACGTGAGCCCTAGAAACTTAGTTGTTTCCACGTATGGGAGAACAACGGGACCGAGAAGTAAGGATGGCGGAAGGAACGCTTTATATCGCCAAAAGTTGACACAAACCGTCTTCTCTTCAGAGAACCGGAAGCCATTTGCCACGCCCCATGAGTAGAGGCTGTCTAGACAACGCTGAAGGCAGCACTCCAGAAGGCATGTTCTCTGGGCACTGCAGTAGATCGCGAAGTCATCGACAAAGAGAGAGCCTGAGACATTAGGTGGAATACAATCCATAATTGGATTGATCGTGATGGCAAAAAGGGCTACGCTCAAGACGGAGCCCTGGGGCACTCCGTTCTCCTGGAGGAAGAGTCGGACAACACGGAACCCACACGTACCCTAAACTTTCGATCCGTTAAAAAGGAATCAATAAAAAGGGGCAGGCGACCGCGTAGGCCCCACCCGTGCATAGTGCGGAGGATACCTCCCCTCCAACAGGTATCATAAGCCTTCTCCAACTCGAAGAACACGGCTACCGTTTGGCACCTTCGCAAAAAGTTGTTCATGATGAATGTCGACAAGGTCACAAGGTGGTCAACAGCGGAGCGGCGGCGACGAAAGCCGCATTGGACATTAGTAAGTAGTCGTTGAGATTCAAGAATCCAGGCTAACCGAGCATTAACCATGCGCTCCATCACCTTACAGACACAGCTTGTAAGAGAAATGGGGCAGTAACTAGAAGGAAGGTGTCTATCCTTCCCGGGTTTGGGTATAGGAACAACGACGGCGTCACGCCGACGCATGGGGACCTGACCTTCGGTCCAGACGCGATTGTAGGTACGAAGAAGGAAGCCTTTGCCCGCCGGAGAAAGGTGTGCCAGCATCTGAACGTGAATGGCATCCGGCCCCGGAGCAGAGGAGCGGGACAGTGCAAGCGCACGTTCGAGTTCCCGCATAGTAAGGGGGGCATTATAAGTTTCCAGATTCAGCGAGTGGAAGGAAGGCCGCCGAGCCTCTTCTGCCTCTTTCCTGGGAAGGGAGGCAGGGTGGTAATGGGCGGAGCTTGAAACCTCCACGAAAAAGCGGCCAAAGGCGTTGGAGACATCCACAGGATCAACAAGGACCTCATTACCTGAGGTCAGGCCAGGTACCAAGGAGTGGGCCTTAATGCCCGACAGCCGGCGCAGGCCACCCCAAACGACGGAAGAGGGAGTAAAACTGTTAAAGGAGCTGGTGAAAGAGGCCGAACAAGCTCTTTTGCTGTCTTCGATGACTCTACGGCATTGCGCTCTGAGTCGTTTGTATTCAATACAATTCGCCAACGTAGGATGGCGGCGAAAGGTGCGTAAAGCACGTCGTCGAGCACGGATAGCGTCCCTACAAGCCTCGTTCCACCAGGGGACGGAAACGCGACGTGAAGAAGATGTAGTACGAGGAATGGAACGTTCGGCAGCATTGATGATAACAGCCGTGAGGTATTCGACCTGACTGTCACAACTGAGAAAATCGTGGTCCGAAAAGGTCGCCAGGCAGGAGTAAAGTCCCCAGTCAGCTTTCGGTATGTTCCAGCGCGAAGGACGTGGGGATGGGGTATGGTGCAGGAGACGAACGACACAGGGGAAGTGGTCGCTCGAATAGGTGTCAGAAAGGACATACCACTCGAACCAACGGGCAAGAGTGGTAGAACAGATCGAGAGGTCCAAGTGGGAGTAGGTATGAGTAGAGTCTGAGAGGAAAGTCGGGGCGCCGGTATTGAGGCAGACAAGATTGAGATGGTTGAAGACATCCGCCAAGAGTGAGCCTCTTTGACAGGATGCAGGAGAGCCCCAAAGGGGATGATGGGCATTGAAGTCGCTAAACAATAAAAACGGTGGGGGAAGCTGAACGATCAGGTGCATAATGTCAGCCCGACTAACAGTGGATGATGATGAAGTGTAGATGGTACAAACTGAAAAAGTAGAAGCAGAAAGAGTAAAACGGACAGCTATTGCTTGGAGTGGGGTGGTCAATGGAATGGGATGGTAATAGACATCGTCCCAAACGAGCAACATGACCCCACCTTGAGCTGGGATACCGTCCACAGGGGTGAGGTCATACCACTCCGAGATATAGTGGGTAAAGGCAATACGGTCAGTCGGGCGCAACTTGGTTTCCTGGAGACCAAGGACGAGTGGACAGTGCAGTCAGAGGAGCAGTTGTAATTCCTCCCGATTAGATCGAATACCTCTTATGTTCCAATGTAACAAGGCCATCGCTAGTCAAAAAGCTGGGGAACGAGACGGGGGAAGAGCTGATCACCTCGACGGCCGCGGAGGGCCAGGTTGCGAGGGAACAACGCTACAACCGGCGGGAGACGAATCCGGTTCCATCGAGTCGTCGCCAGCTGCGGCCGCTGTCCCTGGTTGTGTAGGAGGGGCAGCATCATTTGCCGACGAGAGGCCAGCTGAGCGCCTGGCAGCAGAGCGTCCCAGCGAAACTGAGGACGGCCGGGAGCAGCGACTCACGGATGGAGCGTCAGACGAAACGCGCTGGGGTGGAGAGGGGGATAGAGACTTCTTCTTGGAGGCCTTCTTGGAAGGCCGAGGAGGCACAGGGATGGTGGGCTGGACCCGAAGAAGGTCCTCACGCGCGGGGTCTGTTTTGGAACGCCGGACCTCGGAAGCTGGGGTCCGGAACGTTTCCCCGATGGACGCCTGAGAAGAGGATCGCTTCTCAGGTGGTGGGGGGAGAGGAGGAGGAGGAGGAGGAAGGGTGGCCCCAGGGGTGGAGGGGGCGGGGGCCACAGGGGAGGAGGATTTGGAAGGGAGGGATTTGGGAGGTGGAGGCAGAGCCCCCTGATAGGTGGAGGAGGCGGAGGGGGGACAGGAGAGGGGTGAGGATACCGCGGAAGGAGTGGACACAACTGAGGCAAACGAAGTGGTCAACAGCACGGGATGGAGGCGGTCATACTTCTTCCTGGCCTCTGAATAAGAGAGCCGATCCAAAGTTTTGAGTTCTTTTATCTTCTTCTCCTTGTGATATGCGGGGCAGTCTGAGGATCTAGGCGAGTGGGTGCCAGGACAATTAATGCAGTGGCGGGGTGCATGTATGTTCCTCACGAAGAGGACGTCCACAATCGCCACAAAGGGGCTCAGCCTCACACCGTGACGACATGTGCCCAAAGCGCAAACACCGAAAGCAGCGCATAGGAGGCGGGACGTAAGGTCGCACGTCGCACCGGTAGCACATCACCTTTACCTTCTCCGGGAGAACGTCCCCATCGAAGGCGAGGATAAAGGCCCCGGTGTCGATGCGACGGTCTTTGGGGCCGCGCTGGACTCGCCGGACGAAATGCACGCCTCGGCGCTCCAGGTTGGTCCTGAGCTCCTCATCAGATTGGAGCAGGAGGTGACGATGAAAAATAACCCCCTGCGTCCTATTTAGTGCCAGATGCGGGACAATGAACACTGGGATGTCCCCTAGGCGGTCGCACGCCTGGAGCGCCGCCGACTGTGTGGCGGAGGTGGTCTCGATAGGAATGGACCCTGAACGCATCTTCCTGAGAGCATCAATTTCCCCAAAGATGTCCTCAATGTGCTGAACAAAGAACATGGGCTTGGAGGTGGCGAACGTCCCCCCATCGGTTCGAGAACAGACCAAATAGCGGGGGAAGTACTTCGCCCCAACCCGGCAGGCCTGTCCCTCCTCCCAGGGAGTGGCCAAGGGGGAAAGGGCAGGAGAACCAGAACTAGAAACGGTACCTTTTCTTTTGAAAGCAGACTGGCAGGATGACCGTTGCCGGGAGTCCTGATGCCCCAAGGAGACGGGCATCTACTCCTTGGCTGACGTGGGGAGGGTGCAGCTCAGGTATCGGCAGTACGATCCCTGTGTTGTCAGGGGGCTACAACCTAGAGGGTACTTGACGACCCCACCACAACGGGCTGGCTACCGTGCTGGATTTCTGGTGCCATGGGAAGTCCATCATGATCGCTGGTGCAGATGGGGACGCACTATGGGCGTAACTTGTACAACCCATCAGGCATTTCGGCCCAATTTGAGGAATAGTTGGTATGGTTACAACGCCGGTACAATGCTGAGTGCCAAGGTCTTAGTGCACTTAGGACCAGTGGTACACCACGTAAGGTGTCCTTCCCCAAAAGGCTCATACTTCTGTAGAATTTTGAAAAATGGAGGTCAAACCCCAAGGGGGACCATCACATGGAAGGCCGAAACGGTTGAATTTCCTTTTAGTCGCCTCTTACGACAGGCAGGAATACCTCGGGCCTATTCTTACCCCGGACCCGCAGGGGGGGGGGGGGAGGGGGATGTAAATTTCCCATTAACACAAGTGAGCTAGTTCTTCTGTCTTGGTTGTTTGATTAACTTTTTCATTTTTAATACTTTGCTACAACTGGTCAGAGATAATAGGCGGAAGGAGGAGGAGCAAAAGGAGGCTGGCTGTAGGGGGATACAGGAGGGGAGCGACTGGATTATGTTGTCAGATCGATGTCCAGAACAAGGTCAAATAAGACTGGGCTCTGCCATGAATGTAGGCAGCCTACGAGAACACTTGCGCTTTTCGATGTAAGTAAAGATTGAAGTGAGCTGGGGGCCCTCTTGCCATACTAGTTATCTGATAATGTCCTAGACTATCAAGATTCATTTAAATACAGGGTGTTACAAAAAGGTACGGCCAAACTTTCAGGAAACATTCCTCAGACACAAATAATGAAAAGATGTTATGTGGACATGTGTCCGGAAACGCTTAATTTCCATGTTAGAGCTCATATTAGTTTCGTCAGTATGTACTTCAACGTGATCAGATTGTAAATTTTCACAATCAACATGTGTGGGCTGACGATAATCCGCTCGCAATTGTACAATCACGTCATCAACAAAGATTTTCTGTGAACGTTTGGGCAGCCATTGTTGGTGATGTCTTGATTGGGCCCCATGTTCTTCCACCTACGCTCAATGGAGCACGTTATCATGATTTCATACGGGATACTCTACCTATGCTGCTAGAACATGTGCCTTTACAAGTACGACACAACATGTGGTTCATGCACGATGGAGCTCCAGCACATTTCAGTCGAAGTGTTCGTACGCTTCTCAACAACAGATTCGGTGACCGATGGATTGGTAGCGGCGGACCAATTCCACGGCCTCTACGCTCTCCTGACCTCAACCCTCTTTACTTTCATTTATGGGGGTATTTGGAAGCTCTTGTCTACGCAACGCCGGTACCAAATGTAGAGACTCTTCGTGCTCGTATCGTGGACGGCTTTGATACAATAAGCCATTCCCCAGGGCTGGATCAGCGCATCAGGGATTCCATGCGACGGAGGGTGGATGCATGTATCCTCGCTAACGGAGGACATTTTGAACATATCCTGTAACAAAGTGTTTAAAGTCACGCTGGTACGTTCTGTTGCTGTGTGTTTCCATTCCATGATTAATGTGATTTGAAGAGAAGTAATAAAATGAGCTCTAACATGGAAAGTAAGCGTTTCCGGACACATGTACTCATAACATATTTTCTTTCATTGTGTGTGAGGAATGTTTCCTGAAAGTTTGGCCGTACCTTTTTGTAACACCCTATATATATCGATAGTTTTGATTTTCTGTATACAATAGCGTCATCTACGAACATCCTCATGGAGGTTTAGTATATGCCTGTAAAAGGCGAGGCCCCAAGTATGAGTGTCGGTCAGGCACAGGACTTTGATCCATCAGGAGGTTTCAGCGTCAGTTAGAGTCTGACGTTATCCACTACGTCAGTTATGTAAAATGTGATGCCAATGATCCTATAACATTGTGTTGCTATATTCCTGAAGTTTCGTAAGTAAATATGTCTCTTTTAAGAATAACTTGTTGTGTTTTCTCTCTAGCAGCTCTTTAGTGCAGTCACAATGCTTATCTGATACTCTGTACATACAAAATTTCGTTCACTAAGCGAACATTCAGAACTATATCGAACGCCTCCCTGGGATCTAGGAACACAGTGTCATCCTAGACGCAAATATCTGCTGTCTCCTGTTTCTCACAGACGAACAGGCGTACTGGGTTTCACGGGATCGATATCTGTGGAATCCGTGTTGATTCTATAAAGAGGGGATATTCAGACTCTAGAAAGTTCATAATGTGTGAGCATACATTGAGTGAATCGAACGTCATATTAAGTAATGCTCCACATTACCAATAAGGAACGATTCAGGAAAAGGAGACGTATTCTCAGGAGTCTGTGGAGGATATGGGTGGGAGAGGGATTGGATGGGGTGTGTTTCCATGGGTGAAATCATCAAGCCAAGAACAGACTGCCAAATAATGCTAATCCTTCTCAAGCCTAAATCACACAGTTTTCGATATGTAACGAAAACGACAGCACCATGATAGTGCTCCTGTGACCACATCTTCCTGTCTCAGCTCTCTTTAACACTTGTGTGGCTCTGAGTCAGCTGAGCATGCTTCGGACTCAGATTCGAGCAAGAGTTGTAGAGTTACGTTGAGCAGTCACGGATAGAATGGCTTATCAACGCTTCCAGAGTTTCGTTGTGTCGATGACATGATGTATCATGAATGAACAGAGTATTACAGTCTGCCGCATAAGCGTCTGTAACTAAATTGTGTGCATAAAAAAAAAACGCAAATCAGCAGCACACAGTAGTGACGAAAAACGAGCGATATTGTTAAACCATGTATTATGAGGTATTATTCTGCAGTTATTCTTCACATAATCAAGTTGTATTAATAAATCGTGGTATTTAGAGCTCATTCAATTTTGTGGAGGGCAACAAGGGGAAAGAACAAGTGTATGGTAACTGTCAAACTATTCTTGTGTATTTGTGTATGACTTCCTTTCAAATATTGCCTCTGTAATCTAGAATGGTTATTTTCAAGCTATTTGCATAGAACTGATAGCGGCTAGTATCAAAAACGCCAAAAATATCTAGAGCGTACGTTTGCCCATATAAAACCACAACAGTAAAGAAAGGAAAAACAGTATAAGAAAAAACTCCGATAAGACAGACAGAAAAAAAATTCTAAATTCCCCCCCAAAATCGAAAAGAAATTGAAACACACACCTTTTGATCCTTTATTTGAGAAAAATTATTGTCTTATCTAGATTCAGAAACTGGAAATTCCAGTTACGTGCGTGATAAGTACACGTCATACGCCATAACGGTGTGATTAAGTCACAGTTAAACTATGAATAATAGGCATGTAACATTTGTTTAACGTAGCTGAGGAAGTTGCAATTTTTCCCGAAATATCTGAACATATGTCGAATTACATTAACGTTTACTGATCGCATAGGTTTATAGCTTTTAACGGTAATTAATAAAGGGCCTTTCCCCCTTCCTTTTCTTTATTGCTGTATTCCTATAAAAGCTACGGCTGAGCAGCGCTTCCTAACCGTCACTTGAATGCACAGAATGAAAGTAGTGTGCGAGATAGTAGTTCTCAATCTCAAACTGCTGAAGACCGACAACGATTTATTTGTGCAATGCCGTACACTGCTACAGAACAGTATTGCTGTTATTATTTTTGGTCTGTCATTGTACATCCCACCTTAGTTAGCACCGTATCATCTGTTTGTGGTTTACTTTGAACCGCAACATAGCTAGCGCGGACAGTTGATATAGGTCAGTTGGAGTCAACTATGAGGTACATATAACACAGTTATCACATGAGAGACGATATAATATCGTGAATGATTTATACAGAATATATATATTGATCGCCGTGTGGGATTAGCCGAGCGGTCTGAGGCGCTGCAGTCATGGACTGTGCGGCTGGTCCCGGCGGAGGTTCGAGTCCTCCCTCGGGCGTGGGTGTGTGTGTTTGTCCTTAGGATCATTTAGTTTAAGTAGTGTGTAAGCTTAGGGTCTAATGACCTTAGCAGTTAAGTGCCATAAGATTTCACACACATTTGAACATTTTTGTATATACTGATCGATACAAACTTTGTTGTGCTGTTGTGGACTTCAGTTCGAAGACTGGTTTGATGCCACTCTCGATTCCACTCTATCGTGTGCTAGCCTCTTCGTCTCGAAATGCTACTGCAACCTGCATCTTCGTCGCCGAAGAACAGCTTGGGTGCGTGAAACGTGCACCAGTTGCGGAGGCAAATACACTGCACATTCACTGAACTGTTTTGGAGGAAACATGTTGGTGGCACCTTGAATCGACCAGGGGTTAGTTGGTCAACAGTTGCACGTCTATTAGCCCGCACAGACCTCCGCAGGCGTCGTTCAGTCCTTTAGTGAATGTAATGTGGAGCTCCACAGATACCTCTATGGCAGTTCTGGAGAGACGCATTTTGCCATTCACGGTATGCTCCAACCACGGCTGCTCGCGAACAAAAAAAAAAATGGCTCTGAGCACTATGGGACTTAACTTCTGAGGTCATCAGTCCCCTAGAACTTAGAACTACTCAAACCTAACTACCTAAGGACATCACACATATCCATGCCCGAGGCAGGATTAGAATCTGCGACCGTAGCGGTCGCGCGGTTCCAGACTGTAGCACCTAGAAGCACTCGGCGCACGCGAACAGGCATTTCGATTATACTCCCTCGCTTGGCCCAATAATCACGCTGTTTTGGACGTTAAATAAATTACTCTGTTGCGTATCATGACAATGACTGCACTGCTTTTCATGTCTCCCCGACGAGTTTTATATAACCTCCACTGCTAGTGCTACCATCTGCCGTCTGTGGGTGGCTAATTGACGTTTAGGTCGAGCGTAGGCTTTCGTCACAGTAACGCGACTGACCCGGGTAGCTGATTTTTGAGTGGTTACTGCACGTTGAGGTCGGACATAAGTGCTGGTCACATTAATGTGACTGAACCATGTTGAAACGTCGTACGGATGTAATACAAGAAAGTCAGGAGTGTCGGCACACGCAGGATGCGGCTTCGCAGCAGCAGCAGTCGAGATGCCGCGGCGCGGCCGCTGCCAGACTAGCAGCAGCAGGGGCGGTGTCCGTGGGAGCGGGCCGGTGGCCAGATGCCTGCGGTTTCGGACACCGGGCCCGCGCCCTCGCCTCGCCGCTAATGGTCGGCCGTGTGCAGGCGAGCGTGAAACAGGCAAAGCCAGGCCGAGCAGGGGCCGAGGGGACTGCCTTTTAGGCGGCGTGGCTGCAGGCCGGCCGGCCGGCCAGCCAGCCCACACGCGCCGTCCGTCAAGGGTCTCTGTCTCTGCTCGCCCGGTAATTACTACCGCAGCCCGGAAACAAATCCCCCGGTGGCACCTTATCAGAGAAACCAGTCAGGTCTCGGACCTCGCCTAGCATGCCAAAACGTTACGTCGGCAGTTGCCTTGTACACTACTGACCATTAAATTTCAACCCCAAGAAAAATAGGAAATAATGAAATTTTACTCAGTGCACGTATACTTCACACTGTAGTAGAAAGGAGACATGATTAAATTTGTGGGTGGTACGGGAGTACACAGGCCACCTCTGGCAGCAGAGATGGCTCCAACCTGGCAGGGCGTCGTGTCGAACTGAGTATGGCTGACTCATCCGGGTAGGTCATCTCACGCTGCTTCGAATGTACGCCAGAGATCAACAATGGGAGGTGTCCACGGATGGCCGGAATTCATTTTCTCGTCGTTCTATGACCAGACGATGTCAGTGGCTGAGAGATCTATAGATAGAAGTGCCACAGTGAACTTGACCATCCTCGAGGTAGTTCATAACAGCAAGGGCGAAGTGTGGTCCTCCGTTACCTTGCTGTAAGAAACAACATAGAAACTTTTGGAGATAGGGTTCCACCATCGGCCCTAAAACATCAGAAATGTTATGGCTGCTGTACAAGTTACTACTCGATCCACAAGTTATGGTGTTGTTTACTAAATGACAGCATATACCTCGGCCAACATGACGTGACGAATACGAGGGGAGTCACAACAATGGTCCCCACGTTAACAGTGCGTGACGCTCAAGGTGACATATTGTCCATGCTGACGCTCGTTTTGCGACAAACAAAGCCATTTCCTGATCAAGGTACGTGATTTGTTCACACGATCGAGTACAGCTGAGGGAAGACATACCGGGTGGTTATAATTAAACTTTCCCTGTTTATCACGTTATAACACGGAAACTAACCGCCGTACCAGGACCAAACTTGGTAGCATTAATGTCAAGGACATGGGGAAGAGAAATAATGCAGAACCAGTGCACGATGTTCCGCAGCAACACTTTTAATGTGTTACTGCGGTACATCGTGCCATAACAATCGGTACTAATACTACTACAAAAGGGGCTCGATATGGCGCCCATCAGTGTTCAAAAGTGTCTAAAAGCACAGGATTGTATTCTGCACAGCAGAACTAAGCATGTCCGTAGGTATGCTGGCTGCCTCTCGATATATGCTGCGCATCAAATCAGCACATGTGAGACTCTTCCGTGATAAACCCTATCCTTCACATAGACCCACAACCAGAAATTGCAGGGAGTGAGTGTTGTGTTGGCAGAAGAGCCAACACCGTGTTACTAGTGGAGGCCGAAATGCACGCGTTTTAGCTCACGCAAGCTGGCGTGAGGAGGGAAGAACTATACTGACGTGGGGTCTGGAACATGACAGAGAATTAGAATTCAGAAAGCGGACGTAATTAGTTTGATACTTAACTTTAATCCATTAATGATGAACGTCGCTCTTGACGGTACATGATTCACAGTATTATCTGTTAAGAATAGTAACGGAATCTGGCGCCTTGCTAGGTCGTAGCAAATGACGTAGCTGAAGGCTATGCTAAACTGTCGTCTCGGCAAATGACAGCGTATATAGACAGTGAACCATCGCTAGCAAAGTCGGCTGTACAACTGGGGCGAGTGCTAGGGAGTCTCTCTAGACTAGACCTGCCGTGTGGCGGCGCTCGGTCTGCAATCACTGGTAGTGGCGACACGCGGGTCCGACGTATACTAACGGACCGCGGCCGATTTAAAGGCTACCACCTAGCAAGCGTGGTGTCTGGCGGTGACACCACAGTGAGACCAGGTGATCATGCCGGCCAAGCATTTGGAAACGACCTGCTGATAATTTAATTGTCTGCAGATATGTTTCGGAGAAGCAGGTGAACTTCACAAGCGACGTTCGGTGGGGTCCCATTTTGCATGTAAGCTGTTGAGTTCAATACGTTTGTCTCCTGTGGGGCGGGTATGACTTGCTGCCGAAGAATACCGCAGTAATGCTGGTCAGACACACTGCACGCGTTTGGGTCTTGGAGTGCCAACCTGGTCAAAAAAGAGTGGGCCAATGGTGGACGTAGCCGTGAAGCCACACCATACGGTGACACGTTCACTACACAGAGGAACTTCATGCACAGTGACTGGAGGTGAGGATCCCTACACTTGACAATTCTGTGTGTTGATCTAACCTGTCAGAGAAAAATGAGCTTCGTCTGTCCATAGGACGGTCCAGGGCCAGCCCTAGTCAACTTCAATCCTTGCGAAAAAATTAAGAGCGAAGTAAACACGTCCTTGTGCGTAATGTGGAGAAAGCCACTCTATGATATGGATTTTGTACGGATTCCATATGAGAATGATTCAAAACACTTTCCGTAAAGTGGAACACGAGATGTTCAATTGTCGTGGCACAGCACGCTCGATGCCTGACGATCGGAAATGGCGCGCAGCGTTGTCTGCCATAGTAACAGCGATTTCATCAAACACCTGTGGTGCAACGGCTCAACGGCCTCTTCCCGGAGCGACGCCAAGTTCTCCAGATGATTCGAACTTCTTCATCATGCTCCGCACAGCAGAGGACTCTTCGGCAATCCTTTCCACCGGCAATATTCTCGAAGTATAAATGCAGCATTACCGTTGATTTCATGCTAGAGCTTCACCAATAATAAAAATAGTTCAAATGGCTCTGAGCACTATGGGACTTAACATCTGAGGTCATCTGTCCCCTAGAACTTCGAACTACTTAAACCTAACTAACCTAACGACAGCACACACATCCATGCCCGAGGCGGGATTCGAACCTGCGACTGCAGTGGTCGCGCGGTTCCAGACTGAAGCTCCTAGAACCGCTCGGCCACACCAGCCGGCTCACCAATAATGCTTTGCTCCTTTTGTCCAAGCTCATGTTGACACGTCAACAAATGCACTGCGACTAGTCAAGCGTATGAGACTATGAATCACGATGAGTGATCACGGTTCCTAGTGGCCTTAGTTGCAACTGAACTGTGGCGGTGTGATGGATGGAAATCATGCATCCCACACTCTGAACATCAATGTTACCAAGTTTGGTCTCGTACGGTAATTAGTCTCCGTGTTATAACGGGTTAAATAGGGAAAGTTTAATTATAGCCACCTGGTGTTATGTGCTTTATCAGATTAGTCACTCATTAATTAAGTAAGTATGCAATTACTAAAAGACGTTTCAGGGTCTGAATATTTGTAAAGATTGAATTGGGACCCACGAATCAAAATACAGTTTCTACAGCACTCTCATAGTGACTTTACTGTTATAGAGGACAGCAATGATAGTAGTAATATTATTTACTTCTCGTCATTCATAACATTCAGTTGTGTTCTATTTGTTCATAAATAGTTGAATAATAAAAAAGAACTAACAGATTACTCAATACTCATCTGTATGCTACCTTTCGGTGACGGAGAAAGAATATGTTGTTAAATTCGAACTGCTTTGCAAATGCGATCGATCTCTGAATACCTAAACTCCACCATCACGCCTCTTCGCAGACGCCACGAAACCACAGACATCAAGAGTACTATATCAGAAGCACGAGCGTATGTACGCAGCACGAAGATGTCATGAACGTCAAGATGAAGAGAAATACAACCACCTGAATAACAAAAAAGCAGTAAAGATTACTTTACTTGGTGATCATCTGTAAGCTACCTTTCGATAAGAGAGAAAGAACGTGTTGTTAAATTCGGTTACATCGGTTTACTTTGAATATAGGCACCAGTAGTGCAACAGATGTCCGGCACTGAAATAAAGCTATTTCCCACTTTCTCAGCAACCCAGTATTGAAAGTTTTGTCTCCCACATCATCGAAACATAATGTAAACAAAATTAGAATTATATATTAATATCTCCAGCTGTTGATGGGCGTTGGTATATATCGAGCGGGACGAGTGAAAATGCGTGCCCCGACCGGGACTCGAACCCGGGATCTACTGCTTACTTGGCAGACTTATCCGAAAGAACAGACACCATATCCATATAATTATGTAGTTCTGGCAATACCGGCCATGGCCTTCTTCTTCTGTGCGGATGCACACATATTACCCAAACTCTTACGGGACTTGGTAAGAATGCCTTCCACGAGTAATGAGTGTGTTGGGTAGGGACACTACGAATGTCGTGTGTGGAGATATAAGGTGAGAATGTGGGTCTCGATGGAGGCGTGCGCGAGATAGTCGCTGCAGTCCCACTATGCTCTGTGCCCTCGGTGGTTCAGATAGATAGAGCGTCTGCCATGTAAGCAGGAGATCCAGGGTTCGAGTCCCGGTCGGGGCAAACATTTTCAGCTGTCCTCGTTGATATATATCAACGCCCTGACAGCAGCGGAAGGTATTAAATTATAATTGTAATTTCGTTCTAGACGGCTGCAGGTCATCAATGGTGTCTGTTCTTTCGGACATGTCCATATAAGTATATAATATAAAAAGGTTGATTTCAGTAACGAAACATAATGTAAACCACTGCAATTCGTCTAACACATTTTACAGATTTTTTTGTTTCGCATGAAGAAATCAAAGGTTTCGGGTTTTCCGGTGACATCGTTATTCTGTTAGAGATCACTAAAGATATTGCGAATCTACTGAATGGAATAAACAGTTATCAAAACAGGTTATATGGTGAATATCAACACAAGTAAAGTAAAGGTTATTGAATACAGAAGAGTTAACTCAAGCGATACAGAGGAGATTAATAAATTAAACACGTAAATTAGCAGAGGTGTTTTGCTATTACTGACGATAGCAAAAGTGGAGAGGATGTAAAACGCAGACTAGTAACAGCAAGAAAAGCTCTTCAGAAATGCGATTTTTTATTGCACAGATGACGAATCTGTCAGGAAGCCATATTGAAGGAATTTTTGTAGTAAGTGAGTCTTCAATGGTGAACAGTTCACAAGAGAGTAAAATGATTTGAAATACAGTGCTACAGAAGAATTCTGAAGATTAGGTGATTAAACTGGAAAAATGGTGAAGAGATACTAAATCGAATCGAAGAGGAAAGAAATTTGTGCCACAAATAGACTAAAAGAACGTGGAACACGGTTTACTTCCTCTCGGTTACGAATTTAACATGGTTAGCGATTTGAGTTAAACATGCTGTGCACAAAACTTCATAGATCTATTTTCCTACCATTTTACACATAATGATTTACAACAAGAGAAAGAACCAGCCAAACACCAGCTTCTGAAACGTAATATGAAACAACGTGGAGGTGTCCCTTAATTGCAACACAGATCTACTTTCTCAGGCTGCGCACGCAGTCAACCTGTTAACGTGCCTGACCTTACCTGAGATGCTGCTGTTCTTACGCTGCGCTCATATTTGGAAACACCTGATGGAATCTGCCATGAATAGTGGAGTCTTACATGAATACAAACACAATCATGGAGGGGTTGTTACAACATGAAACAAAGCCCAAACTGTGGTAAAAGCAAAGGCAGTACTGACGCCCTTTGTCCTCCAGTTAATTTGGTATATATACGTTACAAAACCTGACAAGAGCGCTCATCATAATTGAAGCAGCTTGCGAGACTGAAACTAATTCCAATTGAAAGTTCTGCGCTACTGAATTAGCTACGTGGAAATACTATTGCAATCGCTTGGCTGCCTTGCAACGAGGAACTTAGACGACAGACGTGTGGATAGTTTCGGACCTGCCGGTAAAAAGTCAAAGGATTCCTCCAATGCACTAACACCATTATGAACAGTTGGGGCCAGACAGACATCAGCGACTATCTACCGCAGCGCTGAGTCAGTACACAGACAGAGAATCTTGATCGTCCAGCATAACGACGTATGGCTAAGTGATGGCGTACGACACGCCATAAACTTTGTTTAATAAATTTATCTCCATCTTAGTCTGCAGTTGTTGTCACCATCAAAATTATGCATTGAAGCGCCAATGAAAAGCACTGCCTAGACGACGTACGTATGCAGACTTAGTATCAAATGAACAAATACAATGATTATTATGTAATTAAGGTGGACCGAAATGTGACTTAAGTACTACCTCAACCGAACCACGACACGTTCTCCTTAACTCAACGGTCTGTCACAATTACACTGACGTGAAAAATATCACAACACCAAGAAGGAGTTGTGCGACATAAATGAAAGTTCCAGAATGAGATTTTCACTCTGCAGCGGAGTATGCGCTGATATGAAACTTCCTGACAGATTAAAACTGTGTGCCCGACCGATACTTGAACTCGAGACCTTTGCCTTTCGCTGGCAAGTGCTCTACAATCTGAGCTACCCAAACACGACTCACGCGATGTCCTCACAGCTTTACTTTTGCCAGTACCTCGTCTCCTCCTATGACTGAAAGTTTATAGATCTAAATGATGATGTCAGTTCAAGTTTCGCGCCAATCGCACAAGAGAGGCACTAGTAGCGCGACTATTAGGATGCAGATCAGATTTGCTTTAAATATATGCTGTAACGGTCGTGTGCGTTATTTAGGCTTAAGATTGGTCGTGGTGAGCTGAGATTAGTCAACAATGATTCAAGGCGGAAAAAAACAACATTATCAACCCCTCATTGAGTTTTAATGGGTATGTGTACTAGGGCTATAAGTTCGGTGTTTCTTCAGCAATATTGCACAGAGACTTCGCAGGAATGTGCCCACTGTACCGGGCTCCGGACGGCTACTGGCACTACTGAGAGGAAACACCATTGTTTTCGACGTATGGCACTGCCGCATCGTATTGCATCTGAAGCAAAAATGTCATCGGCATTTGGCAGCACAGTGATACAACGATCTGTTTCAAATCGTTTACTTCAACGATAGCTTCGAGCCAGACACCCTGCAGCGCGTATTCCATTGTCACCAAACTTGATATCAAACCACAGCCACCTGCGACTTCAGCAGTAACAAACGAGTGCTCATCGGTGGGCATGGCGGAGGTCTCTTATGTTTTGTGATGAAAGCTGGTTCTGCCTCGGTGCCAGTTTGGCCGCGTGTTAGTTAGAAGGAAGCCGTTGTCGTCCTGTAACGATGTCTTCCGTGTCATAGACACACTGGGCCTAAACACGTACTTATTGTCTGGGATGCGATTTCGTATGACAGAAGGAGCTTTCTCGTGGTTATCCCACGCACCCTAACTGCAACATTGTACGTCAGTCTGGATATTTCGGCCTGCTGTGTTACCATTTGTGAAAAATGGTTCAAATGGCTCTAAGCGCTATGGGACTTAACATCTGAGGTCATCAGTCCCCTAGAACTTAGAACTACTTAAACCTAGCTAACCTAAGAACATCACACACATCCATGCCCGAGGCAAGATTCGAACCTGCGACTATAGCGGTCGCGCGGTTCCAGACTGAAGCGCCTAGAACCACTTGGCCACACCGGCCGGCACCCATTGTGAAGAAAGAGATACTTTCCAACAGGATAACGCTCACCCACATAACGCTGTTGTAACCTAACATGCTCTAAAGAGTGTCAACATGCTACCTTGGGCTGTTCGATTACAAGATCAGTCCCTAATCAAGCACAAATGGGACATTTTGGACGACAGCTCCAATGTGTTCCATAATCAGCATTAACTGTTTGTGAATTGACCAAACAAGCGCAACAGGCATGTAACTGCTGCCCACAATCTGACATCCGGCACTTGTACAACACAATACACTCACGTTTGCATGTTTGCATATAACATTCTGGCTGCAATTAATGTACCAGCATTTCACATTTGTAATGGCTTTTCTCGCGTTTACCGTAACCTGGGATCTTGCAATGTTAGACGCTTAAATACGCTACCTAGACAAATGTATTCAAGAAATTTCATTACTCTACATTAATTTTTTTTTTTGCTGAGATTTATTTTCATGAGTGTGGTTATAACATTCTGGACTCCCCTCATGTCAATAAAGCAACTTCATTCATAATTTTACCATCGAAATTGTGGTGTCTTTCATTGGTTATTTCTGTGGAAAATCTTCCTGAACTCTTTGTGAAAAGTTCTCCTTTACAGCCTACACAGATAAAATGTATTTTGCAGGTGAACTCTTTTTCTTTCCTCATTTGTCCATTCATTGGATTCATCCACCTGCTTGGTGACATGAGATATCTGCCACTGAAAATTGAGTATAATTTTTAGTTTCTACGCTTCGTATTCTTACACCGGCTTCCGGAAGACATTCTGATATCGCGCTCTAAACGCTGGTACGACGATTTGGCGTCATTTGGCGCTCGGTAGCTTATCATCGCAGCAATAGATGCCTCTGCATGTTGCCACAAATTTTGATTGAAGTGCTTGATTGAAATTGAAATATCTCGTGATCCATGACTCCTTCCACTATGTGCTTTTCACGAAACGCCCTTAAACTAATGAGCGCACAAAATCACGTTGTGTTTCAGTCTCTTTCCCCTATAATCTCAATTCTTAAGGTTCAAGGAACAACTTCATCGGGAATGAGTAAGATCGATGAGCTTTCCTTTCACTGCCACGTCTCAAAGGGAACGAATTTTAGCAAAAATCCTCAGTCATCAAGAAATAGTCAGTTGCTAATCCAGGATTGAATAAAGCCGGATCAGTTGGATGTACGTTGCAGGTATTAAGGTGTAAAAAGGTTTACACAGAACAGATTAGCGCAAAGAGTTATCTCAAATCAGTCTTAAGACTGAGGACCATAACAGTAGCAACAACAACAACAACAATAATAACAACAATTGTGACAGCCGTTGTGACCGACGGTTTTAGGCGCTTCAGTCCGGAACCGCGCTGTTACTACGGTCGCAAGTTCGAATCCTGCCTCGGGCATGGATGTGTGAGATGTCCTTAGGTTGGTTAGGTTCAAGTAGTTCTAGGTCTAGGGGACTGATGATCTCAGATGTTAAGTTCCATACTGCTTAAAGCCATTTGAACCATTTGAAAAACTATTGTTTCACATAGATGTTACTGATTTACACAGGCGCAATGGGCCGATTCTTACATTCACTGATGACAATTGCTTCTTTAGAAAATTTCACACTTAGTAAAAGTTAGTTGTACTGTTTTAGGATCTAAAAATGGCCAATGTGTGTTGTAATGTTATTTACTTCGTTACGAGTAATTTCTACGAAATATTTTTTGCTTGATGGTTTTTGTCCTCTTCTTTTCATCTACCCACGAGGGAGTGGCAGCGTTTACGTTGACAGCTCTGAATTTCAGAAAGGTACAGACATTCCAGGCAGGCTAGCGGGGTTACCATGCTCGCTACCGATTTTCCGGCACTCGACGCAAGACCGACAGGTGGCATTACTTATGAAGTTAGAGGCTGCTGTTGATGGCCACGTTCACAACGGTGCTCACAGTAGCTTTTAGCACCTCATTTGAAGTCGTCGCACGCAGATATCCGACAGAAGACATACAGTACACAAGGCGAACCTTAAGCGACTGTCTTCAAAACGAGAGCTAAAATAATCGCTTATAAAAGCAACTGCTCAGAACCAAGGACAGTATTATGTTATATGAACCATTGCTGTGGGGTTATTTTTTGTTGTTGTGGTCTTCAGTCCAGAGATTGGTTTGATGCAGCTCTCCATGCTACTCTATCGTGTGCAAGGTCATCTCTGAGTAACTACTATAACCAACATCCTTCTGAACCAGCTTAGTGTATTCATCTCTTGGTCTTCCGCTACTATTTTTACCCTCCACGATACCCTCCAGTACTAAATTGGTGATCCCTTGATGCCTCAGAACGTATCATACCAACCGGTCCCATCTTTTAGTCAGGTTGTGTCACTATGTCCTCTTCTCCCCAATTCTATTCAGTACCTCCTCATTACTTACGTGATCTACCAACCTAATCTTCAGCATTATTATGTAGCAACACATTTCTAAAGTTCTAATTTTTGTCTAAACTATTTTTCGTCCATTATTCACTTCCATAAATGGCTACACTCCACAAACATCCTTGCAGAAAAGACTTCCTGATACTTAAAATCTATACTGGATATTAACAAATTTCTGGGCTTCTGAAACGCTTTCCTTGCCAAAGCCAGTCCACATTTTATATCCTCTCTACTTCCACCATCATCAGTTAATTTGCTCCCCAAATAGAGAAACTCATCTACTACTTTGTGTGTCTCATTTCCTAATCTAATCCCGTCAGCATCACCTGACTTCATTCGACTAAATTACATTATCCACATTTTGCCTTTGTTGATGTTCATCTTATATATTCCTTTCAGTACACTGTCCAATCTGTTCAACTGCTCTTCCAGGTCCTTTGCTGTCTCCGACAGAATTACTACGTCTGGTCGCAGGTTCGAATCCTGCCTCGGGCAAGGATGTGTGTGATGTCCTTAGGTTAGTTAGGTTTAAGTAGTTCTAAATTCTAGGGGACTCATGACCTCAGAAGGTAAGCCCCATAGCGTTCAGAGCCATTTGAACCACTTACAACGTCATCGGCAAACCTCAAAGTTTTTATTTCTTCTCCATGGATTTTAATTTCTAATCCAAATTTTTATTTTGTTTCCTCTACTGCTTGCTCAATATACTGATTGAATAACATCGGGGATAGACTACATCCCTGTCTCCCTCCCTTCTCAACCACCGCTTTCCTTTCTTTCATGCCACTCTACTCTTATAACTGCCATTTGGTTTCTGTATAAATTACAAACAGACATTCGCTCCCTGTGTTTTAATCCTGTCACCTTCAGAATTTTATAGACAGTATTCCAGTCAATATTGTTGAAAGCTTTCTCCAAGTCTACAAATGCAAGAAACGTAGGTTTGCCTTTCCTTAATCTATCTTCTAAGATAAGTCATAGGGTCAGTATTGCCTCGCGTATTCCAACATTTCTACGAAATCCAAACTGATCTTCCCCGAGTTAAGCTTCTACCAGTTTTTCCATTCGTATGTAATTAGTATTTTGCTGTCACGACTTATTTAACTGATAGTTCAGTAATTTTCACACCTGCCGACACTTGCTTTCTTTGGTTCAAATAGTTCATATGGCTCTGAGTACTATGGGACTTAACTGCTGTGGTCATCAGTCCCCTAGAACTTAGAACTACTTAAACCTAACTAACCTAAGAACAGCACACACATCCATGCCCGAGGCAGGATTCGAACCTGCGACCGTAGCAGTCGCGCGGTTCCGGACTGAGCGCCTAGAACCGCTAGACCACCTTTCTTTGGTATTGGAATTAATATATTCTTCTTGAGGTCTGAGGGTATTTCGCCAGTGTCATACATCTTGCTCACCAGATGGTAGACTTTTCTCATGGCTGGCTCTCCCAAGGCTATCAGTAGCTCTAATCGAATGTAGTCTATTTCCGGGGCCTTTTTTTGACTTAGGTCTTTCAGTGCTCTGTCAGATTCTTCACCCAGTATCACATCTCCCATTTCATCTTCATCTACGGCCTCTTCCATTTCCTGTTCTCAAGAACTTCGCCCTTGTATTGACCCACTATATACTCCTTCCACCTTTCTGCTTACCGTCTTTGCTTGGGACTGGTTTCCCATCTGAGCTCTTGATATTCATACAGGTGGTTCTCTTTTCACCAAAGGTCTCTTTAATTTTCCTATAGGCAGTATCTATCTTACCCTCAGTGATATGTGTCTACCTTCTTACATTTGTCCTCTAGCAATCCTTGCTTAGCCATTTAGCACTTCCTGTCGATCTCATTTTTAAGACGTTTGTAATCCTTTTTGGTGCTTCATTTACTGCATTGTTATATTTTCTCCTTTCATCTATTAAATTCAGTACGTCTTCTGTTACCCAAGGATTTCTAGTATCCTTCGTCTTTTTTACCTACTCGATCCTCTGCAGCCTTCACTATTTCATATCTCAAAGCTACCCATTTTTCTTCTACTGTATTTTTTTACCCTGTAATTGCCAATCGTTCACTAATGCTCTCTCTGAAACTCTTTACAACTTCTGGTTCTTTCAGTCTAATCTCTTTAAATTTCTACCTTTTTACTGTTTCTTCAGTTTTAATCTACAATAAATTGTGGTTAGAGTCCAAATCTGCCCCTGAAAATGTCTTACAATTTAAAACCTGGTTCCTAAACCTCTATCCTGCCATTATGTAATCTATCTGAAGTGTTCCAGCGTCTCCAGGCCTCTTCCACGTACACAGCCTTCTCTCATCATTCTTAAACCAAGTGTTAGCTATGATTAAGTTATGCTCTGTGTAAAATTCTGCCAGGGAGCTTCCTCTTTCATTCCTTAACCCTAGTCCATGTTCATCTACTACTTTTCCTTCTCCTCCATTTCCTACATACGAATTCCAGTCCCCCATGACTATTAAATTTTCATATCCCTTAACTATCTGAATAATTTCTTTAATCGCATCATACATTTCTTCAATATCTTCAACATCTGTGGTGCTAGTTGGCATATAAACTTGTTCTACTGTAGTAGGCGTGGGCTTCGTGTCTATCTTGACTACAATAATGCGTTCACTATTCTGTTCGTAGTAGCTTACCAGCACTGCTCTTTTTCCACTCATTGTTAAACCTACTCCTGCATTAACCGTATTTAATTTTCTATTTATAATCATGTATACACCTGACCAGAAGTCTTGTTCCTCCTGCCACCGAACTACTCTTATTCCCATTGTATCTAGCTTTAACCTATGACTTCCCCTTTTTAAATTTTCTAACCTACCGGCCCGATTAAGTGATCTGACATTCCACGCTCCGATCCGTAGAACGCCAGTTTTCTTTCTCATAACTATGTCCTCCTGAGTAGTTCCCCAATCTGGTTATCGGAATGGGGGGCTATTTTACCTACGGAATATTTTATCCAATAGGACGCAGTCATCATTTAAGCATACAGTAATACTGCATGTTGTTGGGAAAAACTACGGCTGTAGTTTCCCCTTGTTTTCAGCCGTTCGCAGCAAGGCCGTTTCGGTTAATGTTACAAGGCCAGATCAGTAAATCATCCAGTCTGTTGCCCCTGCAACTACTGAAAAGACTTTTGCCCCTCTTCAGGAACCACACGTTTGTCTGGCACCTCAAGAATAGCCCTCCGCTGTGGTTTCACCTACGGTACCACTATCTTTATCGCTGAGACAAGCAAGCCTTCCCACCAACGGCAAGGTCCATGGTTCATGGGGTTGGGATTATTTATCGATTTTAATTTTTTATTTGAAGTTCTCTGTTGCTATTTGACTTTACATATTGTCATTTTGTCATTTGGAAATAGTGATTGGAGCTGTGGACGAAAGCAAATGGGTTTCCATGTGAGAGATGGGAACATAACCGACACATTGTTCTGTCTGAGTTCAATAAGCGATTTAACGACATTGTTTTGCTTCTTTCGGCAGGTTTTAGTTTAATTTTTCGCTAGCAAAAGAAAGTTATTATGTCTGCTTTGTGATTTGGGTGCCTACTCATTTCGTTTTCATTTCAATTTGTTTACGAGTAAAAATACCCAGAAAATTATATGATGTTTCTGAATACACCAAAATGGCTGAAAGACTGAGGAGTATGCGGTCTCAAGACTCCAATAAAGACCGTGAGGCGAGACAGCCTGCAGCCTGCAGCTCGATAACGTCAGCCTTTAACTCCATCATTGGAAACACCTTCCAAATGCGAGGGGTGACTTAACTCGAGGTAATTCTCATCTAGAGCATAACGCTTTATCTCACTTCTAATAACCCTTCACTCACAGAGGTCTACAGTTACTTCTCTCCAACGTAACAGCACAGAAGCTGAAATTCAGGCGGAAAGGGGAACAGGTGAGCGAGCTTTTATACCCCAAATCATACTTATTTCTAACTATTTAATATGTCGTTTTAAACGTGTACATTTCTTGGTGAGATTATCTTATGCCATAACCATAAACAAAGCACTGAGCAAGACACTGTTTATTGTGGCATGGACATTAGTGCCAGTTCCTTTTCGCTCGGCTTGCTCTACGTGGCTCTCTCCTGTGTTAGGGCCGCTAACAAACTCTCCTCTCGTGTCACCTATCATAGTATTTCAAATGTTGTATACAAAGAAACTGTGTAAGTCAAAATAAAATCTCCACGTATGTAGTGTCAGGAACAGCTAGAAATAAATGCCTCGCTAACTCCAGGTCTCTTAGCTAGTTTTAATTAAATCTGTCTGAATTGTATTTGTGGTATAAATATCTACCTCGTATCTGCCCCCTACGACTGAAGACTCAACAGACAATCTATGTTACTTTAAATGGAACATACACTGAAGCGTCAAAGTAACAACTATAGTCATGACTATTTGGATACAGAGATACACTCCTGGAAATGGAAAAAAGAACACATTGACACCGGTGTGTCAGACCCACCACCATTGCTCCGGACACTGCGAGAGGGCTGTACAAGCAATGATCACACGCACGGCACAGCGGACACACCAGGAACCGCGGTGTTGGCCGTCGAATGGCGCTAGCTGCGCAGCATTTGTGCACCGTCGCCGTCAGTGTCAGCCAGTTTGCCGTGGCATACGGAGCTCCATCGCAGTCTTTAACACTGGTAGCATGCCGCGACAGCGTGGACGTGAACCGTATGTGCAGTTGACGGACTTTGAGCGAGGGCGTATAGTGGGCATGCGGGAGGCCGGGTGGACGTACCGCCGAATTGCTCAACACGTGGGGCGTGAGGTCTCCACAGTACATCGATGTTGTCGCCAGTGGTCGGCGGAAGGTGCACGTGCCCGTCGACCTGGGACCGGACCGCAGCGACGCACGGATGCACGCCAAGACCGTAGGATCCTACGCAGTGCCGTAGGGGACCGCACCGCCACTTCCCAGCAAATTAGGGACACTGTTGCTCCTGGGGTATCGGCGAGGACCATTCGCAACCGTCTCCATGAAGCTGGGCTACGGTCCCGCACACCGTTAGGCCGTCTTCCGCTCACGTCCCAACATCGTGCAGCCCGCCTCCAGTGGTGTCGCGACAGGCGTGAATGGAGGGATGAATGGAGACGTGTCGTCTTCAGCGATGAGAGTCGCTTCTGCCTTGGTGCCAATGATGGTCGTATGCGTGTTTGGCGCCGTCCAGGTGAGCGCCACAATCAGGACTGCATACGACCGAGGCACACAGGGCCAACACCCGGCATCATGGTGTGGGGAGCGATCTCCTACACTGGCCGTACACCACTGGTGATCGTCGAGGGGACACTGAATAGTGCACGGTACATCCAAACCGTCATAGAACCCATCGTTCTACCATTCCTAGACCGGCAAGGGAACTTGCTGTTCCAACAGGACAATGCACGTCCGCATGTATCCTGTGCCACCCAACGTGCTCTAGAAGGTGTAAGTCAACTACCCTGGCCAGCAAGATCTTCGTATCTGTCCCCCATTGAGCATGTCTGGGACTGGATGAAGCGTCGTCTCACGCGGTCTGCACGTCCAGCACGAACGCTGGTCCAACTGAGGCGCCAGGTGGAAATGGCATGGCAAGCCGTTCCACAGGACTACATCCAGCATCTCTACGATCGTCTCCATGGGAGAATAGCAGCCTGCATTGCTGCGAAAGGTGGATATACACTGTACTAGTGCCGACATTGTGCATGCTCTGTTGCCTGTGTCTATGTGCCTGTGGTTCTGTCAGTGTGATCATGTGATGTATCTGACCCCAGGAATGTGTCAATAAAGTTTCCCCTTCCTGGGACAATGAATTCACGGTGTTCTTATTTCAATTTCCAGGAGTGTATGTAACCAGGCAGAATACGGCGCTGCGGATAGCAACGCATATATAAGACAACAAGTGTTTGGCACATTTGCTAGCTCTGTTACTGCTGTTACAATGGCAGGTTACCAAGATTTAAGTGAGTTTGAACGTGGTGTTATAGTGGGGGCACATGCGATGGGACACAGCATCTCCGAGGTAGCGATGAAGTGGGGATATTGCAGTACGACCATTACACGTGTGTACCGTGAATATCAGGAATCTGGTAAAACATCAGTTCTCCGACATCGCTTGCGGCTGGAAAAAGATCCTGAAAGAACGGAACCAACGACGACTAAAGAGAATCGTTCAACGTGACAGAAGTGGAACCCTGCCGCAAATTGCTGCAGATTTCAATGCTGGGCCATCAACAAGTGTCAGCGTCAGAACCATTCAACGAAACACCATCGATATGGGCTATCGGAGCCGAAGACCCACTCGTGTACCCTTGATGACTGGGACCGTCAACACCGTCTTTGGACTGTTGATGATTGGAAGCGTGTTAAGTGGTCGGACGAGTCTTGTTTCAAATTCTATCGAGCTGATGGACGTATACGGATGTGAGACAACCTAATGAATCCATGGAGGCTGCGCGTCAGCAGGGGACTGTTCAAGCTGGCGGAGGCTCTGTAATGGTGTGGGGCGTGTGCAGTTGGAGTGATTTGGGACACCTGATATGTCTAGATAAGACTGACATGTGACACGTAAGTGAGCAAACTGTCTGATAACCTGTTTCCATTCATGTCCATTGTGCATTCTTATGGACCTGGGCAATTCCAGCAGACAATGTGACACCTCACGCGTCAGGAATTGCTACAGAGTGGATCAAGAAACACTTTTTTTGAGTCTAAACACTTCCGCTTGCCAGAAAACACCCCAGAGATGAACATTATTGAGCAAGAATGAGATTTTTACTCTGCAGCCGAATGTGCGCTGATATGAAACTTCCTGACAGATTAAAACTGTGTGCCCAACCGAGACTCGAACTCGGGACCTTTGCCTTTTGCGGGCAAGTGCTCTACCAACTGAGCTACCGAAGCACGACTCACGCCCGGTACTCACAGCTTTACTTCTGCCAGTATCTCATCTCCTACCTTCCAAACTTTACAGAAGGTCTCCTGCGAAACTTGCAGAACTAGCACTCCTGAAAGAAAGGATATTGCGGTGCCACAGTGTGCTTAAGCCATGTCTCCGCAATATCCTTTCTTTCAGGAGTGCTAGTTCTGCAAGTTTCGCAGGAGAGCTTCTGTAAAGTTTGGAAGGTAGGAGACGAGATACTGGCAGAAGTAAAGCTGTGAGTACCGGGCGTAAGTCGTGCTTCGGTAGCTCAGATGGTAGAGCACTTGCCCGCGAAAGGCAAAGGTCCCGAGTTCGAGTCTCGGTCGGGCACACAGTTTTAATCTGCCAGGAAGTTTCATATTGTTGAGCATATCTGGGACGTCTTGCAACGTTCTGTTCAGAAGAGATCTCCACCCCTCGTACTCTTACGGATTTATGGATACTCCTGCAGTAATCATGATGTCATTTCCCTCCAGCACTACTTCAGACATTAGTCGAGCGCGTGCGACGTCGTGTTACGGCACTTCAGCTTGCTCACGGAGGCCCCAAACCATATTAGGCATGTGTACCAGTTTCTTTAGCTCTTCACTGTACAATGCGTAAAGGAATTAGTCATTTCCTTGAAACCCCTTCATTCCAACCCCCCCCCCCCCCCTCCTTCCCCCAACAACTGTGACACAGAATTAGAACACGAAAATTTACACTTACACAGATATTAAATCTGGAAATAAATGCGTCGGTCCTTAATTGCATAAACAGGCAGACTTAATTTTTGTCTACTACAGCGCCATCAGCCACAAGTGGGAAACTGTGGTTTGAGTAAACTGTGCGTATTTTATGGCGCAGAACCCGAATTTACATTAGACATGGGGGGTACCATTCTGAAAATACGAGGCTGACTCCGCCAAGTTATAAAGGGTAATTCGGAGGTGACCAGCTGTAGCACAGACACATGTCCACTTTACTATTATGAACTCTCCACCTAGCATATTTTTCTTCTTATGACGCGTCGCGTTCGAGGTATTTCTTTGCCTCAAAACAAACACCACGACCGACCTGAGTAGAGTAACCTTCTAAAACGAACAATCCATTGACGAAATTCGATGGGAGGTAAAAAGAGCTACGTTTTTTAGACAGTTGTTTTAAATTGCCAATATCAATGAAATTCTCCAACAACCGTGTAATTGAGATGTTATTTTATTTTATTTTGAAGACAACCGGTTTCGGCATTCCACTACGTCATCTTCAGCCCCTTATGCATCTCTCAAAATAAACGATAATGCCATACAGTGCCATATATCCCTGGATTTCGGGAATTCAAACCGTTTCTCAAGTTTTCCGTTCGAAGACTTGATAGCAACCAAGTCTTCGCATGAAGCACTTTGGACACGGTTGGAATTCACGAAATGGATGGATACAAGGCACTGTTTATCATTATCGTTGATTTCCAGATATGCATATGGGGGGATGCATATGGGGACTCTAGAACACACAGTGTAATGCCGAAACTGGTTGTCGTCAAAATAAAATATCATCTTGGTTACACGGCTGTTGGAGATTTCACATTGATATTGACAATTACGCAACCAGCCCCCTGTCCATGATGGACCAACACAGTTTGAATTCTTTTAAATGTTTTGAGAACTGAACGAATAACAGGCGATCATAACGTTTCCTTTTGAGGGCGTTGATGGAGCGTATACAGTTGACACTATCGATTTTATGCAACCCACAACACTTTCAAGAACCACGTGTGAGATTTTAATATTCGGTCTCTCACAATGCGCAAACTATTAGTCCCAAAGAAAAAATGAACAGGACCTTTTGTAGGAAATAAACTGTAGTTAAATTTTGTACTGGGCCACGTTTTCGCTGGAGACTACGGTTTTCGTGTTATTCAAGAAGAAATCATTTAAAAGTCGCTTTTGTGCGCTTCTCTTGAATAATTCGAGAACTACAGCCTCTAGAGAAAACGTACTAACTGGTTTACATTCCCCACAAATAAAGTCTTGCTCGTTTTGTCTGCAGGTCTATTAGTTTGAACATAGCGAGCAAGAGAATATGTAAACTGTTATAACCAGGAATAACACAATAACCTCTTCAGTCAATGTCCAAATGTGCATGGTGGGGTGCACGTCACGTAATTATTCCTAAGTCCAGTGAAGTTCAGTCTCTCCAAGAGAAGTCGCAAGATTTCCGCCGAGCAGCCAGGTAACCTCGAGTGGTGCGGCAAGTCATCCACAAGCAGCTGGAACACGGCGTACTGCACTTCCCGATGAGAACTGTCGTTTGCGGCTGGGTCCGGGTTTATATAAGGCTTGCTAGTTAATGGAGCCGTCGGCTGGGGTCGCTGTTTTCCAGGGAAAACCAATCGCAATGTTTCCTGCCGAAGCCAATTGCTGTGTGCTGACAAACGCGCGCGCGCGAAGGCGGCCAGCGATGGTAGTCGCGAGCCGCCCGGAGAAGTGCGGCCAGCGATGTATTTCTCGGCCACGTAAGGGAGCGTGCGTGTGAAGACGGCCAGCGATGGAAGCAGCGGGCCGCCCACAGAAGTGCGGCCAGCGATTTATTTGGCGGCCGCGTACTGGAGCGCGTTGTTCGGTGTTTGTTAGAAGTGGTGTATACCACATAAACCTTGGACATGGTATTTGAACCTGTAGCAGGTGGCATAAGACCCAGCGCAGGGGCAGCTAAATCACCCTGCATACAACCTAGTGCAACTAGGGTACAGAAGTAAAAACACGTCGGTAAGGGATTAATGCGGCATTCGTGTTATGTGGCAAATGCAGAAACGTGAAGTATGGCGAGGTTATTACCATATGTGGTATCTTATTTTCTTGGCTCTCTGTGGTCAAACACCGATAGACGTCCAATGGAGAGTGTGGAATTTGTGTGGTGCAGCATGTCTGTCTAAACCCATCATTGTCGAATGGAACGCCAAGTTCCTAGCTGGTCACAATTCGACACAAGACGCCCGACCATCTGGGAGATCAGCCTCATCCGTCAGGGATAAGAAGGAGACACTCCGGCACCCTTCTTATGGTTCTGATCCCTACCCATGCGATTGCTATACCTTCGGTATTGAAGGGTCAACGTTTCCATTCGGAAGACGATGCCCAGTAACCAGTTATGGACTTCTCCACACAGCAGTGGAGAAGGAGATTAGTACTTAACACGCCGTCGAGAGCTAGGCTATTGGAGTACAATCTCGGATTACCGAAGGATGGGGAAGAAAATCCGCCGTGCCCCTTCAAGGGACCCGTCCTGGCATCTGCCTGAAGCTATTTAGGGAAATCACTGGAAACATAAATCAGGGCCTGCCGGGGTGGCCGAGTGGTTCTAGGCGCTACAGTCTGGAACCGCGCGACCGCTACGATCGGAGGTCCAAATCCTGCCTCGAACATGGATGTGTGTACTGTCCTTAGGTTAGTTAGGTTTAAGTAATTCTAAGTTCTAGGGGACTGATGACCTTAGAAGTTAAGTCCCATACTGCTCAGAGCCATTTGAACATAAATCAGGTTGGCTAGAGCAGGGTTTTAAATGTCATCGTCCCGAATTCGAGTCCATTATTTACACAGCAGGAAAGGTGTTTAAAAAAAACATGCATTCATAATTTTTGACTTGCGCATATCTGCTAGAAACCATGACTATTGCTTCCTCGCAATGTAATATTAAGGTTTTTTTTTAAATTTCATTCTGATGAAGACATCCTTAGAGGTGTCGAAACGAAGGTCAGTATACCAAACAGTTTTCTGAAACCCTTTAGCTGTGTGATACGTAAGCTGAAACAGGTATCTTCAAACTGGCGGCATAGCGATTCTGGACTGTAAGGTCTTCAAACGAAAATTTTTTCCTTGGAATTAAATTATTAAAAGTAGGACTCGCTGTTAAGAGGTTTATGTTGTTACAGCTGTAACTTGGAAACGAGGATACAAGCCGAAATTGTTATCATGGACGGTGGGGTATGTTATCGTTTCTAAAACATCGCAGGACTGTGGAATCAAGTAAGCAGATAAAGAAAAGAGTATTTTGTGCAGTGGACAAACGTCCAATTTTGTGTATTTAAATGAATCTTACGCGTGCGTTGTGAATGTAATTGAGACACGAAAGCAAACATTGACAGTGGCAGGGCTATTTCGCTAACAGTAAGGTCGAAAAGTATGACAAATGTTCGCCACGATATTCAAAACCTAACAAAACGGAAATATGTTGGCACACTTGTGACGAGCTTTCGACTTAATTAACATACTCAGTGGTCTGTCAGTACAAGCGCAATAGCAGCTCCTTGTGGTAGAAGCAGCTGTGAGAGGGGGTGTGGAAAAGGTAATTGCATACCTGGTTAACAGCATGCCTGCAGCGTTCTACAATTATTAATAGCAGCTGCGCCTCTTATTGCACTCCATCTCCCGGAGGACAGGTTGGCTATTAAACTGCAGTTCTGGCCATCCAGAACAGAGCGGTATTGGAAGACGTCCCTTCCCTCTTACTACACCCCACCCCATCCCCTCACTAGCCTACGAGCTCTGTTGGGAGCTGTCAGATAGACCAGGCGACCCTCTGCAGAAAGTAATGGCTATTCGGACAGACGGAGGGAGGCTGTATAGGCGACGGCGGCAGCGTTGCCGGCAATTACGTCGAGGGCGCCACGCGCGGCCAGGCATTCGCCAATCAGCGCGCTAGGAACGCCAGGTATGGCGGCGAGGCGCTGATTAAAGGCGAGCCACGGCGACCGCGGCGTGTCCGGCGCTGCCGGCGCTCCATCCGTGTGTGCGTTTAGAGGCTCACTGTGCCCACAGGGGAGTGGGCTCGTCTTATCAACAGCGCACGTGCTGCAGCGGACTCGCTCTTTGCTGTATTCAGCCTTGCCGTGCAGCTCGGGCAGTCCATTATGCGAGCAATTACAGCGTATCGTAGAATCCGAGACGCAGTCCAACATGGCCACATTAAATCTGCAAAATGTTTCATAGGAACTCAACTCCGACGTTCCAAGTCGAGGTTTTTGTGGTCTAAGTTTGAAGAGAGGTCCACGCTACTTTATGTGCGAGTCTCATCTCTAAATTACTGCTGCAACCCACATCCTTTCGAATCCGCTTACTGTATTCATCTTTTCGTCTCCCTCTACACCTACACTTTTTAACCGGATTCCCACCGCACCCCCTCCCCAACCCACACACGCAGACTTCACATCAGTACTAAACTGATGGTTTTCTATCAACAGATTCCTTTTTTTTAATCAAGTTATGCAACAAATTTCTTGTCCTCCCAATTCTATACAGTACCTCACCATTAGTTACGTGATCTACCCTTCTAATCTTCTACACTCCACTTTCACTTGCATACGTGTTTCACTCTAGACAAATACCTTTAGAAAAGTCTAAGTAGTACTTAAGTCTATGTTCGGCAATAAGAAGTTTCTCTCCTCCAGAAACAATTTTCTAGCTATTATAAGTCTACCTGTTATATCCCCTCTACTTCAGCCATCATCAGTTACACTGCTTCACAAATAGCAAAACTCATCTAGTAATTTAAGTGTCCCGTTTCGTAATTCCCTAAGCATCATCTGATTTATTTCGACTACATCCATTATTCTTGTCCTGCTTTTGTTGATGTTCATCTTATATCCTCCTTTTAAGACGCTGTCCATTTTGCCCAACTGTTCTTCCAATCCCTTTGCTGCCCCATGAGAGAATTACAAACCCATAGGAAAATTTTCAAAGCTCTAATTTTACCTTTAACCGCTACTCCAAATTTTTCTTTGCTTTCCTTTACTCTTTGCTCAATGTACAAAGTGAATAACATCTGCCACAGGCTGCAACCCAGTCTCACTTCCGTCTCTACCACTGCTTTCCTTTAGTGGCCCTCGGTTCTTGCAGCTGCCATCTGCCGGCCGGAGTGGCCGAGCGGTCCTGGGCGCTACAGTCTGGAACCGCGCGACAGCTACGATCGCAGGTTCGAATCCTGCCTCGGGCATGGATGTGTGTGATGTCTTTAGGTTAGTTAGGTTTAAGTAGTTCTAAGTTCTAGGGGACTTACGACCACAGCAGTTGAGTCCCATAGTGCTCAGAGCCATTTGAACCATTTGAAGCTGCCATCTGGTTTCTGTACCAATTGTAAACAGCCTTCCGCTCCCTGTGTTTTACCACAGCTACTTACAGAATGTTAAAGAGGATATTCCAGTCAACATTGACAAAGGCTTCTCTACAAAGCTATAAACATAGGTTCCCCTTTATTTAACCTATCTTCAAAGATAAATCTTAGTGTCAGTGTAGCCTTGCGTGGTCCCAGAAATCCAAACTGATTTTCCCCGAAATAGGTTTCTCTCATTTTCCCCATTCTGCTGTACAGAATGCGTGTTAGTATTTTGCAACTATGACTTACAGGTGAGAAAATTTCTACTTTCTTTGGAACTGGAATTTTTACCTTTTTCTTTAAGTCTGATTATATTTCGCCTGTCTCATACATCTTGCAGACCAAATGGAAAAGCTTTGTCAAGGCTGGCTCTCCCAAGGCTATCAGTAGTTCAGTCGGAATGTCGTCTACTCCAAGGTATTTGTTAAGACGTATGTTTTTAAGTGCTGTGTCAAATTCTTCTCACAGTACAGTATCTCCCACCTCATATTCATCAGCGTCCTCTTCAACTTTTATAATAGTGCCCTAAGTTCATCTCCCATGTATAGACTTTCAGTTTTCCCTTCATTCCTTGGGACTGGTTTTCCACATAGATCAAAACAAAAGTTCTAGTGCGAATGCACGGCCAACATCCGAACTCTGCAAGAATCAAAATAAATGGGTGGGGGTCGTTGTGTGGCAGCGCGTGGACACAGGAACGGGGTGGGGGGGGGGGGGCGAGGGGTTGTTGGTAATTTGGGACTGGCGGAAAGCATCTCCATATGGTAGAGGCAGTTCGGTTGTGGCTGGTTACTCGTCGAGTGTAGACGCAGCTTAGCAGGGCCTCGCGGTGTGGCGTGTAGTGCTTGATGAAACTATTATCAAGTTTGTCTGTACATCTTCTCGGGTGGGATTGTAAGTACTGAACATTATAATATAAACCCCATGTTTGTTTGGTAAAATAGCGGAGTTTTCGTCTAGCATTTTGTTCACCACGTCAGAATCTCTCAGGAAAAACAAGATAAGATTTTCGTTCGAACAAGAATACTCATTACGTTCAGCCCACTGCCTTGGAAATCCATGAGTTGTTACACGATATCTTCGGTACTTCAGGAGATAGTGCAGAACTCAGTCAGATCGAGAGTGAAAAGTGTTGTATATTTTGTCAAACTCTATAATTCTGTTTTGCTGAACAATATTTTAACGAAAACGCAGGGACAGTTCCAATTCTGTCACCATTATGATTCCGGTAATGTGGTTAAAATTCGTAATGCTAACAGTGAGTTTGTTAGAAATTCGAATCTTCCCCCAGAACTAGGAAATAATGACTTAGTACAGGCTTTTTTCTAAATACACTAGGTTAAACACAATGAATCTGAAAAGCGGTCCAACAGTTCATTATAACTGACGTCTTCTCCCACATTAATGTATGGTTACAAGGCATATGTTCTCTATCCTGGTCAGTTATCTTTGTAATGAAACAGGCACCTTCTTGAAAATTGTCCACAGCGGATGTTTGTTTGGGGCACAATCTAAGACAGTAGTGTAACAACAGAGGCATCAGGACATTTTGTTGATGCAGGTCGCCTACATCAGGGGCAGGTATGTACTCAGAGGCAAAATTATTGTTTTCCTTTGATTGACAGGTACTTAACTTATTGTTGTCCTTTGATCGACAGGTACTTAGCCTATTGTTCTCCTTTGATTGACAGGTCGTTAAGCTATTGTTCTGCTAAAGGGATCCTTCCTTTTGATTGGCAGGCACTAAATCTACTGTTCCCCCCTGACACTCCCCACCCCCCCACCCATCAGGAAACCTCCACCTCGCTGCTACTGGTACTCTTTCAGGTCTGAGTTATTGGAATAGCCCATCTCACTCTTATCGATTTGACTGACTACTTAATTAAATTGAGCAATTAATTAACCTCTCCCCTCCTGTAAACCCCTTCTTAGCCCACCCTCTCTCCTGGGATCAGTGGGAGAAAACTCACTTAATCATACATTTGGAGGGAATTCGACTGTAGTGTGTGGAATATTATTTAAACACTTCACACATTGTATAGAATATTATTTAATTATTTATGGCAGTGTATGAAATGTAGTTTATTTATTTACTTAAAGGATTTGTCCTGAAATCGATTTCTGTGATTGGAATATTGTTTATTTAAACAATTTAGGGGACTCAAGGCAGTATATGGAACATAATGAAATTGGTGGCCCTTTGGTGGAGAGGAACGCTCTCATAATAGGAAATTAAGGGTATATTGTTTATTTATAACAAAATTCAGTTTGTGGGGGTTGTATTTCTCTTGCTCATCATTATCAACTGTTTGGAAACATGTAGGTCTTGTAAGAAGTAATTACTTGAGGCAGACATGTTGCATAACCTAATGTTAATCACTGTACTGTGGGTGTCTTAACATAATGTTTGGCCCTTTATCGACACTTAATATATTGTTCAGTTAAGTGGTTTTCCATGTCACCCCCATTTCCTTAGACTATTGTACCGCCTTTGATACCAAATTAAGTAATTAGTTATGTCCTCCCACCATTTTCTGGTACACTTTTCCAATTTCACATGCTTTTGAACACCATTTCTTTGTCAAGCAGCCCCTTAAATTATTGTACAGCATTCTACGTAAAAATTATGCAAATTAACCTAATGTTCTGCACTTAACTATGCACACAGCCCATCTTAACAATTGTACCGAAAACATCACACTGATATAAAACATTTATTAAAGTTAATTCAGTATTTATGCACATTAATCAAATCGATATCCTTCTCATTTATGGGGTAGTTTTTCTAATTATCAGCACCTTACTGGTTGGTGAATTCGATGGAATATAGTTTAAACAAAAGATCACTAGTAAAAACACATCACACCACTCAATGCCGACGCCTACGTCACCGATTCCGCCCACTCTGCACATGTCCCAGGAGTCAGGGTGCACCATTGCCCCCCGAAGAAGTGACGACGTGGCCATGCATAAGTGTCTGTTTGGGTCCGGCATGTATACTTGACACCTGAGAAATTCCTGCCAAAATACTTGTTCACCTAAGCATCACTGCTGGCGTGATACCTCTCCACCTGTGGATAGTGACGTCACAGGTGGCGCTGTAGAAATCTATTCTAGAATAAGATCGACTACTTTCTCCCTAGCGATCGTAATGCGACAGCCCGTTTATCACTGAATTTACCTGTCACACTGCTGCTGCCGCTGCCAGCGTGGGAGCACTGACCACCCAATGTTTTCTGCCGAGCCACCCCTGCAAAAGTTGTCTAGAGATCATCAAATACATTCCAGACTCACAAGAATATTGGGAACCACAGAAATATTTACTAGTGTAACTGCAGTTAAATATTACGATTGCTGCTGCAGTCTGACACCGATCTCTTGACGGCTGTGGTTGTGGAATTAATCTCAGTATCTTTAGCGCACATAATTTTCAAGGAAAAAGTCTTTCCCATACCCTCACGGTTATAGATGCACTTAATCTATACGTCCTTCACGATAGACACACACTCAATTTCTTTGGTCATACCATAATATTAGCCACAGCAACATTACACTGCAGTATATACACATTTTACACAAACAGTGTTGCTACCTTTTATATCTGTACAGCTCCCGAAAACGTTATGGTATGCCTACACTCACACCGACTATTTGTCTCGATTCTCCTCAGTCCTACGAAATTATGTGACAGTCTCCGAATCAGCGCTTCTGGAAGGTGCTACATCCTGCCAAGATTCTCTCAAACAAGTGTTATGAAGATCAGGTGTCCGGCACTATATGATAATGAATACCGCACCTGCGGACGTAATGCTTGGAAAGACATTAACGATGGGGGTTGGTGTAATGTAATCAATATCATTACCGATGGAATAACAAGGAAAATGCGACGGTACTCTTACGGGTGCCCATGACGGGATGTATTGTTACAGCTGTATTGCCCATCCTTTTTGTACACTGCAGCAGGTCCAGTTGAAGACTTGCATTGCTATATTGTGCAGCTGTTCACGAAATGAATCTATCACCTCTTATGTTCAGATGTAGTCCTCAGTGTGCTGAAATCACAGTTCATCTTCTCCAATCCATCCTTCCATTAGGACTAGATATATGTAATTTTTTTGATTTACGTGAAGAATAGTTTGATTACTTCCCACAAATGTATGTTGGAACATAAGTCACGGTGCCTTTACGTTCGAGCAGCAGCATAACATTTCTGTCAATTATAGGTGTGTAAAAAAAACTTATGATACATACACACTTGCACCAGCTGGGTGTAGTTCTCAAAAAAGCCTCCCACCATTATATATTTGTCGTTGAATAAAGGATTTAACCACAATTTAAAAAAGCCATAGAGTCCTTTCGGTTTATCGATTTCACCACTTCCACGAAACCTTTGGTATTTTCAATACTTGCAAATCCAGCCAACACACAGTGGCGTCTTTCATACTCTTCTATATTCAGACAGCCAAGTCGGGGTTTGTGTCAGTGCATTCCATGCGTAGCTTTCACCACCCAGATCACACAATTTTCCCCTGACCAAGAAATGATGGTGATTCATTGAGTAACTAGAAAATTATCCCATCTGCGAAGGCCTTTACTTGAAACCTCGAAAAAAATAGACGAACAGGTATTTCCACTCACCGATACCGATGTTGGTGATGTAACAGATTCCAAATCATCCTTATAATTTACAAAGTCAGCTAAGGTGCTTCTCATGTCTAGAGAACCAGCAAACGAATCCTCCACCCATCTTCCACCTGCTAGATGCACACCACAATCGAAATTCTCTCGACAAAATAAAGATGGGAAATGTGAAGAAGCAGTCAGTCGGACAGTTTACACGGCAGGCAATAATGGTCCAATGCAAACACGTGTCCATATTGATCTTCTCAAATTTCTGCGCGATCACGAAAGCTGTCCAACACATATTAAGTATTAATCCACTATTTGGCCTTCTAGAGGACAACATGGTTAAGTCAAGTGCATTCCTAAATACCAACGGTCCTCTCCATTTGGCCGGCTCCTGCCGTTAGCGGGAAACGTGAATCATAACCGCCACAGGCCACCGCCGCCGTCGCACCAAGCACGCATAGACAGAATCTTCCTACGAAATACAATATATTTTATAGCTATACTTATAATTATATGCCACGATTGCAGTCGCAGTTGAATGGCATTCGACAATGAGTGAAGTATCAGAAATACACCCTGCTGACTGCTGTGGCTCTGGAAATAGAAATGTGTGTGCCATTCTTATGACTTCACATACTCTTCTCTTTGCTATGATCATATTCCACCTCAAATCCGTATCTTCGTTACGACATTCTTTGCACATGTTGGAACACACACACACATACTTTATAAGCCTGATGCTCAAGGTGAACCTATAACACATCCCCAGCTACTAAGTACACTACCGGCCATGAAGATTACTACACCACGAAGATGATGTGCTACAGACGCGAAATTTAACCGACAGGTAGAAGATGCCTGTGATATGCTAATGATTAGCTTCTCAGAGCATTCACAAAGGTTGGCGTCGGTAGCGACACCTACAACGTGCTGACATGAGGAAAGTTTCAAACCGATTTCTCATACACAAACAGCAGTTGACCGGCGTTGCCTGGTGAAACGTTGTTGTGATGCCACGTGTAAGGAGGAGAAATACGTACCATCACGTTTCCGACTTTGATAATGGTCGGATTGTAGCCTATCGCGATTGCGGTTTATCCTATCGCGTCATTTCTGCTTGCGTTGGTCGAAATCCAATACCTGTTAGCAGAATATGGAATCGGTGTGTTCAGGAGGGTAATACGGAACGCCGTGCTGTGTCCCAACGGCCTCGTATCACTAGCAGTCGAGATGACAGGCATCTTATCCGCATGGCTGTGACGAATCGTGCAGCCATGTGTCGAATCCCGAGTCAAGAGATGGGAACATTTGCAAGACAACAACCATCTGCACGAACAGTTCGACGACGTTTGCAGCAGCATGGACTATCAGCTTGGAGATCATGGCTGCGGTTACCCTTGACGCTGCATCACAGACAGGAGCGCCTGCGACGGTGTACTCAACGACGAACCTGGGTGCAGGAATGGCTAAACGTCATTTTTTCGGATGTATCCTGGTTCTGTTTACAGCATCATGATGGTCGCGGTGAACGCACATCGGAAGCGTGTATTCGTCGTCGCCATACTGGCATACCACCCAGCGTGATGGTATGGGGTGCCATTGGTTACACGTCTCGGTCACCTCTTGTTCGCACTGACTGCACTTTGAACAGTGGACGCTACATTTCAGATGTGTTACGACCAGTGGCTCTACCCTTCATTCGATCCCTGCGAAACCCTACATTTCAGCAGGATAATGCACTACCGCATGTTGCAGGTCCAGTTCGGGCCTTTCTGGATACAGAAAATGATCGACTGCTGCCGTGGCCAGCTCATTCTCCAGAACTCTAACCAATTGGAAACGTCTGGTCAATGGTGGCCGAGCAACTGGCTCATCACAATATGCAAGTCACTACTCTTGATGAACTGTGGTATCGTGATGAAGCTGCATGGGCAGCTGTACCTGTACATGCCATCCATGCTCTGTTTGACTCAATGCCCAGGCGTATCAAGGCCATTATTAAGGCCAGAGGTGGTTGTTCTGAGTACTGATTTTTCAGGATCTAAGCACCCTAATTGCATGAAAATGTAATCACATGTCAGTTATAGTATAATATATTTGTCCAATGAATACCCGTTTATCATCTGCATTGCTTCTTGGTGTAGCAATTTTAATGGCCAGTAGTGTATAATACTTCGCCAATAACTGATTGTTGGCGATACGAAATAATACTGACCGAAAATCAGCATGGGTAGACATGTCTCATAAGTTTTTCTTGCACATGGTACCACTGTGTCATAGAAACAGAGGCGTAATCGTCTTACAAACCTGCAGATGTTAAAAACACGATCCAACAACGACTGTATGTTACTGTCACAAGTGGTCTTGGTTCTTAGGTGCATACAAGTATCTATGTTAAAAGCTATACTGACTTTATAAATCGAGGTACGGCATTACCTCCAAATGAAGTTGGTTTTCCAGAAAATACCATGACACTTAATATAGGTGATGATTGTCAGAGTGTATATTATCAGACCAACAGCGCAGTTACACGTCGCCGACGGTGCAGCCTCGTAATAAAATTACCGAATTTAGAAAGTGATTCGGCTAAGGACCGTGCTATGAAACCGGTATTTGCAACTCACTTACGCCGCCGCTAGATATTTCCCCAGTGTTTGTAACACATTCTGTCTCAATGCCACGTCAGAGAATCGATGATATATCGACTGCGTTATAGGTGATGGTTGATTGAGAAGGATCACAAACAGTAGATAGCGTGCTGATTGAGGTCGTAAGAAATGCACACTAGCTTTCCAGATCTCTAGTACTACACTTTCTGATAGAAACGATGTCTATGATTTCGAATCAAGTCTTTCTATTCAACCACATACATGCATTGGATTCTAGTGTAAAGTCCTTTAATGAATACAACCACTAGTGAATCATATTTCTGGCACTCTCATATCCTGAAACGAGTCACCGTTTTCGAATCTGCCAGATACAGTAAAATTTTAGTTAGTCCCTGTGCCTCTTGCAGCTCCCGCCATTTCTGCTCCTTTGTGTGTGTGATGATTCCATTTAGAGTAGAAGCCAGACAGAGTTGTATCTACCACCTTCTGCAACCCGTGTAGAAACAGAGTGACCTGAGTTTGTGTGACAGGACCGTGTTTTGTCCGTTCAGTGGAAATGTACAATGTGTACTAAGTGTAAGGTCAGCACCAAATGAAGCCCACTCCTGGAACACGAGGTAGTATGAAAGACACTACAGGAACAGGGGGGGCGGGGGGAGGATGGAGATTTTGCTACTACATTGTGGTGCACCCCCAAACTACATGTAAGTACTCCCATCAGAAACAGGTCCGCATCCCTCAGGCCACACTCACATCTATTTATTTATTTATTTATTGAGTCCTTTGATCATATGTAGTACAGTGTACAGGATGATATTGGACTTATTACTAAGTGCAAAATGATACATATTTAAATAATCATTTTTTAACATGCTACCAATTTCAATAGTTGTAGTTCTTAAAATGATACAATGTTAAAAATTACAGTAGCTTTAGTTCTTAACAGTTATTCTGGTCGAAGTATTCCTTTACTGAGTAGAAAAAGTGGTACTGTAGATATTCTCTGACAGATCTTTCAAAAGCATTAATATTTTGTAAGCATTTTATACTATTTGATAGTCTATTATAGAGTTTAATACCCAGATAGCATGTACCTTTTTGATACAAACTGGTATTGGCTGGGGGTACATGCAATTTATATTTTATTCGATTATTATAATCATGTAAATCTTTGTTTTTTAAAGTATTATCATCATTTCCAATCATATACTTTTTTATATACATTAGTGTGTCAACAATAAACATACACGGTAGAGGTAGTATATTCAGTGCTTTAAATATTGGTTTGCAGGACTGTCGAGCACCACTCCCTGTCATAATCCTAATGGCTCTTTTTTGTATTCTGAAAGTCCCTTGAGCCGCTGGGGAATCTTCCGAGAATATGAGTCCATACTTGAGATGGGCATTGAAGTAGGCATAATAAGCACACAATATTGCCTGTTCATTTATGCATTGTTTGAGAGCCCTAAGAAGATAACAGCCCATGCTCAGCTTGGCATTAATTTGTTCTATGTGTTTGTCCCATTTCAAGTCTCTTTGTATCCAGATGCCGAGAAATTTTGTAGCTTCATCATTTCCAATAGTGTGTTGATTGATTTTTATTTCTGGATATATCAATGTGGTGTTTTGGTGGTTGTGGAAATTTAAGGCTACTGTTTTGTGTTAGTTTATTATCAACTGATTTTCTGCTGTCCTGTTACTTACATGTTTTGTAACTGTGTTTACTTCTTCTTGTACACTCCTGGAAATGGAAAAAAGAACACATTGACACCAGTGTGTCAGACCCACCATACTTGCTCCGGACACTGCGAGAGGGCTGTACAAGCAATGATCACACGCACGGCACAGCGGACACACCAGGAACCGCGGTGTTGGCCGTTGAATGGCGCTAGCTGCGCAGCATTTGTGCACCGCCGCCGTCAGTGTCAGCCAGTTTGCCGTGGCATACGGAGCTCCATCGCAGTCTTTAACACTGGTAGCATGCCGCGACAGCGTGGACGTGAACCGTGTGTGCAGTTGACGGACTTTGAGCGAGGGCATATAGTGGGCATGCGGGAGGCCGGGTGGACGTACCGCCGAATTGCTCAACACGTGGGGCGTGAGGTCTCCACAGTACATCGATGTTGTCGCCAGTGGTCGGCGGAAGGTGCACGCGCCCGTCGACCTGGGACCGGACCGCAGCGACGCACGGATGCACGCCAAGACCGTAGGATCCTACGCAGTGCCGTAGGGGACCGCACCGCCACTTCCCAGCAAATTAGGGACACTGTCGCTCCTGGGGTGTCGGCGAGGACCATTCGCAACCGTCTCCATGAAGCTGGGCTACGGTCCCGCACACCGTTAGGCCGTCTTCCGCTCACACCCCAACATCGTGCAGCTCGCCTCCAGTGGTGTCGCGACAGGCGTGAATGGAGGGACGAATGGAGACGTGTCGTCTTCAGCGATGAGAGTCGCTTCTGCCTTGGTGCCAATGATGGTCGTATGCGTGTTTGGCGCCGTGCAGGTGAGCGCCACAATCAGGACTGCATACGACCGAGGCACACAGGGCCAACACCCGGCATCATGGTGTGGGGAGCGATCTCCTACACTGGCCGTACACCACTGGGGATCGTCGAGGGGACACTGAATAGTGCACGGTACATCCAAACCGTCATCGAACTCATCGTTCTACCATTCCTAGACCGGCAAGGGAACTTGCTGTTCCAACAGGACAATGCACGTCCGCATGTATCCCGTGCCACCCAACGTGCTCTAGAAGGTGTAAGTCAACTACTCTGGCCAGCAAGATCTCCGGATCTGTCCCCCATTGAGCATATTTGGGACTGGATGAAGCGTCGTCTCACGCGGTCTGCACGTCCAGCACGAACGCTGGTCCAACTGAGGCGCCAGTTGGAAATGACATGGCAAGCCGTTCCACAGGACTACATCTAGCATCTCTACGATCGTCTCCATGGGAGAATAGCATCCTGCATTGCTGCGAAAGGTGGATATACACTGTACTAGTGCCGACATTGTGCATGCTCTGTTGCCTGTGTCTATGTGCCTGTGGTTCTGTCAGTGTGATCATGTGATGTATCTGACCCCAGGAATGTGTCAATAAAGTTTCCCCTTCCTGGGACAATGAATTCACGGTGTTCTTATTTCAATTTCCAGGAGTGTCTATCTTCATTTTTTGCTGCTTTTACCAGTATTGTTGTGTCGTCAGCAAACAGTATTACTTTATGGGAATCAATATGTATATCCAAATCATTGATATATAACAAGAAAAGTAGGGGTCCCATTATCGACCCTTGTGGTACCCCATAAGTGATTGGGCTTTCTGATGATTCATATTCTATGATTATTCGTGCTTTATCATCTACATGTCTGATGGATACTTTTTGTTTACAGTCGCTGAGAAATGAACGAATCCAATCATTTGCCAACCACCTAATTCCATAGTGCTCTAGCTTCTTCAATAGGGTTTTGTGGTTTACCATATCAAAGGCTTTGGTTAGGTCAAAAAATATACCTGTTGTTTGTTGTTTTTCATCTATTGTTTTTAATACAGTAGATATGCATTCATAGATTGTTGTCTCCATTGATTTTTTGCTTCTAAAGCCATGGTGAGTATTAGATAGCACACTAATTTTGTTTATAAACTTTAACAACTTATTACACATAATTTTTTCTATTACTTTTGAGAAACAGGATGGTAATGTAATGGGACAATAGTTTATTACTTCATCTTTGTCACCAGCTTTGAAAATAGGGATGACTTTTGATGTTTTTAGTTGATCTGGAAAGATGCCTGACTCTGGGGAACAGTTGCATAAGTGGGTAAGGGGGTCAATTATATTTTGTATACAGAGTTTTAGGATTCTGTTCGGTATACCATCAATTCCTGCTGAGTATGTTGTCTTTAGTTCTCTGACAGCCTTCAATGTTTCCTCCCTGCTTGCTTGGTCCACAAACATTGAAAATTTATTACTGTTGCACTTGTTTACCACTTGAGGCTCAGTTGAACTAAAATTAGATTTTATTAAATTTTCAGCTATCCCAGTGAAGTGTCTGTGGAATATGTTTGCTGTTTCTGTAGGCTGTAAAATCTTTTTATTGTTGTGTATCAAGAGAATGTTCTCCTCAGTTCTCCTAATTTTGCCAGTTTCTTTTTTAATGATGTCCCACATAGCTTTGACTTTGTTTGTAGAATTATTTATGTAGTAATCATTGTACATTGTTTTTGCCTGTTTAATGACCTTTTGTAATATTTTAGTGTATGTTTTGTATTGAGTATGCATTTCCTCAGTGACATTATTTTCTTTACACATTATGTGGAGCTCCCTTTTTTTCTGGCAAGGAGTACTGATTCCCTTAGTAATCCAACCCTTTCCTCTTGTCTTCTCTCTTATATTTACCATTTTTTGAGGGAAGGCTGTATCAAAATGCTTTGCCACTTTTTTTAGAAAAATATTAAATTTCGAATTCAGATTTTGCTTTTCATAGACATCAGACCAGTCTTCAGTATGCAATAGTGTGTTAAAGTGGTCAATGCTTTTCTGCCTGTAGATCCTTCTCTTGACCTTTAGCAAGCTATTCTTAACCAGTCTTCCTTCCTTTGTAGTGGTAAGTATTTGAGCTTTGGGGTCACTGTATCCTGTGTTAAACACTTTTACTGACCACTCCAATTTCTCTTTATCAATCAGGATTTGATCTAAACCTGTCTGACAGGTTGGTGTTATTCTTGTTGTAAGGTTATTTGTTTTAATGAGATTGCCAAGGGCAGTTTTCTGTTTACATTTACTAAGAAAATCTATGTTAAAGTCACCACATACTACAACATCACACCTTGTTTTATGCAGCTTATTTAAGAAAATTTCCATTTTTTCTAAAAATACCTCAAACTTTCCCATTGGAGAGCGGTACACTGTAGCTATTATCAAACCTAATTTCGGAATTTTTATCAATGTCATCTCAACATCCTATCTTCGTCATTCTGTACCATCCAACAGAGAAAATTTACAAAATATAAAAGCTCCACTAATTTCATCCAATAGAGAACACGATAAGAAATTTACTGCATCTCTCTCCTCCCATATATCGAAAACTAATACCATCTGCATGCCAGCATCGAACACATGTGACGATCCTATTAAATGTATAGCTATTGATGCATTGCACATACCAGTGTAATGTGGCATCACCTGTACTGTAGGAGGATGACCGTATCTAACAAAATATACTGTAAGTCGAAGAGACCCTATCTGTGACCCTGTGTTGTTGTTTGAAACATTGCTTTTTCTGCTGTAATATGTTTTGTACACTGTCATACATTTAGCTTTTCCGCCACGACTTCGGGGTCTGTGTCAGGTTCTAAAGTGACATTAACATGTTCTGATCCATTGCCTCTCACAGAAAACTAGGCATCACACAGTATAAGTCATGTCGTCATCATAGAAAACTAGGCATCACACAGTATAAGTCATGTTGTCATGTTTTGTATTTGAGGATCTGAGATAAGTTTTGAGGGGGTGGCTCTGCAGAAAACACTGGTGGACAGTGCTCCCACACAGGCAGCAGCAGCATTTTGACTGGTTAACTCAGTGACAAACTGACTGTTCCATTAGGATCGCTAGGGAGAAAGCAGTCGATGTTATTCTGGAACAGATTTCTATAGTGCCAACTGTGATGTCAGTAACCACAGGTGGAGAGATTTCACACCAGCAACAGGAATTTCTCAGGTGTCAGATATGAAAGGGATGTCACTGCCTCATGCTTGCCAGACGTGAATGGACACCTGTGTGTGGCTTGGCAGCTGATAACCGCATTGTCACTTCATGCACCCGACTCCTGGGATGTATGCAGAGTCAGCGGTGTCGGCGAGATCAGCATCGGTCGTCAGGTGTCGGGATGTGCTTTTTATTAGCGATTTTTAGTTTACAATATATTCCATCAATTTCACCGACCAGTACGATGCTGCAAATTAAAAAAAAACTACCCCATATATGTGAAGAATATCGACTTAATTACTTTGCATAATTATTTATATCAGTGTAGTGTTATCAGCACAATTGTTAAGAGGGGTGCGTAAGTGGGTGACATGGAGTAGAACAGCAGGTTAAGTGCGGAAAACCAGGTTAATTTGCTTAAATTTTATGTAAAACGCAGTACAATAGTTTAAGAGGGTGGGTGACAAAGAAGAATGCGCCAGAAATTGCGTTCAAATGCATGTGAAATTCGAAAAGTGTACCAGAAAATGGTGGGAGGACATAACCAATTACCTAATTTGGTATCAAAGGCGGTACAATAGTGTAAGGAAATGGGGGTGACATGGAAAACCACTGAAATGAACAATATATTAAGTGCCGATAAAGGGCCAAACATTATGTTAAGACACCCACAGTACAGTGCCGAACATTAGGTTATGCTACATGCTAGCCTCTTGTAATTACTTCTTACAAGATCTACATGTTTCCAAACAGCAGAGAATGATGAGCGAGAGAAATACAACCCCCACAAACTGAACTTTTTATAAATAAACAATATACCCTAGGATTTCGTACTATGAGATCTTTCCTCTCCACCAAGGAGCCATCAACTGACGTATATTCCATACACTGCCTTGAATCCCCTAAACTGTTTAAAGAAACAATATTCCATACACAGCAATCGATTTCTGGACAAATTCTTTAAGTAAATGCATAAACTATATTCCAAACACTGCCATAAATAATTAAATAATATTCTATACATTGTGTGAAGTGCTTAAACGATATTCCATACACTACAATCGAATTCCCTCCAAATGACCGATTGACTGAGTCTTTTTCCCGCCAATCCCAGGAGGGAGGGCGGGAGGAGAGGGTATTTACCTGAAGGAGAGAGGTTAATTATTTGCTCAATTTAATTAAGTAGTCAATCAAATTGACAAGTGTGAGATGGGCTATTCCAGTAACTGAGACCTGAATGTGTACCTGTACCAGCGAGGGGGCAGGTTTCCTGACGGGGGAGGGGAATGTGGCAGGGGGGAACAATAGGTTAAGAAAGGATCCTCTTAGCAGAACCATAGGTTAAGGACCTGTCAATCAAAGGAGAACAATAGGTTAAGTACCTGTCATTCAAAGGAGGACAATAGGTTAAGTACCGGTCAATCAAAGGAAACAATGCTTTTGCCCCTTAGTACATACCTGCCTCTGATGTAGTCAACAAACATTAACAAAATGTGCTGACGCCCCTGTTGTCCTACTACTTACAACAACGTAACTGACTGCAGTTACAGAAACTGATGCCCACCCTTACTGTTAGAGATACTAGTTACTGTATCAAAATGGTTGTTACAGAACCACACCCGATCACTGTTGATGAACTCCATCCTTTGATGAAAGGTACAAGAATAGCAGCGCTGAATGTACAGGTAGGTGGCGAGAAAATTAAAAAAAAAGCACGGACGTACAGCCTGCTCTTCCTACGCAAGAAACCAGCACAAATGTAGATGACGCGGTAATTTATCCAAAAGGAAGCAGAACCGAAATAGTAGCCGATGGCCATGTCATTACCGGTGAACCGTAGAAGAGCAAACAATGGCCACTGGAAAAGGAGAGCGGAAGACGGCGGTGGCAATTTTTCACAAACACCCGAGAAAGCAGAAATCCAATGACGTAATGAATTTCCCCCTTAGTAACGGAGGTGGACGCATGTGTGGGAGTACCTATGGAAATGCTAGGGCATATCTGTGACCTATAGGAGACGTAACTAACGTCCAAGTCATGCCACTCAGAAAAGTAAACAGCAGCCGACGGACGGAGGAACACAACAGGCTACACCGCAGAAACAGCTGAGTGCGCCCTCAACAGCTGACAAATAATATAGTAAAGAAGGAAGTGGGAACCGCCTCCAAAACAGCTTTCACTATGATTGATGGCACAGAGGGGACACCGGTAGGGGCTTCGAAAAAGCCGCCAACAATCAGACGTCACTTAAACCCCAAAGTACTGAAATCGTCACAGGTGAAACTAAAACCGATTTGAAACGTAGCAAGTAACAAAACGAAGAGTAAAGGAGTGAAAGAACACCGAAAACACGAAGGAAAGGTTGCTGTGTTTTAATCAGGAATGGATTAGAGTTAGAGGACGTAGCAAAAGAGCAGGGAAGACGCATAGCCAACGGCGTTCTGAATGAGGTTACCCTTTTAAATCCCTACGCTCCCTTCGGATCCAATAACAGAGCTGCAACGGCTAAGCTTTTTTGTCGAAGATGTGTCGTATTATATGAGGCAGGCGAAAGGCGAAATCATCAGCGTAGGAGATTTCAGTTGCATTCTAAGGGCGATTAAATCGGAAGACCCCGCACCCTTCTGTGGACCCCTGCGAAACATGGTCATACTGTAGGTCTGAACATCAAAGATCTGCTTCAGCAGCATGACACCACGCGTACTCACTACACGCATGTCTCTGCTGCAGCAGCATGAAGGCTTGACAGATTCTACGTCACAACGGGAATAACTATGCAAGATTACGACGTAATCCTTAACAGCGTATCCGACCATCACGCTGTAATTGTTAAAGTAAAAGATTTTCCTTACCCCAAAATATTTTGTAGAGGATAATGGAAATTAAGTTTTAGCCTGCTCCACACACCAAAGTTAAAATCAGAGTTCAGTGCTCGTTACAAATCGTGAATAAACCAGAAACTTTCCTTTCGTAAACGCGATGAGAGAACTTCGTGAAACTCGCTAATTGGAAACTATTTCTCAAAATCGCTGACAGAGCTAATGAGATCAGGAGAAATAACGTAGAGTACTACTAGCTCAACACTCATTAACTGCAAGCGAAGGTAGACAACGGGAACGATCGAGGAAGTGATTCGACAAAATTTGAAAATAAAATATCAGATCTACAGGAAAGGGAACTAGAAGGGAAAGGATTACTGGGGTATATTAGATGAGTAGTGGAGTACTTACCACATCACAAGAGAAAGGAAAAGGTGTAGACAAGGATTTCTAAGTAATATACTGTCTACTGATGGTAACGAGTATATTATTCGAAAAAAAAGCGAACATTTGCAAAGACATTGTAGCACACAAGTATCTGATGCTCTGTAAACACCACAACTGCTACAAAATTGTATATCACAGCTAACAAACAAAATTATCGCTCTGTTGTCAGGACCAATACCTGAGGAAAAAATTGTTCTCAGACTGTTACCAAAATATAGGAATCCAGGAGCAGACGGTGTCTCCTATGGTTTTTATAACCCCTTCCGGTTTACTATTAAAAAAGTGTTCATGGGAGTAGCTAGAGAGAAAAAGCTATGTGGACAACTGAACTCCGAAAAGGAGCCCGGAATTATCGTGCTCATTCCCGAGAAACTAATCCTACTAAGAATAATGGATATGAGGCAGATAACTTTATTACGCTCTGACTCGAAAATAATTTCTCGTGTCATAGAGGCAAGATCAAAGCTAGCCGTTCCAGACATCCTTGAACTGGAACAGACGTGTAACAAAACTATTAGAGACGGAGTCTGCTCCTAAATGAATCGACCTTCTGCTTATGGAATCATCAAGAAGAACCAGTAAGACCATTGAACATAGAATCAGAGACAACTTTCGTTAACGTCAGCTGCAGTGCCTAAGGAATGTGTTAGAGAATTTCAGATTTCCGCAGAAAAAATGATTCACTGTTACTGACTCTATACCTACTGGTTTGCAACGTGCAAATCAAAGGATACTTCACGGAAGCCCTCCATATCTGACGTTCTGTTCCTTATTAGTGATTCTGTTCTTCATCTCCTTAGTACCCTCATTCTCTGCAATCAGCACCTCAATACTATGATTACATGTTGGCGCACAATGGTTCACGATGAACCCTTACGCTGACGATGTTATCTTTATAATTACAGAACCCGAAGTCATCGCAGCACTATCAGCAAAAATGGATGCTTGTAAACAAGCAGTAGGGGCAAGGATCAAGAATGGAATAACACAGCTCTTGTCGCTAAGTGAAGATGTTCATCCCATGCTATATCCGTTCATCGAATGTGTTGAAACAGAAGTGCTAGGAGTGAAATTAAGGAAAAACATTAGGGAATTAATTGACGTCAATTCCCAACGAAGGCAGGAAAGGTGCGAAAAGCCCTTATAGCGAATTGTATAAGACAATTATACATAATTCAATGGATTCAGTGTGAACAAACTGGCCCTGTCGAAAATGTGGTATGTAGCACAAATCATACCCACTGACAGGAAATACTTGGCCCAAGAGAAATAGCACAAAGGGTAGCCTATTTTGAAAGGTAATTTGGTTGAGGTCAACCAGGAATCAACTGATGAAATCGCTTCACGAAGTCGGCCTGGGTGTAATGGATGGTGAGGCGAAATGTTCAGACCTTACAGCGAAAAATCTCATTAATGGTCTCAAATTACCAGCTAGACCGTCGGACTTGCTAAAAGCTGCGTAGGATATCGCGATGGGAAATAGAGATGACGGAGGATACCAGAAAATGTAAATCGTGCCTTGCAAACTTAAACATCTGTTTTAGAAAAGACACCCAATGTCAGGTCCTATACGACAAAGAAAATATTAGAAACCGCTGGGAGCAAAATCCCACGCTCTCCAGCAAACCAGAAAAAGCACAGAGACTTAAACTGGAAGACAGTCTGATTAAATCCGGAAAAAGACCCTGTCTTACAGGGGCGGGAGGCGTGTTTCAACGGCTCGGTGAATCAAAATCGCTTGCAAATCCGACAAGAGTTAACTGCAGCCAGTGAATAAATGTCCATCCCACGCGTTAGCGAGAGAAAACTGCAACGGGAAGAAGATTTGGAGTTGGTAACCTCGCGATAGGCCATTGCTGACGCAGGCATCTAGAGCTTCACGTCTTCAATGGGCTGGCAATCATCAAACGTGGACAGTAGCTGACTGGCAGTACGTCCTCTGACGACTAATGTTTTTCCCTATTTTCAAATGACACATATCGATGAGTGCTCCAAGGCCAAATGAAGCATTACATTCTGAATGCGTGCAAGATTACGTGCTAGCCGGATGTGGATCTGTGATGTTTTTGGGGTTTTCTTAAAATCATTCATTCGTCCCTCTCACTGTGATGACGACTAACATCAATCAACAAGTTTATGTTAACATTCTGATCAATCAGGTGTTGCCTTTCAGTCAAAATCTGCCTGATGAGTATGGTGTTGACACCGCTATTTTTCGAGACGACAACACCAAAGTTCATCGGGTTGGAAGAACATGTGACTGGTTTTCTGAACACTCCACCAATCTATTACGACTGGCCTGTGAAATGACCTGACTTGAACCACAAAGAAAATTTGTGGGACATGTTGGAGCAGCGAGTAAAACACCGACGTCAGGATCCCCGCAATTTTGGTGGAATTTCGCGATAGACGCGACGTACCTGCATAGTATTGTGCACCCAAAACCTAAGCGAATCCAGGCTGTTGTTAAGTACAGAGGCGGAATTACACTGTATTAAACGATGCTTCCAATTATTTCCCTAGGGCTGACTAATTTTGGTCCAGAGAGTTTACAGTTTGTGAAGTTACTAATACAAGGTTCAATATAAAAGAAATGAGCAATACATTTTTTCAAGACTCCAAATACTGGTCTTTTATAGATGATGTATGGCGATGACGCAGTTGAACGCAATGCAATTAGTCGTTGGACAAACAGATTGTCTGATGAGGGCACGCCAGTACTCGGGGCCTCCCGCGCATCCCCTCTAGACCAGTTCTCCATAATTCCTGTCTGAAAATTATTTCTGAAAGAGCATCTTTACGTTTCCAACCTTCGGCAGCGTGCTTGGCTTTCATACGTGGAGTACATGCTGCGTCGTACTTGCGCACTTTTTGGACGTTGTCTCCAGAGGACGGCAGTAACAGTGCCAGTGGTCGCCAGTAGCAACAACATCCAGCTGCTGCCAGAGAAAATTTAGTGGAAGCTCCGGCATTTCAATAGAAAACCTAAGAAGCATGTATCAAAAAAGTAAAATTTCAAATAGAAGAAGTCAGCAACTACAACGATGGCGAGATATTCAGGTGAACAATAACTGGAACCTTATAGAATATTTAGCAAGAGAAACAATTACAGAAAGTAGAAGCATGATAAAAATTTCTACATTCAGGCTAGCTCATTGCATATTAACTAACAACGTGTACAAAACTTCTACAGCCCTTCCAAGCTTTCAGTAAATTGTTTGGATATTGTAAGAGATAAATCAGGAACATAAATTTACGGTAATAAAGAAGATGTAATGCCACATGTCTATAAAATTAGACGTACGTACAATGCCGCTAAAGTAACGTTACAAATTATTTACAGGGTTTTTTGGCAAAGAAGAGAATCCTCAAAATGGGGACGAAAATGTAATCATTTTTAACGAGCAGCGGACAGATGAGACTAAGACTAAACTTCTCTGGGCAGTCTATTGAATATTAACAAGAAGTACCAACAGGTCATTAGATTTTAGCAATGGAAGGAAGCAACATAATTTTGAAATCGGATATAGCACAATTCGTGAACAAAATCATATAAAGAAGAAGGAGTCTGAACTACAATTTCAACCACTATTCATTGTTTTTGAGAAATATTTACTCTTTCCCATCTGATAATGATTGCCCCTGATTTCCTGCTCATATTCTGGTTACACAGCGTCAGAAAAATCCATGTGTCGCAATTTGCCGGATTCGTGGAAATATTTACGTTTTATAGTGTTTGAATATTCCTGTTTGGATGAAACCGCGGAATTATACCGATTGCTGTTTAAGAGATAGCGGTTTTTCAAGAATTTGTGGCGAGTGACAACTTTGAAAATCGTAGCAGTCAGTCTGTAATTTGAAAAAATTCCTTTGCTCATTTTCAAGATAGACCTTGCTCTATTTGCATATGGATATTCATTATTTTCTGTTTTTCATCGCTATGGTTTCAAACGCGAGACTTTGCGATTGATATTACCGCGTTAATTTCTTTTTGTGGCGGAGAAAGTACGAGTGTAAAGCTTCAACTTTTGTTGGTTACATCGTATCTCGTGGTCGTGCGGTAGCGTTCTCGCTTCCCACGCTCGGGTTCCCGGGTTCGATTCCCGGCGGAGTCAGAGATTTTCTCTGCCTCGTGATGGCTGGGTGTTGTGTGCTGTCCTTAGGTTAGTTAGGTTTAAGTAGTTCTAAGTTCTAGGGGACTGATGACCATAGATGTTAAGTCCCATAGTGCTCAGAGCCATTTGAACCATCTCCATGTTCCTCAGTTAAGAGTTTGTAAAGTAATGTTATTAGTAGCTGCAATACATACGAGACTGTAGTGGAGTTAATTTGTCATAGCGGCACGCCACCACTGTTGCAAAGCTCGATAAGTGCCCATTCATCAGCGAAGAATGGCAACTTCATAGTCGAGTTCCAATACAGTATTATCACGTTAATTTGCTATTGGGAGTAGAGGGAAATTACATGCGAAATTGTTAGTGAACGCTCGATATACAAGCAGCTCTCAGTACTCGTAAATGAACAACGAAATGCATTGTACTTTTTAAAACACTAAATGAAAAATCAATTACATCGAATAAATTTTGTGGGAAAGAATCTGAATGAAGTAAAAGATACCTTAATCGCTTTCGCTAATGGCTGAGATCTCGCTGCTGCTACTGCAGTCATCAGCTTGTACCAGCAACGGTACTGTTGCTATGTCAAGACAGTGGGCTCTTTGTGGATAACTGTTTTCAAGTTCGTGTATATGTACAGCTGAATTCTTGTTCTCATTTTTCACTTAATCTTGATAAATGTTCACCTAAGTAGAATGGCATTGAACTCTCAGTGCTCCAAAGGGAACAACACGAGCTTAATTTCCATGTCCGCTAGAAGCAATACGCTTTCCAAATGGTGTTCTGTGACCATGAGTGCAGTCGTGTGTGGTCCAGTGGGCCAGTTGTGGTAAATTCCTCATAAGATGTGGCACTGGGTGGTAGATCTGTGTTACTGTTTTCCAGCTTCTCAGTCACTGAATCCTTTCTCCGTTTCATAGATGGTTTTCGTAATAATTTAGTATCATGTGATATGGAGCGCAGTTGAAAATAATCGCAGATCTGTTTGGTAATTTTTCTAGAACCCTCCAAAATCACTCTTCATAGTGTCTGGCATCCATCTCAGAATAGTTACCTGCACCTCCTTTTTGCCGGATAAAAAAAAAAGTAGCATTTAGCACGACCTCTTCTTTCCTCCCAATGTGACACATTATGATCTATTTTATAGAACAGGATGTTGTTTGAATTCCTACTTTCCAGCCAGTCAACACTAGTATGCTTCCTTGGTGGTAATTGTTTGTATCTTCTGACGCATAAGGAATTTTTCCTGCCATTTGAACTTTCCGGTATGATTTACCTCACACCAAGTCTCATCGATGTAATAAATAGTCCATACAGCGTTTCGCAAGTGTCTTATTTCCCGCAAGAAGTCGTCTCTTTTTCCTGCTACTAAGCTACTTTTTATCAGCCCAGGTTTTATGTTGAACTTTTTCGTGTTAGAAGCTGAATTTCCGAATTGTAAGTCTAAGGGTTGTTTCACACATATCAGGAAGGTCTTCCACAGCAGTCTTCAACTTTTCCAATACGGCTGCTACTGGTGCAAAACCCCTTTTCCTCAGAGAAGTCGTAGATTTCCCTTCCAACGACTCCCTGTGTAAACTCGCACAATACAAACTTTTGTCCCTTGCCGGAACATTTTTTTGGTAAAACAGAACATGAAGTTTATCTATTTTCTCTCAAAATTTGCTTCACTGTGATATCAGTAATAGCCAGACTTACAGAACTTCTATTTACTGGGTGTGATTAGGAACTGTTCATGTTCTATTCCTTTTCCGCCTCAAAGTAAGCAGGAACAGTCATGGCCATAGACTTCTTTCAACATCGTAAATGATTCATGGTTTCACACAATGACAAGTCAACTAATTGTGTCACGAGGGCTGTCTCACACGAGTATACGACAACCAATGGGAGCAAGATTATTTCCTATCTGACTGGAGGCCGCGATATAAACACTACTGCAATGAGGAATGAAGTGGAAATTCTATTCCAGAGTTTCAGCGTAGTAGCATACGCAAACACGGAGCGTATAAAGACGCCTTAATAATAAATTAAAAGTGTTGTTGTAATAGCACTTCATGTAGATATATGTGCATAAAAGATAATATAGTGAGAAAAGCTACAACAGAGCATGCATTTACACGTTTAGTCTTGTTAATATGCATCACCACCAGGCGAACTGCTGGAATCTACATCAGAGGTGAGAGTATCTCCAGGAGTGCCAAGAGGAAGTGTGGTAGGACCTCTCTATATACATAAATGATCTAATGGACATGGTGAGCGCCACTTTGCGGCTGTTTGCTGAGGATGCTGTGGTGTACGGTAAGGTGTTGTCGTTGAGTGAGTGTAGGAGGACACAAGATGACTTAGGCAAAGTTTGTAGTTGGTATGGTGAATGGCTGGTAGCTCAAAATTCAGAAATATGTATAGTAATGCAGACGAGTAGGAAAAACAATCTCGTAAGGTTGGAATTCACTGTTGGGAATGTGTTGCTGCTCACAGTCAGAACGCTGAAACGATTAGGCGTATCGTTGCAAAGCGATATGAAATGGAAGAAGCGTATATAGACTGCAGTAGGGAACGCGAACAATCGACTTCGGTTTATTGTGAAAGTTTTAGGAAACTGTGATTCATCTGCAAAGAAGACCGCTTATAGAACACCAGTGCGTCCCACTATTGAATACTTCTCTGGTGTTTGGAATCCCCAACAGGTCGGAATGAAGGAAGACGTCGAAGCAGTCCAGAGGCAGAACGCTAGATTTGTTACCGGTCGACTGGAAGGACATGCAAGTATTACGGTGATGTTTTGGCAACTCAAATGGAAATCCCTGGACTGAATTGTTTTTAAGGAACACTGATGGCCTAATTTAGGGAACCGACATTTGAAGCTGACTGCCGAATGATTCTAGTGCCGCCAATGTACAGTTCTAGTAAAGACCACAAATATAAAGTAAGATAAATTACAGGTCGTATGGATGCATGTAAATAGTCGTTTTTCCGTCGCTCCGTTTGCCAGTGGTACGGGATAGGAAATGTCTAGTAGTGTACTAGGTATTCCCCGCCACGCACCGTACGATGGTATGTGAAGTATATACGTAGATGTAAAAGTAAATGTATATCTACCATTATTAGTATGAAAGGAGCGGTTGTATCTTTATACTATGCAAAGGACATTTTTCTCCGAATTATGGTCAGACTTTTATGACTCCTCAAAGTTGAAACCCTTGAAGAAATGTTCAGAAAAGCACGATTTCTCTTAAACATTACCATGTATGTCGACCGCTTTTCAACACCAATTAAAAGCAGACATTTCCACGATTTCGGCACGGTACAACATACCGATGTTCGTCATGAAATGTAACCAGAAGATGAAACTCAGCAGTTAATCATTACGAAATGGATAGTAAGTTCAAATACACTGCTGCGCAAAGCGTAAGGACGAGATAGATAAAGTAACATAACAAATTAATTACTCTTTGGAAATGAAAGGAAGTGTGAGAGTATTTGTCAGCTTTCTTCCAATCGTGCACGGTGGAATGACCACACAAAACAGGTAGTGGGAAAAGCAGACACCAGCTTCAGATCCATCGGAAGAATCTTAAGGAAATATAACTCATCCACGAAAGAATTGGCTTATAAGACGCTCGTTCGCCCGATCTTGAGTACTGTTCATCGATCTGGGATCCCTATCAGGTAGGACTGATAGAGGAGATAGAGAAGAGCCGAAAATCCTAAGAAATTTTGGTCTTATGTCAAAACAGTAGGTAGATCAAAACAAAATGTCCAGACACTCTGCGACCAAAATGGTACTGAAACAGAGGATGACAGACTAAAGGCCGAAATACTAAATGTCTTTTTCCAAAGCTGTTTCACAGAGGAAGACTGCACTGTAGTTCCTTCTCTAGATTGTCGTACAGATGACAAAATGGTAGATATCGAAATAGACGACAGAGGGATAGAGAAACAATTACAATCGCTCAAAAGAGGAAAGGCCGCTGTACCTGATGGGATACCAGTTCGATTTTACACAGAGTACGCGAAGGAATTTGCCCCTCTTCTTGCAGCGGTGTACCGTAGGTCTCTAGGAGAGCGTAGCGTTTCAAAGGATTAGAAAAGGACACAGGTCATCCCCGTTTTCAGGAAGGGACGTCGAACAGATGTGCAGAACTATAGACCTATATCTCTAACGTCGATCAGTTGTAGAATTTTGGAACACGTATTATGTTCGAGTATAATGACTCTTCTGGAGACTAGAAATCTACTCTGTAGATATCAGCATGGGTTTCGAAAAAGACGGTCGTGTGAAACCCTGCTCGCGCTATTCGTCCACGAGACTCAGAGGGCCATAGACAGGGGTTCACAGGTAGATGCCGTGTTTCTTGACTTCCGCAAGGCGTTCGATACAGTTCCCCACAGTCGTTTAATGAACAAAGTAAGAGCATATGGACTACCAGACCAATTGTGTGATTGGATTGAAGAGTTCCTAGATAACACAACGCAGCATGTCATTCTCAATGGAGAGAAGTCTTCCGAAGTAAGAGTGATTTCAGGTGTGCCGCAGGGGAGTGTCATATGACCGTTGCTATTCACAATATACATAAATGACGTTGTGGATGACATCGGAAGTTCACTGAGGCTTTTTGCAGATGATGCTGTGGTGTATCGAGAGGTTGTAACAATGGAAAATTGTACTGAAATGCAGGAGGATCTGCAGCGAATTGACGCATGGTGCAGGGAATGGCAATTGAATCTCAATGTAGACAAGTGTAATGTGCTGCGAATACATAGAAAGATGGATCCCTTATCATTTAGCTACAAAATAGCAGGTCAGCAACTGGAAGCAGTTAATTCCATAAATTAGCTGGGAGTACGCATTAGGAGTGATTTAAAATGGAATGATCATATAAAGTTGACCGTCGGTAAAGCTGATGCCAGACTGAGATTCATTAGAAGAATCCTAGGGAAATGCAATCCGAAAACAAAGGAAGTAGGTTACAGTACACTTGTTCGCCCACTGCTTGAATACTGCTCAGCAGTGTGGGATCCGTACCAGATAGGGTTGATAGAAGAGATAGAGAAGACCCAACGGAGAGCAGCGCGCTTCGTTACAGGATCATTTAGTAACCGCAAAAGCGTTACGGAGATGATAGATAAACTCCAGTGGAAGACTCTGCGGGAGAGACGCTCAGTAGCTCGGTACGGGCTTTTGTTAAAGTTTCGAGAACATACCTTCACCGAAGAGTCAAACAGTATATTGCTCCCTCCTACGTATATCTCGCGAAGAGACCATGAGGATAAAATCAGAGAGATTAGAGCCGACACAGTAGCATACCGACAATCCTTCTTTCTAAGAAAATACGAGACTGGAATAGAAGGGAGAACCGATAGAGGTACTCAGGGTACCCTCCGCCACACACCGTCAGGTGGCTTGCGGAGTATGGATGTAGATGTAGATGTAGATGAAGAGCGGCGCGTTGCGTCACGGGGTCGTTTAGCTGGCGAGAGAGCGTTACGGACATGCTAAACAAACTCCACTCCCAGACGTTACAAGAGAGGCGTTGTGCAACACGGAGGAGGAGGGAGGAGGAGAGCAGTGTTTAACGTCCCGTCGACAACGAGGTCATTAGAGACGGAGCGCAAGCTCGGGTGAGGGAAGGATGGGGAAGAAAATCGGCCGTGCCCTTTCAAAGGAACCATCCCGGCATTTGCCTGAAGCGATTTAGGAAAATCACGGAAAACCTAAATCAGGATGGCCGGAGACGGGATTGAACCGTCGTCCTCCCGAATGCGAGTCCAGTGTGGTAACCACTGCGCTACCTCGCTCGGTGTGCAACACGGAGAGATTTACTATTGAAATTTCGGGACAGCATTTTTCAGGAGGAGTCGGACAACGTATTATCTCTCTCCCCCCCCCCCCCCCCCCATACGTTTCGCGTATTGATCACGAGGAGCAAATTCGAGAAATTAGAACCAATACAGAGGCTTGCTGACAATCTTTCTTCCTACGCACTATTCGCGAGTTGAAGAGGGTTGGAGGCATCAGATAGTGGTACCGAAAGTACCCTCCGCCACACACCATTAGGTGGCTTGCGGAGTATGACGTAGATGTAGATGTACAGAAAGTTCAACATCACATGATCTGAGATCAGCCGTACTATAGGGCCGAATGGGGCTGGCATCACAACACGAAGGAACTGAAAGAACAGGAAAAGAGAGTGTGTGTCAATCTGTTAGCAGTTGCGGCGCATCGTGGTGGCGTTAGTAATTACAAACACTGCCCGGAGACAACATTTGACTGACAGAACACGGGGAAGAATAATCGGCAGTGTGGTAGAAGGACGGCGTGTGAGAAGTATAGTTCAGAAGTTTGGTACGGTTCAAAAAAATGGCTCTGAGCACTATGGGACTCAACATCTTAGGTCATAAGTCCCCTAGAGCTTAGAACTACTTAAACCTAACTAACCTAAGGACATCACACACACCCATGCCCGAGGCAGGATTCGAACCTGCGACCGTAGCACTCCCGCGGTTCCGGACTGCAGCGCCAGAACCGCTAGACCACCGCGGCCGGCGGTACGGCTCACATCACTGCTTTTCGTGCATGGGGAATGTTCCGAACCGCAGGCACCACTGCATGAAGGAAAGCAGGTGGTCGACTACGGACATCTACAGCAGCAAGTGCCCACTAGATATTGCAGCCGATAACAAGGGACCAACAACAAATACTTTTAACTGCAACTGTATTTAACATGACTGCAAGACGCGCGGTCTCACGCTCCACAGCGGAACGCCTGCATGCGTTTGATTTCTTTACCCAAATACCAGAGCACTGTGTTCCGTTCATACCTGCGCATCCGGGGCACCGTTTGCGACGGTGTAACATCATAGGGGCTGGAGTAAAGAGGAGTCAGGTTGCCTGCTCTTCTCGAATGAGAGCAGATTACCCTCAGACGGGGTATTACAGGTATTACAGTATAGGGAGGCGTAGACTTTCGTGGTCGTGCTGACTTCCAAATCTTTGAACACGGTGCGCTCACTGGTAAACAGTACAGTGACTATGTAGTCCTCCTCCATGTGCCAGTTTTCAGGGATGCATCCGGCCCTAACTTCATCTTTACGTATGACAACGCACGACCGAATCAAAGAGCACAGGTTGGAACGAGAGGATATTCGGAGATTGGACTGGGCTGCCCGTTCCTCGAACTTAAATACAATCACGTACGTATGGGATGTGCTGGGGAGACGAGATGCAGCTTGTACACACGCACCAACGACCATCCAGCAGTGTGGAATGGAAATCCCTGCCATAAGAAGTCGTTACCAAACTCGTAGACAGCTTGGGGACACGTTGCAGAGGATACCATGCTATCTGCGGTGGTCACACACCCTATTAAGAACGACGTCTTTCCTGAGAGCCATGAAAAAAATGCAATGAATTCATTGTAATTATTGTCTTTGAATTAATCTCTTGTCGTGTGATTCAGTAGTTATTTTGATTATCTTCTATACTATAATCTAGCTGTTCCTTATATGTATGGTCCCAGTTTCATCGAGATATGTTAGTTGGCAGTGATACCTCACGCAAAAGTTACTTTCGTCCTTAGGGTTTGCACACTAGTGTGTAATTTGTACTCAGAACTCTTGATAAACTGGTCGTTGGCGCTATCAGTGTTATTACAAATGGTTCAAATGGCTCTGAGCACTATGCGACTTAACTTCTGAGGTCATCAGTCGCCTGGAACTTAAAACTAGTTAAACCTAAGTAACCTAAGGACATCACACACATCCATGTCCTAGGCAGGATTCGAACCTGTGACCGTAGCGGTCGCTGGGCTCCAGACTGTAGCGCCTAGAACCGCACGGTCACTCTGGCCGGCAGTGTTATTACACTAGATAATATATTCACCAGCTGTGATTACACTTCATCAGCGTAGTGAGAGATGCAGGACTGAAAGAGAAGTGGAGCAAGGAGATTCCGCACCACGGAAACTACTTCCAACAGTCCTAAAGGTAGTTCACATATCCTTCAACTGCGAACACGAAGGAAGAATATGTTTTCTTTGAACGTACGTATACAACCTCAACTTTTTGATGATGCAACATTGTTGATTGAGAGTTGTCTCATTTACGAAATGTTAGACGACTCCCGCCAACACGTTCAACTTATGTGGAATGTTGTTGGCTTCTAGTACAGTTATTTGCTTTATAGCCGGCCGCTGGTGGCCGAGCGGTTCTAGGCACTTCAGTCTGGAACCGCGCGACCGCTACGGTCGCAGGTTCGAATCCTGCCTCTGCATGGATGTGTGTAATGTCCTTAGGTTAGCTAGGTTTAAGTAGTTCTAAGTTCTAGGGGACTGATGACCTTAGATGTTGAGTTCCATAGTGCTCAGAGCCATTTGAACTATTTGCTTTATATCCTAATGTTCTCTCATAATTTATCCAGAGGTTACTGATTTTGTATGTGAAATGCTATGGAATTTTCTTTTTCTGTTATGGAATGTGAGAGTGCAAACAATTAAATAACTGGCTATCAAAACTGTTACATTATATACATCTGTTTAAAAACGAAAGCAAAATACATTGGTAATACTTATTCTTACCTTCTAGATAAAAATCATTGTTATACAATTAATCTGTGGTAGCTATTCATTAGAACGATCGTTTATATTAATGAAGAAATGCAACGAATATTCCGGACGTACGTGTATTACATCACGTTAGGATTTCCAACCGTATAATAAAATTCGTCTCTAGAGACGCAAGTGACGTTATGTGTTCTCTTGAATGAGATGAAATGAATATTCCTGTTTGATGTTAGGTTATGAATTTCGTAAGTCAGACGCGAAAAAGACGAGCGAAACAGTAGAATAGATGAATATTGTTAATTTATCCACTTTTTCTTCTTATGGCAGGGAATTCCATTCCACACTGCTGGATGGTCGTCGGTGCGTTGTCCATGGGGAGAGGTATTGCCAGAAGTTTGGCGTTCTCAGCACTCACTTGAGCTGTGGGTCTTGGAATATCGATATCCCATCCCCCTATCCCCAAACACCACGTGATCAAAATCTATTAATTCCCATCTTAACGTCATAATCACACCGGAAACGTTTTCGCATGAAATACTTGAGGACAAATGACAGTTTTACCAGCGAACTATCCTTTTGTGCCTTATGTACGCGATACTACCGTCATCTGTATACGAGCATGTCGTTATCCCATGACTTTTGTTACTTCAATGTGCAACGTAACTGAAGAAACAGGATCTTATGCTCCTGATGGTGTATTAAATACATTACTCATAAGTTATTTCCTTAGTGTAAGCACTATATTAATTAAAATCAAAAGATCACATTCTTACATGTTGTGTTGATTGATAGGTTCCGACAGAGCCTTGACTAGTAATTCGATACATCGTGAAATAGGATGAGAAACGTTCAGTATTTGGAGATATTATAGTACATCAAATGAGTATAAATTTGGATGTACCTTACTAGAGTCAGTTGTTTCTTATTTAATAAATTCGAAAACATATTTTTAAATTCATTTATGTTGTGTGTGACTACCGTATAGCTGAATGTCGGTTTGTTGAATGTATCATTTAACGTTTCCTGCAAAATAGAATTATTCAGGCCATTTCATATTTAAAACGGAATGGAGTTTAACGCTAAAGTTAACTGCACAGTTGACACAGTTGCGTCAGACTTGTAAGTCGCAGTAATATTTAAAATATACGAACGTGGACAAGTAACCCTATCTAGTAATCCGCCTGGCGGATTTGTGTCGAAGTTCGGAGGATCGGCCAGTCTGTGGATGGTTTTTAGGCGTTTTTCCATCTGCCTCGGCGAATGCAGGCTGGTTCCCCTTATTCCGCCTCAGTTACACTATGTCGGCGATTGCTGCGCAAACAAGTCTCCACATACGCGTACACCACCATTACTCTACCACGCAAACATAGGGGTTACATTCGTCTGGTGTGAGACGCTTCCTGGGGCGTCCACCGGGGACCGAACCGCACAATAACCCTGGATTCGGTGTGGGGCGGCGGAGGGGTGAAGTGGACTGCGGTAGTCGTCGTGGGGTTGTGAACCACTGCGGCTGCGGGTTAACATACAACACGATACAACTCTATTTACTGCTACATCGGAAAAAGTCACTATTAAGCCTAGATGACACCACAGTTCACCACAGTGTTGATGTTCACAAATGTCATCTGAGATATGTATCACTATTTGTGCCTACAAATTCCACTGAAACGACTAATGCGGTCGTATTAATTTTGGGCTACCATGTTGATTAGGCATGTATATTAACACATTAAAAATTTTGTCAGTTGTGTGAACCAAACAAATATCTGCATTTGTCATTTCATGAAACCTCCACTTGGCTACTTTCCTTCGATCTGACTGCACCAACACCCATAAAAACCACATCGACAATATCTTTATTAAGTACAAAGATCAAGCACGCCATGATTCTTAGGTAAAATATATGAATGTTTTGAAAAATTTAATAACAGAGTGATTATTAAAACAATATTAATTTTTGATGCTTTCGCACTATGATTTTTCTTTTGTAAAATTACAACATTTATAGTGGTGCTACATTCCGTAAATACTCTGTGCTCTTTTTTTATGTTCCCTAATTCAGTTGCTCTAATCTGTCAAACTTACATATTCATATCTCGTCTTGTAGTGTCCCTTTCGCGTTGTTTAGTAATAGCGCGTGTGAAGTGTGTATAAAAATATTGAATAACACTAAACAGACCAGACAAAGTCAATTGTGCAAAAAAGTATAAAATTATTTACAAAAAATATAACATCGATACTACGGTAGGGAAAGTCAATAACGGTGATAAACAATATCGCAGTAAAGAACAGGGTGAAATAAAACGTTTATGTCTTTGAGGAACTATAGAAGATGGACTAGCAGATGTTCTTTTTGTTCTTTCGACCAAACGATAAAAAAGGTGTGTATCAGGTTATTGATGGAAATATATGTGTAAAAGTGAGTTCACGGTATTATTTCAAGAACATGCCAGCCACTAATTGCAATGTATTAATTGAAAAGAGAGAGTAATTAGTATTTTTCAGCTATCAAGAAGACGAAAGCAGTGATCGCTGACTGGCAACAATTGGCAGCCATTACGCGCGGACTTAATATTAACTTTTCTTACAGCTTTCCAAAAGAGCAGAAGTGATAAAATCATTTTAAAACATTATTTAATTTAAATCTGAATAGTTCCATGAGTTAATTTTGTCAGAGATCAAATAATTTTAGAGATATCATTTGTCGTAGATGTGTGAGCTTTGGCCTTGACTGTATTTAGATGAAAACAAGTTATGATAATCTTATAGGGTGCCTGCTGCTCATTTTAATTGAAAACAAACATTTATTTTGGCCTCTTATAAGATACTCTGCTTCTAACGGTCGCATCTACGTAAATAAAATAATTAATGCTAACCTCTTATTTTACGTAGTACCAAAAAGCATAAAACCAATATAGAATATTAAAAGAGAACCGTTTAGTGTCTTGAGAACCCCTTTGCAGTTAATGTAATAGTATTTTAAGACTCTAGCATAGCTGTGAAAACTGAAACATTTTTAGTCAGTGTTGAAACGCTCTGTCCCATATTTCTGGTAACTGACAACACACTGTTGTTTTGAGTTATCTCTTTCTTATATCTAAAGGTGACCTGAAGAGCATTGTGTTTATCTTATTTGCACACCAATGTATCTCCAAATACAATAGTAAATATATTGCCTCATCTTTTGTTGCTTGATCCTCTATCAAAAGTTTAGATAATATCATTACATGAGATTATATCAGAAAGGAATATATTTAAGAGTGATTAAACAGGAAATGTAATCTCGTTCATTAGTGAACACATAAACAGTCTGAGTCATTTCGGCGCTTTGCGTAAAATATTTATCCAGCCGCTTAAGACGCTGTAACTATTTTCTGACACAGATGAATTTTAAGAAACTTATCTTTTTAATTACGTAGTCCCGTGTTAAGGATATGTTAACCAACTTCTCCATTACAAATTGAGACTTCTGCTGTGAGTATCAGAGAGCCAAGAGAAAATTTCATCCGCATTTTACTCTCCAGAACCCGACCACTCTGATAGAAATTGTTACATTTATAAATCAGGATTTGCCGGCTTTGACTATTAAGTCCGTGGTCCAGAACATTGAGCACATAGTTTTCATCGATATCTTAGGAAGCTTTAACATGCACCGATCAGCTTATTACCAAAGATGTTTCAATTGCTATCATCTTAACATTGAGGACACAGTACCTGTTTACACGTATCACGTGACTGCTCTCTGACAGTAAAAATAGTTATTTTTTATTCGTACCTTCACTTTGTACCGGAAGTATTAGTTTTAAGATTTTGCATTCATGATCTGTATATGAAATGTGTGGCGTTTCAAACCCGTATTGCATTAGAAGAAGTACGCACTAAGTGACGTCGTGGAGTTCGCTCAATAGTAAGAGTTACTGGTAGTAGAAAATGACTGCCTGAAAATAACAGTCTAATATTCAGTTCCAACTTGAGCAATTATACAATTACAAATGCTCCTAGATTCCTCAAAACAAAAGAACCAAAGAAATCCATACAGCTGGCTAAAATTTGTTAAGGTACGAATTCGAAATTAGCTAAAGCTTAGCTAGAAACCTACAGTCAGCAAACACGAAGTCATTCATTGCACTTTCTGAGATGCCACGTCACTACACAAGTGACGTTTAAGTTGCCTAAAAGTCAAAAATGGAGCAGAATGCACGACATTTACCCCTGTTAGCAAATAAAAGAAATACTGGGTCGCATCCCTGTTTTCGGAAATTCTTGTTTCGCTGTTCACCTACCGGGGCGGCTGATTTGCTAATCCGTAAGATTTGCAGCAGTCGACTAAGTTGCTATCTTTAGCGCCTGCAATTAGTCCTCCTCCTTCTCCTCCCCTTCCGTCCTATCTCCCGAGGAACAAAGCCCCCATAATGTGTTTGTTGCAAGACGGATGGGAAACATAAACGCGACCACAGGTCGTTTACCTGAGTAAACAATGCACGCGAAGGCACTTAGCCGTGCGAGCGTGCGTATGCGTGCGTTGTGGTGGACTGGGAGGGGGACGAAGGGGTAGAAAGAGGGGTGGAGCGTGAACTGAACGTGTCGGCGAACCACACGTTCAGTTCACGCTGAGTGACAGTCCTGTTGATTTCAGATACGAACGTTCTAGAGGGTTTCGTCGTTTATTTTCAAATATGTATTATAACACAAAGGAAGTACAAACATGGGCTGTGACCAAGCACTGATTGAAATCAATAGGGGCAGTTAAAAATTTGTGCCTGACCGGGAATCGAATCCGTGTCTCCTGCTTATTAGGCAGATGTTCTGACCACTGGCCATCTGGACACAGTGGACATTGCAGATACACGGAGGACATTGCAGATGCACAGACTGCCCTATCGCACCTCACATTAGACCCAAATTCTCAACTTATCCACAAATGACCCTTGCCCATCACTTGCGGAATTTCGTCGTTTCCCGTTTGTGTTAAGAGCTCTAGCCTTGTGGTTCTACGGACCTAGTGAAATGTTTCTTTTTCTTCTTATGGACGTCAACACCTTGCACCTTACGACACCAAATGAAGCCTCTAAAGCATGTTCAATGTACCAACGGCCGCCGCCTGCATTGCAACTGTTGATGATATTTTGCTGCACTCTCTGGTGTATCCTGTGGTCTGGTGGTCAATGAGCAGAGAGACGAGGCTCTATCAATCGGTTTCTCTTTAGTTTCTACATTATCGTTGTGTCTGCCGGACAGAACTTCTGATTCAGAGCCAACGACAAGGAAATGAGTCATTCGAACTGGGATGTAGACCAGTCCTGATGAAACTACATCCGCATGAAGGTAACAAAAGGCATAGCCTGCTGTAATTGCGAATGAGCGAGGTGGTCCACTGGTTCACTGGTTAAAGACATGCAAAAAAATTAATATTTATCTCTGGCAATGGACACACTTGCCCCAGAATTAAATTAGAATGATTCCAATCCCACACTCTGTTGTCCGGAGACTTTCCATGGAAATCAAGCGAACTGGAAGTAACCTACCGAAGATTCCCAATTGGGACTCATTCTCCCCCATTGGTCTGCTTTAGGGCGAAGTCCTCCGACAGTGCACACTGCACTCACAAGACGGGAGTAAATAAACGATGGACTAGTTTTCGGGAGGACGACGATCCATATAGTCTGACCATTGAGATTTAGATATTCCGTGATTTCTCTGAATGGTTTAAGAAGGATGCTGCAACAGTTCTTTTTGAAGTTTACGTCTGACAACTTTTCCATCTTTCCTCAGTGCAAGCTTCTTTTGTTCCGGCTCTTATGACCTCGTCGCCGACGGGACATTATAAACTAATCTTACTTCTTTCCTTTACAAATAATTGCGACAACACATCACTCGCACCCACGAAATGTATTTTGACAGACACACACAAACACACAAGCTCGAACGAGCGCGTGATCCCTGCTTTTTGAGACAATACAGAGTAAAGAAAAAAATGCCACACTTGGATTTCTCATCCTACAAACAAAAGTTTGTCTAGCAAAACCTTTCCCCGCCAGTGGTTTTAATGCAAATGCGAATTAAAGGTCGAGTCCCTGGCAACGTTGTAACCGCGTGCAGCGTTGCTAAAGAATAGTTACAATGGACTCTACAGTCCGGAGCTGCCCCATTAGCTCAATGAGACGAGTCGGAAGGATATGCAAACTCGTCGATGTTCCAGTCGCGTTCACGGCAAACTTTATTTTAGTGAAAGCATCAAACTGCGTTCAATTTATTCGTTCGCATTGCGGTATCCAATTTACTTCTGTTACCGGTATTTAATCATTTAGACCCAACATTTTCTTACACACATAAACGACTGCTTTCTTTCGTCCACGCATAAACAAACTCAACTGAAAATAACAGTTGATGCAGTAACATCGTGGTGTATCCAATGAGGTACAGAAAACACAATGGGTAGGTTGCATTAGACTGCACATTATGTTACGTACAATAATTCCATTATACATGTTTAGCGTCTAGGCTTATCTTTGCAGAGCCTGTACGTACACGTACAAGCAACGTTCATTTTAGGCAAGATATCCAAAGTGACCACCTTGCATTTGCAAGCACTTCGCCATCCACTGGATCATACTTTTCTGGACCCTATGAAACACTCCTGCATCCACAATTGCCGAAGCTGCTAGCACGCGAGCTCTTAGGTCGTGTAATACTGTAAACTTGTCCCCCCCCCCCCCCCAAACAAAAATCACATCTATTAAAGTCTGGGAAACGTAGAGGGACCTCCGCAACCACTCCATATCCCTGGAAACGCTTCCACATATTTCCGCTGCTAGCAAACCCCAAGTGGAACTTTTTGTAATGGGGCAGGCAAGGAATTGCTAAGAAACGTAGGCTACAGGGGTGTAGTCAACTTTTCCGGCAATAGGTCAGGACTCCAAAGCACTCCTCCCTCGATTCCAGGCCACAGGTTTATACCAAAGCCACCCTCAAACCCACGTGCAATGGTGACATGTGGGATGTGTTCCGACCAGAAAATGACTGCTGTGGAAGTTGAAAATATCTTCACCAGTAGGGCTAGGTTTGTTGGTCCATATTACTCATAAAGGTTAGTCACTTTCCACATGGTGCAAAAGCCATTCACAAAACTGTACTCGTCAAATACGTTCTTCTTGCTGCTGGTTTTGAGTTACCGTGAAATGATATGGATGCAGTTTTTCAATGTGCAACGCTTCAAGAACCATTCTTCGAGATATCTGGAAGCGCCTTGCAATATCACTGGTAGTTCACCTAGTTGATTGATGAACGGTTTCAAGACTAGCTTCCTCTATTTGTGGAGTACGTCAAGTCCTTGGACAACTACTGTACATTACTTGTGGACAAAGAGTACCGGTTTCCCGAAGGCGTTCCTGCAGTCGAAGAAAAATATTCTTATCGTGCCGCATACGAACGAGCAGCAGAAGCAACTTTGTTATCTGATGCACGCAGGACCAAAAGCATATTGACATATTTATCGTCTCCGTACTCCATCGGGAAGCCGCTCCACATGTACTTGTACATGCCTGGTTAGGGAACACATGCTTGAAGTTTAATGGATTCTGCTGTCATGTGATAGGCTATTGTAATTTGAGAACAGATGTCCTGCTTATAGATGACATGAACTAGGGAACTGGAATCAAAAAAATAAAAATGGTACCAGGCGAGGATTCGAATCGTAGCTCTATGGTGGATATTTTTTTATTAAATCGCAAGTGTAGAGCCTTAACCAGTTTTTTTAATTGACACAAAACATCATTCTGTTTACATGTTCACATATCATTTCAAGGGATGGACGTCTCTCAAAGCTTTTACTTAAACTAGTGACGAAGTTTTTAGTCATCTGCCGGAAATTTCATTATCCTTCTTCAGAGTTACAGCAACTCTTGATCAGGAACAAAAGAAAATAATAAAACTGCCTTTATGTTACAGTTTACAGAATGAGCTGAATTGCTTTTTTTGCTGTATGTAAGCTGTCCGATATAACAATATGCCCTACTGACGTAAAACTAATACTGTAATGAAGTAGGCTGGCCTGGTGGCCGAGCGGTTCTAGGCACTACAGTCTGGAACCGCGCGACGGCTGCGTTCGCAGGTTCGAATCCTGCCTCGGGCTTGGATGTATATGATGTCCTTAGGTTAGTTAGGTTTAAGTAGTTCTAACTTCTAGCGTATTGATGACCTCAGAAGTTAAGTCCCATAGTGCTCAGAGCCATTTGAACCATGTGTAATGAGGTAATATACTTTGGAAAGTTAAACATATTCCATAAACTGAAAAACACAATAAAATTATATTAAAAGAAATACTTCTCTAACTTTACTTCAAATTTAATGAATATCATTCACGTATTATAGCATATCCTGTTACACATATAACAGTTAAGTAAAGTTAAATCCCAGTGACGAGCACTTCATTGTCATACCAAAATTAGCATTTCTATGTTCCTTGAAAACTGTATAAACTTAACACTATTCTCACATGACATGAAGAAAGAAACACACAGCATAATGGAGAATTTGATTTCCAATCGACGCGCTGCTGTTCTATCCGGGTATGTCATCATGTATGCATATGGTAATACCCTACTCTTATCTTAAGTTTATTCTTTCATCACATCGATAATTTAACTTCTACTGTGGACGTTGTGGCTATGCGGGGATTCTAGGAACGCACGCCATAGGAAGTTAGAGGAATGTTGTCGGTATATCGGATTGCTCACGGTCTTCAGATGTCGTTCATGTAAAAAGGTCCGAGAGTCCATCACATTCAACGGACCATCTCTGAATAATTAGAGCAGGCTGTGGCTAAGCCATGTCTCCGCAATATCCTTTCTATCAGGAGTGCTAGTTCTGCAAGGTTCGCAGGAGAGCTTCTGCTAAGTTTGGAAGGTAGGAGACGAGGTACTGGCAGAAGTAAAGCTGTGAGGACGTGGCGTGAGTCGCGCTTGGGTAGCTCAGTTGGTAGAGCACGTGCCCGCGAAAGGCAAAGGTCCCGAGTTCGAGTCTCGGTCCGGCACACAGTTTTAATCTGCCATGAAATTTCAAATAGAGCACTGTCTGGCCTCGAAGCCACGTTACTGCATTCATTTTAGTATTTGGATAGCATGTCCTGTCCGGGAATAATACAATGCCCAGGTCAATGTTGTGGTGTCCCATTCGAAGAAAGAAATAGATCATTTGTGTCGCCAAATGCCATATTCTACCGATGGGTCACATATGAGGCGGTGTTCATCGCTTTTTCTTCTTGACAACTGAACTGCTCACATATACCTACACACCAGATCTGCCACCTAGTGGTACTGCGATGATAACTCTGGCTTCTCAGAGACAATAACAGACTACTTGAGATCGCCTCTACGTTTCATAGAAAGATCTGGGAGATACAGAAGTCCTGTCATGGTGGTAAGTTGTTATGGGACCAAGCTGCTGAGGTTACCGGCCCCTAGGCTTACTTTCTACTTAATCTAACTTAAACTAACTTACGCTAAGGACAACACACACACACCAATGCCCGAGAGAGGACTCGAACTTCCGAGCCGCACGAACCGTGGCAAGAGGACCCTACACCGCGCGGCTGCCACGCACCACATTCCCGTCATGACTGGCATGGGTGCATTCAGGTCGCGATGACAATAGAGCTACTTGAATGAGTAATTGTGGCATTATCATCTTCAGTGTTACACTCTAATTTTAAGCTATTTAGGTATACAGAAAATAATAGTACTATAATAAATATTCAAAAAGTGAAAGTTAAAAAAATTAATCTTAAAATAAGAGTCATTTCCAGGGTCTGAAACCTCGACAACGACAGTGACTGCGTTATGCTGACCCGATACCCAACCATGCAGAGTCCACAAGAGGTCAGTTGTCGGAGGATGTCATGGGGGCTGGTCGACAAACGCATGGTCTTCAGTGGCTGATCTCAAAATTTAGTTTAGCTTGATAACAAGGTCCAGCTAGGTAATTTTCAACAATTCCTAGCCAAATATTGATAGAAAACCGTTGTTCGTCATATGAGCCAAGCTTGGCATAAATATATTCATCTCTCCCGACGTTTCCCAGCAGTCGAAAATACCGTTGCGATGGAAAGAAGCTCCTTCGAAAATATTTTTCGATTATAAGAGGCTTCATCCCTGAGCAACATAAAGTGTAGGAAGCACAGCGGATCAAAACTGCGTTTAATAAACTGACAAAACTGAACACTGCGTTCGAAGTGTTTTGGTCTCATGTCTTGCACACGTTGTGTTGGAGTGTAATTGCTGCTCCACCATCACACTCTACGATGCATTATTGTAAGTGTGAGGTTCACGATCACAGGCTGAGTATGTTTGCCAGAAACCGTCCGTTTGAAATAGAGTGTTCTTTGCCTTTTTGCTACGAGATTTAGCTGTGGAACACAGTAGACGCAACCCGTTGCAAGAACCTAATCACTTTCAAGTGATTGTGTTCATGCAGATATTTTATAAGGAAACTGATGTTTCAAACTAATGCAGAATGTGGCCCAAAATGTTACACGGAAGGGAAATACACGTGCATTATTACTGCAAAGAGCACAAGACCTTCATTATTACTGGAAAGAGCATAAGACCTCCAGTACGTAACATCGCAATACTTAAAAGAACAAAAATTATAAAGAAGAGGAATATCATTGTTCCCAGAATTCACGTTACATTTCACATACTTCTACTGAAACTAATGCTGATATTCACCAATGAAGGTTATGATATTCCCACATTGACTTTGGAATACTGCAACATTGCGAGTTAACATACGTAAGTTCTGCAATCAAGAAATAAGTGTCAAACATAAACTTGGCTTGCTACCCGAGGAAACTTCCAATGAACGTTCAGCTAGCTTTTTCTGGTTGCCAAAGCTAAATGACTTAAAGACGGATTATATATGACATGCGTATTTTACCACATAATGGCACAAAATACCACAAACGTGATACGAATTTTGCTCAGATACCGAAGTAAATGATTAATACACAAAAAACAGTAAGTATATGCACAGAAAAATAAAAGGAAAATGTCACTGGAGAAAGTACAAAAATTTGTAACATCTGTAAATGGCAAGTGATTGAAATAAATGGGAAAAATCAATCGTTAACACGTAGATTTTGCATTGAGCTGACCAAAGCTATGGAATAGCAAATGCACGTACACATATGGTGAAAATATGATGTACAGGCGTGGACAAAACGAGAGAGATCCCTCGCCCTTTCGTTATGCTGACCCGCACGGCTTTAAAGTCTGCTACACAGCATAACAGGCAAGGCGACGAAGCGCTACCAACTTACTATGCACAGGCGCGAAATTGACAAAACTGTCTTGTCTGAACTTTTTAGCCCGTTTTCAATAATTTGTAAGACTATATTAATGCTGATTAGTGTGTTAAACACAACACGAAAATATAAGACAGAAATGAAAGAAGAAACGCTAATTCGTATGAACTGTACCAATAAAAATGAATTTCAACTTATCGAGATATCATAACTGTTTTAGTAAGACAAAGAACCCCAGATCGTTACGAATTAGCAAAATATTATCCACATTCGGCCGCGAAACGGTCTGTGTCAACGTTCAGACGAGTCATACTGGATTACCGTTGCTGACTTACCATGAAAGTGTGAAAATTTAGCAATGAGTGAAGATTCATAACGAAATTCAGTTAAAAATCATTCAGTGCCACTCTTAAGTCAATCCCATTATTGACAGAAGCGGAAAATGTAGGCAGTAACATGTATGAAATTCTACAAGAGTGTCAATATGACATCCACAGGGCGCCAGTACAGAATAAAGGTAGCGATAAAACGTATTGGGGGAGCGAGAATTTCTTAAAATTGCTTTACTGATATTCTACCTGCCTCCATCGAGATTAAAACCGAAAACAAACCAGACCTTTCTTTCACTACGCTAGCAGACAACCCAGGCAAACAGCCCTATATTATTACCCCAGACATGAATAAGCCGGCAATTTCGCAATGAAAATGGCAAAATGATCTGCAGTATCTGTTGCATAGAGCTTTCTGGACTCCAAAACATGAATTTTCTACCTTTATGTCACCGCTTATGTGACAATCATTCAGAATGTTTATCGAAATAACAAAATACTGTTATTAGCGAGTAAAATGGTTCAAATGGCTCTGAGCACTATGGTACTTAAACATCTATGGTCATCAGTCCCCTAGAATTTAGAACTACTTAAACCTAAATAACCGAAGGACATCACACAACACCCAGTGATCACGGGGAACCCGGGCGTCGGAAGCGAGAGCGCTACCGCACGACAACGAGCTGCGGACATTAGCGAGTAAATTTAGTAGAATAGTTCTGCACCACCCCAGGAAATAAACGGCTACATAGCTGCCAAACGTATTCTACACTGTTTCTAGTTCTCCACTAGACTCGCCACAGCCAGAAAACGTTCATTAGCCGAAGTGTTTCTTAAGTTAGTTAGCAATGGGAATGTTCGCACTTCTAAAACGCGGTGGCATTAATACTGGGATGTGAATTACCACGTATATAGGCAATTGGATTGTATTTGCATTCCTGTTAACGTGATTGGGATCGAAAGCGTAGCTACGATTAATATGCTGATGTATCGACTGCAACTAGAACATTTCGAATAAAGAGTAGGGGCTGTTATTTATGCGGCCCTCATCTTCAGTAACTGTCGTAGCTGTTTTCATTGTTAACATTTCGTCACCTAAACCGGTAAAAACCCTACTAGTCTCACTTTCTTGACCGTCTATCGGTCTACCCAACCCTTAAAACCCATTTATCTCGAGAACGGGTAGACATAATAAGCGGAAATGTATCGCACTTGTTGCGGTAACCGGACCCTTGGTGGTGTAAAAAAAGTGAGCTTCTATGTCAAAACAATCTAAAGATACGGCCGTTAATGTAAAGAAAATTTACGCGAAAGGTCAAAAAATGGCTTAAACAACTATGCGATCAAACTGCTTAGGTCATCAGTCCCCTAGACCTAGCTAGCCTAAGGACATCACAGACATCTATGCTCGAGGTAGGATTCCAAACTGCGATTGAAACAGCCGTGCGGTTCGTGACTGAAGCGTATGGATCCGCTCGGCCACCGCACCCGGCGAAACCCTATTCACCTCATGTATAATGATAATACATACTGTCTAGTGAGCATAAACTGTATTCGCCAGCAATTCAGATCGTTTAATCACGGAACATTTAGGGAGCTACATCGAAACTTCGTTCGAAGTCGTCTGCAATATCCATTTATAAACACCCTAAGGAACGTCGTATGCGATATCCACTTCTGAAGACGCTGGCAGATACTGTAGTACCATAACAAGTAGGTAAGAATTTATTGTTATTCGTCCATGCATGACACTTAATTTCAGTATCATTTTAACGCGCCTAGGTGTTTGTATACGACTGAAAATAATGAACAAAAAGTAAATAAACAGCAAACAACTTCGATGTTCATATCGAATGTAACTCACATGTCGCAATTACAACATAATTTCGTTGTTACATGTACGTGAGTACATCTACAGCATTTCTTTGCAATCCAGACTTACGTGCCTGGCAGAAGGTTTGGGCTATTTCTCTACCGGCCCACTCATTAACAGTGTGCGGGGAAAAGGACCACTTAAATCTTTTCTTACGAGCCTTGAATTACATTATTACTATGGTTTCTTCCTGTGTAAGTTTCCGAGGATATAATGTTTTGGCATTCAGAACAGATGTTGCTGATTGAAATTTCGTGAAAAGATCTCGCGGCAACGAAAAACGCTTTTTTTTTCATGAATGTTACCCCAACTCGATTATCAAATCTGGGACTCTCTCTCCCCTATTTCGTGACATTACAAATCGTGCTACCGTTCCTTGGACGTCTTTGCGTGTACAGTCAAGGATATTATAGCAGTGGACGGACAAACGTAGTGTAGGCAGTATTTTTAGTTGGCCTCTTGCGTATTCTTTGTGTGCGGCCAATAAAACGCAGTCTTCCGTTTGCCTTCCCCACAAAAGTATGTTTTCGATCGTTCCAGTTTAAGTTTTACTGGGTACTGAGATGAATTGACAGTGCTTCGACTTGTGTTTTGTCATGTAACCGAAAGTTAATTATTGTTGATGGGTGCAGCTTTCGTGTTTAATGTATTCCTCATTCAACAGAGTACACTCCTCGTACACCACACATAACTGTTTCAAAATATTAAATTGTTACTGAAGTTACCAAGTTGCAGTGGTCATTTAAACTAGCCGTTTTGAAACAAACGAAAATGTTCTAGCGAAATGTAGCAACTAAGAAGCGGAGTATCCAAATAAACAAACATTTCCGGTTCAAGTAGTTGCAGTACGTCTACTCACAGTAACGTAAATTAGGAGCAAAGTCCATTAGTAGATCGTTATCAGGAAAACCAGCTCTCATAATGCAAAGTGCCATAACAAGAAATAAAGTTTCCAAACATGTCAATGAGTAGTCGAGGAAAGTGGACGCATTCTGTCTACTGAATCGCAACGCACGCCACTTACGAGGGAAAACGCCAAGTGTCATACCCCGATCTTGCTGAAACTTCGCTCAGTGAAGGAGCGGACAAAATATCTGCTTACACGCTGCCGCTTCTGAGAAAACGATGGTCAAAGTTTTCAATGCGCTGTTGCTATAGTGTAGATACCTCTTAGCGGGTAAGGATTCGACTGAAGCGGTGGCTCTGCGGCTACCATCGCGACTTCAGAACTTTGCGCTGCGAGTTCGAAAGCCGGTTTTTCCTTCCCCCCCTCCCCACCATCACTCTCTCAATTATCAACGAATGTTTATTCCAATTTATGTTGAAACAATGTTGTCGTTATTCGTCAGTTTATTTATTGTGTAAAGAAAGAAGTTAAAAAGGGAACACGTAGTGCGTGGTGGGGCGATCACTCTGTCGTAGAAATAATTATAGCCAAGATCGCTTAAATACTGTTTACTGGATAACCGGTTTCAACACAAAATGGTTCAAATGGCTCTGAGCACTATTGGACTTAACATCTATGGTCATCAGTCCCCTAGAACTTAGAACTACTTAAACCTAACTCACCTAAGGACAGCACACAACACCCAGCCATCACGAGGCAGAGAAAATCCCTGACCCCGCCGGGAATCGAACCCGGGAACCCGGGCGTGGGAAGCGAGAACGCTACCGCACGACCACGTGATGCGGGGGGTTTCAACACTCTAAAGATGCCATCATCGGATCTGAGTATATTCACAGTCATAAACCATTTGGATATAACGGTACATTAGGCAGACCAGATGATTTTAGATCAGATTGTCTCATTCGTTTATTTTTTTTAATTCATTAATTACACATAAAGTTAATTGGTGAATAACGACAACATTATTTCAACATAAATTAGAAAAAAACATTCGTAGGTAATTCGGATAGAGAGGCAGGAAAAAATAATAATAAGAAAACCCAATATGGTCTCGAACACGGGAATCAAAGTTAAGAAGGAACGACGGTAGCCACTGAGCCACCGCTGCAATTGCGTTCTCGGCTGCAGAAGATATCTACACTATAGCAACAGCGCGTTGATAACTTTGACCGTCGTTTTCTCCGAAACGGTCGAGTGTCTGCAGATAAGTCGAACCACATGTTCGCTTATTTTGTCCTCTCCTTCACTGAGCAAAGTTTCCGGACAATCAGCCTATGACACCTGGCGAGTTCCCCTGGTCAGTCGAGTCGCTTCGTACGCCCGGCGAGAACTATGTATGCCTCGGAGTAAACTGCGCCACTTGTAAACACGGCGAGCGAGGATAAACACGTTTTCCTTCTTATAAGGCAACCTTCTACAGCTAAAATTCACGAAGTGTTCTTCAGGTTGCCTCAGATATTTCAGATTCTAAGTTGCTCCACTATGTAATGACACGGGTACGGGTTTGCGATCTCTCGTTTATGCCATCGATTTTCGTGTTACACAGACTTGGCCACTGCGTTGTGGCTGCCGTCGTGGAGGAGACAGTCTGTTTCCCGCTAGCGCTGTTTCCGCAGCAGATATTAACCGCGACGAATCATTCAGTCAACGCTAAATGGCCCATCTGGCTGAGGCAGGCAAGGGCGCTATAATAGCACTCCATGCAGAGGCATCTTCAAATGGCTATATAGCAAGAACTTGGGTCTTCAGAAGTCGACGGCAGCCAGGTGGATTAGACGAAAGGAAGAGAGTGGTAACCTGAATAGAAGGCCTCATGGCCAACAGCAGCTCAGGATCAGCAGATACGCCGTTTCAGTGAGAACCACCCATTTGTCAACGCACGACAAATTCAGCAAACTTTGGGTCTCAATGTTAGCAGTAAGACCGTCACTCGTCGTCTAAGGAAAGGTGGACTGAGAGCAAGAAGCGCTGCTGTGAAAGAGACATTGACTGTTTCCCACAGAGAACCCCGCCTTGCTTTTGCTGCTGAAAATGTCAACAAACCTCTCCAGTTTTGGAGGCGAGTGATTTTCACGGACGAAAAAGTTTTCTCTACGGCATCAATCGGAAAAGTAGTTGTTTACCGGCCTAAAGGTGCTAGGTATATTCGAAAATATATTTACAGTTGCCGAAGGAGTGGCAGGGAGTCGGTAACGGTGTGGGTATGGATATCGGCCGAAGGGTGTGGGCTCCTGTGGGAAGTGGAAGGAAGATTCGATGCGCGCAATTACATATCAGTTCTGGAGAACGTGATGTTGCCGTTTGTGACAGCAAGATTAGGCGATGATCAGATCACGTTCCAACAAGATCGCTCGCCTATTCATATGGCACAAGTGGTTAAGAGGTGGTTCAACGACCACCTACAGGAGCTGACATGAATCCCATTGAGAATATTTGGGCAGAAATGGTCAGAGTAATACGAGAAAAGGGGCAGTCACCGTCGACTCGCCGACAGCTTTCTGATGTGATTCATGACGCTTGGAATGAGTTACTTGAACCTCCTAGTTATGTGGCTCGAGTTGTGGGCTCGATGCCCAAGAGACTTCGAGCTGTTGTGGAAGCCGAAGGAGGCTATACGCGATACTAAGCAGCATCAGCAGAGGTGTTTTTTTTTTCAGCCCTTCACCAATCAGCTGCAACAGATGTTTCAAGTTTTTTTTACAGACGTATATTTTATATAATTTTAAGGAAACGCAGTAAGTGGAATGTGTACAAACAAATTAATTCACAGCAAGATATGTAATATTTAATTTACTAAGAGAAGAAATACTCACCTTATATATTCATGCAGTTTCTAAAAAATACATGAGATACGTGTATATGCAAGAGGGGTACAAAACAATTCAGCACAAATGAAAAATATTGGGGAGAAGCTCGCCGATGAAGGCGTAATTGGAGAACAAAGGTTGGGCTAGAAGGAGAGGTAAGGAGAGAAAAATCAAATACCCAATAGACTTTGAGTCGTTGTCGCAGCAGAGGGCGGTTGGTATATGCGATTCGGAGCAACAGTAGAAGATAGTTTTTTTTACTGATTTTTGAGGCTTTATTTTGTGACGGCTAAACAGTGCTTCATCATGAGACCCACTATTTGGCCACATGTGGCTAAACATCAGAGGTGTAAAAAATTTTGAGAGGTGCCGAAGTTCTCTGGAACAGTAACGTGTTTTAGACATGAAGATGATTTTTAGTTCATTTCATTTTAACCATTCACACTACGATTTGACATTCAAATCTTTGATTTCATTTTATTATATGTATCTTTTCTTCAGTGGAAGTGAAAGGTAGTAAGTTTCAAGATACGTAGAATAACTGGAAGTTTTCAATTTGTGGAATAGCGTATTTAACAATTAATATTTTCAACAAATCTGTAGTTATAGGACATATTAAGAAGCAAGTCAAAAATGGCATTGTGGAAAGATCAGGTTGGTCTCTAAAGGGCAACGACGGTCAAATAGCAAATACGAAACTATGGGTAACAACTTTTGTTGAAGGTGAGGAGCCATTATCGATATGCCACTATTCTGTAATTGTATTTCTGAAGTTTATCGTCAATCCTAGGACTGAAACCGACACTCTGTTTTACGTAAAGAATATAACCTTCAAAATTTATTTAGCAGCACAGAATATTAAATCATAGTTTATAGATCTGGGACCTAATCCAACTGCCTTTCATTTTATTCTCACGGATGACATTGAGACAGTAAATAACAAGAGAAATAACAAAACTCTCAGAATCCATATAGAGAATTCAAGTGTCCAGTGGATTCAAAAGTTTGCTATCATAGCGAATAATTGCTTTTACTGACTCCTTCATGCCTACGTTTTCTGTCAGACAATGTTTGAAGCTAGGACTAGCAAGGTAAACAATTTTTCCACAAATTGTCAAATTGGAAGTCGAAGAGCCAGTCACATAAATTACGATGACAACAAACGTTTTTCAAGTAAACTGATCACAGGAGGCTTCCAACGCATTTATTGTGAGTTACATGCACAGTATGTAAACTGGCAACGCCACCAACACACAATACCACTAACAAGAGAACCTCCCCATCGCACCCCCTTCAGATTTAGTTAAAAGTTAGCACAGTGGATAGGCCTTGAAAAACTGAACACAGATCAATCGAGAAAACAGGAAGAAGTTGTGTGGAACTATGAAAAAAATAAGCAAAATATACAAACTGAGTAGTCCATGCGCAAGATAGGCATAATCAAGGATAGTGTGAGCTCAGGAGCGCCGTGATCCCGTGGTTAGCGTGAGTAGCTGCGGAACGAGAGGTCGTTGGTTCAAGTCTTCCTTGGAGTGAATAATTTTTTTATTTTCAGACAATTATTATCTGTCCGTCCGTCCGTCCGATGTGAGGTAACTGCGCCGTAGTATGGGGACGCTACACCTAAACAAATTAATTTAAAGGACATAAAAATATCGAGTGAATTTACTAACATAATTGTGAACCACTCACGAACGTAAATCGATGGTCACATAGTTGTCAAAAGTATTCTACAGTATTGCCATTGTCCATTAGACTAGCAGCATGGAGAAAACGTTCGCTCAGCTGTGCTGAGATATCTTGGACTGACGAAGTTCGCGCTTCGAAGACGGCACAGCATCGTCTGCCACCACTTCATGCGAAACGAAACATCTCAAGTGTACGCCAATGTGTTGCATTCACATATCTGTGTGGAGCTAAAGTGTGGTTATGGATAATAAGTATGCTCGGGTTGCGAATCTAACATCATAAAGAGAGGGAAATGAATTAGTGATTCCTTCGTCTTCGGTAACATCAAATATATTTTAGTTATTCTATCTTAAATGAAGTGCACAGAAAATCATTCACCAGAAGTAAATAACTTTCTAGCAACATCAGATGTTATTAACAGCTTGCCGGCGCGGGTTAGCCGTGCGCTCAACGGCGTCATATCGCGGATCGCGCAGCTGCTTGCGCCATCAGTTCGAATCCTTCCGCGGGCATGGATGTTTGTTAGGTTAGGTTGGTTTAAGTAGTTCTAGGTCTAGGGGCTGATGAGCTAAGCAGTTTGGTCGCATACTTCTTGGAGCCAATTTTTGACCTTTCACGTAAATTTTCTTAACATACACGGCCGTATCTTTAGATTGCGTTGACATTGAATCTCACTTTTTTTACACCAAAAAGGGACCGGTTACCGCTACAAGTGCGATACATTTCCGCTTATTATGTCTACCCGTTCTCGAGGTAAATGGGTTTTAAGGGTTGAGTAGACCGATAGACGGTCAAGAAAGTGAGACTAGTAGGGTTTTTACCGGTTTAGGTGACGAAATGTTAACAACGAAAACAGCTACGACAGTTACTGAAGATGTGGGACGCATAAATAACTGCCCCTACTCCTTATTCGAAACGTTCTAGTTGCAGTCGATACATCAGTATATTAATCGTAGCTACGCTTTCGATTCAAATCACGTTTACAGGAAAGCAGATACAATCCATTTGCCCATATACGTGGTAATTCACATCCCAGTATTAATGCCACCGCGTTTTAAAAGTGCGAACATTCCCACTGCTAGCTAGCTTAAGAAACACTTCGGTTAATGAACGTTTTCTGGCTGTGGCGAGTCTAGTGGAGAATTAGAAACAGTGTAGAATACGTTTGGCAGCAATGTAGCCGTTTATTTCCTGGGGTGGTGCAGAACTATCCTACTAAATTTACTCGCTAATAACAGTATTTTGTTATTTCGATAAACATCCCGAGTGATTGTCACATAAGCGGTGACATAAAGGTAGAAAATTCATGTTTTTGAGTCCAGAAAGCTCTATGCAACAGATACTGCAGGTCATTTTGCCATTTTCATTGCGAAATTGCCGGCTTATTCATGTCTGGAGTAATATCAGAGGGCTGTTTGCCTGGGTTGTCTGCTAGCGTAGTGAAAGGAAGGTCTGGTTTGTTTTCGTTTCTAATCTCGATGGAGGCAGGTAGAATATCAGTAAACCAATTTTAAGAAAATCTCGCGCCCCCAATGGTGTATCGCTACCTTTATTCTGTACTGGCGCCCTGTGGATGTCATATTGACACTCTTATAGAATTTCATACGTGTTACTGCCTACTTTTTCCGCTTCTGTCAATAATGGGATTGACTTAAGAGTGGCATTGAATGATTTTTAACTGAATTTCGTTATGAATCTCCACCCATTACTAAATTTGCACACTTCCATGGTAGGTCAGCAACGGTAATCCTGTATGATCCGTCTGAACGTTGACACAGACCGTTTCGCGGCCGAATGTGGATAATATTTTGCTAATTCGTAACGATCTGGGGTTCTTTGTCTTACTAAAACAGTTATGTTATCTCGATAAGTTGAAATTCATTTTTATTGGTACAGTTCATACGAATTAACGTTTCTTCTTTCATTTCTGTCTTATATTTACGTGTTGTGTTTAACACACTAATCAGCATTAATATAGTCTTACAAATTATTGAAAACAGTCTAAAAAAGTTCAGATTCGTCGCCTTGCCTGTTATGCTGTGTAGCAGACTTTAAAGCCGTGCGGATCAGCATAACGAAAAGGCGAGGGGTCTCTCTGGTTTTTTCCACGACTGTACATAAGGTATAAAACGTCAGTGCATTGATGGAGCTATCATTTGTCATTTATACCCAGGTGATACATGTGAAAAGGTTTAAGACGCGATTATGGCCGCACGACGGGAATTAAGAGATTCTGAACACGGGATGGTAGTTGCAGCTAGGTACATGGGACATTTTATTTCGGAAATCGATAGGGAATTCAGTATTCCGAGAACCAGTATAAAGAGTGTGTCGAGAATACAAACTCTGAGACATTACCTCTCACCACGGACAACGCAGTGGCCGGCTGCCTTCACTTAACGACCGCGAGCAGCGGCATTTGCGTAAGAACAGAACAGCTAAATTTGGTGTCAATGGGCTGTAGCAGCCGATGATTGATACGAGCGCCTTCTCTAACACCCCTGCATCGCCTGCAGTGCCTCTTCTGGACTCACGATGTTATCAATTGGCCCTAGACCAATCAAAAATCGTAGCGTGGGCAGACGAGTCTCGATTTCAGTTGGAAAGGGGTTGTAGTAGGTTTCGAGTGGTGACAGAGCCCATGAAGCCATGGACTCATTATGTCAACAAGGCACTGGGTAAATGGTGGTGGCTCCATGATGGTTTGGGCTGTGTTTACATGGAAAGGACTGGATCCTCTGGTCCAAACGAATCAACCACTGACTAAAAATGGTTACCGCCTACTTGGTGAGCACTTAAAGCCACTCATGGACTTTATGTTCTCAAGAAACGATGAAACTTTTTTGGATGAAACGCTTCATGCCACCGTGCCACAATTGCTGCTGACTGGTTTGAAGAACATTCTGAACAATGCGAGCGAAGGATGTGGCAACCCATCGAACTTTTATAGGATATAATTCAGAGCCCCCCCCCCCCCCTCCCATGAGCCGTGGACCTTGCCGTTGGTGGGGAGACTTGCGTGCCTCAGCGACACAGATAGCAACCACACAGGTGCAACCACAACGGAGGGGTATCTGTTGAGAGGCCAGACACACGCGTGGTTCCTGACGAGGGGCAGCAGCCTTTTCAGTAGTTGCAGGGGCAACAGTCTGGATGACTGACTGATCTGCACTTGTAACACTAACCAAAACGGCCTTGCTGTGCTGGTACTGCGAACGGTTGAAAGTAAGGGGAAACTACAGCCGTAATTTTTCCCGAGGGTATGCAGCTTTACTGTATGGTTAATGATGATGGCGGTTTCTTGGGTAAAATATTCCGGAGGTAAAATAGTCCCCCATTCGGATCTCCGGGCGGGGACTGCTCAAGAGGACGTCGTTATCAGGAGAAAGAAAACTGGCATTCTACGGATCGGAGCGTGGAATGTCAGATCCCTTAATCGTGCAGGTAGGTTAGAAAATTTAAAAAGAGAAATGGGTAGGTTAAAGTTAGATATAGTGGGAATTAGTGAAGTTCGGTGGCAGGAGGAACAAGACTTTTGGTCAGGCGAATACAGGGTTATAAATACAAAGTCAAATAGGGGTAATGCAGGAGTAGGTTTAATAATGAATAAAAAAAAGGCTTGCGGGTAAGCTACTACAAACAGCATAGTGAACGCATTATTGTGGCCAAGATAGACACGAAGCCCACGCCTACTACAGTAGTACAAGTTTATATGCCAACTAGCTCTGCAGATGACAAAGAAATTGAAGAAATGTGTGATGAAATAAAAGAAATTATGTAGATAGTGAAGGGAGACGAAAATTTAATAGTCATGGGTGACTGGAATTCGGTAGTAGGAAAAGGGAGAGAAGGAAACGTAGTAGGTTAATATGGATTGGGGCTAAGAAATGAAAGAGGAAGCCGCCTGGTAGAATTTTACACAGAGCACAACTTAATCATAGCTAACACTTGGTTCAAGAATTATAAAAGAAGGCTGTATACATGGAAGAAGCCTGGAGATACTGACTGATTTCAGATAGATTATATAATGGTAAGACAGAGATTTAGAAACCAAGTTTTAAATTGTAAGACATTTCTAGGGGAAGATGTGGACTCTGACTACAATCTATTCGTTATGAACTGTTATTAAAACTGAACAAACTGCAAAATGGTGGGAATTTGAGGAGATGGGACCTGGATAAACTGACAAAACCAGAGGTTGTACAGAGGTTCAGGGTGAGCGTAAGGGAACAAATGGCAGGAATGGGGGAAAGATATACAATAGAAGAAGAATGGGTAGCTTTGAGGGATGAAGTAGTGAAGGCAGCAGAGGATCAAGTAGGTAAAAAGACGAGGGCTATTAGGAATCCTTGGGTAACAGAAGAAATATTGAATTTAATTGATGAAAGGAGAAAATATAAAAATGCAGTAAATGAAGCATGCGAAAAGGAATACAAACGTCTCAAACATGAGATCGACAGGAAGTGCAAACTGGCTAAGCAGGGATGGCTAGAGGATAAATGTAAGTATGTAGAGGCTTATCTCACTAGGGGTAAGATAGATACTGCCTACAGAAAAATCAAAGAGACCTTTGGAGAAAAGAGAACCACTTGTATGAATATCGAGAGCTCGGATGGAAACCCAGTTCTATCAAAGAAGGGAAAGCAGAAAGGTGGAAGGAGTATATAGAGGGTCTATACAAGGGCGATGTACTTGAGGACAATATTATGGAAATGGAAGAGGAGGTAGATGAAGATGAAATGGGAGATATGATACTGTGTGAAGAGTTTGACAGAGCACTGAAAGACCTGAGTCGATACAAGACCCCGGGAGTAGGCAACATTCCATTAGAACTACTGACGGCCGCGGGAGAGCCAGTCCTAACAAAACTCTACCATCTGGTGAGCAAGATGTATGAGCCAGGCGAAATACTCTCAGACTTCAAGAAGAATATAATAATTCCAATCCCAAAGAAAGCAGGTGTTGAGAGATGTGAAAATTACCGAACTATCAATTTAATAAGTCACGGCTGCAAAATACTATCGCGAATTCTTTATAGACGAATGGAAAAACTAGTAGAAGCCGACCTTGGGGTAGATCAGTTTGGATTCCGTAGAAATATGGGAACACGTGAGGCAATACTGACCCTACGACTTATCTTAGAAGCTAGATTAAGGAAAGGCAAACCTACGTATCTAGCGTTTGTAGACTTAGGGAAAGCTTTTGACAATGTTGACTGGAATACTCTCTTTCAAATTCTGAAGGTGGCAGGTGTAAAATATAGGAAGAAATAAGCTATTTACAGTTTGTATAGAAACCAAATGGCAGTTATAAGAGTTGAGGGGCATGAAAGGGAAGCAGTGGTTGGGGAGGGAGTGAGACAGGGTTGTAGCCTCTCCCCGATGTTATTCAATCTGTATGTTGAGCAAGCAGTGAAGGAAACAAAAGAAAAATTCGGAGTAGGTATTAAAATCCATGGAGAAGAAATAAAAACCTTGAAGTTCGCCGATGACATTGTAATTCTGTCAGAGACAGCAAAGTGAGGAGAAGTTGAATGGAATGGATAGTGTCTTGAAGGGAGGATATAAGATGAACATCAACAAAAGCAAAACGAGGATAGTGGAATATAGTCAAATTAAGTTGGGTGATGTTGAGGGTATTAGATTAGGAAATGAAACACTTAAAGTAGTAAAGGAAGTTTTGCTATTTGGGGAGCAAAATAACTGATGATGGTCGAAGTAGAGAGGATATAAAATGTAGACTGGCAATGGGAAGGAATGCGTTTCTGAAGAAGAGAAATTTGTTAACATCAAGTATAGATTAGAGTGTCAGGAAGTCATTGTTGAAAGTATTTGTTTGGAGTGTAGCCATGTATGGAAGTAAAACATGGACGATAAATAGTTTAGACAAGAAGAGAATAGAAGCTTTCGTAATGTGGTGCTATAGAAGAATGCTGAAGATTAGATGGGTAGATCACATAACTAATGAGGAGGTGATGAATAGAATTGGGGAGAAGAGAAGTTTGTGGCACAACTTGACTAGAAGAAGGGATCGGTTGGTAGAACATGTTCTGAGGCATCAAGGGATCACCAATTTAATATTGGAGGGCAGCGTGGAGGGTAAAAATCGTAGAGGGAGACCAAGAGATGAATACACCAAGCAGATTCAGAAGGATGTAGGTTGCAGTAAGTACTGGGAGATGAAGAAGCTTGCGCAGGATAGATTAGCATGGAGAGCTGCGACAAACCAGTCTCAGGACTGAAGACCACAACAACAACAACAATTGAGAGGTCAGTTCGTTCAACACTTTCGCAGCTATGAAAGGCTGTAGAGGTAGCAGGGCTCATTATTTCTGCAGAGTATTTGCTACGACTTGTTGAGAGCTACCCCCCCTCCTTCCCCCCAACACCACGACGAGATGCTACACTTCAGCAGGCAAAAGTATGTCAGACTTGGTATTGTGAAATATGCCTTGACCTTTGTCACCTCAGTTTACTAATAAAAATATTTAACGGCGAAATTAGCTAGCATACCTGCAAAGTTTTATTTTGACATTATCAAAAATGATTTAAAAGATCTCGGAACAAAAGTGAGACAGATATCAACAATTACTCAGTGAACTAATTACACACCTTTTCTTTTTTAAATCTGATATCAGACCAGTTTCTGGATGACTAATTTTAACAGTCGAGACGCTCGATTCTTAATTATCAGAAATATCGTGTCATCATTCCTCCCCACCCCCTCTTTGTTTTGAGTCATCAGTGTGAAATTACTCTCCTGTGTCAATCTCTTCATCTCGTAGTAGTGCTTCAGAACAACATCCTCAGTTATTTTCTGGATGTATTCCACTGTCTATCTTCCTCTATAATTTCTACCCTCTGCAGCTTCCTCTAGTACCATAGAAGTTATTCCCTGATGTCCTACCATCCTGTACTTTCTTCTTGTCAGTGTTTTCCACATATTCTTTTCGTCACCCATTCATCAGAGAACCTCCTCATTCCTTACGTTATCAGTCCATCTAATTTTCAACATTCTTTTGAGCACCACATTTCATATGCTTCGAGTTCCTTCTTTTTCCACTTTTCCCATAGTCTATTCTTGACTACTTTACAATACTGTGCTCCAAACGTACGTTCTCAGAAATTTCTTCCTGAAAATAAACTCTATGTTTGGTATGTTGCTATTCTGTACCTTCTTCTTGTCAGTGTTTTCCATGTATTCCTTTCCTCACAGATTCTACAGTGAACTTCCTCATTCCTCACGTTATCAGTCCACCTAACGTTCTTTTATAGCACCATATCTCTCACGGGTCGGGTCTCTTCTTTTTCCATATTCTAATAGTCCATTTTTCACTACCATACAATGCTTTCATCCAAATGTACATTTTCAAAAATTTCTTCTTCAAAATAAGGTTTGTGTTTGATTCTAGCAGACTTCTCTAGCCCAGGAATACTCTTTATGCCAGGGCTAGTCTGCTATTGATGTCCTCCTTGTTCCGTCCGTCATGGGTTATTTTGGTGCCTAGGTAACAGAATTCCTTAATTTCATCTACTTCGTGATCCAGAATTTTGATTTTAAGTTTCTCGTTGTTCTCATTTCTGCTACTTCTCATTGTTATCATCTTTCTATGATGTGCTCTCAGTCCATCTTTTGCACTCATTAGACTGTTCATTCCATCCAGCAGATCCTGTAATTCTTCTTCAACTTCAGTGAGGATACCAGTGTCATCAGCGTTTCTTAACGCTCACGTTAGTACACTAAAAACCACATCTCAGTAAAGTGGTACGTGTTAGAAACTGCAGCTGAGGCTGCCTCCTTGGAGTAGCCACCTGCGTCACGTTGCAGCAGGAAATACGCTATTTATGAGGAGAGATGCAGAAACTAAAGAGTTTTCAGTTCCAAGGACAGTGGGTACAAACTTGTCTCAAAAAGAACTTTGTTCGAGAGCACAAGATCACTTCGGCATACAAAACCACTATGAACTACTAGAATGCGAAGAAGCTATTAATGCTACATTAAAACATGTTAAATCCCTGAAGCCTTATATGCAGCATAAAGTCTGAATCTTGTGAGAATAGAATTACGAATGAAGTTAGAGGCTGGAACGAAAGACTATCAGGAGGATACTGGGATCTAGAAGCAAAGGAGAGGAGGAACATAGCTGACGAGGCAATCAAGAACTAGAGATCCAGATCGAGAGAATCCCAAATACCTTCTGATCTTTGGACACGTCCCTAGAATGGACCTGAGGAAAACGACACATCCGATAATTCAGTTTCTTGCGAAAACGACCAGCAAAGTACGTTGTTTCACAGAGGCATTTAGAGATCAAAAAAAATTGGTAATGTATGCAACAGAGTTTTATAGGAGGCTAAATTTCAAATAATCAATTAAGGTTGTCATAGGTTTCCAGGACAGAATGAGACCGAGAACCAAAACGGCATGACGAATGAAGAAAGTTGCTAAGTATGAGAATAAATGTATGTTGGAAAAGGATAAAAAGTAGAATATCCCAAGCTGATCACAGTTAATATGAGCCTCACATGGCCAAAATGGAAAGAAGTGGGAGTGTTAGCTTCACATGGCTAAGTGTATGTCGGAAGGGCGTCTGGTATGTGCGAGAGCATGCTGAAAAATAATGCTTCCGAATTTTTTTACACGAAAACTTTTAAACTTTTTAAATAAAACATATATTATTAACATTCATATTTATTCTTTATTTCTTCATATTTATAGCCTTCTGTTGCTAGAGGGCTCCGAATTATAGAGTGTAAGATGACGGTTTGCAAAGTAACAATGTCGGTGTGTGAGTAACCGCGTACTGCAATCGGGTTTCGCGTTCTACCAGTTCGTTCACACACTGAGCTTGACAATTCCAGACCACACATGAGCGCTGCAACATCTGCAATAATCCGACGCCTTTAGTTCACTATTCTCGACTAGTTTTTCAACAGTTTACAAAACTCAAAGAATATCTTTGAAGACTTATCTGTTATAGTGATGAAGCAGTGTAAGCAGAGGTGAGGTTGTGGCTCCGTTTTCATTGCCAAACTGACTATGTTGAGAAATAAATTCGTTGAATAAAAAAGAAGTGGAATGTTAACAATTTTTGTTTTTGCCCTCGTATAATGAAGAAAGTAATTGTGGAAAGCAGGAGAAGTTAATGAAGAGCAACCAAAATGTGTGAGAACGGAATAAAAGAAATACTACAGGAGAATAGACTATCACTAAGGCAGGCAGTAATCTTTCACCGCAGACAGAAAGAGAAGCAGATACATTGTATCATCTACATTGGAGAACAAATTACCCAGTTTAGTTAGAGTATCTGGTAACGCTTGAGTAAAATACCTTTTGTGTAAACAAGATACTACTTGCTTTTCTGGAACTAGCGCATCATCGTAATCATACGAGTCAACAGTGCACTTATATAGACGCTGGGACACCCAGCCCAGTAGCTCTTGGCGGTGGCTTCACTTAACAATGACTAACTACAGCCAACACTGCTCTCCTATAATGGGCTAAGGCCGAAACTATAATAGCAACATAAAATAAAGAACTTTGTATAATCGAATGGCGGAGATATCATTCGAACATGGTGTCTAAATATAAGTTTTCAAAATAAAATGTGAACCTATTACTGATTTAACCATAGGTAATTGAAATCGGAAATACCGTCTTGGGCAAAAAAAAAAAAAAAAAAATCCGAATCATCGTATCCCCAGACCAGGAAAACCACGAGACGTGATATATTTCCCTAAATCTCATATTTGCTTAAACTTGGCAGCACAAGAGTCGAAACAACTGTGTCCAGTGCACAGGCGTGGCCCTTTAGCACTTCCAAGGGACGGTCCACACGCTGGCCGAAGGGAGCGACCGCGCAAGATTTATTCCGCGTCCATGCCCACCGTAGCCATCTGACGACTCTGTGAATGGGGATGAATGGGCGCACGCTACATCGGTTTCAGAAAGGGGTGGGCGCTACAAATGTCGGAGGGGGCGCAAGTCTGACACTCGTACTTAATTGGTAACAAATGCGCTAATTACAACATCCGGGGTTGTCACGGCTGGAAGGAGGGCCCGCGGGGAGCAATTAACAATATTTCATTCGTCGTCTGGCGACACAATGATTTCGACAGGAGGGTCTTAATTAATGGAGCGTTAATCAGTCGATAGAGTGAAGGCAGATTTATTCGACCTTGCAAAATTATGGCTTAGCAGCTTGACGGCATCGACGAGGGTTTCAGTCTTCTGGGGATTGTGGGTGAAAGAGAACCTCTGTTGCAGGAAGGGAGGTATGTAAATGGCCTCTGGCAGCACTGAAACAGATTCTGTATATTTGCTAGCGAGTTTCACGAGAAACATCGAATATTTGAGAAAGCATCATACGGCCAGCTTAAAATTAGAAACTTTTCCTAAAGATATGTCAACTTTGGAGCACTTGCAACACTGTCTGAGTGTTAAAAACAAATAAACCTCACAAAATTACGATTAACACATACTTAACTTGTTAAGGAAGGTTAGTGACGTAATTATTTACAACCCATTCTAAAGTATTTTCAAAAACCACATCTCTAACTTAATAACATAATTTACCAGCCTTACCTGTGACATGTGTTTCTTTTCTGCTTTTATGTACTTTAATTAGTTCTGTATTTTTCATTCTGTGTTAGTATTAATTTAATCATTTACTCAGTACTATGAACTTACAAAGGAATTCACAGATCCTTAAAATCCAAGTGATCCCCTTGCTACTGTTGTTTAAATACTTGAGCAGCATGTCACCTATGTTTAGTACATGGTTATTGTAAGCTTCATAATTCAGGACATCGATATGGTCATTTAATTGTGGTCAGAGAACGACATTCGAAATCTTTCTATCATTAGCTATTAACACAAACAGTATCGGATCTTGCTTAAGATTTAGGTGTACTGTAAACGATGGAAAAATTAGAATCATATTCTGTAAGACACTAATTCAGAATGTCAGATTTTATTAACAGCTCTTTTCGTATCAGCACTTCCACATTTCCTGACATAGTGTTCACCTCTTATAGCTATTTTTGCTGCAGACTTATCTTACGCAATTTTTTGGAGAATGTGCCATTGGTTACAGTCTTTGATGAAAGCGAATGTGATAATAAAGTGAACAGTCTTTCTTCATGTTGACGTAGTGATGATCTATAATTAAATGGAGGTCGTGTGTTCGAGCCACTCCTCAGCTATAGTGCAGCTTTCAAATGTTCCGGGCTCTGTATGTTATTTACATGAATATTCCTCCATGGAGTTTCTGCAGCCATTGCACGTTTATTTCGCCAGAGGTTTCCATCTTTCCTTGTTTCCTTACCTTCTATATCTCTTTTTTAGTGGCTTCCTTAATCCATCTAACCAAGAAAACTCCGGACTTCGTCTTCTCTTTCTTCTCTGGGGATAGTACATCGCAGGCCGCGGTGGTCTAGCGGTTCTAGGCGCTCAGTCCGGAACCGCGCGACTGCTACGGTTGCAGGTTCGAATCCTGCCTCGGGCATGGACGTGTGTGATGTCCTTAGGTTAGTTAGGTTTAAGTAGTTCTAAGTTCTAGGGGACTGATGACCACAGATGACAGATGTTAAGTCCCATAGTGCTCAGAGCCATTTGAACCATTTTGATAGTACATCAAGGTCTTTTTTGGCCACTGTCATTTGTGATTCGCACAATGCGTCCATAGCAGGTGAACAGCCGTTCTTGTATTTTATCTGTGATGCTTTCTTGAGTCTGGGTAATTTCACTACTTGTCCTACTTCTTCTCGCTGAGATGTTCTACACGACCTTGTGCGATAGCCCATTTCTACAGCTCTCAGTTTCTTTTCATTTCTTCCAGTAAGTATCCAGGATCTGTAAAGACCCTACATTGCTGCTATGGAGCATCCACTGTACCTTCCAACTTACCTTAGGAGATCATAAAGAGGATTTAGTTGTTGGACACCTGTTTCCCCAAGCACTAGTCACTGCTGTATTCCCAATTTGCTTGCTCCGTCTTCCGATAGGATGCTACCCAGAATATTTAAATTATTTATTTGCCTTGGTATGTATGCTTCCTACATTTTCTGCACTGGAAAAGTATTTAGGTCTTTGAAAATTTAGTTTCAGTCGCAACCTACTATGTTCTTCCAATAATTTCTTACTATAGAGCAAATACCGCCCTCTTCACTGGCCACCATGACCTTATCATCTAGGACGAACCAGTTGTACATACATTGATTCTTTGTTACCTGAATACCCATTCGCATGCATTTGTTACTCCGCAAGTCAAAGGATTTCTGAATGCGTGTTTTAGACAACTTAGGAGACAAGCAGCATTCCTGTATCAATCGTTTTCTAAACTTCAGTAAATTCCCCACTTTAATTACGTACTTCGCAAACTTGTATAGCTTTCATATGTTTTTTTTCCAAGCACACTCCAAACAGTACTTCAAAGAGTTTCTTCACGAAGGTAGGAACGAAGTTTGGGGTTTAACATCCTGTCGACACTGAGGTTATTAGTGACAGAGTTTCTTCAGCGGCATTATGCCCTACGCCTTCTCGAGGTCTGCACACAATTCCTTTAAAGTCTCTTCACTTATAATTGTCTTAATGTAGAAGTGTTACCATTCCCTTCCAGAATTTATTTGGCCCGTCAGCGTCAACCAACATCCCCTCTATTCTGTCTTTTAGACTCCGAATCATTTATAATGAGAACTTAGAAGCAGCCAATAGAGTTTGTAACACTGACTACAGTCATAACATAACTTCTTACTACCTTTCTTATACATCGGACTTAAGTATGTCAAATTCCATTTCCTTGGGCACTTCTTCCGCTTTATAATACATTAAATAATTTACTCAAACATTCCAACAACACATTCTAATTTTATTGGTATGATTCCTGGTCCGGCAGATTTTCAGTTTCCGTTTCTTTCAAAGATTTTTCTACTGCCGCTGGGTCTTCACTATCCACGGATAGTTCGTTCTCGTCTATATACCTGGATCTCTCTCCCATAAGCAGTGCCTCAAATGATTTTCGCATTCTCTAACGCCAATAACTGTTATATCTGTCTCTTCGTTCGCATCTCTTCTTAAATTCTCCGCATTTTTCCAGGCTATTGGTACATTTGTACATCCTCCACCCCCTCCCCCCTCCATATATCTTATCTGTCTCTTCACCTTTGTTTTCTCACATCACGTTTTCCCTATTAATCATTTCCTTGTTTAATCTCCCTGTATTTATACATACTTCTTCCTAGCCTCTGGGTCTCTCATCCTCATCCCACTGTAATTTCATATTATACTCTATGTACTCCATCTACCAGTCTTAGTTTTATATTTTCTTCTTTGCTTTGTTGAACCAGCACCTCGTATGTCGTCTTATGAATGTATCGTTTTTCATCAGTATTTAAACCTTGATCAAAACTTTGTAGCTTGTGAGCTCTCAGTTTACAAAGATATTTAACACTTTAATCTCTGAGAATACTTGTATTATATTTAACAACATCAAGAACTTTTGTAGGATTACTACCTACCTAATTTACGTCTTTCGCCAACGGCAGGGAAACAGCATTTTCTCCAACCAGGTAGCGGTCGGAGCAATAACTTAGGCCTCCATAAACATCTACGTCATTCACCCTAAATCTAGAATTTTTCTTTTGTGTGATGTAATGGACAGTGAAGAGCCAAAGAACCTGGTACACCTGCCTAATGTCGTGTAGGGCCACCGCGAGCACGCAGAAGTGCCACAACATGACGTGGCATGGACTCGAGTAATGTCAGAAGTACTGCTGGAGGGAACTGACACCATGAATTCTGCAGGGCTGTCCATGAATAAGTAAGAGTACGAGGGGATCGATATCTCTTCTGAACAGCACAATGTAAGGCATCGCAGATATGCTCAACAGTGTTTATGCCTGGGAGTTTGGTGGCCAGTCGAAGTGTTTAAACTCAGAAGAGTGTTCCTGGAGGCACTCTGTAGCAATTCTGGACGTGTAGGATGTCACATTGTCCTACGGGAACTGCCGAAGTCCTTCGGAATGCATAATGTACCTGAATGGATGCTGGTGATCACACAGGATGCTTACGTACGTGTCACATGTCAAAGTCGTATCTAGACGTATCAGGGGTCCAATATCAATCCAACTGCACGCGCCTCACACCATTACAGGGCCTCCACCATCTTGACAGTCCCCTGCTAGCATCCAGGGTCCATGGATTCATGAGGTTGTCCCCATACCGGTACACTTCCATCCGCTAGATACAATTAGGAACGAGACTCGTCCGACCAGGCAACAGCATTGTCGGTGTTGACGGGCCCAGGTGAGGCATAGAGCTTCGTGTCGTGCGGTCAGCAAGGGTAAGCGAGTGAGTCTTCGGCTAAGAAAGCTCATCTCGACGATCTTCCGTTGAACTGTTCGCACGCTGACACTTGTTGATGGCCAGCCTTTGATATCTGCAGCAATTTACGGAAGTGTTCCACTTTTGTCACGTTGAACGATTCTCTTCTGTCGTCATTGGTCACGTTGTTGCGCAATCTTTTTCCGGCCGCAGCGATGTCGGAGATTTGATGTTTTACTGGATTCCTGACGTTCAGGGTACACTGGTGAAATTGTCGTGCGGGTAAATCCAAACTACATTGCTACCTCGGAGATGCTGTATCCCATCGCTCCTGAGCCGACTATAAGACCACGTTAGAACTCTCTTAAATCTTGATAATCTGCCATTGGAGCAACAGTTACCGATCTTACAATTGCTCCACCTGCTTGTGGTCTTATATTGGCGATGCCGACCGCAGCGTGCTATTATCCCTGTTTACATAGTTCTGTATTTGAGCCGGACGGAGTGGCCTTGCGGTTCTAGGCGCTACAGTCTGGAACCGAGCGACCGCTACGGTCGCAGGTTCGAATCCTGTCTCAGACATGGATGTGTGTGATGTCCTTAGGTTAGTTAGGTTTAAATAGTTCTACGTTCTAGGCGACTGATGACTCAGAAGTAGCATAGTGCTCAGAGCCATTTGCACCATTTTTTTCTGTCTTTGAAATGCATACCAGCTTCTTTGGCGTTTCAGTGTATAGTTGTTCTCATATCTTTTGACTGACTCTGCCACGCGTGTTTATGTATCAGCTTCTGTCGGAAGATATCATTTAAACTTTTCAAATCTAATCCAGTGCATATATTTACTAGTCTTTCGCCAATTTCATTTGCGACTCCGTCTTCATATCTTCCTACTATTCAAATCTGTACCTGCTCTTTCCTTTTGAAGCTTTATTTTCTCCTGGATACTTGTAATTTCCGCATAAAACTCAACTTTGTTTTTGCTGTCAGCGTCACTTGTAGGGTCATACATTACCATTAAAGTGCATTCATGTCCATTCGTTAAAAAGTCCCGATCACATACCTTTCATTTACTTGTTACGAAACCTTAGTGCTCTGTTTATGCTTCCTGTGGATTACTGTTGAGTCGTCTTGCCCGTCACTGCCGTAGAAATGAACGTAATCTCCGGCGTATCATTTCCCACGCCCCCTTAGTTTGCTTCATCCACATCAATGTTGGCAACTCCTAGAAAATGTCTTCCGCTTCGGTGTTCAGACTCTTAAGTTCCACAGCAATTTCCATAAATCAGAAATGTATTTTAGCTTAATGTACATTGTCTAAAATATATAATATGACTGAGATACCATAGAAAATAATTGTTGAAGGCTTATTAACTGAAAATTTTTACTTCATTCTACCCGTCAGTAGCCCTTTGCGGTTTTACTCCGATATAATTTTCAATAACTGGACTTGTTCTTGGTGTTGCTTGAAGGTATGGTGATTGCCATAACGGCACATGTGTTCATCGGCTGCACGAGCACTTAATATATTTTTCCCTATATCCTTTTAATGTACAAAATGCATTGGGAAAGTTCGGTCAACGGTATTATAAAACAATGGAAGAATGAATAAACGGTTGGAAGAACGACTTTGCACTCTCTGTGCTGGTGATTTGCAGAAGTGATGGGCGCCGGCGACACATGTCGATAAAAACTGCAGAAGCCTAAATTCGTGGTACCTCCAGTTTATCAGTCAGTGTACGGCACAGAATGGGAACAGGTCTTTTGCTTAACCAAATGGCGTTCTTGCTAGTCTCCTATTCGTTCAACATGATTCCCAGTCGTCGATGCAGTGGCAGCGTCGTTCACCCTGGCTTGGTGTTGACTGCTGCAGGTCACAGAAGTGTGGCAGATTAGCTTTTCTTTGTGCTCCTATTGTTCGTAAATCAGTCGCAAACATCACTGTGAACGTGCATTCTCTTTGTACACTTGTATCGTCATAAAACTTGTCTCCTCCAGCGTTTATCACAATTTCTGACGGAACATGGTGTATACTTGATTTCCCACTGTTCTATGAGATGAATCCTCACCCACAGGAAGTTTCATTGGTCGTAATAGACAAATATCATTCGGCCTAATGTTTTCAACAGCAGTGACACATCTGGAATCGTTCTCCATATACACTCACCTTGCTCATTTTCTACACATCATTTCTTTGAAATCACTGTTACTGCAACCATTGCATATGTGTGAGGGATTGAGGATTAGATGTAAGTGACGTTAACACGAGCGTTGCCCAAGAGGACAGAAAGGATTGAGGCAAATTGTATTTCAGAAAGACGGGTGACGTAATGAAAGGAATGTGAGAGAGAAGGAGAGGATTAGAGGAGACAGACGGCGGAGAGAGTAAATTTACTGACAGGGGTGTGTGCTTGGTGCGTTTTAAAGAGAGGAGGGTGTATTGCACTTCTCGAGAGAGAGAAGAGGAAGAGCGATACCAAGAACGAGAGAGGGGAAGAGAGCGAGAGATAGGTAGGTAGTAGGCGGGGATTTTGCAGTGGAGTGATGGAGAGGCAAAGACGGGAAGGTAGAGAGAGTTAGAGAGACCGTAAGGTGATTTTACAGTGAGAAACAATTGTACTGAACGAGATATAGTGAGGATGCCACGGAAACCTTATGGATTTAGGGTACCGAACTGGAATGAAAATTTAGCTATTGAGTTTGCACACTGAACTACTTTCCTAATTCTGATTTGTCGAACGTAGACTGTACAAGGATTGGCAGGAAAAATTGAGAATATAATTAAGGAAACAGAAGTACTGAATTTTCATCCTGGTAATAACACAAAATAAAAAGAATGTATGAGGACAAGGGTGATTGGAGAATACGTTCTGTTTTGGAGTGGAGTGGAAAAAACAGGAAGAGTAAATTCTTTTAAGAAGAGAATGGAAGTAAGAAATAATGAACTGGAAGGAAATGAGCACGGATTAAAACTGGAATTAAATGAGAATGTGTGGCCCTAATAAATACTGCACGTCCTTGATGGGAAGGAGACTTCTTAGATAACCTAGAAGTGGTTCACTAATGCTGAGATGGACGTGAATTGTTAATAAACAGAAAAAGAGTTTAAATGATGATATTGTAGAGTCATAGAGAGAGGACGTATAGAATGATATCAGTAGCAGGTTGATTAATTCAAAGAGTCAGAAGTGCACTGTTATGAATGACCAGTTTCAGCACAAAGAAATCCTTAAACGCTCCTAGGCTACTCCGTCAAGGAACCTAATATCAGTTATAGACTGTGTAATAGTGCAAAGACAGCGGGTGACTAAGGCACAAGAATTCAGTCTGGAAACAGGGATAGAGTGCGGCTCCGATCATTATACAGTTACTTAAAAAATTTGTTTTCCGTTTAGGAACAAGACAAATCACGAGGAGAAGGAAGAGGAAGAAGTTGGAAATACAACTACAGAGGATCCAAAATATAAAACACATTTACTACAAGGAGAATATGTAAAAAGTATGTGACAGTAAAGGTTATATCTAAGGCTGGTTGCATTGGAAGGGGACTGATGTGTCAGTGATTTATACAGTTTCATGAAACAGTCTATTAATGAAACAGCTGAGCAGCCTTTAGGAGGGCAAAGGAAGAGAAGAGTAAGAACTAAAGTTGTGTGAGGTGACTGCGGAAAGAATGAAATTATGTCATATACGGTTAAGCTCTGGGAGTCAAGAGGTTTTAAGTAGATACAAGGTATGAAAATAAGACTAAGAAGTTAATAACAAAGCGTAATGAAGAGGCTTGGGAAGGAATATGTGGGAAAACACAGCATTCGTTTGATAACGGGAGTTCGTCGGAGGCTTGGGGGAAGGAAGGACGATGAAAATGGCTAGGAATCCAGAAATTGTAACACATCCTATAGCTATCGGGTAGTGGGAAAAGCAGTTTGTAGCAATTCTGGTAGAAAGAAGAAAAGACCAGGCGATCGAAGTCTACAACAAAATCAGTAGATTAGGTAGTACAGAACCAATACAAGAGAAAGAAATAAAACACGTCATAAAAAGGTAAGAAATGGAAAGGGAAGTGAACCAAGAGGAGTTAAGATAGAGCTGTGGAAATATGGGCACCATCAAATGGTGAGACCTATGCGTAAGTGTTCACACAGGTTGTGGAGTCAGGATATGCCAAGAAAGTGGTGTGTACCAAATGTACGTCCTATCTACGAAAAAGAAAGGAAGAAGCACCCGAGCAGTTACAGTAGGATTAATGTTATGGTTTCTGTCAGCAGACTTTTTTGCACTTTATTGAAAAGCAGAACAGAAAATGAGACTGAGGGGAAGATGTGAGACGACCAGGTATATTTTGCTGTTGAACGATCTTAATGTAAGACAAGTGAGTGAGAAGGTGTATTGTAAGGGTCAACAAGTACACGTCGTGCTTTCGACTTAGAAACGTATGATTCTGTGCCCATCAACACAATACGGAAAGTACAGTAAATATCCCGTATTTGGAGGATATATCAAAAATCGTAGGCGATAGTTAAAGTAAGGAGAAATTTTAGGAGCATTCTAAACATCGAATGCACTTAGACAGAACCGCAGCAAGTCGCCAACTCTGTTAATAATATACATGCAATATATACTGGAACGGTGGAATCAGTCGTGTGGAGGTATGGGAATTCCCTTCCAGCATGAAACTACCTACTTATTATTGTTTGCCGATAATCAAGAACTGATGGAACAAAGTAGCGAGGACGTCAGCTTTATGAGAAGTTAATGGAAGCAAATGAACTAGGTGAACTTTCAATAAATGTGAGTGGAACAGAATATCTAGTAGTGGGAGGAGATGGAAGGGATGTAGTACTACTGCAAGACAACATTAGAGCAGTAAAGTAGATTACATATTTAGGATCGATTATACAGACGTCGTGATCAGTAAGATGAGGAAGGCAGGATCTAAAAGGAAAGAGGAGCAATTACGACGCTAAATGGAATTTGCGGAGCAGAGCAAGATAAAAATAAACAAAGGTGAGGATTAAGCAAAAATTAGTTGAAAGTGTGCTAAAATATGATGCAGAACAATGGAACTTCTGGGAATGGCGGTAGAGATAGATGAAATTGGGAGGTTAGGCAGGATATACTCAACAGAGAGGAGAAGAAGTGCATAAATTAGGAGGATAAAGGATATGGAACAACGAGTCGTGCTAACAATTAAGAAAAAAGAGCTTCAATGGTATGGCCATGACAAGCTAACAGAACAAGGTCGATGGCCAAAAGCAACCGTGGAATGGTAGCCATCGGGTCGGTCGAGAACATGTTCGTAAGTGGACTGAATTGTGGAGAAAAAGAAGTCTTAAAGAGGAAGACTGCACTGATTGTGGAAGATGGCAAATTGTAATGTAAGGCAACTGCTGAAGAGTGGAGAATGACCTTAACAGTAAAGTTATGGATATGGATGAAATATAGTATTACCTACGACAGTGGGCACATGTTCAATGAAACATCGTAAGCATCCAGCTACGTAAAGCAGTTAATGAGTCTGCCTCTGTTTGAGAAGAATGTTTCTCCTATAATTTGGGTAATATGATTAAAGGTATAATTGTCACTGAATTTCGAATTTCGCTGACGATCATTTTACGGTGCTTACTTTTGTATGGTAATCGATTCGTGAAGATAACGAATTAGTAGATAATCCCACCAAGATAATTTGTTATGTGTCATTCGGCAGTAAAATTACGAACATTAAAATAAGCGGCAAAACTCTAAGCTGAGTTAGAAATATCTGGAGAACGTTTAATACGATGAAATATATAGTAACATATAATCGCTGTAAGTAACGTACTGCAGAGAAAAGTAGGAGAGATGCTCATGAGAAGTTTATGCGTGAGGAAGGCTGCAGAGAACTAGAATGGTCAGTACTTTCTCAGTTTCGCGTTACAATAATCTACCGCAGAGTGTCAGGAGCGTATAATTGGACATAAATCGCGCCAGCAGATTCAACTATCGTATCGAGATTGGCCGTAATATCTCGCCTGCGCCTTTAATTGAGTTCCATAGATGGATTGCAATAAGAATCTAGAGCGGATTAAACCTTTGAGCGTAAAGGTAATTGCAGCCATCGTTCAGGGCGCGAATCGTCGACTCCCGAACTGCGGCAGCCGGGCGAGCGCTTCAGATCGCGAGTTCAAATTCGATTAAAACTGAAAACGCGCCGGGGAAGGGAAGTACGTGCAAGAAATCTTAAATAAGAGTCTTAGTTTAACGCTCCCGTGCACTTGAATGGCTCCAATTAATTCTTCGGCCGCCCTTTGTTTTACGATAGGAGCTGCCGTGGCGTATATATAACCTGATCTCAGTGCAACTCTGCGGATATTGGCTGCCGGCACAAGGTGCTCACCAAGTTCTGTCTCGGACGGGAGCTCTATTTCCTGTCTGCAACACAGCACAGCGATTTGACTATCCACGAATTGCAGTAAATAATGGAAATCAAAGTTACGATACATCTACAATCGATAATGAAACAAGTGCTAGACTGGATGCGTACTTAAATGAGAACGTAAACGGGACTGTTCGCTTCTATGGCTTTTAACAGCTTATATGTACGGACGAGACGACCTGGTGTAAATACTTATACTTCCGGGGAATGTTTACGGCGATATATTTTATGTACACCTCATTTTATGACATTTGTAGATTTCTGAGCCTCCAGTATATTTGTCTTCAATGTGATGTATTCAATTGTTCTGATGTTAAGCCTTACAGGTTCATATGAAGGAATATCAGGACTAATTCAGCTGGTACATCCGTTATAATAGTCACATATCTAGACAAAGTACCTACAAGTACGGTACGGAGTAACCTAAGATCCAGAGTTCAAGGTATAGTTATTTCACGAGGAAACATACCACTGAGCCTTTATTTCACAAACTATACAAGGTTTTTGGCAAGTTTCGTTACAATCTTGTAGAATTTGTACAGGGAAGTGAGCACATACTATTTTGAGTAGGAACCCATTCCAGAAACATTATCCGACGCCACTACAGAGCGTCAAAGTTACAGCGGTCGGCACCTGTAAGTGTACAGGGTGGCAGTTATTGATGTATATGAAATAAAATCCTCATAACTTTTGAACACTTTGCGTTAGTACGTTCAAACTGCACGGTTGGCCACGAGGCATGATGATAATTAGTGTGCGTATAAATGGTTCAGTTTAGCGGCGAAACCCACTGTCTTTTGAATGTGTTCGTCAATAAGCAAAGTTGGCGCATTTGGGGGACTGAGAATCCGCATTCCGCATTTCAGAAGTCTCTTCACTCCCAGCGGGTGACCGTGTGGTATGCAATGTCCTGTCACGGAATAATCTGTGGGGTATTCCTTGATGGCACCGTGACTACCGAACGATACGTGAAGGTTTTGGAAGATGATTTCATCCCAATCATCCTAAGTGACCCTGGTTTGGACAAGATGTGGTTCATGGAAAACGGAGCTCGACCCCATCCAAGCAGGAGAGTTTTTCATGTCCTGGAGGAACACTTTGGGGACCGTATTCTACCACTGGGGTACCCAGACGCGACTGACATAGGCCGCGAATGCCCGCCGTATTCTCCGGACCTGAATACATGCGTGTCCTTTTTCTGGAGCTATATTTAAAGACAAGATGTACACCAATAATCCCAAAACCATTTCTGAGCTGCAAACAGCCGTTCAGGAGTTTACTGACGACATCGATGTTCCGACACAACAGAGATTCATGCTGAATTTCGCTATTCGTCTGCTCACATCACAATGGACCGATGACCAAAACGTTTGGTCCCATCCCCCCGTTCCTTTAAACCAACCACCTACTAACGTCATCGCCAATGACGGAGGCATATCGAACATGTCATAACTTAAAACCGATCATCTTTAGTGACGTTTACGTGTTGGGTAAAGTCTGTGTAAGCCGTAGTTAGTAACTAATTTACATTTTTTCATAGAGCACATTAAACTGTCATCCTGTATGTAGACACAGGGTGATTCCGTGATGATATTACAAAGTTTCAAGGATGATGGAAAGGCATCAGCGCATCAATCTGAGGTAAGGGTTTCTGTTTTGGAAACGAATGAGTCGAAAGTTATAAACGAAAACTATTCTGATACCTCCTACAATGGAATACTTGTACCGGTACTGTTGTTGCTAAGATAGTACGGTAGGCATTTTTTACAAGTATGGACCAAAGCAAGACAAAATGTCTAGTAAACAGGGGCTCTAAAATGCATACCTTAAGACCTATGAGCACTTGTTCAACAGAGGATACGCGTTTCACACTAGCGAATATGAACAAGGGCTCATAGCTGCTCCGGTTGCATTTTACAGCCCAAGTTTACCTGACGTTTTTTCTTGATTTTGTCCATACTACCAGCTCCGAAAATTGTGTACCCTACATTCTTAGCAGTAACTGTATCGGTACATGCAGAAGTGCAATCTTCAAAGAAGTGCAATCTTGAGAATTAATGGATGTCGAGAAAAGTGTTTCAAATGCTTGTCACTTTCTTGCAAGATATATACAGGAAAGATTCAAACCACATATAATATTTCTAGTTTGGAATATTAGTACAACACACTTTGTACTATCGAATTCCACGATATTGGGGTGTCATATTCCATTTTTATGTCATCTATCGTATTTCGATTTTTCTTTGTGTGTCACTATATGAAATAGTCTTCTGAGAGAGCGAAATTTCTTTCGTTTTGGTATTAATGCATAAAACTGTCATGTTTGTTTTTATGTCAGTGTGTTGTGTAGTTTCATTTATTAGATAATTTATAGAAATGTAATGGTTATACTTATTCTTCTGTGTCCTTGTCTGTTCTTTGCTCCTGATTTCTTGCAGTCATCTGAATATATTTTTTTAAAATTGATATACTGTTGATTATAAATATGCAGCATTTGCCAAAATAATAATAATTTATTACATCACGATAACTTAAGTATATACAAAAAATTCACTTTATCATATGAGATAAAATACACTAAAAATCTTCATACAGGTGTTCAACAAAAACAAGCTTTTTGTCAACTAAAATATATAAATGAATGAGCATTGTACTGCACAACCACGTTGTGTTTCTATATTTACCAAGTGACGATTATGATGTCCATTTTTGAAACATTTCATTGGGCTTCTTAATATTCAAAGTACCTGATATATATATTGTTTGATTGGTTGTGAAACAATAAATTATTACACAAACAACACAATATATTTAAAGTTGCAACTGTTACACTTTAGTTCACATGTTGATGAACTATTGCACTATATTTTATATATATATCTTCCTTCACAAGCTTTCTTTATATTGTACAATTTTTTTCTGTTTTGTTTGAAAGTATTACTAGTTTTTGTATGTTAGCTAGTTTTGACTGTTTGTGCTGTGTGGTAAATTTTCTGATATGAGTGTTTTGTGTGTTACAATTATCTGTTTCTGTACCTAGATTACTCTAATTTTTCTGTGTTCTGTTTATATCTCATTGTATATTATATGTATATGTTTTTAACCTTCCTTAGTGCTATGTTTATGTTCATGTTTATCCCTTATTGATTGTTACTTTGCTTGGAGGTAGAGTGCAAAATTACTCTGTAGTATTTGCATATCATATGTGTGATAGCTGCCTTTTCTTGAGAATGTGGGTGGTTTGATTCCTTGAGTATTATTACGTCTCCAACTCTTTCTTTTCAGGACATGTGTGAAGGTGCATCTATTGTGATTTTGGGGCTGTGTTGTTTCTTCTATGTCCAGTACGATAATGAGCTGAATGTTGCTGTATATGGCATGAAAACTTTCTGTGTATGGTGCATGACATATCGTAAATAACTACCTCTGTTAAATCCTAAGTTTCATCAGTGGTTACAGTGGCCTGCACAGGTCTGGTGCAGATGTTCTGTGTTACATATCTGTTCAAATGAACTGTTTGAATTCATCATTATACAAGATTTCTTTATAGTGAATTTGGTATTGAATGTATACAATTTTGAAAGTAATCTGTTCAGTTTGTTGCTCATAAAATAAATGGAACAGTTAATACAGTTAACCACCGGATGGATTGGAATATGAAGTTTATGAAGCTTTGGTTGCACATGCAGTTGTTTTTTCAAAACTGGTAAGATATTGTTCTAGCTTCTAATTCCTTTTTTCATCCTGTCTGCATTTTTGTTGGTAAGACCTCTAAGGATATGTCTTGTTACTAGTTGTGAGAAATCTTGTAATTTAATTATGTAAACATTTTGATTGATTATGATGAGGCTATGCCCCTTGTCGGCCTTGATAGCTATTGCTTGGTTAGATGTGAATTTGTTGTTCATGTTGGAGATAATGTCTGGAATTGCATGTTCTATGTTGTTGGTTTCTTTCCATTTCTATGGAATGAGCTGTTTCTACAGTAAATGTATTCTTTTGTCTCATTAGTAATTTTGTAGTGTCAACGCATGTTTTAGCAATTGATATTAGGTGTCTTGTGTTTATTGCGCTCAGTTTTGGTTAGACATTATGTTTCAGTCCTTTGTCTATCTTTTTTTGCTAATTTGCCATAAATATAATGTTTGTAACGATTTGTAAGGATTTGAGACTGTAGCTGTCAATTTTTGGTACTTTTGTAGATGTATTAGGTTACATAAATTTTTATTGCTGATAGTGTGTCATATGTTATGAGATGTAAAGGTAATATATTTATTTATACATCTAAGTAAATGACCAGCTATCAGTTGAGTGGGCATACTGCTAACTTCGGCTGAGTTACATATAATTCTTGATTTAATGGGAGTTTCTTGTTCATTTTGTCAGTTATTTCTTGCTACAATTGTAATTTTTCTCCAACCATCTTGATTGATGCTGCAAGGTGGGCTGCTGTAATTATCTTGACATACACATAGTTTGGAACAATTTTATGCTAGCAACACACTTTATAGAGTTTTATGTCTTATGCTATCTTTAATAATTTAACTTATAGTTTCATATAACTTCATGTAGTCCCTATAGAATTGTGTGTTAATATTAATGTCAACAGTTCGCGACGCAATGTGTCTGCAGGATTGAACATGTCTCTTAGAAATATTGTATAACAAAATTCAAATTGCTGATGTAGTAGTTTAACGATGTATTTATTGGAATGGATCAACTTTGGCTAGATTGCCATCTTCAGACCATCTGCAAAAGCTACACAATATTCCTTATTTTATTATAATGTTGGTTAATCGTATTTTCAGATAAACATACTTGGTAATTATGTACACATATCATTAGTGATCACCGTCACTTTGCATTGTATTACAAGAAGGTGTAGAGTTAGGACTATTATGCAACAGCTGTTGTGTAGTTTTCTCCTGTTGTCAATAGTAGTTCTTCGCCATTTTTGTAGTTTGATATTTTATTGTCAGATTTGACTCATGAACAGCTGTCACTGTTGCACAATGGTGCTACATAGTTACAGTTACTATGCTGTGTTCAAGATATCATTTTGGACTGTATGTATGACCTTAGTGATCAATGTATCTTTGGGTGGTTGTTGCTATCTATTAACTTTGATTAAGAATTCAGGAAAATGTTGTATAAATTGTATACAGCTATAAATCCGTTTGTTCATTTGAAATGTCATTAGAGTGTTGTATTGTCTACATCTAGATTTCTAACTCTTCAAGTATGTATGTGTCGAATCATTAGGTAATGTGTGTAATATTTTCATTGATAACTCCATTCATTCTGCATTGTGGTTATCGTTCTTTAAGTATTTGAAGAATGTTGATGAATTATTTTCACTAATTCCTGTGTGCTCCCAATACCTTATACTGAAGTTGCACAATGTCTGTCCTATGTATGATTTATTGCAATCATGACATTCGAATTTGTATTTGCCTGCGTTTGTGTATGCAGCTAACTTGTTTTCGCTGCATGAACTCTATGTGAGATATTGTTGTTGATTCTATACAAGAAATGAGTACTTGGATTCTAGATTAGTGCATTTAATTTGTTTGACTGTGCACCTAAATACTTCATAATTATGTGTGTTGCTTTAGTCTTTTTTTGGTGTTTCTCTAGATTTTTATGTGTCCTTGTGAATATTTGGTTGCATAGCTGTGGTCTTCCTTTCCCATATCTGCATTATTTCATCTAGATTGAGACCTCTTTCTTGTGCTCATAATGCTCAAGTTCGTTTTTTATGTCGATTTTGTTTAGCTGTATATTTTGTATCCTGTTCATCATTGCTTGGCAGTATACATCCTTATGTGCGTTAAGGTTGGATTAATTAGCATGTGTGATGTTGTAAGGCAATGTGTGCTTGTATATATTTGGAAAATATGTGAATTATAGTTATTAGTGATTGTGAGGTCCATGATATTTATTGATGTGTTCTTTTGTATTTCTGTAGTGTTGTGCATTTTAAGATGCAGTTTATTTAGTGCTTCATGGATATATTAGATGTTAAATACATTTCCACCTATAAGGGCAAGCATGTCATCCACGTAACGGAATTTAACAAATAATTTTCTTATTTATGGCATTTCTGGGGGCAAAAATTTTATCTTCTAACGTATGCAAGAAATAGCCACTAAAGTACCAGAAATATGGCACCCCAGGTTATTCCATGTAATTAGTAGTAACTGTTGTTGTTGTATTAAAAATAATTTTATGTTATAACTAAACTGAGTAGGCCTGCTATTTGTTGTATATCTGAAATTGAAATATTGCTATTATGAGAAGTTATTCTGTGTGATTTTAATTATCCCTTTGATGGGTATATTTGTGTACAGAATGGTAATATCAAAGGATTCTTCGTGACACAATACAGTGATGGAAAAAGAACTATTAGGAAACCCAGATACCCCAAATAACACTACAAATGAATTTATAAAAATTATAGAAGTAATCACCAAACAACACTTAATCAATTCCAAAAATTGTTCAGATATGTAGCAAACACTGTAAATGGAAGCATAGTCTCACATATAGTAGGAAATACTTAAATGGATCACGAAGTAAATTGAATTATTACAGAAATAATGGACACAAAATTATAATGTCTCATATTGCCATATATATGTAGATAACATCATAAACTTCGTAGACAAACCCTAAGAACCAACAAACAATGAATAATAGATCGCCTTTAGGTCGAATTTTAATGTGCTTTCTCTTTTGTGCCGGCATACAAGGCGTTTTTTATAGTGAATTTGAGGTTGAATGGATATAATTTTGTGATGCTATCTGTTTAGTTTTTTTCTCATAAGGGAAGTTGTACCATTAATGCAATTAGCTACGACACGATCTGGAATGTGAGGTTTATGAAGCTCTGGTTACCCATGAAGTCGTTGTGTTCTTGGGTTCTTCGCGATATCTTCTCTTCCTTCAAAATCTGTAATTATGTTGTTTGCAATGGTATATAATGGTTACTACTGCTGTGTAGTTGCACTTCTTAAACAGCATCCCATACGAACAAAATAGTTGGGATTTTGTCAGATGTTGGTCTAGGCCTGGCTCTTCTTAAAAAAGATTAGCTCAGTTTTGTCATAGAGGCGAGTCGTGCATGTCTGCTACCACGTCCCACAGCTAATTTGCTGCAGGTTATAACCTGTAGCTGTGATCGTGCAGTTAGATTGTCTATGCATTGGCTAGAATAGCGAGTTAATAAAATGTACAGAAATACAAAATAAAGGTTAAATGAATAATTTAATAACAAGGGTCCTAATCTAATGCCTAACTGGTCCTACGATAATAAAGTATAGTACAGACAGAAATACTCTTCTAAAATGCAGGAATGTTACATTGAGTGTGTTACGAGAATGGTAGCAAAATCTCCAAACTAAATCATCATCAAAAACACGTAAAAACTAAGTCCATTTCGTAATCACAATACCTGAAATATTCGTCAGCTGAAAGTAGTTCAGAGTTCAACACAATGACTTGCAAATTGTCACACATGACTCATAGAACAGTAACTCATTCTCTGTCTACCATCAGCTTCATAATACAACCAGCAAAAGCTGAAGTCCTACTCTGGAGCACATTCAGACCTCTCAAAATTTAAAGTCCCTTCAGAAGTTTAAGTATGGTAGTGGCTGTTCACAACCGAGAATCAATCACCTTAATGACATAATCATGTACGTTACTCTACACAGGTCTGCCTTCCACCAGAAATCAAGTAAAAGTGTCAGGAATCGCTCCCTTGACCTCTTCACTCGAAAAATCCCAGTCTCCACTTGATTCCCATAATATTCTCCTACTGTCTGCTTTTCCATTAGCTGACGGCCATCCCCACCAAAAACATCACTCTTACGAACTACAGACATGATCTGACTTATCTTGGCCACTTTCTCACACTAAAACAATATGTTATAACAATATTTAAATAAAAGAAATTTTGTAAACATTCGGTTATATTCAGATCATTTACAATAAATATAAGTAGTTGTTGTTCAGAATTAAATAAGCCAGTGTTCTGGTACAAATGCTCTCACGTTAAATGGCTACAGATTATTGCTAAATATTATTTAAATTATCATTTATGGCTCCTTCACAGAAGTTGTCTTGGTTCATTTTTCAACTGTTGTGTCCGCAAAAACATGTAAAGACAGCTTATAAATTAGCACAGCTTGTTACAACCATTTCCAATCGACATTTCATTCAAGTTACTGGAAAAATTAAAAACTGTTCTTTACATAAAAATACAAATATTGCAAAATATGAGGTATTGATGCTGTGTTCATGTTCTTTGTAAATGTGGAGAATATCTTGTTCTGACAATCATCTGGGTAATGAAACAGATATAAAGGAGATAATAAGTCAATAAATAAAATAGATACAGATGAGTGGCTCTCTGGGATGACAGCTATAGTTCAGTGGTATCATCTGAGGTACCATATGCTGAATTCGCATAAGTGGTTAAAAGTTGTTAATTCAGAGGTCCATCATGTAAACGTTTATTTACTGCGAAATATTAACTTCTGAAGTTTTAAAACTGTTGAAATATTCTTGTGTCATTGGTTGCACACCACTTATCTGAGACTGCTGACGTATTCATATTTACTTTAGTAGTCGATGTGAACTTTTCTGAGCCATCGCTCTTCTGGCCGGTTTGATGTGGCCTGCCACGAATTCCTCTCCTGTGTCAACCTTTTCATCTCACAGTAGCACTTGCGATCTACATCCTCAATTATTTCTTGGATGTAGTCCACTCTCTACCTTCCTCTACAGTTTTTACTCTCTACAGCTTCCACTAGTACCATGCAAGTACTTCCCTGATGTCTTAACTGATATGTTGCCATCCTGTTCCTTCTTCTTGTCAGTGTTTTCCATGTATTCCTTTCCTCACAGATTCTGCAGTGAACTTCCTCATTCCTCACGTTATCAGTCCACCTAACGTTTTTTTATAGCACCATGTCTCTCACGGATCGAGTCTCTTCTTTTTCCATATTCTAATAGTCCATTTTTCACTACCATACAATGCTGTGATCCAAATGTACATTTTAAAAAATTTCTTATTCAAAATAAGGTTTGTTTTTGATACTAGCAGACTTCTCTAGCCCAGGAATACTCTTTTTGCCAGGGCTACTCTGCTTTTGATGTCCTCCTTGCTCCGTCCATCATGAATTACGTGGCTCCCTAGGTAACAGAATTCCTTAACTACATCTCCTTCGTGATCAACAATCCTGATGTTTAGTTTCTCACTTCATTAATCCTACTTCCCATTACTTTTGTCATTCTTCAGTTTACTCTCAATCCATATTATGTACTCAGGCTGTTCATTCCATTCTGCAGATCCTATAATTCTACTTCATTTTCACTGACAATAGCAATGTCATCGGTGAATCTTATCACTGAAATCCTTTCATCTTGAATTTTAATTCCACTGTTGAATCTTTCTTTTCTGTCATTGCTTCTTCGAATTATAGATTTAACAGTGGGTGTGAAAGTCTATTTCCCAGTCTTACACCCCATTTAATCCAAGCACTTCATACTTGGTTGGTCCTCCACTTTTATAATTCCCTCTTGATTCTTGCACATATTGTATACTACCCGTATTTCTCTATAGCTGCCTGCCGTGGTGACCGAGCGGTTCTAGGCGCTTCACTCTGGAACCACGCGACCACTACGGTCGGAGGTTCGAATCCTGCCTCGGGAATGGGTGTGTGTGATGTCCATAGGTTAAGTAAGTTTAAGTAGTTCTAAGTTCTAGGGGACTGATGACCTCACCTGATAAGTCCCATAATGCTCAGAGCCATTTCAGCCTTTTTCCCTACAGCTTAACTCCATTATTCTCAGAATTTTGAACATCTTGCACCATTTTACGCTGTCGAATACTTTTTTAAAGGCGACAGGTCCTATGAACGTGTCTTTATTTTTCTTTAGTCTTGCGTTCATTATCATCCGCAACATCACAATTGCCTCTCTGGTGATTTAACCTTCCCTAAAGCCAAATTTATCGTCTCCTAACACTTCCTCAATTCCCTTTTAAATTCATCTGTGTATTATTCGTGTCAGCTGATAGCGCGATGATACACACACTAGTCGGTTCTTGCAAGCTTTGGAACTGTGTGGATGATATTTTTCTGAAAGTCAGTGATACATTACCAGACTCATACATTCTACACACCAAAGTGAATAGTCGTTTTAAATTCACTTCGCCCAATGATTTTAGAAATTCTGATGGAACTTTTTTTGTGGGGTTTAAGGGCTCTCAACTACTGAGGTCATTAGTGCCCAGTCACAGTTATTGGAGCACATGGAATGTAGTAAAACTCAAGGGTAGTGGGGGACACCAGAAAGGCTCGACAAAGATGCAGATAAAATAAGTAAAACAGTTAGATGTCTTCGGACAAGCCAGTCAAAGTTATAAAACGCAGAACGCGAGCAGCTGCTCGAGCGTCATCAGCTAAAATATCTGGTAAAGTAGATGGCAGGGACAGGACAACACGAGATTGACTAAAGTGGGGACACAACAATAAAACATGGCGCACTGTTAATGCCTGGCCACAAGGGCACTGCGGGGCTGGGTCACTGGAGAGCAGGTAGCGGTGGCTAAACCGGCAATGCCCAATCCGCAACCTGGTCAGAAGGACCTCCTCTCGCCGAGATGGTCGGGAGGAGGTTCTCCAAGCAGTTTGGAACGGTTTTACTGCTCGGAGCTTGTTTCCTTGGAGGGATGACCAAGCATCCCACCACAACGACACAAGCCCCTTACAAACATCCCCACGAACGTCAGTTGACGGGACACAATGGGAGGCTGGCCGAGGCAGGAGGACTGCAGCCTTGGCTGCAGCATCCGCAGCCTCATTCCAGGCACTCCTACATGTCCAGGAACCCACAGAAAGCTGACAGGAGAACCAATATCAGCGAAAGAATGGAGGGACTGCTGTATCCGTTGAACCAAGGGATGGACCGGAATGGGAGCTCCAAGGCTCTGAAGAGCACTGAGTGAGTCAGAGCAGAGTACATACGATGAATGGCGGTGGCGGCGGGCATACTGAACGGCCTGATGGAGAGCAAAAAGCTCGGCCGTAAAGCTGGAACATTGGTCGAGGAGCCGGTATTTAAAGGTGGTGGCCCCGACGACAAAGGCACAGCCGACACCATCGTCTGTTTTGGAGCCATCGGTGTAAATAAAAGTGTGACCGGCAAGTCGAGCACGAAGTTCGACAAACCGTGAGCAATACACTGCAGCCAGAGTACCCTCCTTTGGGAGTGAGCTGAGGTCGAGATAACTATGAACCGGAGCCTGGAGCCAAGGCGGTGTCGGGCTCTCACCCTCTCTGAAGGTGGTAGGGAGGGCAAAATCCAATTGTCGAAGCAGGCGACGGAAGCGGACTCCGGGGGGCAGCAGGGCAGACACATACAACCCGTACTGACGGTCGAGAGAATCGGCGAAGAAGGACTGGTAAGAGGGGTGGTCAGGCAAAGACAACAGTCGGCAGGCATACCGACACAGCAGTACGTCGCGCCGGTAGGTCAATGGTAACTCGGCAGCTTCAGCATAAAGACTCTCTACAGGACTAGTGCAGAAGGCTCCGGTCGCAAGATGTAACCCCCGATGGTGGATGGAGTTGAGACGGCGTAAGAGGGATGGCCGAGCAGACGAGTAGACGAAGCTCCCATAATCCAGCTTCGATCGGACTATGGACTGATACAAGCGAAGCAGGACAGTGCGATCAGCTCCCCAAGATGAACCACTAAGAACTCTGAGGACATTAAGGGAACGTGTACAGCGGGCCGCCAAATAAGAGACATGCGGAGACCAACACAGTTTCCTGTCCAACATGAGCCCTAGAAATGGGAGAACAACGGGACTGAGATGTAAGGATGGCGGAAGGAACGCTTTATATCGCCAAAAGTTGATACAAACCGTCTTCTCTTCAGAGAACCAGAAGCCATTTGCCACGCTCCATGAGAAAAGGCTGTCTGGACAATGCTGAAGGCAGTGCTAAAGGAGGCATGTTCTCTGGGCACTGCAGTAGATCGCGAAGTCATCGACAAAGAGAGAGCCTGAGACATTAGGTGGAATGCAATCCATAATTGGATTGATCGCGATGGCAAAAACGGCTATGCTCAAGACGGAGCCCTGAGGCACTCCGTTCTCCTGGAGGAAGACGTCGGACAATATGGAACCCACACGTACCCTAAACTTTCGATCCTTTAAAAAGGAATCAATAAAAAGGGGCAGGCGACCGCGGAGGCCCCACCTGTGCGTAGTGCGGAGGATACCTCCTCTCCAACAGGTATCATAAGCCTTCTCCAAATCGAAGAACACGGCTACTGTTGGGCGCCTTCGCAAAAAGTTGTTTATGATGAATGTTGACAAGGTCACAAGGTGGTCAACAGCGGAGCGGCGGCGACGAAAGCCGCGTTGGACGTTGGTAAGTAGCCGTCGAGATTCAAGAATCCAGACTAACTGAGCATTAACCATGCACTCCATCACCTTACAGACACAGCTTGTAAGAGAAATGGGGCGGTAACTAGAAGGAAGGTGTCTATCCTTCCCGGGTTTGGGTATAGGAACAACGACGACGTCACGCCAACGCATGGGGACCTGACCTTCGGTCCAGACACGATTGTAGGTACGAAGAAGGAAGCTTTTGCCCGCCGGAGAAAGGTATGCCAGCATCTGAACGTGAATGGCATCTGGCCCCGGAGCAGAGGACCGGGACAGTGCAAGCGCACGTTCGAGTTCCCGCATAGTAAATGGGGCATTATAAGTTTCCAGAATCAGCGAGTGGAAGGAAGGTCGCCGAGCCTCTTCTGCCTCTTTCCTGGGAAGGAAGGCAGGGTGGTAATGGGCGGAGCTTGAAACCGCCGCGAAAAACCGGCCGAAGGCGTTGGAGACAGCCACAGGATCAACGAGGACCTCATTACCTGAGGTCAGGCTAGGTACCGAGGAGTGGGCCTTAATGCCCGACAGCCGGCGCAGGCCACCCCATAAGACAGAAGAGGGAGTAAAACTGTTAAAGAAGCTGGTGAAAGAGGCCCAACAAGCTTTTTTGCTATCTTTGATGACTCTATGGCATTGCGCTCGGAGTCGTTTGTATCCAATACAATTCGCCCACGTAGGATGGCGGCGAAAGGTGCGTAAAGCACGTCGTTGAGCACGGATAGCGTCTCTACACGCCTCGTTCCACCAGGGGACGGAAACGCGACGTGAAGAAGAGGTAGTACGAGGCAGCATTGATGATAACAGCCGTGAGGTATTCGACCTGACTGTCGCAACTGAGAAAATCGTGGTCCGGAAAGGTCGCCAGGGAGGAGTAAAGTCCCCAGTCAGCTTTCGGTATGCTCCAACTCGAAGGACGTGGGGATGGGGTGTTGTGCAGGAGACGAACGACACAGGGGAAGTGGTCGCTCGAATAGGTGTCAGAAAGGACATACCACTCGAACCGACGGGCAAGAGTGGTAGAACAGATCGAGAGGTCCAAGTGGGAGTAGGTATGAGTAGAGTCCAAGAGGAAAGTCGGGGCGCCAGTATTGAGGCAGACAAGATTGAGATGGTTGAAGACATGCGCCAAGAGTGAGCCTCTTTGACAGGATGCAGGAGAGCCCCAAAGGGGATGATGGGCATTGAAGTCGCCAAACAATAAAAACGGCGGGGAAAGCTGAACAATCAGGTGCATCATGTCAGCCCGACTAACAGCGGATGATGATGAAGTGTAGATGGTACAAACTGAAAAAGTAGAAGCAGAAAGAGTAATACGGACAGCTATTGCTTGGAGTGGGGTGGTCAATGGAATGGGATGGTAATAGACATCGTCCCGAACGAGCAACATGACCCCACCATGAGCTGGGATATCGTCCACAGGGGTGAGGTCATACCACTCCGAGGTATAGTGGGTAAAGGCAATACGGTCAGTCGGGCGCAACTTGGTTTCCTGGAGACCAAGGACGAGCGGACAGTGCAGGCGGAGATGCAGTTGTAATTCCTCCTGATTAGATCGAATTCCTCTTATTCCAATGTAACAAGGCCATCGCTAGTCAAAAAAGAGGGGGAACGAGACGGGGGAAGAGCTGGTCACCTCGACAGCCGCGGAGGGCCAGGTTTCGAGGGAACAACGCTACAACCGGTGGGAGGCGGATCCTGTTCCATCGAGTCGTCGCCAGCTGCGGCCGCTGTCCCTGGTTGTGTAGGAGGGGCAGCGTTTGTCGACGAGAGGCCAGCTGAGCGCCTGGTGGCAGAGCGTCCCGGCGAAACAAAGGACGGCCGGGAACAGCGACTCACAGATGGAGCGTCAGACGAAACGCGCCGGAGTGGAGAGGGGGATAGGGACTACTTCTTGGAAGCCTTCTTGGATGTCCGAGGAGGCACAGGGATGGTGGGCTGGACTCGAAGAAGGTCCGTTTTGGAACGCCGGACCTCGGAAGCTGGGGTCCAGAACGTTTCCCCGATGGACGCCTGAGAAGAGCATCGCTTCTCAGGTGGTGGGGGGGGAGGAGGAGGAGGAAGGATGGCCCGTGGGGCAGAGGGGGTGGGGGCCACGGGGGAGGAGGATTTGGAAGGGAGGGATTTGGGAGGCGGAGGCAGAGACCCCGGATGGGGGGAGGAGGCCGAGGGGGGACAGGATAGGGGTGAGGATACCCCGGAAGGAGTGGACACAACTGAGGCAAACGAAGTGGTCAACGGCACGGGATGGAGGCGGTCATACTTCTTCCTGGCCTCAGAATAAGAGAGACAATCCAAAGTTTTGAGTTCTTGTATCTTCTTCTCCTTCTGATATGCGAGGCAGTCTGAGGATCTAGGCAAGTGGATGCCAGGACAATTAACGCACCGAGGTGGTGGGGTGCATGTATGTTCCTCATGAAGAGGACGTCCATAATCACCACAAAGGGGCTCAGCTTCGAACCGTGATGACATGTGCCCAAAGCGCAAACACGGAAAACAGCGCATAGGAGGCGGGACGTAAGGTCGCACGTTGTACCGGTAGCACATCACCTTTACCTTCTCCGGGAGAACGTCCCCCTCGAAGGCGAGGATGCAGGCCCCGGTGTCGATGCGACAGTCTTTGAGGCCACGCTGGACTCGCCGGACGAAATGCACGCCTCGGCGCTCCAGGTTGCCCCTGAGCTCCTCATCAGATTGCAGCAGGAGGTCCCGATGAAAAATAACCCCTGCATCCTATTTAGTGCCAGATGCGAGACAATGGACACTGGGATGTCCCTTTGGCAGTTGCACGCCTGGAGCGCCGCCGACTGTGTGGCGGAGGTGGTCTTTATAAGAACGGACCCCGAACGCATCTTACTGAGAGCCTCAATTTCCCCGAAGATGTCCTCAATGTGCTGAACAAATAACATGGGCTTAGAGGTGGCGAACGTACCCCCATTGGTTCGAGAACAGACCAAATAGCGGGGGAAGTACTTCGCCCCAAGCCGGCGGGCCTGTCCCTCCTCCCAGGGAGTGGACAAGGGGGAAAGGGCAGGAGAACCAGAACCAGAGACAGTACCTTTCCTTTTGAAAGACTCGGCCGCAGAGCGACCTGATACGTGTTGACGTTTCATCTGTGAAACGTCCGCCCCGATACCACCCACTTCGACCAGCGGCTTTCCCCACGGGCGCCACCCAGCCTCAGCAAGGGCCACCTGGGAGGATGACCATTGCCGGGAGTCCTGATGCCCCAAGGAGACGGGCATCTACTCCTTGGCCGACGTGGGGAGGGTGTAGCTCAGGTATCGGCAGTACGATCCCTGTGTTGTCAGGGGGCTACAACCTAGAGGGTACATGACGACCCCACTACAACGGGCTGGCTACCGTGCTGGATTTCTGGTGCAATGGAAAGTCCATCATGATCGTAGGTGCAGATGGGGACGCCCTAAGGGCGTAACTTCTACAACCCATCAGGCGTTTAGGCCCAATTTGAGGAATAGTGGGTATGGTTACAACGCCGGTACAATGCTGAGTGCCAAGGTCTTAGTGCACTGAGGACCAGTGGTACACCACGTAAGGCGTCCTTTCCCAAAAGGCTCGTACTTCTGTAGAATTTTGAAAAATGGAGGTCAAACCCCACGGGGGACCATCACATGGAAGGCCGAAACGGTTGAAACTCCTTTTAGTCGCCTCTTACGACAAGCAGGAATACCTCGGGCCTATTCTTACCCCGGACCCGCAGGGGGTATTCTGATGGAATGTTATCTATCGTTTCCGCCTTATTTCATTCTGAGTCTTCCTGAGTTCTTTTAAATTCTGATCCTACCATGGGATCTCCAATCTCTTCTTTACCAAGCGAGGTGGCTCAGTGGTTAGCACACTGGACTCGCATTCTGGAGGACGACGGTTCAATTCCGAGTCCGGCCATCCTGATTTAGCTTTTCCGTGATTTCCCTAAATCGCTCCAGGCAAATACCGAGATGGTTCTTTCGAAATGGCAATGCCGACTTCCTTCCCAGTCCTTCCCTAATCCGCGAAGACCGATGACCTCGCTGCTACGTCTCGTCCCCTAAACAACCCAACCCCTTAATCTATTCTATACCAGATCCTCCTTTTCCTTCTATCACGTCATCAGAAAACTCTTTCTCCTCATAGACGCATTCTTTGTACCTGGCTGCACTCTCTTCTGCGTTCAATTGTGGTATTGCCATTGCACTTTTAACTTAACGCTCTTGCTTTTAGTTTCAGTGAACTTTTTTAACTTTCTTATATGCTTAGTCAGTCCTTCTGACAATCATTTAGTTTTCAGTTTCTTCATATTTTTATTGCAGCCATTTCACCTTAGCTTTCCTGCACGTCCTATTTATTTCATTCTTAAGTGGCTTGTATTTATGTATTCTTGAGTTTCGCTGAACATTACTGTACTTCTTTCATCGATCAGCTGAAGTGTTTCTTCTGCTACCACTGGTTTCTGCACAGTTACCCTCTTTGTATTTATGCTTTTCTTTCCAGTTTCTGTGATTGTCCTTGTTGGAGCTGTCAATTCCTCTTCAACTAAACTGCCTACTCAGCTACTCCTCCTCGCAGTATCTGTAGCCTAAGAGAACTTCAAACGCACCTCTTCATTACTTTATATTGCCGTATCCTACCTCTGTCTGCATTGATTCTTCCTGACTAGTCTCTTAAACTTCAGCCTACTTTTAATCACAACTAAATTGTGATCTGAGTTTATATCTGCTCCTTGGTACGCCTTACAATCCAATATCTGATTTGGAAATCTCTTTCTGACCAAGATGTAATCTAACTGAAATTATCCCATACCTCCTGGCGCTTCTCAAGCATGTCTCCTCGTCTTCTGATTCTTGAGCATAGTATTCGCTATTCCTAGCTGAGATTTATTGCAGAACTTAATTTTTCTCCTCTCTCATTCCTAGTAGCAATCCCACATTCTCCCGTAACCGTTTCTCCGACTCCTTCCTCTAAAACTGCATTCGTATCCCCCTTGCCTATTAGATTATCATCTCCCCTTATGTACTGAATTACCAGTTCAGTATCCTTATATACTTTCTGTATTATTTCATGTTTGGATTGCAACGTCGGAACGTATGCCAGAACTATCACCATCGGTGTAGGTTTGCTGTTAATTCTGAATGAGAACTGCCCTATCACTGAACTGTTCACAGTAACTCACTCTCTGCCCTACCTCCCTATTCACACGAATGGTACTCCTGTTATACCATTATCTTCCACTGTTGATATTACATTGTACTCATCTGACCAGAAATCCTTGTCTTCTTTCCGTTTAACTTCGCTGATCCCACTATATCTAGAATGAGAATAAGCATTTCCCTTTTCAGATCTAATATTCCTACCACTTTCTAACTTCTGATATTCCACGCCCTAACTCATAGAACGTTATCCTTTTGTTGGTTATTCAACCTTTTTCTCACCGTCGCCTCCTCGTGGCATTTCTGGAGATCTGCATTGGAGACCTAATTTTGAATCTGTTGCCAATGAAGAGATAATCATTACAGTTTTCGAGTACAGGCACGTGTCCAGTGGATAAACATATATCTTAATTCAGTTGCTTTTATTGCCTTTTAAATCATCATACCATTGACCATTGCTGATTTTTCCTCCTTTAGGGGCATTTTTCCACTCCGAGGACAAAAGAGCGCCCTGAACGTCTTTTCGCTCCTCCACCCTCTTTGACAGGGCCGTTGGCTGAATGAGGGGTGGTTTCCTACGCCAATCCCTTCGGCAGTGGCGGGGTTCGAGCCCGGAACCGAGAACGTGTCGTTTAGTAATCAGAGGTGCTACCCCTAGAACACAGGAGCAGTGAGATTTGTTAGTTTATTATAGACTCTCAGAAAGCTGTAAGGAGCTATTATTCACCTTTTCTGACACTTGGCCACGTCTTTAAGCATTGTCCCTGTACAAAGGCTGTGCAAGGGACAGCTGTCAAAATTCCCTGTGATGGGATTTTTCGTATTTCCCGAGCCACTGCTAGTTTTTGTACCTGGTCTGGCTCGACATGTCACCTAGCTGCAAGCTACTGCGGTGCGCCCTGAGACCTGGTCCTGCTAACATTCAGCTGTACAACAACGTTATCTTACCTCGTACCAATAATGGGTGGCCGATTAGCTTGTCCAAGCACTGTAACATCACATGTTGTAGCCTCTTATTACTTTTTCGTCTTGTCTGCTTATTTCTTGATGGGATTTATAGGGATATCAAATAGATCATTAAACTGTTCGTCAATAAAAATGATTATATAAGTAAAGCACGTGACTATTTCACAACTAATAACATGATACAAATCCCTAGAGATTCTACGAATAAATATGCAGCCAAGACAACATGATAATAAAAGCAGCAACAACAAGTTTGCAGATTTTTAAAAGGAAAGACCAAGTATTGAAATGAACCCACGAACAACATGATTATATGGGCAACCAAAGCTACATAAACATCATACACCAGTTTGTTCAGGCTTAATAGTGTTAACTCCACACGTGTCTTATGAACAAGAAATTGAACGGGTTACTCTCAAAATTGCGTAGATTCAGTACAAAAATCACTCTAAAAATTCTGATAAATAGGTCCAAAAAATAAATGACATCAAAATTCAACCTAATGGCAACTAGTATCAGATGTTTGTACATACAGTTTGTCTACGAAACGTATTGTGTTATCTACATTTATGTGCCCATATAAGACATTGTAGTTTAGTGTCTATTATTGCAGCTATAATTCAGTTTTTTGGGATTAATTTAGGTATTTGCTAATATGTATGAGACAGTTGTTTCATCTGGAGACATTTCTATGTAAATGTAAAATTTTTGGTACTGATGAAGTTTTGCTTGTGATTACTTCCACAATTTTTTGTGAGTTCTTTTGTAATATTATTTGGGGATCCTGGATTTTCTGCCAGTTCTTTTATCATTTTATTGTATCACCAAGGATGTTTAAAGTGTAGATGCCTTATACTTCAAAGAAAATCAGTTTCACAGTTGGTAGAATGGGTGTATCTGTAATTTTTTGGACTAATTCTAAGTTCTGTATACTCCTTTTTGTGGTTTTCAGCAATTTTGCAATGTGGTACGAAGGAATGTTTTTTTTTTAATTGATCACTAGTCTCGTTGGGCTATTGTGAACTTCCGTCTTGGACTGGATCATGAATGTTTGTGGTAGAGAAATTCTTTGCATTGTATTTTGTTTCTGTGCTTTTTTGAGTACATTCTTTTGCTTTATAATGTGTTTCTAAGTATCATTTGGAATCTAATAGTTGAACCACACTTTGGTTCTTCATTTTTAAATTATGAGTGGCTTTTTTTAATTCACAATTTTATTTATACCCATGAACACTACACTGTTACTTTGATCAGTTCCTGTATCCATTGCCAACTTCCCTGCAAATCTTTGTTTAGTAACATAACTGTTTGAGCTCTGGTATTATCACCCTCCATTTTTCTAGGAGTCTGATGGGTTTTGATGGAGCCATTAATTTGCTTCACTGCCAGTTCCGTGACAGGCCTGTTTTTGTAGTATTACTTTGTTTATTCCTTCCTATGCTACTATATGTTCTGTTTCTATTATGGTGTTTCTAAAGTCTGCATTTATCAATTTTTTACAGTTAATATTGTGATTGAGACGCTGCTCTACCAGTTATGTTTCCACTTCACTAATTTGTATATCAGTGGGATTCACTATTCTTGTATAAAGTGTATTGTTGAAAGTCTCTCTCTCTGTGTCCGCCCGTCCGTGCGCCAGCACCCGTGTGTGTGTGTGTATGTGTGTGTGTGTGTGTGTGTGTGTGTGTGTGTGTGTGTGTGTGTGTGTGTGTGTCTGTCTGTCTGTCTGTCTGTCTGTCTGTGTGTGTGTTTGTGTTTGTGTTTGTGTTTGTGTCTGTCTGTGTCTGTGTGTGTGTGTGTCTGTGTGTGTCTGTGTGTCTGTGTGTCTGTCTGTGTGTGTTAAAGAGAGAGAGTTAGTTCTGCTGCAGATGTTTTTTTAACAGTTTTATTTCTATTTGTGCTGTTCTATTGACAGTTTCTTTGCTATCTGTTTCCTTTATAACCATGTGGGCTGTGACAATATAATTTTTCAGATAAGCTGCTCTCAGCAGGTGCAAAGTTTATAGTTGACATTTTTACATGCTGTTGCTTAACTTCGTTGCTTAACCATAATCTTCGTGTTTCTAATATCTGTGTATACTGTCTAAGAGTCACTGCTTAACTCAACATAAATTTAATTTCGAATCATATGATAGTGATTCCACTTTATGTTGAATATCGAATTATTTCAAGTTCTGTGAAGTTGCATGAGATTTTTCTACTTGTGTTGTAGGTTAGAGATGGAAGTGCTTAACAGGAAGTAACAATACTGTACATGTCTGCAGCTATTCTTTTTCAGTTGGCTCTTCGAACCATATGTTACTCACTCAGCTCTGCCGCTGACGAACTTCCAGAAAAGGGGTGTATCTTACAAGGGGGCAAGGAGGCGGCAGGGTAGTGGGAGAGAAGTGTGGACGGGAGTTTAGCATGTAGGGGGTAGGGAGGGGAAGGAATGGATAGGAGTGTGACTTAGGAAGGGAGCAGAGATTAGAAGAGAGTGATGATGATGTCATACGATCGTGGGCCACTTTATGTTCAAATTTCCCTCCAGAATGAACGTTTTATTCATACAATATTTATTAGCCTTTTACTCATTTAAGTCATATTTAGCTTATGATTAATGGGCGTTGTTTTGTTATATCTTTGACGTTGGTCATTTATTATCTGTTGCCAGTCTCTGTCACAGCCATTTTCTTTCCATCGATGGGGCTATTTCGAATTTGAGGAAGTTTATGCAAGCATTTTCGTTTATTGTAATTTTTGTTATTCGTTGTTCCCAAAAACCTCTTTTATTCACTGTGTTCCTACTTCCTTTCTTCTCTCCGCTTCGTTTCTGCTTTTTTCCTTCTTGCATTTGCTTAAATTTATGTTTTGTGATGTTTTGTTGTATTTCGTCCTATGCCTCATATGTTGTGTGGCCATGTTTAGTTACTTGATGTTTTTGATAGTTTCCTTGGTGCAGCTGGTTTCCATTATCAGTGGTATTCGTATGATGGTGACACCGAGACGCGTGAACTTGGACTAAGTGATTTGTCATATTATCCCAGTCGTCTACATGCCTACGTCTCCCCTATATTGATATTTTTTCACGAGAACATCCCACAGAATGTAAATGTAGAATTCGAGGACTGACGATTACGCTTTTCATGACTCCAAAAATACAGTATACATATGATGCACCAACAGGCTGTCTTCTCAAAAAAGGTAAGTACCTGCAGAGGCCAAACGTGTCTGTAGAGCAGGTACCTGATGCAGTGAACAACGAAGCCAGTATATAAGCAGAAGCGAGTAGCAATCACTCTGAAGGCAGCAGCGCCGGAGACGCTGCAACTGCCGGTTCCCTGGGGAGGAAGGACTCTGCGGAGTCACAAGGCAGTGGCAGCGGTGGGCACAAGGCGGTCGTTAGCGTAGGACGTGTGCCGCCGCGGTCGCCTCCGCCGCACGGCCTCCGCGGCTCTCGGGGCGTGCCGCCACACTTGGACACGCACCTGCTCCAAACTGCCAGTGGTGTTTCTACAATAACCTGTTAGACATACTGTAACAAGAACAAGTCTACATTCAATGGATTCATAAAATAATCCAAGATCGCAGTTTACTATTCTTACTAGTTTCAGCTAAAGTCATGAGCCATTTGCAGAGCTGTATTACACAGAATACTGCCTATCTCCAAAAGTGCTTTGGCACAAACTGCCACAGGCTGGGAAATATTTTATGTGTGTACGATCATCAATCGGTAGGATGCATCTTCATAGATTTTGTGAAAGCTGCATAGCTAAAACTTGTTATCCACCACAAAAAGAAACATTTATGTTAAATAACCTATAATATATATATATCTACAATATGAACAATAATTATGGAGCAGTGTGTCATCATATAAAAGGAAAAGTTGTCACTACATGTTATTATCAGAGAGACCATCGCATGCACTGTGTAATAACATGGCATCAGTAAATCTCCACATGTGCAGAGTGAGGTAAGAATTAACACATTTTATTTTAGAGACATAGCATCGGGAAACAATATATAATTTTCACTTAATAATATCACAGTGTCGTATCCACACCGCAAGTATTATATTACACAGGTTCCACATGTGCAGCGTGAATATCATGTTTACAGTTAGCCAGGACACATAGCATTGGTGACCAACAACGAAAATGCCCTTATCGTAGCAGGTAAGACACTACACGATGTTATGCGCCAGGTCTTAAAACAAGTCAACGTTCTCCCAGATGGTACTCCTGGTAGAAAATTCAGTGAAGCAGAAAAGCTACGGACAATTTAAAAACTTGTTAAAGTCTAATTCCATTGGGAGCCGTTTGCGCCACGACCGTACTATTTTCAATATACACTGAAGAGACGAAGACACTGGCGCACCTGCTAATATCGTGTAGGGCCTCCTCGAGCTTGCAGAAGGGCCTACTCGACTAATTGTCTGATATAGTGCTAGAGGGATTTGACACCGTGAATCCTGCAGGGCTGTCAATAAATTCGTAAGAGTACAAGGTGGTGGAGATCCCTTCTGAACAACACGCTACAAGGCATCCCAAACTTGCTCAATACTGTTCATGTCTCGGGAGTTCGGTGGCCAGCGGAAGTGTTTAAACTCAGATGATTGTTCCAGGAGCCACACTGTAGCAGTTCTGGACGTGTGGGGTATTGCACTGTCCTGCTCTAATTGCCCTAGTCGGTCGGAATGCCCAATGGACGTGAATGGGTGCAAGTGATGGTACAGGATGCTTACGTACGTGCCATCTGTCAGAGTCGTATCAAAACGTATCATGAGTCCCATATCATTCCAACTGCACACGCCCCACACCATTACAGAGCCTCCTCCAGTTTGAAGAGTGCCCTGCTGTCATGCAGGATCCATGGATTCATGAAGCTGTCTCCATACCTTTACACGTCCATCGGCTCGATACAATTTGGAGCAAGACTCATCCGACCAGGCAACATGTTTCCAGTTTTACAGTCGAATGTTGGTGTTGACGGGCTCAGGCGAGACGTAAAGCCTAGTGTCGTGCAGCCATCAAGGGTAGACAAGTGGGACTCGTCTCCGAAAGGCCAAATCGATGATGTTTCGTTGAACGGTTCGCATGCTGACACTTGTTGATGGCTCAGCACTGAAATCTGCAGCTATTTGAGGAAGAGTTGCACTTCTATGCGTTGAACGATTCTCTCCGGCTATCGTAGGTCTCGTTCTTTTTTTTTCTTGCCGCAGCGATGTCGGAGATTTGATGTTTTACCAGATTTCTGGTACTCAAGGTACATCTTGAAATGATCGTACGGGATAATCCCCACCACATAGCTACCTCGGAGATACTGTATCCCATTGCTCGCGTGCCGACTTTAAGAGCACGTTCAAACTCAAATCTTGATACCCTGCCATTGTAGTAGCAGTAACCGATAAAACAGCGCCACACACATGTCTTATATAAGCGTTGTGACCACAGCGTCATATTCTGGCTATTTACATGTATCTGTATTTTAATACGCGTGCCTGTACCCGTTTCTTTGGCGCTTCAGTGTACTTTCGATGAATTGCAGCATGGGTCGTAAGGATTGAAATCCTTTATTTTACAGATTGATTCCGGTAATTTTGTGACCATCTTCCGTGCAGCCTATTCGAACCTTGTAGGCCCATATCATAATAAAAAAAAAAACATTTAACAATTTATATAAGACGTAACTGTACTGTGATAATTACTTCCTACAGATATCTTCACTTTTACTTCTTACAGTAGATTTGAAAATTCATAAGAATTTTACTTGGATCGGCAATAAAGCTGTGAGGAGGAGTCGTGATTCTTGCTTGGGTTGCTCAATTTGCAGAACACTTGCATGCAAAAGGCAAAGGTCCCGAGTTCGAGTTTCGGTCCGGCACACAGTTTTAATCTGTCAGGGACTTTTAATGAAAATCTGCTGAATTTTTCAGATACTATGCAACACATTGTGATTCGATCGGCTCTGTATTGCTGAAATGAATCATGAAAACTATCGCGTTTCACCGCGGATGTATAATGTCCGAATTACATGAACAGTAACTGAGATATAACTATTCAAATGTGCGCTGCATGAGACTCAGAGCTACATCAAGAGCAATTAATATTCCAAAACAAGCAATCGGTTTCCAGTTTTCAGAGATAAATACGTGATCAAGTGACTGAATAAATTTGGATGAGACAAGTGGCAGAATTAAAATATTTCTGGGTGTTAAATCCTGCCTAGTCGTCAAAGATGGAGTGTCAAGGAAACCTGTTCTCTCGGATCGCTAGAGAACAATTCAAGAAAATCGTGTTAATGAGTTTTACGAGGGCTGTCCAGAAAGTAAGTTACGATTGATCGCGAAATGAAAATCACAGTGAAAATCAGAAATGTTTCATTTGTAACAGTTAGGTACACCTTTCAGCTACTTCTCTACGTAGTCGCCGTTCTGACTCAGACATTCGTCGTACCGTTGTACCAACTTTCCAATACCCTCATCATAGAAGGCAGCCGCCAGTGCCTTCCGCCAATTCTCTACGCTGGCCTAAAGCTCGTTGTCTGCGCCAAAATGTTGTCTTCATAGCCAGCGGTTCTTTTGAGCAGAGATGAAACTCAGTGGGAGACAGTTACGGGCTGTATTGTGGGTAACCAAACATTTCCAATTGAAACGATGCAGGAACATCTTCATTGCCCCTGCAGAATGAGGCTGAGAATTGTCTTGAAGACGAAACCACACGACAGTTATGTAATGTTGGTTCATAGCTTCAGACGAAAATTCTCACCAGGACCTCCTACTTGGCGGGAGACATTATTTTCTATAACATCTTTATGCGCTCACTAAGAGCTCAGGAATGAAAACAGCGACATAATTCTACCTTGAGTCATACTAGAGACTCTGCCCAACACATCTTTGCAAAGCTTTATCGGATTTTCATAGTCGCTTCCATTTCGCGATCAATCGTAACTTACTTTCTGGACAGCCCTCGTATTACGACAAAGGAAATGACAATACTTAACTTTGTGTTAAACAGATGTGTTGCAAGCAAATGGTGACGGGCAAAATAAGAAATCTCTTCAGTGTAACAATTCCAAGTTTGATCTCCATAGAATGTATGAGCAAGGCAATGAGCTTCAACGGACCGTCGTCGTATAGGACGCTATAGAACAGCGGAGGAGGCAGGAGCTTGAACACTTGGAGGGACCGGAAGCTGTAGCTTCAGGGGACGTCAGACTTCCGGTCGTACCCCGCCATGCAGACTTCGCTTTGGCGGAAACGTCCCCCGCAAAACGACCACAAGGGTACGCGTCCACCTCCTGAGGCCCATAGCAAGACGTAGAAGGCGTCGTCTGCTTCGGCATGGGTGGGTTCAACTCCATCGGCAGGACGAGAGGTGACGGAGGAGGCGAAGGCTCCGTCTCCATGTGGTCGTCCTGCAGTGTCGTGATGACACCGTCTCTCAGCTGCTGTGGCTGCGCTGTCCCTCAGATCCGTGAATCTGGAGGAAGAGATACAGAAGGATCACCGTGCACGTAACAGTGGCGTATTTGACTGTGATGTCGGCCCTGCAGTCAGTGTGGGCCTGAAATGAGATACGTGCATGCGCCAAGTCAACGAAGGATCTCGCCTCGCACCCACCATCTGCTGCCGCTAAAAGCCCTGAAAAACATAATATCATGCCGCGCGAAGCGATACTTGCGCCGTATGGTGAGGAGGGTGGAGCACGTGGAGTAGTGTCCAATGGCGGCGGCCGTGAAGCAATTCCGCTGTCGATGGTCCATCTCGTGGATGCGAACAATAGGAGGCGACATACACTTGCATTGCTTGATCGCTGGTGTGTGTGGTGCGATGTTTGGCCATCTGCTGCTTGAAGGTTCTGACAAAACTTTCTGCTTCTCCGTTTGACTGTGGACGGAGCAAGGCAGCAGATGTGTGAGTCTTGAATCTAACTTATTAACTGCGAAATGTATATGGTGGTTGGGTGGTCGTCGATCGGTGTCTAGTATACTATCAAGAGCGAACACATCCTAATCTTTCTCGCCAGAGCATAACATGTAAAACTGTAGATATTAACTAGATGAACTGCTTTATGTTTGGAGTTGTGTAATGCCCGAAAGGCCTTTAATAGAAGGCTTTCCTAATCATCCCACTCCGTATTTAATCCTTTTAGACTGCTGTCAATGAAATTTGCAACACTGCAAACAAACATCATGCTAGGAAGCTCCAGTTAATGAAATCCTGGTGCAACCGCACGAAGTCGGCTGGTGTAACGTCATCTACACTCTGTACAGAAAGAAATTTCGTGCAACCTGTTTTTCATTCAGAATATTAGTTGATAGTGAGAAAATCTTGTTAATCCTCGCATGAGCAGGAGAAACATCTACCAACATGTGACGGAATTTGACAACGGCTGGATCTTACACTATCGAGACTGTGGGTTAGTGTTCCACGACACCGTTGCTCTAGTGTGTCAGGATCCCACGTCTGCCATGCAGAGGATATGGAACGACGTTTTCAGATGGGCCATAGCACCATGCAAGGTATGAGTGGGCTTCATGTCTATAGCACCGAGAGGACAAAAGAAAGCGGTGAAGGACTATGCTGCCACCTTGTAAGCGGAATGGTAGGTTTTAAATTTGGATTACCCGTGAAAGTAATTGCACACATAACCTCGTGTGAGAAAAGTACCCTCTCATATACAAAATTTCGGCTCATGAATCAAATTTAGGAAAGCGACCTGACTTAATGGAATTTATAGAAATTTATCTATCTCGTAGCCACTTCCGACACGAGGGCAATGGCTTACAGTACGCTTATGGGCTTCAGTGATATAAGCAGTCATGTCAATAATCTCACCAAGCATGGAAGTGTTTAATGCGACGTGGCTCGTAGACAGCTGCGGGCAGATGGAGATGTGAGCCCCACACTGTTGTACAAGAGCATACTGATAAGTAATGCCTATGAATTTTTGTGTGAAACTTCTTTTTTTCTTTTTGAGTCATCAGTCTTAGGAATGTTTTGATGCGGAACGCCACAAATTTCTCTCCTGTGCCAACCTCTTCATCCCAGAGGAGCACTTTCAACCTAGGGCCTCAGTTATTTGCTGGATGTATTCCGATCTTTGTCTTCCTCTACAGTTTTTGCCTCCTACTAGTACCATGAAAGCTATTCCCCGATGTCTTAACCCATGTCCTATTATCCTGTCCTTTCTCGTTTCCAGTGTTTTCCACATATTCATCTTCGTTCCGATTCTGCTGAGATCCACCTCATTCTTTACCTTATCAGTCCACATAATTTTCTACATTCATCTGTAGTACCACTTCTCAAATGCTTCGATTCTCTTCTCTTCCGGTTTTCCCACAATCCATGTTTCACTACCATACAATGCTGTATTTCAGACATTCATTCTCAGAAATTTCTTCCTGAAATTAAGGCCTATGTTTGATACTAGTAGACTTCTCTTGGCCAGAAATGCCCATTTTGCCATTGTTAGTCTGCTTTTGATCTCGTCGTTGCTCCGTCCGTCATTGGTTCTTTTACTGCCTCGGTACTTAACTTCATGTACTTCGTGACCATCAATCTTGATGTTAAGTTTCTCGGTGTTCTCATTTCTGCTACTTCTCATTACTTTCGTCTTTCTTCGATTCACTCTCAGTCCGTATTCTGAAGTCATTAGCTTGCTCATTCTATTCAGCAGATCAAGTAAATCTTCTTCGCTTTCATTCAGGATAGCAATGTCATCAGTGTATCAGATTATTCATATCCTTTCACTCTGAATATGAATTCCACTCCTGAAACTTTCTTTTATTTCCAACATTGTTTCTTCGATGTACACATTGAACAGTAGGGCCGAAGGACTTCATCGCTGTCTGACACCCTTTTCAATCCGAGCATTTCGTTCTTGATCGTCAATTTTTATTATGTCCTCTTGGCTCTCGAACGTGTTGTATATTATCCCATCTCTCCCTACAGCTTACCTTATTTTCCCCAAAATTTCGAACATCTTGGACCATTTTAAATTGCCGAACGCTTTTACCAGGTCGAAAACTCCTATGAAAGTGTCTTCATTTTTATTTAATCTTGCTTCCATTATCAACCGCGACGTCAGAATTGCCTCTCTGATGCCTTTACCTTTCGTAAAGCCGAACTAATCATCATCCAACACACAGCCGCGCGGGATTAGCCGAGCGGTCTCAGGCGCTGCAATGATGGACTGTGCGGGTGGTCCTGGCGGAGATTCGAGTCCTCCCTCGGGCATGGGTGTGTTTGTTTGTCCTTAGGATAATTTAGGTTAAGTAGTGTGTAAGCTTAGGAACTAATGACCTTAGCAGTTATGTCCCATATGATTTCACACACATTTGAACCTCATCCAACACATACTCAATTTTCTTTCCCATTCTCCTGTATATTATTCTTATCAGCAACTTGGATGAATGAGTTGTCAAGCTGACTGCGCGATAATTCTCGCAGTTTTCAGTTCTTGCAGTCTTTGGAATTATGTGGATGGTGTTTTTCCGAAAGTTAGATGCTACTCATATATTCTACACACCAATGTGTTGTTGCCACTTTCCCGAATGATTTTAGAAATTCTGATGGAATGTTATCTATCCCTCCTGCCTCATTTGATCTTAAATCATTCAAAGCTCTTTTAAATTCTGATTGTAATACCGGACCCACTATCTCTTCAAAATCGACTTCTGTTTCTTCTTCTATTACATCAGACAAATCTTACCCTTCATAGAGGGCGTCAATGTACTCTTTCCACCTATCCGCTCTCTCCTCTGCGTTTAATAGTGCCATCCCCCGCCGGAGGTTCAAGTCCTCCCTCGGGCATGGGTGTGACTGTTGTCCTTAGCGTTAGGTTAGTTTACGTAGTGTGTAAGTCTAGGGATCGATTACCTCAGCAGTTTGATCCCATAGGAATTAAAAAAAAGAGAAGCGACTTGTATTTCCGTGTTCCTGAATTTCACTGAACATTTTTGTACTTCCGTCTTTCCTCGGTCAACTGAAGTATTTCTTCTGTTACCCATGGTTTCTTCGCAGTTACCTTCTTTGTACCTATGTTTTTCTTTCCAGTTTCTGTGATTCCTCTTTTTAGAGATGTCCATTCCTTTGCGACTGTACTAGCTACTGAGCTATTCCTTATTGCTGTATCTATAGCCTTAGAGAACTTGAAGCGTTTCTCGTCATTCCTCAGTACTTCCGTGTCCCACTTCTTTGCCTATTGATTCTTACTGACTAATCTCTTAAACTTTAGCCTACTCTTCGCCACAACTACATTGTGATTTGAGTCTATATCTGGTCCTCGGTACGCCCTGATTTACGATTTACGAATATCTGTCTGCCCATGATGTAACGTAATTGAAATCTTTCCGTATTACTCGGTCTTTTCCAAGTGTACCTCCTCCTCTTTGATTTTTGAACAGAGTGTTTGCTATTAGTGGCTGAACTTTAATACAGAACTCCATTAGTCCTGCTCCTCTCCCATTCCTCGACCCAAGCCCAAATTTCCTGTAACCTTTTCTTCTATTTCTTTCCCTATAGCAGTATTCCAGTCCGCCACGACTATTAGATTTTCATCTCTTTTTTCGTACAGTATTACCATTTCAATATCTTCATATACTTCCTCTATCTCTATCTCTTCATCTTCGGCTTGTGACGTCAGCTTGTGTACGTGAACTATCTTTGTCGGTGTTGGTTTGCTGTCGTTTCTGATAAGAACAACCCTACAAATGAATTGTTCACAGTAACACACTCTACCCTACCTTCCTATTCATAAGGAATATTACTTCCGTTTTTCATTTTGTGCTGCTGTTGATAATACCACATACCCATCTGGACAGAAATTCTTGTGTTCTTTCCTTTCACTGACAAGTACTGTATGCAGATTGAGCCTTTGCATTTCGCTTTTCAGATTTACTAGACTCTGCACCACGTTTAAGCTTCTGACATTCCACTCCCCAACTCGTAGAACGTTATTCATTTGTTGGTTGTTAAATATTAGTCTCATGGTTACCTCCCCCTTGGCAGTGCTCTCCCGGAGTTTTGAATTCGGGACTATTCAGGAATCATTTGCCAATGGAGAGCTCATCATAACACTTTTTCTAGTACAGGCCGCATGTCATGTCCTGTGGATACACGCTATGCGTCTTTGATGCAGTAGTTTCTATTGCCTTCTGCATCCTCTTACCTTTGAACATTGCTGATTCTTCCGCCTTTAGGGTTAGCTTCCCACCACAAGAACAACAGAGTGCCCTGAACTTCTGTACGCCTTTGACAATGCCGTTGGCAGGATGAGAGTGATTTCTCATGCCGGAACTCTTCGGCTGCCAATGCTGATTATTAATCAAAATTTATACAGTGGCGGGTTTCGCACCCGTGACCGTGGAGGTTACGATTACTAATCGAAGACGCTACCTCTAGACTTCCGAAAGCCTGTTAAATAAAAGAAATTTTACTAACGTTCTGCATGTCTGTTATTCATGTATACACTCTTATTTTTGATCGTAGTAACACTGGCGACGAGTACATTTCTCCCAACGACGGATTATTTTCTTGACTCTGTCACTGTAGCATATTTGACTTCGTTGACGCGACCACAAGCGCACATCTGCTTGCACTGCTTCATCACTATCTAAGTGAAGTCCACTAAGGTGTTCTTTAACTTTTTAGAACAGATGAAAATCGGAGGGGGCCAAGTCAGGACCGTATGGAGGATAATAGATGACTGTCGACCGAAGGCGGCGGAATGTCGTAGATTTCGCAGTGCTCGCTCGTGGTGTGTCATTGCTATGCTGAAAGAGAAGGTGCTCCATGTGCGGACGAAATCATCGAATTCGAAACTTGAGCCGCGGAGGATTAGCCGAGGGGTCTCAGGCGCTGCAGTCATGGCCTGTGCGGCTGGTCCCGGCGCAGGTTCGAGTCCTCCCTCGGGTATGGGTGTGTTTGTTTGTCCTTAGGATAATTTAGGTTAATTAGTGTTTAAGCATAGGGACTGATGACCTTAGCAGTTACGTCCCATACGATTTCACACACATTCGAACATTTTTTCGAAACTTGATTACAGGATGCTGCTCTCACCTTCCGGCAACGCTAAATTGCCCTCTAGCAATAGGGGGCTGAAAATGTGTCCACATGAAGAATTCTGATTCAGAATGCCAATAACGGTTTTTTATTTAAAAACTAAGATTTATCCCGTGAAAAATTCTGACGCATTACTTTTCATCAAGTGCTCGTAAAATGCAAAGAACTTATACACTCCCTGCAGAACAAGGCACTGTCAAATTGTCAGTAGTATCGACGAGAAAACAAAAATTTTTCGGTGAAAAGTTGCAATGAATGGAATGGATACCACTCATTGCAACTGCTTTGATATGACTTGGAGAATCTGTAACTTCCTAGAGAAATATGTAACGTTTGTTTTACATTATTGATCGTTACTTTGTTCCGCCTGTACTATTTTACTGCCATGTCACGCCATGCCAGCGTCTATATTTCCGTCTTCATAGTTCCTCAGGTCACCGATCTGAGTGTCTGACAGTCACGTCACTGTGACACCACAGGTTGTTGCGAAGCCGCTCAACCTTGTGATGCCCGCGCCCTCTGCCATCGGTATGTACTCATCCACCTATCTCTTTGACTGCAGTAAGAAACTTGTAAAATATTACCAATTGCTGACTGTAAATGGTAAGTTTCACATTGGGCGATCGCATAATGAGTGCAGAGTAGAAGTCACCCTATTTCGATTAATAGGAGTGAGGACATGGAAACTCAATTGAGGACACCGTGGATTGAAAACTCATGTAACTGATTTCATGAAAGCAAGAAAATCGTAGTAACTCTTGTACTGCTTGTGCCTGGATATCGCCTCATAAAGGCACAAAGAACCGATATCGACATGTGGGATGTAATTTCGGCACACGAAAGTTACAGCAACTTCTCGATACAAGTGAATAAAATAGCTAAGCCATGACCCATACTTTAGAGTGCCTGCCAGCGGCGGCCGCTCTGACACACACCGCAAAGTAGGTCAGTAGCACTCGGTAGGGTGAGCGGTGATGGTGACGGGCTGGTGAGACCCTGTGACAATGATCGAGATATATATTTTATTGGCTTCACGTACACGTCAAGTCGTTAGCCCTTTGAGGCAGACACGCCCCCATTCCGGCGACCCCGGCAGGCTGTCTCGCAGGTGAACTCTGTGATTGCTGTGGCTGTAACCTGCAGTGGCGACAGCCTACACCCACATGACTCAGCCGCATCTTGCTTTCACCGCAGGCCAAGGAAAGGCTGCCATCCGCAGGAGACGAGCTACTGCCTTCTGGCAGAAGTTTGGCGACGACAGATGCGGACGGCATTTTAGCGGCATCAAATCCGACGTGGACACTCTTGAACAACTGGCTGCAGTTGACAGTGCCCAATCATCTCGTCATCTGGCGTCAACCTGCGATCTTGCTAGTGCTGCTGGACTCCAGATGAACGTGCCTCTAAATTCACAGCTATTTATAAGATCTGAATCGCATTTGTCGCATTAAAATCTCGCTCCCTGTCACGTAGCTCACAATAAGGGTTTTTCCCTGGTGTGGTGACATCGTCCTGCCAGCTACGGCTTTTATCACTGGCTGGTGCAGTTTTCCACTTAGTACCTCTAGTCCGTCTCACAGTACTCTTGTGTACATGTTATTCGGACCTATATGTCGCCACACTTCACATACCGACCAGTGGGTGCTACTGAAATGCTTGGTGACGGTTCCTTCGAAATTACTCCAATTTCTACTACAAATAGGAAGAGACTACATTGCGGATGATTAACAAGATCATACAGCAACTGTACATTTCCTGCGTGCAGGCTAGCCACATCTCACCGTCTCATCGTTTCACGTCCAGCTATGGCGCCATTAGACAGCAAAAAGCTCCTATCTCAAGACAACTGAACATATAAATCTATCCAAGACTCAATCTCAGTGTACTTAAAGCGGCAGGTAGTGTCGCGATTGGGCCGTTCACCTGCAACTCAATGTTCATTTTCTGTTAACCTCACAGACAAGCCCATATGTTACCAGTCTATTCAAGTATAATATCTTGAGCACAAAGTTCCAGCAACTTCCCGGGGAATAACTGAAAAACGGAAAATAACAAATTGTGTTACGAAAGTAGAAGTGTAACTCCCAACTTTCAAAATCATGTATCATCGTTCAAGGAATGGGCACCTTTTTAACAGTCATCCAACTGGTTACTGTGACGGTGTCTGGAGTGGACTGAACCGTCATCACGATGACAAGGATGTAAGTTCTCTCCATACGGTAACAAAGAAAGGCGCGACGATAGTGACATGCTCAATCACAACAGTGATTGCGGCCGTGGCACCACGCAGCCTTTCCAGGCGAATCCTGGTTCACGATTGTTGTATTTGATACTTCTCATCATTCGACAGCGAGATGGACGACACCGCCCACGAAAGGTAAAAGGCGCCGTCGGGTCATGACATGGGCCGAGGATAACAACAGGCTCCCAAGAGGCTGAAAAGCACTTCGAATCGTGCTGCTTCTGAAGTCCTCACTCGGTTACACTTTCGTGACCTGGCTGACCGTCTAACGGATTTCTACTCTAGTAGGTGTCTGCTGCTGTTCTTTCGAGTATTAAAGGATTTGACTCTGGAGTGTCTGGTTTATTTGCAAGAAGTAATCTAGAAAGTATGACGACCATGCACGGACTAATCTTGTGAGCTATCAAGTAAATACAGTGTATCCATACACACCATACGCTGAAACGCCAAAGAAACTGGTATACGCATGCGTATTAAAATACAGATATATGTAAACAGACACACCTACATAGTACAAAAAGTGTCTGGTGCAGTTAGATCCGTTATTGCTGCTCTAATGGGAGGTTATCAAGACTTAAGTGAGTTTGAACCTGGTGTTATAGTCGGAGCACGGGTTGTGGGACATAGCATGTCCGAGGTAGCGATGAAGAGGGGATTTTCCCGTACGACCTCTTCACGAGTGTACCGTGAATATCAGGAATCCGGTAAAACGCCAAATCTTTGACATCGCTGCGGCCGGAAAAAGATCATGAAAGAACGGGACCAACGACGAGTAAAGAGAATTGTTCAACATCACAGAAGTGCAACACTTCCCCCAAATTACTGCAGATTCCAATGCTGGACCATCACCAACTGTCAGCGGGCGAACTATTCAATGAAAATCATCGATATAGGCTATCGGATCCGAAGACCAACTCGTGTACCCTTAATGACTGCACGACCCAAAGCTTTACGTCTCGCTTGGGCCCCTCAACACCGACATTTGACAGTTGATGACTGGAAACATATTGCCTGGTCGGACGAGTCTCGTTTCAAATTATATCGAACCGATGGACGTGTACGGGTATGGAGACAACCTCAATCCATGGACCCTTATGTCAGCAGGGAACTGCTCAGGCTGGTGGAGGGTCCGTAATGGTGTGGGGCGTGTGCAGTTTGAGTGATATGGAACCCCTGGTATGTCTAGATACGACTCTGACAGATGACTCATATGTAAGCATCCTGTCTAATCACCTGCATCGATTCATGTCCATTGTGCATTCCGACTGACTTCGACAATGCTAGCAGGACAATGCGATACCTCACACATCCAGAATTGCTATATGGTGGCGCCAAGAACACTATTTTGAATTTAAACACTTCCGCTGACCACCAAACTCCCCATACATGAAAGTTATTGAGCAAATCTGGCATGCCTTGCAACGTGCCGTTCAGACGAGATCTCCAGCACCTCGTACTCTTACGGGTTTATCGACAGCCCTGAAGGATTCATGGCGTCAGTTCCCTGTATCACTACTTCAGACATTAGTCTAATCCATGACACGTCGTTTTGAGGCTCTTTTGCGTGTTCGCCTGGGCCCTACACGAAATTAGGCAGGTGTACCACTTTGTTTGGCTCTTCAGTGTAAAAACGTATCTGTGTGAGTGTGTATGTTCAATATGTACTTCCTAAACCACTTACTGATCTCAATCAATCTTGGCACAATCAGGCAACAATTGCTGAGGGCCACAACCACCTATCTATCATCATTAAGGAGATATGACTTCACAAACAATGAGATGCGCGAAAAACTTTCGCATTGTGCTTGATGATTAAATTTATTGCTTCTTTTCTCCTAACCCTATTCCCTAGACATTTTGCAGAGAGTACCCTCACATGCCGCTGAATGTACTTACAAAATTATATGATGGTATGACACATAGTTTAGGACACATGACTTCATAAACACTGGAGTGCGTGAAAAACTGCCGCATTGTGCATCACGTTTAAATTTATTATTTCTTCGTTACTCACTCAAGTCACTGACAATACGTACGATTACATCTCCCAACACAAACACTGAGATACGTGGAAAAATGTCGCATCATGTATCAACTTTTAACATGTTTATTTTTTACTACAAGAACACTCCGAACACTCCTATAGTCGAACCAACATAAGGAAATCCCTGAGACCTGGCAGCGCTTTTGACAGATTTCAATTGCGAAGCGCAAATGGCTGTCGGCCAAAACAATAGCCAACTATGAGGCTTGAAGAGGCGTTGGCACAGAGACAAAACCGCGTTCTAGACACGCGAACCAGCTGCGTATAGCGTACAGAAACTGAGCGGGATACTTGTACGACTGTTCCATAGTTCCAAAGATGTTTTCAAGAACAGATGGAAATGAAATTTTTTCAACGGTACACTACAAAGTTAATCCTGTGTTTTCGTTTCTAAAACTGGCAAAAGGAGTACCCCGGAAATGCCGGATTCGTTAGACAGTCCACAAGAATTCGTGTGTAATAGTATCCTTGTGTGAAGACCCCCACGAGAACGAACTTTGCCAGATTGCACTTGTCATTGTCATCTGGACCCGTCACTTGATACGGTACGAGGTGCCACTGGATGTACCGTAACGTCACTTGTGGGTGGCGCATCTGGAATTTAGGACACCAGCTGATGTTTTATGAATGGCAGTTCCTGCCTATGGTGAAGGGCTCTGTGACGTTCTCTTTCGATACGACAATGGAAGACTGCTTTTTTTACCTGTTGGCCCGATTTACGTCGCTACAGATGATGTTCGACAGTAGCCCTGGCCACCACTTAATACAGATCTCTGACTACTAAAGTCATCTTGTTACGGGTTTTCAGGCGAACGACACTCTGCCACTCGCTAGCCATTGACACTAATGAACTCTGACACAGAGTTGGAGGATCATTGAATGACGCACCCTTAACTGTCTTTCAAGTTTATTTTTCTTCGACTCCCAGCCCCGTTAGAGCCATTACTGCTATCCAAGAAGGCGGAACATAGTACCTAATTTCGCACCCTGTATGCCAACAAATCGCCTACATAGTTCGTCATTAATTGTCACTAGTCTACGCTCAATATCGTTATTTGCTATATCTCCTTCATTAACAGTTAGAGTTTAATGTTATCGACATCTCATTCCGTCTTGCAATGAAATGCCAGAACCCACAGCATAGGAACTGACCCAGTCGAACGTCACGAGTAGCCCCTGACTCAATGCCTTACCAGTTGCGCCGGAGGAGCAGGTGGACGGCGCAGCCCTCGCCTAGCCTACCCCTGGCCGCACCCTCGCACGGCCTCCTCAGCCGGCCGGCCATCGCCGATAATTCAGACCTAATTCGGGCCCGCGCGGAACAGTTAGCGTGGCCGTCGGCGGGCGCCGTAACAACCCCTCGCAAATTGGACGGGGCTGGGCGGGGTGGTCAGGGGAGTCCCCGCACCTGCAGCGTCATTAGGAGCCGTGTCCCCGCTCCCGTTGGACGCGACTGGACCAACTTCACGGCCCTACCAGGCTCCGCCAGCTACGGAGGCCCTGAAGCGTGGCGCCCCTTCGTGGCGCAAGCCTCGCCTCCTCGACGTTCTGCTGGTTGCCTACCCGCCACACAGCAGGGGCCATGTCGCCTCAGGATAGAGACGAATATGTTCTTCAGTTTTACTCCACGAGCAGTCGTGTTCCATTACTTGTTTGTACACTGCCTGACAGAACAAGTACTAAGTTACAGGCAAATTACGACGAATACAATGTTCCTGAATAACTTACCAACCTGAACTACTGGGATGGCGCGTAAGTTCGTAGCGTTCTTCCGTAAGTTTAATAAACACAACAGACACGCATAACAGAAATTTTAGTTATTAATAATATACTCTCCTGCACTTTTTATAACAGTGCCAACTCCGTGGTCACTTCTCGATTCCGCGACTTTAGAAAACACCTGGTTTTTAAGGGAAGAACTCGTCGAGTCATGTTCGGAGCGCATTTTCGTCCAAGAAGTAAGTTCCTTGAAGATTGATCGACAGAGAGCGGAAAATGTGAATATCTGAGGGCCCACGATCAGGGTAATAAAGTGGTGCTGAATAACTTCCGAAACCCGTTTAGCCTTTTTTGTCACTCTAGCAGAATGCAGGCGGACGCTATCACTGAGTATCATCACAACACGCCGTGTTCTTGGTTGTTGTTCTAGGACTGCGTCTGCAAGACGACTCAGTTTTTGACAATGAGTGTCAGCAGTTATGGCTACACTTGCGGGAATCAATTCGTAGTAGACCACACCGTCACTGTTCTACCAGATGCGTAACATCTTTTGTGGATGCGCTCATGTAAGGATAGTTGGTGCTTTTTTGGGCTCAACTATTTCTTTCTTTTTCTTATGCACGCATAAAGACACCATCACTCGTGGCAAGTAACGACTCAGAATAAGAATGGTGGTCGTCGTTCAGGAGCCAATTGATGACGAGCAAGCAGAGATTCATATATTCTCACTAATTTTTGAGATCTTGGGTTAGAGCATGCGGTACCCAGCACCCGATTTTTGAACTTTCCCCACTGCATGCTTGATCTTGGAATGATCACAGTTCGTCGCATTTCATAGTTCTCGAGTACACTGACGTGTATCATCGTGGATTAATGCTCTTCAGTGACCTTCCTCAGCCGGCCGGAGTGGCCGAGCGGTTCTAGGTGCTTCAGTCTGGAACCACGCGAGCAGGTTCGAATCCTGGTTCGGGCATGGATGTGTGTGATGTCCTTGGGTTAGTTAGGGTTAAGTAGTTCTAATTTCTAGGAGACTGATGACCTCAGAAGTTAAGTCAAATAGCGCTCAGAACCATTTGAACCATTTTTTTTTATCTTCATCAAACACCAACGGTCTTCCAGAACTTGGAGTGTCACTAATGTCAAAACAATCCTTCTGAAAACGAGAAAACCATTTTGTTGCCGTTCTGTATCTAACCACATTATCCTCACACAAGGCGCAAATGTTTCTTGTTGCCTGCACTCCTGTCATCTCTCTACTCAACTCAAATAGAAGAACATGCCGGAAATGTTCCGCTTCTCTACTTCGCACTCCATTTTCTAGCGTCCACAGCTCCACACATTGTATCAAAATGACCAAAATTACATTTTAAATTTAATTTGAACTTCAAACAAAGAATGACAATCGATAAATAAACCTATAGCAAACGGAATAGTACTGCCTTACGCAAGGCGAAACACTGACTTTAGTAAACGCTATATTGTTTAGGTTGTTCACGACGAATTATATCGCATTCTCGGCGTGGCAGCGGTTTCGACGCTGTTTTGCAATCTTGACAAATGCCAACCTTTATTGTACTTTATCAGAATACAGTATGCTACCTTTTTTCTGCCGCTTCCTTAAACAGCCATTGACGAACTACGGAAAGGGCAGCTCCAATACCCAGAACAAAAGCAACATTGCTGCAGTATACAAGCTGAACACGCTTTTCCGGTTTCCACCAAATCAGCTCCTTCGTTTGCTGACCATCTTAATCTCTTAAGAGGGGTCCATACATAACACATCAAGCCTACCTTCGACTTCACTCATTTTAACCGATAGGCCAATTATGGTATTACACCAAACACTAGATGTCTTCACCTATACTTTATCGATGGAGACAAATGCAGAAGAAATACCAATCTCTGTCCTGGAAGAGACGAAATGATGGTGAAATATCAAGGCTGAGAAGGTATTATGGCATATTTGAACAATGCGGTTTCTGAACTGTAAGGGGTACAACTCATCGCGACATCAAGCCATTCATTTATGGGTCCTGTAGTCCAGTTACCATGGGTACTCGGTAATGTGCCAAACCAGCGTGATGAGGATCGTTTTAATTCAATCCTACGATTTTAAGAGTTGTTTTCACTAACTATTTGGATGGTTGTTTCTGACTGTTCTCGGAGCCATTTGAACCATTTTTGTAATTTTAAGATAATAAAACATATAGACAGACGACAATGAGTGCATATTTATCAGTAGTCACACGTCTAAGATAGAAGTTCACAGGATTACGTGAAGAATCTTCGGGATGTGCATTTTTCGGAAGTGTAACATAACAGAATATTTCGATGATATATCATATGGCAGTGTAATGTTGATGGAATATGTTGCACTCAGAAAGAAGGATACCGGAATGTTACCTGCCGATTGTCTGTTAAAGTAATTGTAGTTCTGAGCTACCTAACATGCACAAGTGTTTTGCATGTATTGGTGGCCACCTGTACGTAAACAGCTACTTTCACTTCGTTTGCACGGGTAGATACCAACTTGTCGTATTGCTGCGAAACGTAAACAATAAATTTGTAGTCTTGTAGTCGCTGGCCATTCTTTTCTATGTTCTTGTTTGATTTGAATTTATGCTTCCCATCGTTTCCCAGGTCCATCGCAAAGCGAAACATCAGTCTCCGGTTAACCATGCCAAGCTAATACGCTATTCATGTTTATTTATTTTCACCATATCATCCACAATGCAAAAAATGCTTCCGTGATTACAGTGCCAACATTAAAACACAGCTGACATTCATTATTGTAATGCACTACCTTCTGATTCCTGTTCCTTATTATATCTTATATCGTAAGTCATGAATGGACTAAATGAGGTATCATTGTATCATTACAAAATTTCACAATATTTTACTTTTACAGAATTATCAAGGAACTTAATTTTTTTCATACCAGTTGCTTATTATCAGGGCAAAATGATTGATATTTTTACTAATTTATGTAAACATTCCACTGGTGCTATACTGAATTTCTCAAATTACAAAGCACTCGATCAAAATCATTTTCTTCGCTGGATGTCTCACTCTCTCAGTGTCTTCCATTTCGTTTCGGATTTCGATATCACTGTACAGATTATCTATGTATTCTATTAAGGGTTCATGTACACCTCAAAAATATTCATTCTATTTCATACGCGTTTTATACATGATTAAACAGGAGAACTTTGAGTAATATTTTAACATACGCATCATATGATGTTATATATTGAGGGACTGTAGGGCACTTGATACAGTGTCATGCTGCTTAATGTTCATACGGAGGGTGATCTTTATTACTTGGTTGCAATATTTGATACGATCTGACTTCATTCATATGATGAAATGGTTGGCACTAGTTAACTTTCTTGCCACTGTGCTCTAGTGAGGGCATTGCTGTCGGCTTTACCTGCGTTCGAAGGAAGAGGGTGCCAAGTTCATAGACTGTAGTAAAAGTGCACGCCGACTGAGGGGTGAGGAGATCTTTTTATCTGCGGAACCTGGTGAAAACTTTTGCCAAGGCTGACTTGCACGAAGGAGACGCTGCAGCTATGAGCAGAGCATTGTAAGTGAACCATCAATTACGGCGGTTCCCAAACAACAACTCAAGTACACATGTTATTCCAAAACGAAAAGACTTTCTCAACAATAAATTCTCGCTTTTTTTAAAAAAAACAATTTCCAATAGCTCAAAAATTTTCTTTATGAAAAGGAGATTGCACGGTATGACGTTAACAATTCCCCAATAATAATATTTTAAATTTATCATATATATATATATATATATATATATATATATATATATATATATATATATATAGAACAATTCCCTAAAAGGAACATTTAGGTAGCTAGTTTGTACTAAAGTTAAAATAGTTGACTCTTGGCAATCAAATAACATACATTACACCTGTCAGTTGTTACAAAATAAATGTGAATAAGCCTGCACACAAACCTTCACATTAAAGGCAGTTCCCAAAAAAGGGAAGGGAGAGATACGTATAAAGAGGCCCAGATCACAATAGATGGAATTATAGTTATTGGAGGTCAACAGGGCCACAACAGATCAGCCCCAAAACTTTCAAGGAAAGCCACCATCTCCCCGAGATACGAAAAACCAGAAGGTTTAGCAAGGGCGGTGCCTAACAGACTCCGAACCACAGGGACCCGCGACACCGACCCTAAATCACCGAATCGAGGTGTGAATGAAAACGGCCCGACCAAGAAGCAATTACCACATTCCCGCGGACAGGCAAACGACAACTGTGGTGGACGCCACCAACAAACCACTGGTGAAGAAACTCTTACAATTCACTAGAACTTATATATATATATATATATATATATATATATATATATATATATATATATATTCAACTGTACATAAAAATGGTACTCAACTTCTCACACTCCACCCCAGAGCCGGGAACACTTCGCACTTCCAAATCCACGTCAGAGCCAACCGCTATCAGTGGTTTCAACGGCCGATAAGAATACATACGGTCCCACGCGCTCATCTCCTGCATCACGGTTTCTAAACTTCATAAGCCACGTACATGTGGGTGAGGCAGACTTAGCCCCTGACAGCCAAGAGGTCGAACAAAACACGTGGCGAGCAGTTGACGACCCCCAACATCAGGGCTCCGCTCGCGCCACCATCTCTCCCGGCCACCACCCAGCACGTACTCCTCGATCGTCACGCGACCGTACACTTGCTCCACCTACCGCCAGAGGACGGTAGCGATCCAAACAGCGCGCTAAACCGAAAGTGCCACCGCAAACACTAGACGCGAAGCGAAAGCACTCCGCCTGGAGCTCTTTTCGAAGAGCCGGATACAACTACGCATCAACCTCCCCCTCCCTCCCTCCCCCCAAAGGTGACCACGCGCTGGCAACCGAAAGCCAATTTCAGCGGACTTAATCTGGCTGAAATGGACTCCGTGCTCCCTACGAGACTGATTATGCCTAACCAGCAAGTTAACCGGACCCAGAATGCGAAGGATGGTACACGGGCCCAAACTGCGGGCAGTAAATTTCCTTACTCTGCCCTCGCCCCTCCCGCGGCCAGAGAAATTCCTGTATTAACCTGATCGCCCGGTTTTCCCATATAAGGCCTCCGATTGCTATTATACCTCAAATCTTGTCTACCATGAGCAGCAGCAATATTCCGACGCGCCTGATTCCAATTCTTCTTAATCAGACAAGGGCTAACCCGCTCGGGAAGTAGGTCTTGGATCCGCCACAAGTTTGACAAGGGGGAATTGACCGGATAAGCGAACAATAAAGAGGCTAGAGTAACTTTCAACCGCTCGTGTGCCGCCGTATTAAATGCGAAGTTGATCCACGGTAAATCCGAATCCCAGCTATTCGAACTACACTGATGGTAAATTATTAGGGCTGATTCCAAGTTCCTATTCTCGCGATCTGCAATAGATCCTTGACGGTAATATGGGGTAGTCGCTATATGTTTAACACCATTCCCAAAACAAAAGGCCTTAAAGTTCGCCGAATCAAAGGCGTGAGCATTATCACTGACCAGCCTCTTAGGGGGACCGAAAACAGGAAATGTTGGTGAGATGCGAGATAGTGACTTCGGTAGTACCGTTCCGGCTATGAACCAGCCACATAAAACGAGAGAACGCATCAATGACGACAGATTTAGAGATTGCTTGTCTTGGGCCGAGGCAACGGACCCACATAATCAACATATGGCCATTAAAATTGCTACACCACGAAGATGACGCGCTGCAGACGCGAAATTTAACCGACAGGAAGAAGATGCTGTGATATGTAAATGATCATATTTTCAAAGCATTCACACAAGGTTGGCGCCGGTGGCGACACCTACAACGTCCTTACATGAGAAAAGTTTTCAACCGATTTCTCATACACGAACAGCAGTTGACCGGCGTCGCCTGGTGAAACGTTGTTGTGATGCCTTGTGTAAGGAGGAGAAATGGGTACCATCACGTTTCCGACTTTGATAAAAGTCGGATTGTAGTCCATCGCGATTGCGGTTTATCGTATCGCGATATTGCGTTCGCGTTGGTCGAATCCAATGACTGTTAGCAGAATATGGAATCGATGGGTTCAGGAGGGTAATACTAAACGCCGTGCTGGATCCCAACGGCCTCGTATCACTAACAGTCGAGATGACAGGCATCTTATCCGCATGGCTGTAATGGATCGTGCAGCCACGTCTCTATCCCTGAGTCAACAGATGGGGACGTTTGCAAGACAACAACCATCTGCAGGAAAAGTTCGACGACGTTTGCAGCAGCACGGACTATCAGCTCGGAGACCATGGCAGCTGTTACCTTTGACGCTGCAGCATAGACAGGAGCGCCTGCGATGGTGTACTCAACGTCGAACGTGGGTGCACGAATGACAAAACGTCATTTTTTCGGATGAATCCAGGTTCTGTTTACATCATCATGATGGTCGTATCCGTGTTTGGCGACATCGCGGTGAACGCACATTGGAAGCGCGTATTCGTCATCGCCAAACTGGCGTATCACCCAGCTTGATGGTATGGGGTACCATTGGTTAGACGTCTCTGTCACCTCTTGTTTGCATTAACGGCACTTTGAACAGTGAACGTTACATTTTAGATGTGTTACGACCCGTGGCTCTACCCTCCATTTGATCCCGGCGAAACACTACATTTCAGCAAGATATTGCACGAGCGCATGTTGCAGGTCCAGTACGGGCCTTTCTGGATACAGAAAATGTACGACTGTTGCCCTGGCCAGCACATTCTCCAGATCTCTCACCAATTGAAATCGTCTGGCCAATGGTGGCCGAGCAACTGGCTCGTCACAATACGCCAGTCACCACTCTTGATGAACTGCATGGGCAGCTGTACCTGTACACGCCATCCAAGCTGTGTTTGACTAAATGCCCAGGCGTACTAAGGCCGTTATTAAAGCCAGAGGTGGTTGTTCTGGGTACTGACTTCTCACGATCTATGCCCCGAAATTGCGTGAAAATGTAATCACATGTCAGATCCAGTATAATATATTTGTCCAATGAATACCTGTTTATCATCTGTATTTTTCTTACTGTAGCAATTTTAATGGCCAGCAGTGTATATACGGTCCACAGGGCTGCTCGGAGGACAATAGACCCTGTCGGACGGCATTGTTAGGTTTAGCAGCCCGACATAAGTGACACTTAGCTACCAGCTGTTCATCATCCCGTTCAAGGTGAGGCCACGTAGCATATTGTTTAATCCTTTGAATAGTTTTATATGTGCCCAAATGACCCCCTACCAAGGAAGAATGATAACACTGAAACATGGATTGAATCAACACTTGGGGTAAGCAGATCCTGGGATGACGATCTTGACCCACTTCGTCACACAAAATTCCGTTCTTAATACTATATCCCCGGACTAACTCACACTTCACCCGTTGCTTAGTGGGTGCTATTTCGGAATCCTGATCCTGATTCTCAGTATGATCCCTGAACAGCTGGGTACCTCCCACAAGACCATGGTCTGAACTTCTTGTGAGTGATCTAGTCAGTCGCCCGAACCACCGTGCTGCTGCTCAAACGTTCGACTAAGTGCGGCCGCCACCACATTCTCGGTACCCCTGATATGTTTGTGAACTCAAAAGCTGAGATCCTCACTGCCCACCGGGCGATCCACCCCGTCTTCCGTGGTCTGGCCAGGACCCAACTTAAAGCCTGATCAGTCTCGAGCTGGAAAGGCTTATGCACCAGTTTTCTCCAAAGCATACAGAACAGCTAACGCCTTGCACTCGTAGATTGAGTACCTCGACTCAGCGTCATATAGCCTGCGAGACGCATAAGCCAAAGGTTGTCTATGGCCCAAAAGTCGGGAACCCCAAGGACCGGCGAGTTGGCAATAGCCGTTTTAATCTGTTCAAAGGCAGCCTGCTAAGTGGGACCCCAAACAAAACGAACACCCTTCTTACGGAGTTGATTCAAGGGTGCGGCTAAGGAGGCAAAATCCGGTACGAAACGCCTAAAATACTTCACCATACCAAAGAACTTTGCCACTCCCCGCTTATCCTTAGCAGGGGGCAAGGCGCGCAAGGCTTTCGTGCGATCCTGATCGATCCGGACGGACTGCCCGAAACGCTACGGCCCAAAAAGGAAATTTGCGGTTTCGCCAGTGTAACCTTAGATGGTTTGACTGTTAGACCGGCCATCTGGAGCCTAGCCAGGACCTGACGCAAATGAAGCAAATGTTCTTCAAATGACCTACTATAAATAACTAGATCGTCTAAATATTTGCAGACGCAACGTAACTTTAAATCACACAACAGTATCTAATAAACGGATGAAAACAGCAGCCCCAGTACAAGACCGAATGGAACGCGATTGAATTCATACAGATTCCAATCGGTACAGAAGGCTTACAATTTTCAGTCAACGGAATCTGATAATAGACCGGATTCAAATCAAGTACAGTAAACCAAGTAACGCCAGCGAACCAAGTAAAGGCGTTGTGGAGGTCAGGAAGGGGTACTGATTCCAAAATCAATTTCTCATTAAGACGCCGGTAGTCAACTACCGCCCTAAAATCCTCCCCCCCCCCCTCCCCTTGGTCTTTGAGGACCAGAAATATCAGGGAGGCACACGGAGATGTGGAGGGACGAATAACCCCCTGTTTTAAAATTTTACGTACCTTCCCTCGTAGTATTTCCATTTCTGGAGGAGACAACCGGTACGGGGACTGCCTAACAGGAAAGTCATCGGTCAAATGAATGTCATATCCCAGAATGTTAGTAACCCCTAGTTTATCCCTCAGTAAATCCGGAAACTCCCCTACCTGCTGACCTTGCTGCGGCGAAAGGTGTCTAATATCCACTTCATCAACAGAAGCTACCGGAAAGGCAGGGACCACCGACGACAACGCCTCCCGACATTCACAGAGACCGAACTTCTCCATAGGAGCAAACTTAAAGAAGAAAAGCCCTCCGGAATAATCCAACACCAGCTGAGGTTTTTTTAGAAATAAAGTCAAAGTCAAGTGCCAGGTTCACTGGCAAACGTGTCACGAGAGCGAAGGTGATTGGCCAAAAAATCTTCCCTACCGAAATACTACCCTTAGCCCACCCCGCCAGAGACAACACCTGACCATTAGCGACACGACATCTTCGAAGCGGGATCTTCTCGGGTCTAAGTTTAGTAAGGTGGCCAAACTCCAGAATTCAAGCCTCACTAAGTAAGGAGTACCTACTACCAGAATCCAACCAGGCGCAAATGGGTTCGTGGTTAAGTTTGAACACAAATATAGGGAAGACGCGATCGGGACTCGGCTACGACGGCACGCCCACAACAAGCCGTAAATTTACTAAACAAGGCGCGCCGCTTTTCCTTATGTCATTTGTTACTCCTACTACAATGGGGAACCGGGCAATAGCGAACTAAAAGACCACTCTCACCACAACGAAGTCCACAGCTCGTGGTCTTGCTGTAGCGTTCTCGCTTCCCGCGCACGGAGTAGCGGCTTCGATTCCCGGCGGGGTCAGGGATTTTCTCTGCCTCGAGATGACTTGGTGTTGTGTGTCTTTCATCATCGTTTCATCATCATTGACTCGCAAGTCGCCGAAGTGAGGTCAGCGAAAAAGGACTTGCAATTTCGGCGACCGAACACCCCGCATGCGGTCTCCCGACCAACAATGCCGTAAGATCATTTCATTCCACCACAATGAAAACATCGCCTTATCTCAACCCCGGTGCTTCTACCCCGACCGCGCTCCTCGGCCACCAAAAGTTCTTTTACAGGCCTAGAAACCCTAGCGCCCCCTGTTTCCTCTCGCAGCTTTAACGCAGACGCCGTGCCTATTGCTCCATGCAAATCCTCTCATGCAACCGTAGGGGATTTGAAGATAAAATGCAATTTTTCTGCAGCAGCCATCCCTTCCAAAATCACAGAGACCAACTGGTCCTCAGACACATCGACTAAGAGCACTTGTGAGGCAACTTTCACCCTCTTCACATGCTGCTGTAGGCTCTCCCACTCTCCTTGTATCCTCCAGATGTAGTGACACTCTAAATACTTCCCAAAGCCCGCAGTAGGTCTCTGACTAATAATCTTCTGCCTAAGCTGAAGCAAGCATATCTGTTCAGCGAGAGCTCTGGAGACTAGATCTCTGAGTCCCCCTTTGGCTAAAGGGTAGAGTAAAGCTAAAAGGTTGGAGTGCGCTTTCCCGAAAGGAGTGAGAGTGCTGCTCTAAGTGAACCAGCAACCAAAGTACCTCCTCGATCTTACTCAAAGAATCAATAGTTAACTCCCCTATATCATTCAAAAGAATTCCAATTGGGTTAGGTAATTTAGCAAAAGGTTCCAAACTACCTACCATCTTCTGGTTTTGAAAACCCGGCAAGGTCCCCGCCTGCGCCCGATCCGGCTCGACCTGCCCACTGAATTCCTCAGAACCAAACTCTAAACAAGGTAAGCTTAGCTGCAACGCAGCCACCATCTGCTGCAACTCCGAAACGATCTTACGATCATCGTCACTCGAAACTATTTGCTGTAAGTCAGAAACCCGGTTAGAAATATGCACCAGATATGCACGTAATCTAGTAAGTTGTTTCCGGTTAGGCTGATCGACTGAAAACCAATTAAGATCTTTTTCAAACTCACCCACCGCCTCAACGGCCGCGGCTACGCTGGCCGGCAGATTACCAATGACTTCCTTAGTAACAACAGGACGCTGCAAGGAATCCTGTAAACATGCGGCCACCTCTGGAACCGTGCCCTTCTTGTCAATCCCACGAATTTTAATTTCGTACAAAAGCTGCTCGCGCCGGAGAATCCTAAGCTCGGGCACTCCCTCACCGCACATCACATCCTGAAATATACACTCTCAAAGTAAATGTGAACAAACAAACAAAATAATAAAGAAAATATTAATAACTACTAACTAAACTTCCACCAGCAACTCAAGGGGACCAGGTAGCGAGCGTACAACCACGCTCTGCTACCAGCAATGAACCGTCAGTTTGGGCGGTTCACAAACAACAACTCAGGTACACATGTCATTCAAAAAACGTTATCGTGGAAGTAAGGGGCCAGGAAGTGCTGATGAAATAACACACACTGCTAAGGTTATCTTTTTATTTGAAAAGGCTTTCTCAATAACAAATTTTTAAATCCGGCCTTTAAAAAAAAGAAATTTCAGAAACAATTTCCAACAGCTGACCAATTTTCCTTATGGAAAGGAGATTGCAAGGTATGATGTTATATATATACAGGGTGTTTCAAAAATGACCGGTATATTTGAAACGGCAATAAAAACTAAACGAGCAGCGATAGAAATACACCGTTTGTTGCAATATGCTTGGGACAACAGTACATTTTCAGGCAGACAAACTTTCGAAATTACAGTAGTTATAATTTTCAACAACAGACGGCGCTGCGGTCTGGGAAACTCTATAGTACGATATTTTCCACATATCCACCGTGCGTAGCAATAATATGGCGTAGTCTCTGAATGAAATTACCCGAAACCTTTGACAACGTGTCTGGCGGAATGGCTTCACATGCAGATAAGATGTACTGCTTCAGCTGTTCAATTGTTTCTGGATTCTGGCAGTACACTTGGTCTTTCAAGTGTCCCCACAGAAAGAAGTCACAGGGGTTCATGTCTGGCGAATAGGGAGGTCAATCCACCCCACCTCCTGTATGTTTCGGATAGCCCAATGCAATCACACGATCATCGAAATATTCATTCAGGAAATTAAAGACGTCGGCCGTGCGATGTGGCCGGGCACCATCTTGCATAAACCACGAGGTGTTCGCAGTGTCGTCTAAGGCAGTTTGTATCGCCACAAATTCACGAAGAATGTCCAGATAGCGTGATGCAGTAATCGTTTCGGATCTGAAAAATGGGCCAATGATTCCTTTGGAAGAAATGGCGGCCCAGACCAGTACTTTTTGAGGATGCAGGGACGATGGGACTGCAACATGGGGCTTTTCAGTTCCCCATATGCGCCAGTTCTGTTTATTGACGAAGCCGTCCAGGTAAAAATAAGCTTCGTCAGTAAACCAAATGCTGCCCACCTGCATATCGCCGTCATCAATCCTGGGCATTATATCGTTAGCGAATGTCTCTCGTGCAGCAATGGTAGCGGCGCTGAGGGGTTGCCGCGTTTGAATTTTGTATGGATAGAGGTGTAAACTCTGGCGCATGAGACGATACGTGGACGTTGGCGTCATTTGGACCGCAGCTGCAACACGGCGAACTGAAACCCGAGGCCGCTGTTGGATCACCTGCTGCACTAGCTGCGCGTTGCCCTCTGTGGTTGCCGTACGCGGTCGCCCTACCTTTCCAGCACGTTTATCCGTCACGTTCCCAGTCCGTTGAAATTTTTCAAACAGATCCTTTATTGTATCGCTTTTCGGTCCTTTAGTTACATTAAACCTCCTTTGAAAACTTCGTCTTGTTGCAACAACACTGTGTTCTAGGCGGTGGAATTCCAACACCAGAAAAATCCTCTGTTCTAAGGAATAAACCATGTTGTCCTCAGCACACGCGCACATTGTGAACAGCACACGCTTACAGCAGAAAGACGACGTACAGAATGGCGCACCCACAGACTGCGTTGTCTTCTATATCTTTCACATCACTTGCAGCGCCATCTGTTGTTGAAAATTGTAACTACTATAATTTCGAAAGTTTGTCCGCCTGTAAATGTACTGTTGTCCCAAGCATATTGCAACAAACGGTGTATTTCTATCGCTGCTCGTTTAGTTTTTATTGCCGTTTCAAATATACCGGTCATTTTTGAAACCCCCTGTATCAACAATTTAAAAAAACTCTTTTCAATAACTGCCACATTTTCAATATGCAAAGGATATTGCAAAGGATGAAGTTAACAACTTCCCAATAATAAGATTTTAAACTTATATATATATGAGAACAATTCCTTAAAGAAACCTTTACGTAGCTAGTTTGTATTAAAGTTAAAATAGTTGTCTCTTGCCAATTAAATAACATACAATACACCTGTCAGTTGTTACAGGATAAATGTGAATAAGCCTGCACACAAATCTTTACAATAAAGGCTGTTCTCAAAAAAAAATTTTCCTTAGCTCGGTGTGGGAGTGACACGTCTAAAGGGGCCCAGATCACAATGGACGGAATTATAGTTATTGGTGGTCTACACGGCCACCGCAGATCAGGCCAAAAACTTGCATGGCAAGCCACCATCTCCCCGAGATACGAAAAACCAGAAGGTTTAGCAAGGGCGATGCCTACACAGACTCCGAACCACAGAGACCCGCGACACCGACCCTAAATCACCGAATCGAGGTGTGAATGAAAACGGCCCGGCCAAGAAGCAATTACCACATTCCCGCTGACAGGCAAACGACAACTGTGGTGGGACGACCCCAACAAACCACTGGTGAAGAAACTCATACACTTCACTAGAACTTGTTGTTGTTGGTGTGGTCTTCAGTCCTGAGATTGGTTTGATGCAGCTCTCCATGCTACTCTATCCTGTGCAAGCTTTTTCATCCCCCAGTACCTACTGCAACCTACATCCTTCTGAATCTGCTTAGTGTATTCATCTCTTGGTCTCCCTCTACGATTTTTACCCTCCACGGTGCCCTCCAATACTAAATTGATGATCCCTTGATGCCTCAGAACATGTCCTACCAACCGATCCCTTCTTCTGGTCAAGTTGAGCCACAAACTTCTCTTCTCCCCAATCCTATTCAATACTTCCTCATTAGTTATGTGATCTACCCATCTAATCTTCAGCATTCTTCTGTAGCACCACATTTCGAAAGCTTCTATTCTCTTCTTGTCCAAACTATTTATCGTCCATGTTTCACTTCCATACATGGCTACACTCCATACAAATACTTTCAGAAATGACTTCCTGACACTTAAATCAATACTGGATGTTAACAAATTTCTCTTCTTCAGAAACGCTTTCCTTGCTATTGCCAGCCTACATTTTATATCCTCTCTACTTCGACCATCATCAGTTATTTTGCTCCCCAAATAGCAAAACTCCTTTACTACTTTAAGTGCCTCATTTCCTAATCTAATTCCCTCAGCATCACCCGATTTAATTAGACTACATTCCATTATCCTTGTTTTGCTTTTGTTGATGTTCATCTTATATCCTCCTTTCAAGACACTGTCCATTCCATTCAACTGCTCTTCCAAGTCCTTTGCTGTCTCTGACAGAATTACAATGTCATCGGCGAACCTCAAAGTTTTTATTTCTTCTCCATGAATTTTAATACCTACTCCGAATTTTTCTTTTGTTTCCTTTACTGCTTGCTCAATATACAGATTGAACAACATCGGGGAGAGGCTACAACCCTATCTTACTCCCTTCCCAACCACTGCTTCCCTTTCATGTCCCTCGACTCTTATAGCTGCCATCTGGTTTCTGTACAAATTGTAAGTAGTCTTTCGCTCCCTGTATTTTACCCCTGCCACCTTTAGAATTTGAAAGAGAGTATTCCAGTCAACATTGTCAAAAGCTTTCTCTAAGTCTACAAATGCTAGAAACGTAGGTTTGCCTTTCCTTAATCTTTCTTCTAAGATAAGTCGTAGGGTCAGTATTGCCTCACGTGTTCCAGTGTTTCTACGGAATCCAAACTGATCTTCCCCGAGGTTGGCTTCTACCAGTTTTTCCATTCGTCTGTAAAGAATTCGTGTTAGTATTTTGCAGCTGTGACTTATTGAGCTGATAGTTCGGTAATTTTCACATCTGTCAACACCTGCTTTCTTTGGGATTGGAATTATTATATTCTTCTTGAAGTCTGAGGGTATTTCGCCTGTCTCATACATCTTCCTCACCAGATGGTAGAGTTTTGTCAGGACTGGCTCTCCCACGGCCATCAGTAGTTCCAATGGAATATTGTCTACTCCGGGGGCTTTGTTTCGACTCAGGTCTTTCAGTGCTCTGTCAAACTCTTCACGCAGTATCATATCTCCCATTTCATCTTCATCTACATCCTCTTCCATTTCCATAATATTGTCCTCAAGTACATCGCCCTTGTATAGACCCTCTATATACTCCTTCCACCTTTCTGCTTTCCCTTCTTTGCTTAGAACTGGGTTTCCATCTGAGCTCTTGATATTCATACAAGTCGTTCTCTTATCTCCAAAGGTCTCTTTAATTTTCCTGTAGGTGGTATCTATCTTACCCCTAGTGAGATAGGCCTCTACATCCTTACATTTGTCCTCTAGCTATCCCTGCTTAGCCATTTTGCACTTCCTGTCGATCTCATTTTTGAGACGTTTGTATTCCTTTTTGCCTGTTTCACTTACTGCATTTTTATATTTTCTCCTTTCATCAATTAAATTCAATATTTCTTCTGTTACCCAAGGATTTCTACTAGCCCTCGTCTTTTTACCTACTTGATCCTCTGCTGCCTTCACTACTTCATCCCTCAAAGCTACCCATTCTTCTTCTACTGTATTTATTTCCCCCATTCCTGTCAATTGCTCCCTTATGCTCTCCCTGAATCTCTGTACAACCTCTGGTTCTTTTAGTTTATCCAGGTCCCATCTCCTTATATTCCTACCTTTTTGCAGTTTCTTCAGTTTTAATCTACAGGTCAAAACCAATAGATTGTGGTCAGAGTCCACATCTGCCCCTGGAAATGTCTTACAATTTAAAACCTGGTTCCTAAATCACTGTCTTACCATTATATAATCTATCTGATACCTTTTACTATCTCCAGGGTTCTTCCATGTATACAACCTTCTTTCATGATTCTTAAACCAAGTGTTATGATTATGTTGTGCTCTGTGCAAAATTCTACCAGGTGGCTTCCTCTTTCATTTCTGTCCCCCAATCCATATTCACCTAGTATGTTCCCTTCTCTCCCTTTTCCTACACTCGAATTCCAGTCACCCATGACTATTAAATTTTCGTCTCCCTTCACAATCTGAATAATTTCTTTTATTTCATCATACATTTCTTCAATTTCTTCGTCATCTGCAGAGCTAGTTGGCATATAAACTTGTACTACCGTAGTAGGTGTGGGCTTCGTATCTATCTTGGCCACAATAATGCGTTCACTATGCTGTTTGTAGTAGCTTACCCGCATTCCTATTTTCCTATTCATTATTAAACCTACTCCTGCATTACCCCTATTTGATTTTGTGTTTATAACCCTGTAGTCACCTGACCAGAAGTCTTGTTCCTCCTGCCACCGAACTTCACTAATTCCCACTATATCTAACTTCAACCTATCCATTTCCCTTTTTAAATTTTCTAACCTACCTGCCCGATTAAGGGATCTGACATTCCACGCTCCGATCCGTAGAACGCCAGTTTTCTTTCTCCTGATAACGACATCCTCTTGAGTAGTCCCCGCCCGGAGATCCGAATGGGGGACTATTTTACCTCCGGAATATTTTACCCAAGAGGACGCCATCATCATGTAATCATACAGTAAAGCTGCATGCCCTCGGGAAAAATTACGGCTGTAGTTTCCCCTTGCTTTCAGCCGTTGCAGTACCGGCACGGCAATGCCGTTTTGGTTATTGTTACAAGGACAGATCAGTCAATCATCCAGACTGTTGCTCTTGCAACTACTGAAAAGGCTGCTGCCCCTCTTCAGGAACCACACGTTTGTCTGGTCTCTCAACAGATACCCCTCCTTTGTGGTTGCACCTACGGTACGGCTATCTGTATCGCTGAGGCACGCAAGCCTCCCCACCAACGGCAAGGTCCATGGTTCATGGGGGGGACTAGAACATATATATATATATATATATATATATATATATATATATATATATATATATATATATATATATATATTCAACTGTACATAAAAACGGTACTCAACTTCTCACACTGCACCCCAGAGGCGGGAACACCTCGCACTTCCAAATGCTCGTCAGAGTCAACCGCTGCCAGTGGTTTCAACGGCCTATAAGGAGACATATGCTCCCACGCACTGATCTCCTGCACCACGGGTTCTAAGCTTCATAAGCCACGTACATGCGGGTAAGGCAGACTTAGCCCCTGACAGCCAAGAGGTCGGCCAAAACACGAGGTGAGCAGTTGACGACCCCTAACAGCAGGGCCCCGCTCGCACCACCACGTCTCTCGGTCACCACTCAGTACGTAATCCTCGATCGTCACGCGACCGTACACTTGCTCCACCTACCGCCAGAGGGCGGTAGTGGTCCAAACCTCGCGCCAAGCACCGCAAACACTAGACGCGAAGCGTCAGCACTCCGCCTGGCGAGCTTTTCGAACATCCGGACTCACCTATGGCTCAGTAAGATCTGATGACCAGCAATGAAACACAGATTGGACCCTTATTAGGTAGAAAATGGATGAGACGGCTGCAAGTTTCTGTGAATTTCCCTGGGACAGGGCAGTGGCACCTAGGTATCAAGACTGTACTAGTAAAAATATTTGTGAAGGCTTGAGGCTTTTAGCGACTTTATGGCCATGGAGGCAACAGGGGAGATAACGATCTTCTTATGGAGGGCTGCGGTTCCACCCAATTCAAGCTTTTAGCATACACTGACGCGAAGCTGAATCTTTTTTCCTTTCCTCTCAATTAACTTTAAAAGTCGCTGGTTGGTCAAATCTGTGTATGCAGAATAATGTGGGGGGGGGGGGGGGCGGTCTCCCAGCTTCGAATGCCGAGGTCCAGCTCGTGAGTGGCTTGTGCTAATGTGTGTGTATTCTAAGCATGCAAATGTGCTATGTTACTGAGCTGCTGAAGAAAGCTGTTGAGTAAGAGTAGATCACTCTTCTAGTGGCGCTCCGCTAGTAAAGAACGGCAAGTCTTTACCTAAATGGTAAGACTTATGTCCTGTGCCAGTGTGCCACTTAGAGCCTGTGCCAGTCACCATGTGGACTGTCATAGGTACTGCTTCTTGCATCATGCACACAAGTTATGCATGGGTGTACTTATTTGTTTTGAGTCGGCCGTCTAAACATTTGACTTATTCCGTCATGCACAGTCATGACATGGAGTCAAATTGGTTTGGCAGACCAGCAATCGGGTCCACCTGCACCTTGGAAAACACCGGGTTATCAGGGGCTCATAGGGAAGTATCCGAAATCCGAATCAGCCGAACGGGAGACCGCAGACTTGAAAATTGTCGGGCGCGCGCCGTTAGTAACCGATTGCCGCTGTCCATTCTGTGCCACCCTCACCTGCAGGAGGGTCAAGTATTCAGTGCTACGGCGTTGGGCTCCACTATATACTTCTCAGCACCCTGTTCCTTAGAATCATATTTTTATTTATGGAATAGTATAGTGTATATACTTGATAGTAGCGTAGTTTTTGGGCCACCCCACAGGTTCACATTTACGAAGTCAGATAAAGCGATTAAGGATGAATTTTGTCAGTTATTACTGTAAAAATAAGTTTTGCTGTCTGTCTCAGAACCTTTAACTGCCTAGTCTCGATTGCCATTCGTGTCCGTAGCCCACCGTTACATATTTCCACGCCCCAGTTGCCACGGTTTTCGCTCGCAGCTGCGTTTGGCCGGCAGATTGCCGCCCCATATGTCTTTGACTTCCCCCGACAGAGGTCGCCTCCAACCAGTGATTCGTTCTCTCCGCCAGCACACCGAGGCCGGGAGTTTAATCGGGAGCCGGCAGAACTGGTGACGTCCACCGAATTGTCACTGACGTCTCTGCAACGCACGCCCCAGATGGCTTCCGGTACGCTTGCCGCGACCTTCTCGCCGAAGGCAGAAGGGCTTAATTCCGGCTACGGCGAAATCCAGCGAACCCGCTTTGTCACACCGCCTGTGGCTGCTGGGAAACGGGCGGGTATTCGCGGCCGTCTGGTCTGCGTTCATTGTCCGGCAGTCCACTATCAACAAAGGCATCTCCCCTGGCGAACAAGTTCCTGGAATTTTCGGTAATATTCTTTCCAAGAGGCCGTTACATTTAATTGTCCTGTGCGGACATCATTGTTTTGTTGAAAGCTTTGCCGTTAAGCACCAATCCCTCTCTCCATTTTATGTTCTTCCTTTTAATGCTTTATGAGGATGGGAAGTCGACGAAAATTCCCTTCCAAGCTTTAGTCTAACGAATGAAGCTATACAACTACTACGGGTTCGTGAAAGAGGGACAGTGTTAACGTTAACACACCCGCACACGTGAAACTACTACATACATAAATCATTAACGCCACGCATAACGCGAAAACCAAGGACTGAGCTGGTGCATATCTTGATCGACCCACTTTCCTCATCGCACATTAAAGACTTTTCAAATACTGTAAAAAAATTTTAATTTTAGAGTCCCCTGTGCTTTTTTCCTAGCACGCACTCGGTGACCAAGTCGTAAGCTAATACAGACTGGTTACCCAACACGCCCCATCTACTACACGACTCATTTCGCTACGCTCGCATCTAAAAACGGATTACTATTTTGGATTTAAATCAGACTGTAGACAAGATGCGTTTAGCCATGCATAAAGAATTTGCAGCATTTGCAGTTTGTAAACGATATTACAGATTAAAGCAATGAATAGCTGTTACTACATACAGTTAGCCTGGTGTTTTGAGGACGTCTGTGGCTCAGGCTTCCAGGCAGATTTAACCTGGGTGACAGACTAGGACTCGAATCTTTGGTTCCTGTGTTCGCAGCCAAGCGCTCTACCCTATGTTCTATCGAAGCACTACTCACGGCGTGTCCTCACTGCTTTTCTTCCGCCAGTATCGTTATCCTACATTTGAGACAATGCATACAGTTCCCTGCAAAACCTGCCGGACTAGGTGCGTCCTGATTCGTTTCTGGATAGCTCAGATCCTAGAGCACGTCCTGCGAAAGGCCGAGGTGTCAGGTTCGAGTTCCAGCGTGGTACATAGTTTTATCTGTCACGAGGTTTCAGATCAGCTCACAGGCCGCCACAGAATGAAAATTAATTCTGGACTCACTTTCCGCCGAAATTCCTATAAAAGAAAGTCTTGCTTCAACCTCTATTAACGAGTTGAAGAATATATGCCTCAATACCAGCGATCTCATCACACTTCTAAAAAATAGGGTTATTTTAGATATTTTGGTATTAACTAATCAATTACTGAGAGTTTTCAAATTCTAAAAATGAAAGGGATGGAGATGGATCGCTTGTAAATGAAACGTACCTTACAAGTACTCCACACGGCAATCGAATTTCTGCATTTTTTTCATTTTTATTGCACTTGATATTTCGAACTTAAATACTAATACAGTTCGACGCAGTTCTTAAGAACTCTCGAAATAACTGACAGATTTCCCGAGTATCTTTTATTTGACAGGACTATTTAAGATGACCATATGGCTCTGTTGTAGAATGCTCAACTGTGATCTGAGCGGCCTGGGTTTAAACCTTGGCTGGTGGGAACTTTTAAACAGAGAGGCGTGTTCTACAGTCATTTCTATGAGGCGTAAAATAGATAAAGATAAAAAGATTAGAAACGATTTTTTAATTGAAATAATTATGTTTTATAAAACATCGATAACTAAGTATATTTTCAGTGAAAACTCCATTTTTGTGTGCGATTTGTAATTAGAAAAATGGTTCAAATGGCTCTGAGCACTATGCGACTTAACTTCTGAGATCATCAGTCGCCTAGAACTTAGAACTAATTAAACCTAACTAACCTAAAGACATCACACACATCCATGCCCGAGGCAGGATTCGAACCTGCGAAGTAGCGTTCGCTCGGTTCCAGACTGTAGCGCCTAGAACCGCACGGCCACTCCGGCCGGCTGTAATTAGAAATTATAAGATGTATTTCTTCTGAAGAAAGGACCATCAGATTTGTGTTGATTAGCACACATTCAATGAATTTTGTAGCTGAATGATGCCGGTACTGTAACGGAATGAAACGAAAGAAAGATGAAAACAACCCACAAACCAGCGACTACCGTCTCCTGTGTTAGCGACCTTTTTTTTTCATCTTTATGTGTTCTACGGTACACAGAAATGTTTTATTTTTTAAATTGACATTGGCTGGGAATTTAATCCGGGGTGTCGACATGGGAGACAAGCATTCTCCCTCAGAGCCACATGACCTATCAAAAAAGTCTTCCTCGATTTATAAAATTAAAGATGCTTGGAAATCTTCAAAATCGATTTACTCCAGAAGTTTTTAGAGCCACGTCGGATTGGCGTGTCATCTCCTTGGTACTACAACTACATCTGCATCTACATACATACTCCGCAATTAGCGAGTCACGAAAAGAACGCCTCCTTTCCTCCAGAGACTCCCACCCGAGTTCCTGAAGCATTTCCGTAACACTCGCGTGATGATCAAACCTACCAGTAACCAATCTATCAGCCCGCCTCTTAATTGCTTCTATGTCGTCCCTCAATCCGAACTCATAAGAGATCCCAAACGCTGGAGCAATACTCAAGAATAGGTCGTATTAGTGCTTTATAAGCAGTCTCCTTTACAGATGAACCACATCTTCCAAAAATTCTACTAATTAACCGAAGACGACTATCCGCCTTCCCCACAACTACCATTACATGCTTGTCCCACTTCATACTGCTCTGCAATGTTACGCCCAAATATTTAATCGACGTGACTGTGTCATGCGCTACACTACTAATGGAGTATTCAAACATTACGGGATTCTTTTTCCTATTCATCTGCATTAATTTACATTTATCTGTATTTGGAGTTAGCTGCCATTCCTTACCACCAATCACAAATCCTGTCCAAGGCATCTTGTATCCTCCTACAGTCACTCAACGACGACACCTTCCCGTACACCACAGCATCATCAGCAAACTTCCGCACATTGATACCCACCCTATCCAAAATATCATTTTGTAGGTAGAAAACAACAGCGGACCCACCACACTTCCCTGGGGCACTCCAGATGATACCCTCACCTCCGATGAACACTAACCATCGAGGACAACGTACTGGGTTCTATTACTTAAGAAGTCTTCGAGCCACTCACATACTTGAGAACCAATCCCATATGCTCGTACCTTAGTTAGGAGTCTGCAGTGGGGCACCGAGTCAAACGCTTTCCGGAAGTCAAGGAATATGGCATCCGTCTAATACCCTTCATCCATGGTTCGCAAGATATCATGTGAAAAAAGGGCGAGTTGCGTTTCGCAGGATCGATGCTTTCTAAAGCGGTGCTGACGCATGGACAGCAACTTCTCTATCTCAAGGAAATTCACTATCTTGGAACTGAGAATGTTCGAGAATCCTGCAACAAACGGATGTTAAGGATATTGGCCGTAATTTTTAGGATCCGTCCTTCTACCCTTCTACCTGCGCTTTTTTCCAGTCGCTCGGGACTTTACGTTGGGCAAGAGATTCGCGATAAATGCAAGCTAAGTAAGGAGCCACTGCAGAAGAGTACTCTCTGTAAAACCGAATTGGAATCCCATCAGGACCTGGCGATTTGTTTATTTTCAACCCATTCAGCTGCTTCACAACCCCAGGGTTGTATATCACTATGTCCTCCATACGGGATTCTGTGCGAGACTCAAAGGGCGGTATGTTTGTACGATCCGCCTGCGTGAAAGATTTCTCAAATGCTAAATTTAAAATTTCAGCTTTCATTTTGCTGTCTTCCGTTGCCCGGCCAGACTGATCAGTGAGTGACTGGATGGAAGCCTGCGACTCGCTTACCGATTTTACGTGAGACCAGAATTTCCTTGGGTTTTCAGCAAGATCTTTTGCTAAGGTATGACGGTGGTAGTGGTTGAATGCTTCACGCATCGCTCTTTTAACAGGAGCACGAATCTCTAGTAACTTTTGCCTGTCCTCATTCTCCCGATCTTTCTTGTACCGCGAGTGCAACTGCTTTTGCTTCCTGAGCATTCTCCGAATTGCGCTGTTAAACCACGGTGGGTCTTTTCCGACCGTTACCCACTTTTTCGGAACATACTTGTCCAGTGCGTGATTTACAGTGTGTTTAAAATTTGCCCATAATTCTTCCACGTCCATCGTACCGGAAGTAAATGAAGTCGATTCATTTACTAAGTGGGATGCTAACAACTGCTTATCCGCTCTTTCTAGTAAGAATACTCTCCTAGCCTTCTCGACCGACTTTTAAACTTTCGTAACCATAGTGGTAATGACAACATTTGGCTGTCCCATCATTCATGTGACCTCTTCATGGTGCTTTAGTGATTTTGCCCCAGATTGAGGTCTCGACTGGTCGGTTTCGTATCTTTACTTTTGGCTTCTTTCGTTTCATGTGTCCCTTTCTTTGTATGCTCCCCTGAGTCTCTCTCTCCTGTTCCACTGATCCATAGGCACACCGCAGGCCCCATCTGAGCACAGTGTGTGTATTCACTTTTCCACTGAGGGAGAAACATTTCATCCTACATTTATTTGTTACGTCACCATAAAATTCAGAACACTTTTCTTTATAATTTTCAGTAAGAGATTGCATAAATAGTTAGCAGCCGGGCCTGTATGTCAAACAGCATTTCAAAAGTTGCTATATATGCGGCTGAAGTATCCTTAGTGTTTTTCTTCTAGCTCCACCAGTTGACTTAGTTGGGACAAAACTTCCCTCAATTCGTCACACATCCTCATCTGACACAGCTGTCTGTACCTACTTCATCCCTCGCAGTATCATGCAGATTGTTGAGACTGCTTGAACCATCACGTCATACTTTCGTAGTTAGTAGTTCAATGAAGAATTGTGGACAAAATATCCACTGTGCTGAAACAGCTGACTGACTCCTACCGAACTCTAGAGCGCAGGAAATATGTGCGGTAGTCACCATACATCTGAAGCGAACTGGTTGTCGAGAGCACTCTGACCGTCGTTTATGCACGTATTGGCTCTCTAGCGGCGGTAACCGAACATTTATATCACCTTTCTTTCCAATACCGTGAAAATGAAAATGTCAATTTCGTCCGGAACTGTTGACTGTGTTATCCTAGGGGTGGATTCATCCGCTTGTCGGAAAGGGTACTCTTCCTTGGCGCACATTGGCCTCTTTCCGTGCCGAGTTTTGTGGTATGAGTATTGGTATAGAGTAGGGCAGTGTACTGGACGCGTATTTAATGTAGTGTTATGTTCGTGTTACATGTTCGTGCTGCTGCTACTGCTGCTGCTGCTGCTGCTGCTGATGATGATGATGAGTGAAGGGAGGGATCGAAACATGAATCCGGCGAATTACTCTTTCCGAATAGCACCAAAGCAGCCGCCGATCAGCACTCTGAGATGTTCTCACTTCACGAGATACAGCGGAAAAAGGTTGCATTTTAATACAGATAAAGGAATAAAGACTAGTGGTCTGGAACTTTACGCCCAGATTTCTCTTCCCTTGTCGGCCAAATATTGACAGTGAAATTTCAGCCACCATCAGTATCCGAACTGGTTTAGCTCGTTGTCGAGAGTCACCGTTCAGTGGTAAGTTAACGACCTCGGCTAAGGAGGTGGATCCAAATACTGTGTAGATTATTTAAATAAAATTTACATTTTATGAAATAAAAGTAATTAAATAGGGACCATGTTTTCAGTAACACTGTGTATTGTTGCAAGGATAATTGTACAGAAAACTTCTATCCAGCGATGAATAGTTGTTGTTGACGATGATGATGATAATATATTTACCCATGGTTTGGTATCCTCCTGTTTTACCAAATGACAAGGCACTAATTGCGATATGATAATGACACCATACCTTTATATTCAGTTAAAAAAACAGCCTGTAAGAGAGCTGGCATATATAATTTATTTAATAAATGATTAAATTTCGAACATTTTATTTAAAAATATAAATACTGGAAATCTAAGAATGGCGCTGTATTCCTAAAATTTCGGATTTCATTATTACAAAAAAAAATTTAAAATATTGTAATTTATTAAAAAATGATGGTCATTTTCTAATCGTACCTTCATTAAATTATCATTTCTGAATCACAGACGCTTAACCCTAACCATACCAACGTATTTTCTACGTTATACATGAAGAGGTTGGTGCACTTTATGTCCCCCAAAAATTGGTGATAAATTCTGTAGTAGTCATTGACTTATATTAACGACAACCTGAAAAAATACTTTTAGCTCACTCTTAGTAAATCAATACATTACTATAATGAACTATCAAGCTGGAAGTATTGCATGAGTACACAAAAAAATTAAAATGCCACTTTCGGTTATTGTTGTCGACATCTATTTGCAAACATACTTTTTAAAGAGGTATTGATGTGAAAGTAAGGGCCTGAACCTGAAATTATTGAATATGACTTTCATCGTAGAAAGTGATATCTACTATTAAGACAAAATTTTTTTTTTTTAGCTTTAACCAAAAAATTAAAAACATTTGTGGAATCAGGTAGATAAATTCATTAAAAACAACAAATATTTTTCAGTATTTTGAAGTGTAAAGTAACTGACTTGGTTACTACAAGTTAAGCTAAACAGAAGATATTCTTGTAACCATCAACAACATTGGCCTACAATGTTAACTAAGTTGTTGCTACGTTTCAATTTTTTCACAAGTATTTTAGTATGGTAACGATATTACGATCTTTTACAAACCTGTTATCTTCTGAATTATTTAACTTCAAGTCTATACTTACAGTGCAGTCTCTATACTGTATTTGGAAATGAGGTGTGTCTGCCACATGTTAAGTGGCTAGATTTAAAATTCTTAGTTCCTCACTGATGATGCCTCCCATGAATACGCTAAACATAATTGATTAGGTATAAAATACACTGATTTACAGAAACGGTATTTCGTGATGACTGGGTGTTGTGTGCTGTCCTTAGGTTAGTTAGGTTTAAGTAGTTCTAAGTTCTAGGGGACTGATGACCATAGATGTTGAGTCCCATAGTGCTCACAGCCCTTTTTAGAAACGGTATTTCTGTTATAATCATTTTTAAAATAAAGTACCTTTAACAATTAATTTATTAGATGTTTGTAAATTGTTTGGTGTTTATATTTCTACCATTACTGACAGCAATATCTCTATCTGTAAATCCGTATAATGGGCTACTAACTGTATCTAGAAACAAAATTATGAATTTGTTAAGCGGATGGTGAATACCTGTGTTTTTGTTCCATGAGTACTTTTGATCACGATCTCAGAAATGGCTGCATTGTCATGTGACTATAGACAGTGTTAAAAAGTACTCATAGGCCGAAAGCACCCTCGCTGCAACCACCACGGTGCTGTTCCAATGTTGCTTCCGCAACCAGAGCCCTCTTCGCTTAACCAACAGCGCATTGTTGTGTTGCTAAGAATCGCGTGGCGCTCCCCATAGCGGCGTGGCGCCATTATTACAGCAGTGTGGCGGAAGCGGGCCTGCCGGCCGACGCTGGGCAAACAAAACAGGAGAGCGCCGAGCAGAGCAGACGAGAAGGGTTCGCCGAAACCGCGGCGCATCCGGCCTGGCTTTGGGCGCGCCGCAGCCGCCGGTGTAATTAAATACCTCTGCGGCCGTACAGACGCCGAAATGAGGTTTTTATTTTGAAGCAACGGCGGGCGACGCTTGCCCCACTGAGGCACTGTTCCATTGCACCTCACTGTTTGCTCGTTTAGAGCACCCACTGTACAAAGAACGCCTTGTCCGAGAGAACGCTCCGTTTGTTACAGAAACAAAACAGATCTGATAAGCCTCACCGGCTCTTTATGTTTTATATTCATATAAAAAATCAATATAAAATGTCCTATAGAGTCCACCAGTACACCTTGAATATTTTGGTTTCCATGAAATATTCCATTAAGTCCCAAATTATTTTACACATTAATTTTGTCCCACAAATTAGTCAGGCATGTCTTCTGAACCATTTTAACGAGATTTCATAAGTTTTATTTGATTCCCCCTCTTACATTAAAAAAATGGGCCGTACACTGGGGGACTCTTCCATTGCACCTCACTGTTTGCTCGTTCAGAGCACCCACTGCACAAAGAACTGCTTGCCGGAGAGGACACCCCATTTGGTACAAGAGCAAAACAAATTTCGCAAGCCTCACCGGCTCTGTCTTGTTTGTATTTGTAAATAAAAAAATCTGTGTAAAATATACCCTAGGCTCCACAGTAAGGCTTGAACATTTTATTTTGCGTACAGTTTTTTCATAAAGTGTCCCATTACGTCCCAAATTATTTTACACATTACTTTTGTCCTACAGATTTCTCAAGCATATGTTCTGAACAACTTCAAAGACATATCATCAAATTTATTTTATTTCCCCTCTTACAGTGAAAAAAATGGACGGTACACATTTGAGGACTAAAGAAGACATTGGATGATCGAGGACAGGTTTTCTGTTCCCCAACCAACATTCCATAGTCGCCGTACCGGCACAGCCTTTGCTCAAAGGCTTTTGCCTTCCCGTAGGTAAGCACGAGACATAACAGTTTCGTTCCTCGATTTCTAGAAAATTCTGGTTTTCTGACCCCTCATAAAATGATTTAAAATGTTGTTTTCAGTTATCTAGGGGGGTGGGGGGTTGTTTGAGCGAAAAGATTTTAGAGTTTTTCGACTTATGTTGTGCACAAGCTTCCTGCCAAATAGAACCGAATCGATTGGCCGCGTCTAATATCATCCACTTGTTAATGATGGTGTAGAAAATGTTAAACGGTGACGATTCAATATCCAAAATATGTGCTTGGGATATGATACGGGTTTATGTGATAACAAAATCTGAATACAATAATTCCCTACCATAAGTTAAGCATTAAAAACTAAATGATGATAAATTATGGTTTTCTAGAAAGCTTTTGACTCTAAAGGCAGAGAAAGTAGACACGTAAAAATTTGACATTCAAAGATAACAGCTTAAATAATTTTTGATATGCTGACAAATGACGTATATGAAAAAACAGCTCATCTCGTGCTGCTAAAAGGTAATGTGCGTATTACAGGATAAAGTATCTGGAATTGAAGCTTTAAAAATGTGAAAGTTACCCGTAGTTCTACAGAGGATATCATGTTCACGGAAGGTAAATTTTCTGTCAGTTCCAGACACTATTTTGTCACAAAATCTAGCATAAGAAATTTCTGAAATATACCTACCCCTCTTAGAAGAGAAGCATCTTACACACAAACACAAGTAGCTATATCGCAAACAGGATGATGAAAGTAAATAACAAAACAGGTTATGAAGGTTTTTGGTTGATACAAGAGTGGATGAAATAAGAAGCGCACCCATCTTTGGTACTCGTACTGAATCTGATTCACGAGGGTTAAGTGAGGTTCCTTTATGAAATCTTGGCTGTTGTCGTTATCAACTCAATATTTTATCATATATAAATAAAAATGAAACTGTTCAGTTAATATTGGCTATTAACAAAAATTAAATTTCGTGCTTATGTGAAATATCTCTTCAGGTGCTAGCTGGTTAATAACAATGTTAAGAGTATTTCAGAATTATCATCTTTCCGCATGAGTGGATAGTGCAAAATGGTTCAAATGGCTATAAGCACTATGGGACTTAATATCTGAGATCATCAGTCCCCTAAACTTAGAACTAATTAAGCCTAACTAACCTAAGGACATCACACACATCCATGCCCGAGGCAGGATTCGAACCTGCGACCGTAGCAGCACAGCGGTTCCGGACTGAAGCGCCTAGAACCTCTCGGACACATCGGCCGGCCTGGATAGTGCTTTTGGACACTATAATGATTGGAGGCAGCATAATATCAGCAATGAGGCTCTCTCCGCGCTATAGTTTATATGTCGCCGCTTATTGGCTCCAATATCATTCGGCGTCGAACCTTAACGCCATCTAACTGCAACTATGATCTTATAATCGCAAGGTGAAATGTTATCGATCAGTTGGGTATTACTTGCTAGTCGCAAGTCTTTTTAGGTCAGTACACATTTTATTGTGTTTAGTACACATGACAACTGTAGTGTGGTCCTGAATGTGCTGAGAAGACTCCAACAGTGGGTGGCATAATAACTTAAGTAGACTAAAAATTTTTTTTGGATATACATTTTTCTAAAATTAGAATCTTGTTAATTGAAAAAGGACATGATTTCTGGTGAATAAAGTTTACATGTAGCAAATTTATAGTCAGAATCTCTCGTTCTTCAAAATGGTTCTGAGCACTATGGGACTTAACATCTATGGTCATCAGTCCCCTAGAACTTAGAAATACTTAAACCTAACTAACCTAAGGACAGCACACAACACCCAGTCATCACGAGGCAGAGAAAATCCCTGACCCCGCCGGGAATCGAACCGGGGAACCCAGGCGTGGGAAGCGAGAACGCTACCGCATGACCACGAGATGCGGACTCTCGTTCTTCCAAAAGGTAAGTCCCTTGTTGACTTCTGTCAAATTCTGCCGTCTAATACGTCCAGATGACGTCTGTTACATTCATCGATTACAGTCGAAAATCATGAGTTGAGGGAATCTCTTCTGTCTCCCTGCTATTAAGACTGATGGAACAGAACTGGTGCAGATAGCAACCTACCTTTATTCATTTCTGTGTTTACTGTTTGGTTACTGGCGTAGAATGGTGTGACCAAGTATCTACCTCTACATCTACATCTACATATATACTCCGCTAGCCTCCAAGCGGTGTTTGGCGCAGGGCACAATTCGCGACAAAGTCATATTTCCCCCCCCTTTGTTCCACTCGCAACTGTCTGATCGCCTCAGTACTAGCTCTTATTTCCCTTATCTTTGAATGATGATCATTACGCGATTTGAAAGTTGGTTGTAATAATATATGCTCTAAATCCTCGGCGAAGATTGGATTTCGGAATTTAGTGAGCAGCCCCTTCTGTTTAGCGCGTCGTCTATCTGCAAGTGTGTCCCACTTCAAACTTTCTATGAGATTTGTAACGCTCTCGCGATGGCTAAATGTACCAGTCACGAATCTTGCCGCTCTTCTTTGAAACCTCTCAATCTTTTGAATCAGACCCAATTGGTAAGGGTCCCATACAGACGAACAATACTCTAAGACTGGACAAACTAATGTATTGTAAGCTATTTCCTCTGTTGAATGACTGCATCGCTTGAGGATTCTACCAATAAGCCGCAATCTAGAATTCGCCTTACCCGTTACTTGTGTAATCTGATCATTCCATTTGAGATCATTTCGAATAGTCTCACCCAGATACTTGACTGATGTTACCGCTTCCAAAGACTGATCATTTATTTGATACTCATACATTAATGGGGATTTTCGCCTTGTTCTAAGCAGTAGGTTAAACTTATTGATATTGAGAGATAAATGTCAGTCACTACACCACACATTTATTTTCTGCTAATTCTCATTGATTTGTTCACAACTTTCGTGTGATATTACTTTCCTGTAGACTACAGCATCATCGGAAAACAGTCTAAGGCCCTGTCAATACCATCAACCAGATCGTTTATGTAAATCGTAAAAATCAGAGAACCTATTGCGCTGCCCTGGGGCACACCTAAAGTTACTCTTGTTCAGGACGACATACTGCGTCCAGTTTGTTAGAAAACTTTCTATCCAACCGCATGTCATAGGATAGATCGTAAGCGCGCACTTTTTGTAGCAAGCGATAGTGCGGAACCGAGTCGAACGCCTTTCGAAAGTCGAGAAATATGGCATCAACCTGGGAGCCGGTATCTATAGCCTCTTGTATATCATGCACAAAGAGGGCCAGCTGTGTCTCGAATGATCGCTGTTTCCTAAAACAGTGCTGGTTTCTGCAGATGAACTTCTCAGATTCTAGAAAGGTCATTATGTCTGAACACAAAATATGTTCCATGATTCTACAACAAATCGATGTCAGTGAAATTGGATGGTAATTACGTGCATCCTATTTTCTACCATTTTTATAGATTGCTGTGACCTGGACCTTCTTCTAGTCCCGTGGAACTTTCCGCCGTTCTAATGATCTCTGATAGATGATCGATAAGAATGGTGCTATATTTGTAGCATAGTCAACATAAAATCTTACGGGGATACCGTCTGGGCCACATGCCTTTCTGGCGTCTAAGGATCTCAACTGTTTTACAATCCCGGATACACTAAACACTATGTCAGCCATCTTTTCGTTTGTTCGATAATTGAAAGGGGGAATGGTCCTACATTGCTCTATAGTAAACGAGTTTTTGAAAGCTAAGTTTAGAATTTCGGCCTTCTGTTTATCATCATCAGTTACATTACCCCTACTGTCAGCAAGAGAAGGTACGTATTGAATTATTTGTAGCGTTCATAGATTTTACGAACGACCTAAATTTTTGGGGTTATTTTTAGAATCTGCAGATAAAATATTGCTTTCAAATTCGTTAAAAGAGTCTCTCATTGTCCTTCTGACAGCTGCTTTCATTTCCCATAATTTCTATTGGTCTGCGGGGCAGTGACTACGTTTAAAACCACTGTGCCAAATTCTCTGCTTTCTCAGCAACTTCCTTTATGTTTGTTGTACCAGGGTGGATCCTTTCCCTCTCCTATACTTTTGCTAGGCACATACTTTTCTAGCACATGGTGGACAATACCTTTAAATTCCGACCAAAGATGCTCAATATCTTTGTGTCCCGCGGTGAATGCTTGGAGCTGACTATGAGGATATTCATTAATCACACTTTTATTTGCTTTCCCAAACAAGAAAACTCTACGCTGTTTCTTTGCGTTTTTTGCAACTTCCACTGACATGGGAGCCACAACGACATTAAGGTCGCTAATACCTTCTTCTAGATTAACTTCCTCAAAAAGATCCGGTCTGTTTGTCTCCAAGATATCTAATATGTTCCCATATCGAGTTGGTTTTCTAACCAATTGCTCAAGGTTGTATGTTGAGAGCGCTCCTAGAATAACTTCACACTAATCTTTGCTTCTGTCCCCTGTGATAAACGTGTAATTTTCCCAGTCAATGGATGCTAGATTAAAGTCTCCACCTATAACTAATGGATAATTTGGATGTTTACTTCCTATGTACTCAATACTTTCCCTGAAACGTTCTGCGACGTTTGTTGCTGATGCTGGTGGTCTTTAAAAACATCCTAGTACAATGGTCTGCAATATATCTTCATATTAAGTCAGTTTGATTCATAGTAAAACTTTCCAAATACTACTGCTAATTTTTTTGTTATTTGAACTTCGTGAGTAGTCATTCAATGCTCTAAACGTCTTGTAAAAGAAATTACTCATAGTTAATTCCTCGGATCATATATGCCTTGTTTTTTGTTTACCTAAGCGTGTTGCATCAGCTGTTTCATATGAGAGAGGACAACTTACTCTCTCACGTATTTTTCGTGTACGGAAATTTATTAAAGATTTTGTTACAACCTTACGCACCTTCAGCTAGACTCTAGGAAGTTAACAGCCTGAGCAGACGTTGATGGAGCCTTGTAGGGCGCTAAAAGCATCAGACATTTTTTATGGTTCTTAGAAACAGTATGCTGCAAGCTGAAAGCAATTGGCGGCGCGTGCATCCCTCAATAAATCTTGCCAAACAGGCCCACAGCCATATAGGGCATACTCATTTGCCGAGGGCACACTTATTCGTTTTTGATTTACAGTGTCGACGTATCCTTGTGCGCTCTGCCGTATAAATGAACCAAATTGGTCCTTGGTACAATCAGCGCACGGGTGGGTCACACACTGAAACCTAACGTGACTTGAGGGATCTACCAGAGTGAACTGCGATCTGTCTGCCTGATCGCTAGACCGTGAGATTTTTGCATTCCTTTCATGGCCGCGGTCGATTCACAGGTTCCGCCTCCACGTCTTGCCACCGCCGCGCAGTTCTCGCCTGCTACAATTTACATCGCCACACGAAGCAAACAGTGTAACGTCCTGCTGCTTCGGCCTTGTTAGGGCGTAGAGATCTCAACTGCCACTTGCTCTCAGCTGCACCTACATTGAGAAATAAGATAATTATAAAACAGTCTTGATCGCAAATTTCTTTTAATCGGAGTTACCTGTTTCAATCTTCGTTTTCAGACTCCCGAACGGCTGGTGGACATCTATGGAGCAGGCTGCGCCAATCCACGACGCAGTCAGTTCAGCGTCATGGATCGGCCCCAGTAATAGTGAATACAAAGATATTATGAATGGACAACATTTTGCACCAGGACATGCTATTAAATGTCATGTCAACTACTTTCATATATTACATGTACATAATTTTGTATGTTCCATTTTATGTTAATTAACTGCATTTTAAAACGTTCTTTTATAATGTCATATTTCTAAGAGAGAGCAGAGGGAAAGATCTTCCTCAAATACGAAAATTTTTAGGAAAATGATAAGTTGTGACTAATTAACGCAGGAATTAAGGAAAACTGGATCACTCACACTACATGTGGAATCTTTCGTAGTAGCACCCAGCTAGCTCGTAGATCTTTAGTTGTCAAATTTCACCACTGCTGGAAATCATGCGCACAGAAGACCCGGATTCTACAGCAGCTACACCAAGTTTGACACAATGTTTTCGCGTTACTCGAGTCTACATTCTTTTATATAGACGAGAAAACTTCTACTCCGTTCACACACAGTGGTTGGAGTCTGTTAACTCTCAGGTGCAGTTCTAGCTGAGGCGATACGAGGTGCGATACTACACAGCGCAATAGATTCCACTGAATAGATTGTACTGAAGCAGTACAACAAGCAACAAGACACAGCAGGTGGCAATAGCCTCATTCGTAGCACGTTGCAGTCAACCTCAAGGTGGCCAACTTCCAAATATGTGACATATTGACTGAAGACTGGAAAGAGGTATGGTTTCCCATCCAACGTTAAAACCAATCTCGGCATGTTATCTACAATTGGTGCACATCATTGTATGTCGTAATTGCTACAAACGTAGAACGTCCAGTGACTAGATATTTATACTGCATAACTTTCAAAGTATCGACTGTAATTTACTTAATTTCGATCACAAAACCTATGGACAGTAGTGAAAAAACCTAGTTCATTATCAAGGTGCGCTTTTCCTTTCGAGTCATCAGTCTTCTGAATGGTTTGATGCGGCCCATCACGAATTCTTTTCCCATGCAAAAATTTTCATCTCACGGTAGCAACTGTAAGATACGTCCTCAATTATGTGCACTACGTGTTCCAGTGTCTGTCTCTCTCTACGGATTTTACCCTCTGCAGCTGCCTCTAAACCCATGGAAACTACTCCCTGATGTCTTAACACATTTCGTGTCATACCATCCCTTTTTCTTGTCAATGTTTTCCATATATTCGTTTCCTCGCAGTTTCCGCCGAGACACTCCTCAGTCCTAACTTTATCGGCTAGCTAGTTTTCAACATTGACCTGTATCATCACATCTTAAATGCTTCAATTCTCTTCTGTTCCACGTTTACAACAGTCCATGTTTCACTACCAAACAATGCTGTGCTCCAACCGTAAATTCTCAGAAATTAGTTCCCCAAATTAAGGCCTATGTTTGATACTAGTAGAATTCTCTCGGCCTGATTACTCTTTTTTGTTATTGGGAGTCTGACTGTTAGGTCTTCCTTCCTCCGTCCATTAAAGATTATTTCATGGGTTAAATAACAGAATTCCTTAACTTCCTCTACTTCGTGATCCTTAGTTCAAGTGCTCACTTTTCTCATTTCTGCTGTATCTCATTAAATTCATCTACATTTGATTTATTCTGAATCCATATTCTGTATTTGCAGAATTTTACATTGGCGAACGCTTTTTAAAGTTCGGCGAACCCTATGAACGTCTTTAGATTATTCTTTGTTCTTATTTTCATTATCAACCCCAACGTCAGAATTGCTTCTCCAGTGCGTTTACCTTTAAAAGCCAGACTGATCGGCATATAACGGGTCCTCATTTTTTCTTTTCATTATTCCGTATATCGTTCTGGTAAGTAACTTCGATGCATCAGCTATTAAGCTGATTGTGCCATAATTCTCACACTTGTCTGCTTTTGCGAAAGTTTGATGGTAAATCGCCGGTCTCATACAGTTAACACCAATGTGAATAGTCGTTTTGTTGCGACTTCCACCAATGATTTTGTAAAATTCTGATGGAATGTCATCGATCTGTTCTACCTTAAATGATCTTAGGTCTTCCAAAGGTCTTTCAAATTCTGATACCGGCCGGTGTGGCCGAGTGGTTCTAGGCGCTTCTGTCTGGAATCGCGCGACCGCTACGGTCGCACGTTCGAATCCTGCCTCGTGCATGGATGTGTGTGTCCTTAGGCTAGTTACGTTGAAGTAGTTTTAAGTTCCAGGGGACTGATGGCATCAGATGTTAAGTCCCATAGTGCTCAAAGCCATTTTTTTAAAAAAAACTCTGATTCTAATTCTAATTCTAATTTCCATCCATCAATTGAAGTATTTCTATTACTCATTCCTCACAGTTAGTTTCCTTGTACCTATCTTTTTCATCCCAATTTCTGTAACTGTTCTTTTAGGAGATGGCCATTGCTCTTGAAATGAGCTGCGTATTGAGCTATTCATTATCTCAGTATCTGTAGCCTCAGAGAACTTCTAGCTTATCTCTTCACTGCTTGGTACTTCCGTATCCCTTCTCTTTGCGCATTGACTCTTCCTGACTAGTGTCTTAAACTTCAACCTACTCTTAACTAGTGCGATATTGTAATTTGAGTCTACATTTGCTCCTCCGTACGTCTTAAGAGGAAATATTTGGTTTCGTAATCTCAGCCTGAAAATGATGTAATTTAACTGAATCTTCCAGTATCTCTCGGCCATTTCCAAGTATAGCTCCTCCACTTGTTTCTCTTGAACACTGTATTCACTATTACTGGCTGATATATTTTGCAGAACTCACTTAGTCTTTCTCCTCTCTCATCCCTGCTGACAAGGCCACGTTCTCCCGTAACCTCTTCTTATACTTCTTTCCGTACAGCCGTATTGCAACCTCCATGACTATTAGAATTTCATGGTTAACGAAATAAATTAGCCGCTCATTATTCTCATATGCTTTATCTGTCTCTTCGTCTACTGCTTGCGACGTTGGCATGTTTACCTAGACTACTGTTGTCAAATGATTCAAATGGCTCTGAGCACTATGGGACGTAACAGCTGTGGTCATCAGTCCCCTAGAACTTAGAACTACTTAAACCTAATGAGCCTAAGGACATCATACACATCCATGCCCGAGGCAGGATTCGAACCTGCGACCTAGCTACCGTTGTCACTGCTGGCCTATCTCTGAACTATTCATAGTTCCACACTCTCTGACATACCTTCCACTTCATAACAAACCCTACACTTGTCAAACCATTTCCTGGTGCTGTTGATATTACCCTGTATTCATCTGTCCAGAAGTCCTTATCATCTTTCAATTTCACTTCACTGAACCTCCACTATATCTAGACTGAGCCTTAACATCTCCGTTTCCAGGTCCTATATGTTCCCTACACGTTCAAAAATCTGACATTCCACGCCCTATCTCGAAGAACATCATCATTTCATAGGTTATTCGATCTTTCCTTCATGGTCACCTGCCACTTGGCAGTCCCCTCTTTTGATAAACTTTATGTGCCCATATGCAGTGATTTACACTGCGTTTTGCTTTCTCATGCCGTTGACCATTGCTGACTCCACTGCCTTTTGGAGGCAATTTCCCACTCCAATAGCTACCGAGTGTCCTGAATCTCAGTCTATTCATCCACCCTCTTTGAGAAAGCCGTCGACAGAATGTTGTACCATGGATTCAACGGATCATTTTTCCTCCTCTTGTTATGCTACGGGGCATTGTTTTGTTTGAGCGGTCTGTTTGTGTATACCATACGCATCTGCAGTGTCGCTGTCCACCGTTGCTATGCCAGGTCGCATTACTACCATTATTGTTGCGAACGTTGATGGCAGTCGACTGTTGAACTGCGCCGTTGCCATAGATGCTCTTTGAATCTCTTGTATGAGGTCTCGTGAATCGAAAACCGACATACAGTGTTCAATATGTGCCTCGTTCATGCGGAAGTAAATTCAGTTTAGTAATATTTAGTAGTTTTATTACTGCCGGCCGGTGTGGCCGTGCGGTTAAAGGCGCTTCAGTCTGGAACCGCGTGACCGCTACGGTCGCAGGTTCGAATCCTGCCTCGGGCAGGGATGTGTGTGATGTCCTTAGGTTAGCTAGGTTTAATTAGTTCTGAGTTCTAGGCGACTGATGACCTCAGAAGTTAAGTCGCATAGTGCTCAGAGACATTTGAACCATTTTTTTTAGTTTTATTATTCTTTGTGTAACTTGGGTGCATCCCAGTACCTTGGTTTGTTCAACTAACGCTCAGAATACTATCTTAACCCTCTGTCGGTCGCGGTGTTTTTCACAACGAGATCTGGCGCAGTGTATCAAATTGATCATATGGCTTGTTCACGTGGTTATTTACTAAGATTCATTCACAAAACACAACAAATTAAAAATATCTCTGAAGAAAGACAAAGAAGACGTAAGAGCACGGCAGCAACAGAAATATTATTCATTCAGAATTCTTTTCGTCAGTGTTAGATTGTGGTAACAAATGATAATATCGCCTTTTTTCACTTGCTTCTTTAATACACTTAATTAATGAAACTCCTTCATTACAGACGAATGGAAAAACTAGTAGAAGCCGACCTCAGGGAAGATCAGTTTGGATTCCGTAGAAATGTTGGAACACCTGAGACAATACTGACCCTACGACTTCTCTTAGAAAATAGATTAACGAAAGGCAAACCTACGTTTCTAGCATTTGTAGACTTAGAGAAAGTTTTTGACAACGTTGACATGAATATTTCTTTCGAATTTTGAAGGTGGCAGGGGTAAAATACAGGGAGAGAAAGGCTATTTACAATTTGTACAGAAACCAGATGGCAGTTATAAGAGTCGAGGGACATGAAAGGGAAGCAGTGTTTGGGAGGGAGTGAGACAGGGTTGTAGCCTATCCCCGATGTTATTTAATCCGTATTTTGAGCAAGCAGTAAAGAAAACAAATGAAAAATTCGGAGCAGGAATTAAAATCCATGGAGAAGAAATAAAAACTTTGAGGTTGGCCGATTACATTGTAATACTGTCAGAGACAGCAAAGGACCGGGAAGAGCAGTTGAACGGAATGGACAGTGTCTTAAAAGGAGGAAATAAGATGAACATCAACAAAAGCAAAACGAGGACAATGGAATGTAGTCGAATTAAATCGTGTGGTGCTGAGGGAATTAGATTAGGAAATGAGACGCTTCAAATAGTAAATGAGTTTTGCTATTTGAGGAGCAAAATAACTGATGGTAGTCGAAGTAGAGAGGATATAAAATGCAGACTGGCAATGGCAAGGAAAGCATTTCTGATGAAGAGAAATTTGTTAACATCGAGTATATATTTAAGCGCTAGGACGTCGTTTCTGAAAGTATTTGTATGGGGTGTGGAAGTGAAACATGGACGATAAATAGTTTGGACAAGAAGAGAATAAAAGCTTTCGAAATGTGGTGCTACAAATGAATGCTGAAGAGCAGATGGGTAGATCACATGACTAATGAGGAGGTATTGAATAGAATTGGAGAGAAGAGAAATTTGTGGCACCACTTGATTAGAAGAAGGGATCGCTTGGTAGGACATCTTATGAAGCATCAAGAGCTCAACAATTTAGTATTTGAGGGCAGCGTGGAGGGTAAAAATCGTAGAGGGAGACCAAGAGATGAATACACTAGACAGATTCAGAAGGATGTAGGTTGCAGTAGGTATTGGGAGATGAAGAAGCTTGCACAGGATAGAGTAGCATGGAGAGCTGCATCAAACCAGTCTCCGAACTAATGTCCACAACAACAATTAAACTCCTTATAAATGACAAATATCTTTACAGAAAGGCAAAGATCACATTATAGCACAATAATAATAGTAACATTATTTATTAAGTTGTATCATGATCACTTTTGGACAGTGGCAACATTTGAGTAATTTTACCACAGTTGGAACAAACAGGTTCAACGTGCATCAAACAGATTGGCTTTTGACACATTTTACAACAATATTTTGTCAGTCTTTTCTTGACTGAGTAGGTATTTCTCCGTATCCTATTGTTTGCTGTTTTTTCTCCTTTTCTGCTTTATTTATCTGCATCATCTTCACACGTTGGCCTATAGCGTTGTAGTCTCAGTTGAAGATCCGTGTGAACTCCTGTGGTGTCCAAACTTCTTCGAACCAAGTGAGGTAGAACTATGCTGCATGAGATAGTTGTTTCAGGAATACTTTATTTCGGATACTGTTCTCACTGTTGCCACAATAGATTACTTGTGCATTGATTCCATTCATACTGATCACTGCAAACAACATCACCATGGGTCAACGGCGCACGTCTCTTGCAGCATTGTACGAAGACGTCAACTTATTCGTACTGTCGACTGAACCTTTGGTGCTATTATAAAATGTTACAATCGATGACTTTAGTTTATCTCCAATGTCAGCATCCACTGAGTATTATCGTCATGCAAACTTGATGCCAGGATCACTCACTTCTCCTTTCTAGGAACATAGGAAATTAGAGCATATCCTTTCTTGAAGCCAAAAAGTGAACTGTTGCCTGCCCTTCCTTTAGTGGTAGCAAACTCCGGAGGAATCTTCATAGTTCCAACAAAAGTAAAACTTTTCTTTCGTAACTCTTCTATCAGGCCAATACTAATAAACCAGTGGTCTGCTGTCACATTTCGACCTGACTGATATATACGCCTCACAGTCGGAGAACAACAACCGTGATATAATCCTTCTGGTTTCAACCCAGCGTATTTTTCCAACTTGTACAGCTAAAATACTTGGGTATCCACTAGAGCATTTATCTTAATCCCATATTTGTTTGGTTTGCTAGGTATATATTAGCGAAAACTGCACCTTCCATGGAATACTTCCAGTTTCTCATTGTACAGCTAAAATACTTGGGAATCCACAAGAGCATTTATCTTAATCCCATATTTGTTTGGTTTTCTGGGTATATATTAGCGAAAACTGCACCTTCCATGGAATCCTTCCAGTTTCTCATCTACTGTAACATTTTCTCCGAGGATATAGGATTTCTGGCAGTTCTGTACAAATATAGAAAATATTTCCCCAATCACTGTTATCTTGTCTAATCGTCTCCTTTCATTGCGAGTTGCACGATTGTCAAATCTAAGACACCGCATAGTTAATTTGAAACGTTTTATGTCCATTACAAGGCTAAATTTCTCAACGCCGTCCCCGTCAGTTCCCCTCACATCCTCTAAGATTAGTCTGTTATTTTTGTTTACTCCAGCTAAAAACAAGTGACCGATGTAGGCTTTCAGTTCAATAATGTCTGTTTGTTTTATGTCCCTCTCACGCTGGAATGCAACTTTAACGCTCACAATATACTGATTTGTACACAAAACTACAATAGACAAAATTTCGTCATCGTGAGACAATTCCTGCATTGCAAAGGCGTTCTCGCTGCCTTTGGCACACCTACAGGTCCAGGTAAGTTCCGAATAATATTGAGAGCCCTGAATCGTACTCTCTGCAGTGGTGGAACTTCATTCCATTTTGTCTCTTTGTCCCTTCCAGTATAGTAATGGCCGTTTTCCTCAAGTACTTTCTCGTCATCTTCACTGTCGTCTTCCTCTGTTTCTTAATCTTCCGACCGGACCTCAACTACGTCATCACCATCTGTGTCCACCTCGTCTTCAATATCCTCTTGAAATCCATTATTATCCTCTTCGAATAGCATCTTTTGGATTTGAGCAACATGATTTGGGTCGAGGAGGTTATACGTCTTACTGTAGTCTGATATCATTAAGTATATCCCACCTAAAATCATAAAAACCTATAAAAACGCAATCGGAAGAGGTGTATCAATTTGATCCTTGATATTCAGACAATTGTAAAAGACGACTACACGCTCCAAAAAGAGTATAACCGCATTTTACATTCTAAATTAGATTTCTACTACTTACTAAGTTATGTTGATGCTAACTCCTCCTGCACAGGCCCGACGGTACCGATCGGCCGCCATGTCATCCTCAACCTATAGGCGTCACTGGATGCGGATTTGGAGGAGCTTGTGGTCAGCACTACGCTCTCCCGGCCGTATTTCAGTTTCCGAGACCGGAGCCGCTATTTCTCAATCAAGTAGCTCCTCAGTTTGCCTCACAAGGGCTGAGTGAACCCCACTGCTCAACAGCCATCGGCAGACCGGATTGTCACCCATCCAATTGCTAGCCCAGCCCAACAGCGCTTAACTTCGGTGATCTGAGAGGAACCGGTGTTACCACTGCGGCAAGGCCGTTGGCAAGTTATGTTGATAATCATAGAAATTACCTGTTGAAATGTAACGGGAACGGGCGCAGTGTATGTAACTGAGCAATCAGTAAAATATCTCGGCAACACAGCAGTCGCGTTGATACTGAAGTACACAACAATGGAAAGCGTTCGGAGAAGGGAAGCTACTAGCGAGTAGGCACCAGTGCTGCCAATTGCTGACAAATAATTTACAGCAAATATCGACGTGTATCAATTTGAGCAGCCGTGCCCGATTGAAGGTTAAATTGTCTTGGTTTACTTTTTGTGTGTCAGAATTTTGCACCTCTTTTCCACGTTCCTGAATTGCTGCGGTCTAATGCTTGTTCAAGAAGGCTTTCTCGAACTCTTCGTTCGTCATATTTCTGGTGTTTCCACAATCCGTAGGATGGCATATTCTTGTATATGTGCTGTTATTATTTCAGTCTATTGTTTAACGTTCCAGGATTTAGACAATACGCCTGTGAGTCCTCTCATGAAAATGACAGAGTGCGGAGGTAACGTCTCCAGAAGAAAATCTGAAATTTTCAGTATTTGCGAAGAATTTCTTCTAACAGGGTAGCAGGCGTCTTTTTCGAATGAACTGTTACTTGTCCTGACCAGTCGCACTGTTACTCTGTATTGTCTGTCATACAACTGTGCGTTACCGAATACGTCGTCAGTGTGCGTGCTTATTGGTGATGATTCTTTCTCGGTCCCTTTTATGGTGGCTGATTCTTGCCGCAGGAGGTTAACCTGGGTGTTTAGTTCTTCGTACCATTGAGGTATGTCACGTTAAAATCTTGTTTAGTTTGTTTTAATTCACTGTTTTCGAGATCGCTTGATGTGCGGTATTTGGGCACCGCTTCTTGGCTTACACCCCATACAGCCAAGCGTAATTCATTACCAAGTTATTCATTAATGGGCGCTTCCTGTGTTCGCAGCCGAGACAATTAAGTCAGTTTCGAGTTATTGTCTCTGTTCATTATTGTTCACCATTGTTCGATTTTTCCTTCCTGTTACATGACTAAATTTTGCAACAGGCTGGTAAGTTGTTGAACAGAAATTCCGACTGCTGACTTTGCTGTCCTTACTGTGCCTGCTTCTTCAGGAAATCGTTCTATTTTTTCGGGTATAGCTTTGTATGCCTCTCTCAACCCTCCTATTTCAGAACGCATTACAGTTAAATTTTGGGTAATCTGATCCGACAGTTCTTTTGCTAGATGATCAAGCATTAACTTGATCTGGTCTGATTGTTCTTTCGATGCTTGATCAAGTTTAAATTTAATTTGATCAAATTTTCTTTTGTCATATTGATTTAGTTTGGTATCGATGTCTGTCAGATGTGATCAAAACTAACCCCTCTTCATTGCTTCTAATTTCTTGTATAACATTACAAAAGGATCTGCTATTTCAGTTCGCTGTTAAACTGTTTCTTCTGGCAGTGGGTGTATTTGTACCGCAATTTTAATGCGTTTGTAATTTTGATGCCAGGCTCCGCCATGTTACCACTTTCGCCGTCCTCTCGGCGATGGATTACGCCTATATGTTCGATGTGATTCATTTTGCCCATTGAAATTTAGAAAACGAATTTTATGAACTTCACTGCAATGTGCATACGTTTGAGCGCTGCATTATCAATAAAGGGATTCCTAAAAAAAATATTCAGCAGAAGCAAGCCACATTACAAAACAGAGCATAGTCGTGGCAACATTTTAGATATGCGCTATGCGGAATCGGGCATCTTAATGTCACGAGGTTTTTGAGCACAGAACAATTAAGTCAGTTACAAATTCGTTAAACTGCACGTCGATAATTGTGATGGCATATAATCCGCCTACAGTAAATCTCAAGATTCGCGACAGACATAAACAAGCAATGGATCAAGGATGCCGGCCCGTACTTGGTCTTTTTGTTGGTTGCTGCGATGGCTGGAATTTTATTTTGTAATGCTTGATAATAATTTGGATATGTGATACATATAAATCATAAATCTTTTTAATTTTCTCTTTCTCCTTGGATTCGTCTTTCTAGTTTTTCTCTTGTCAGCAGTCGCGTTTACAGTGTTGCATTTAACAAAGAAAATATTTGCAATACATGTAGCGTACATGCAATTTGTCCAGTTGTTCGCCGCCAGTTGTAATGCAGATTTCCTTACTAGCAGAATAAGATTTAAAACAAAATATTTACATGTTTCAAAAACGGATGCAATGCATTTAGGTATGACTTGCCTCGGAAACTGACTGCGATGGAATGATGAAGTTATCAGTCTCAGCAATGTCAAGTAAAAATTAATAATCGCGAAAAAGTTCGTCAGTTCCTTTTTAACATATAAATGCCATTGCACTTGCCATGTGCTTTTGCCGTATCAGGACCTGATGGCTATTGTGTATTTCATTGTTTGAAGGATTTCTTTGACCATATTGTATTGACTTCCATGTGCAATAAGAAAAAAAGAAATGCGGTAATAAGTATCAGATCGGACTTCAAGGAAAAGGGTAAGCAGGCTGTACTTTGTGTGAAAGCAATAATTAATCGACACGAGGTCGTACAACATTCCGTCCTTTTGCTCTCAAACAATGAGTGTACAGTCCTGACACACAGAAAAATTCACACAGTAAATTAATGTGATTAACTATGGGATTCTACAAATGATATGCAGACATCATTTGAATATGAACTCCTTGGATTTTAATATATTACATCTCCTTTGCAATATTTTTCTTTACTTAGTGATTGGTTAATCTTAAGAGTTTACCAAGAAAAGTGAGAAATTAACATTGTAAGATACGCTTCAAGTTTTCGTATAAAAGTTCGGAGGCATCACTGTCCAGCCAGCCCCCGTAGTGTCAACCAGCTATGAATATAATATCATCTCACCTCGATCAATTATATTCTACAGCATGTTTCACACACAACTTATCTAAGCAATGGATTACGTGTTCCATCATAGATCGAGTGCTAAGGAATTGAAAATTGCAAGAGTCCGCATTCCACATGCATGTCAATCTTCTGGCACATTTTATTATTCTGTGCGGAGTAGCCACTTCATTGGCTGGATGTGACAAGTTGAAACTGTATGCTGAAGCGCTACTCGAATCTACATCCCTCTGTCCACCGGGGTCAGGGATTTTCTCTGCCTCGAGATGACTGGGTGTTGTGTGATGTCCTTAGGTTAGTTAGGTTTAAGTAGTTCTAAGTTCTAGGGGACTGATGACCATAGATGTTAAGTCCCATAGTGCTCAGAGCCATTTGAACCAATTTTGAACCTCTGTCCACAGTTAGATTCCCGCCTCTGTTGCCGTCTCCCCTCTATCCCTTTCAAACTCTGCACTGACACCAGCGAACCTGTGACATCAGCTTCTCCAAAAGAACCCTAGACCCTATCGCATGGGGTTGAACTTATCTACAAACTCGCGGTGGTCGTGGAAATATTTTTTAAATCTTGAGAGAAGATTATATTGGTGATGTCTAACTTCACACGTCTCTGATAAAGTAAAGTGCCACGTTCTGCCCTTAGACGGGCCAGTCGGCCACAAACGATCGTCGCACCATCCTCCACAAATGGCGGTTTCGAATGCGGTACGAGAGGGTATGTGTTCAGCACACCGCTCACGTCTCCCTAGTGCTCTGTTTATTTATTTATTTCGTTACGTCGATAGAGAACTCTTTTCAAATATGCTCTCCTGCATTAGCCACTCAGGAGAACTCCCAAATTATGAATAGTTATTCATCTCTGTATTAGTTGTTATGGCGCTTCCAGAAAGAGAGACAGTGTACCACCAAACTATGGAAAAGAAAACCAATTTATTGACGGTTAAACTTCCACATAGTCGACCTGAGATGAACATTAATAGGTTCGTCAAACGTATCTTCATTTTTGTAGCTAAAACTTCTTCCCATCATGAATTTTAGTGTGAGACGCGGCTACAGTATCTTAATTCATAATTGAAACTGTGATCGTAGAAATACTTTATTTCAGTCATCATGATTGTAAATCAATATTATTCAACCTGAGGAGAAGTACCCAGATATCCTTATTTAATGCGGAACTGTCGATATCACCAAACGTCAGTATAAGTGGAAGGGGGGGGGGGGAGGGGGGGGACTGTTGTGTTTTCATCAGAGCAGCAGCAACAGCAGAACAGGAAGGTCATGAGAGCTGAATTTCACCGAACGTGTTAGAAGTCACTGGATGCACTGGATGTCACCTGAGTAACAGACCTATAAGGTACATTTCAACAATTCTGGATCTGCCTATGTCGACTTTTCGTGATTGTGAGGTGCAAACGAATAACCATAGCCAAAGAGTAGGCGGCTCTCATTTACTGCTACGAAAGGTCGAGCAGCTGATCGTAAAAAATCGTATGAAATTTGCGGCTAGAATCTCTCGTGATGTCGAGAGTACTACTGTCAGTAAATCTAACACTATTAACGTGCGCAGGGAGTTGAAAAGAATGGGGAGCAGTGGTAGAGCACCTCCTCATAAGCCATACGTTTCTTTTGTCAGTGCTAAGCGACCCTTCAGGTGGCGTAAGCAGCGCCGCTGGACAGTGCATGAATGGAAGCGAGTGATTTGGTGTGATGGATCACACTGTTCTCTATGGCAATCCGATGGAAGGGTTTACGTGTGGCGAATGCGTGGAGAACGTTACCTACCGTTATGTGTAGTGCCCACAATGTAGTATGGAGGAGATGGTGTTAAGGTATTGGAGTATATTTTGTGGCTAAGACGTGGTCCACTTCATGCGCTTAAGAAATCGCTAAAAGCGAAAGTGTATGAAGACATTTTACGGCATTTTATATTGCACCATCAGACCCTCTCTTACACATAACCAGGCAGTCTACATATTTTACATAAGCTACATTTCAGTAAGTATGTTATACTGTACACATACGATACTTATAATAGTAATTAGAAAGTATGGTAAGGTTGGATTTTAATGTGGGCAGGAGAGAAATGGGTGCAGGAGGGAGGCATGGACAAACGTGATACTAATAACACAATAACACACATTTAATGAACGTAAGGGTAAATAAGGCGTCGTCACTGATGGAGGCAGGAAAATACACAGTAGCGTAGCTTGGAGATGATAGGAACATTAGCTTTGCTATTTGACAGAGAGAAAATTGGTCCTAAACATTAAGTTTTGGGGAAATCGCCATGAGAGCGACAGAAGGAAATCTTGAACTTCTTCTTAAAAGCAGAAATGCATTTACTTGTGAGGAGACTGCAGGCCAACTTTTTCCAGAGGCTGACAACAGTGACAGCGGACGATTTTGTGAATATTTTTGTTTTGTGAATGGGCCTATGGTATCAAGTATGATAGCATGGTATGTGTTTAGTCTCTGATCGGAGGTAGTGGGGTGCTTGCGCACTGGGGAGCCAGTGAAGTGTACATAGTGTGTGGTAGTCAAGTAATTTATCTGGCCGCAACTACTGTAACTGGGCAAGAAAGCACTGAGGGGGGGTTATGCCGATGGATGTTGCAGATCCAACATACCCAATAATTCATGGTTAGCTCTAATCGCCTTGTGCTTACACTACTCTTATCATGTTGAACAAAATCACAGTGATGGACGCTAGGTAGAACAGGAGTGTGTTCCTGAGTTTGACATTCTGGGGAAATATGTTCCGAAAATGTTTGAGGGTCTAGAGGCAAGCGGAGGGATTCTGGTACCTTGAGAGAGTGCTCTCTGCCAAGTTGAGATGCTCATCCAAAGTCACGCCGAAATGTTCACTGTTTTCTAAAACGGTACTGAAATACCGTTGACCTTAATAGGAGGTGATGCTTTGTGAAATTCTGAACTTACTAATTTCACATGGGATTCAAAGTGTAATTGTGATTTTTCTGTGTCTAGATTAAAATCCAAGATTCTCACCCGTTACCGGAAAAAAAAAGAAAATAGCAGTGGACCTAAGACTGACACCTGTGGCACTGAAGGAACTTGTTTTCTAGGACGATTTTTCATTCTCGCAGATAACAGATATCTGCCTGTTTTCTGAGTAACTTTAAAAACACTTCAGCTCACTATCCGTGAATTTTTGCGTTTTCATTTCTCTCTGATCAGTATACCTAAGTTGACAGTATCATAAGCCTATTTTTGCCTTACGCCTGTCAGTGGCATACTTCAGCTCATCAGTGACCTTGATAAGCGCAGTGTTTGTGCTGTAGTGTTTTAGTGTTTACAACAGCTGGATTGTGTTTGTTATGTCAGTCGAATTCGCGCATTTTTTCATTGATTAGCAACGTGAACAATGTGAAAATTGGTGGTAAAATGCTAACTGCTCGATAATAACTACGCGATTGTCGGTTCTCGATCCAAGGGATAAATCGGACTATGTTTCTATATCATGTAATGGGATGTATTCCGTTAACGAGAAAAAAGTTAAATATGTAGTATGTTAACCGGGGACCTAGAAACGACGGAGAGGCACCATCCCCACCTCAGCCGCAGTGGTCCACAACGCCACGATGACCACCGCAGTCCATCCCTCCGCCGCCCCATACCGAACCCAGGGTTATTAAGTGTTTCGGCCCCCTGTGGGACCCCCCAGGGAATGTCTCACACTAGACGAGTGTAACCACTATGTTTGCGTGGTAGAGTAATGGTGGTGTACGCATACGTGGAGAACTTATTTGTTCAGTAAACGCCGACATAGTGAAGCTGAGGCGGAATAAGGGGAACCAGCGCGCATTCGCCGAGGAAGATGAAAAACCACCTAGAAACCATCCACAGACCAGCCGGCTCACCGAACTTCGACAGAAATCCGCCGGGCGGATTCGTGCCGATGACCAGGCCCTCCTTCCCACTCCGGAAGACCGTGCGTTAGACTGCTCGGCTAAACGGGCGGGCTTAAATATGTTAATTAAGATACCTACCTGCCGTAAAGCAGCATATATGGCGCAACGTTTTATGAATTAATACAGTTCTGAAATGGACCTGAACCCATTGGAACACCTTTGGGATCAGCCAGGGCGTCGATTTCACTCGAGACACCTGCATACATCACCACTACCTTGTCTTGTTTCGGCTCTTGCGGAAGAACGGGGTGCCATTACTCCACACACATAAGAAATCATTGAAAGTGTTTGCAGCAGAGTTCAAGCGATCATAAAGGCGAAGGGTTGATGCAACCCATATTAATATCCAATAACAAGTTTCCGGAAAATTTTAATGATATAGTGTACATTATAAAGTTTCTGTCTTAAGTCTCTTCATAACTTCAGTTAGCTTCTTTAATTTACGTTTAAATAATTATCAATACACCTTTTCCTTGGCATAAGGAGAATCTACAGAATCTACTTCAAAATAATGACTGAAAAGATTAAATGTGTAACAGTAACTACTTAATTTTACAATACCTTTTTTTTCTCACATTTAAACATTCTGAGTTTTGGGTCAGAGATATCTTCCGTCAGTTAATTGAGAAAAGTGGTTACGTTAGTTTCCATGAGGTCTCTACTTACGGTATTATGTTGCCGGTGAAAAGTCATCTTTCTGTTCGCCGAATATTAATTTATCACCGTGTGCTGCATTACAAAATGATGTTTCTTCTATGCCCCTTGAACACTCTGTGCAGTATCATTTCGACTTAGATACCGAGTGTACAGAATAGGAAGGTCTCAGGTTTCAACATTTCAGCAGCATCTCGGAAGATGTAACAGCTACACAAATATCTCCCCACTGTAAGCTGTATTTCCTAACAGATCAAAAAATGTAAAAATACCTTCCTCTAATGGAGTTAATACAGTAACGTTAACACAATTTCAGTGCTACATACTCTGTTTAATTAGACATTTGGTGCATTACTCTTGGCTATATGTGTTATGTTATATGATTCTGGCATCGATGCACTGTGCAACAACTTGCATTATTTTGAAACACATTGCTAGTGGTTCTTACGGCATAATTAGTGCCATTAAACTATAGCGATGTGTTACACGTTATTGCCTCTGTAGCCGTTAATACGAATGTCATGCCTTGAAGATGTCTCTTGTTTCAATTCCGTCAGTGAGAGAAAATTCATCAGCGATGCACAGCCGGCAAAAGGATAGAGGTGCTGTTGGAAAGACTGTTATCAAACAAATTCGTACCGATTTACTAAGGCTAACTTCTCTGTCATATCTATTAAATAGAGAGAGGAGAAAAGTATGTTGATCTCTACATTGGGTGTAACTTAATGCGAGTTTTTTCTGAATGCCGGTTCCGCAGTTCAGATTAAGGCTACACATAGTCAACCTAAATAATATAACACAGGTGGTTCCTTTTGAATGGAGAGGGCCATTTCTCAGCTGGAATGCATGCTTGTTCCATACTTGTGGTCTTTACCTATACACGGTGACTCAACTGTCCCTACCGATGTCGATTTATGCAACATGTCTGCAAAACCACTCCCGAGATTTTCATATTCTCTCTCTCGCTTCTCGCAAACTATTAGTCCTACTGCAAAAACTGTCAGGACATTTTTGTAGGACATTTAATGTAGTTAATTTTTTTCCTGTGCTATGTTTTCGTTGGAGGCCACATATTTCGGGTTATTCAAGAGATGCCTACAAATGATCTTCAAACGCACATCCACCCCCACATTCATCCCTCACCATCCAGGATTGCAAGTATGTTGTCATGGTACTCCCTCCAACCACCGTACAAAAATTTCCTGCTATACGAAGCATTCCTGATAATCAACTTTTTTGGTCTGTTTGATTGGGCTGTTACGCCACCAACATAGTCGGAAATTTCGATGACTGTTACTTTAAACGTGCCCATGAGGGTAAAGAAAGGAAAACAACTTTTGTAAACGTTACGCTAAGCGCAATTACGTTGAGAGTTCGATCGAAATTTACCTGTATAACACAATAATTTCGTAGTCAGACTTCCGGACGAATACAACGATGTAATTGTTGGTTTCATGCAGTTAAAATTCACAAAATAGTTGGCAGAAGTTTATACAAACGTAAATTTTACAGTTTGTAAGTGTTCCACTAAGCATTTGATGCTTAAGGTTAGCCGATAAAGGTAAAACACGGTCGAAAGTGCGAAACAATTCTTGTAGTAGCATATTTTTCAATAGTGTAGGCGGGAGTATCATGAATAACATACTAGAAATCCTGGCCGGAGCGTGACATGAATAATATACTAGAAAACCTGACCGCAGCGGGCTGAATATGGGAGCAGGAGTGTGTTTGAAGGTACGTTCTTCTTCAATAACTCTAAAACCGGCTTCTAGCGAGAAGATATCCTAGTACAAGATTCGATTATATTAAATCTAGTACATAAACGTCCTCTTCATTTTTTCTGTAGGTCTAATAGTTTGCTCGCAGCGAGCGAGCGACTATGAACATCTCGCGCGTAGATTTTGAAGGCTTGACGTAACATTACGAGTTGCATAAAACGAGATCGGTAGCGGCAGCTGAATCATCTTCGATGACCACATGTTCAATGAGTCGAGAAACGATAACAGTCTTGATATCGCAGATACCTAAAGCCAACAACTCTACGGTACTACTTAAAAGAATTCCGTCTAGGAGTGCCACTGGATTCGATATCTCTCCCTTTCATCGAATACAATGGAGTCACCTGCTATCAAGTCTTCTAATGAGAAATTAGTGAAACTACTCAATTCTCGACATCCAGGGATTTATGACACTATATGACAGTTTCGTTTATTTGGAGAGATGCATATGGGACCTGAAGATAGCATAGTGGAGAGCTGAAACTGATAGCCTTCAAAATAAAATAAAATAGCTTAAGTTACACGGCTGATGGAGAATTTCATCGACACTGACAGTAGTTTTCAGCGGATTTCTGGCTACATTTCTTTGTAATAACTAATTAATAAAATAAAATAAAATAATGCCTATTATTCCTTGCGGAAAGCCGGCCGTTGTGACCGAGCGGTTCTAGGCGCTTCAGTCCGGAACCGCGCTGCTGCCACGGTCGCAGGTTCGAATCCTGCCTCGGGTGTGGATGTGTGTCATGTCCTTAGGTTAGTTAAGTTTACGTAGTTCTAAGTCTAGGCGACTGATGACCTCAGATGTTAAGTCCCATAGTACTTAGAGCCATTTTTGAACATTGCGGAAAAATATGATAATTCTTTAATTTTTAATTTGTATGTCAAGCTGACGGAATGGATTATGTGCACACTAATAAAGATAACTTTCTGAAACTTTGTTATATTACTTCCTGTGCATATCCTTAAAAAGTAACAGGCTAATTCTTTTATTTTAACTTCTGTTGTACAAGAATCAGTAAACAATGTGCAAATAGATTTACACTGAGGTGACAAAAGTCATGTGATACCTCCGAAAATCATGTCGGACCCCTTTCTACCCTGCGTAGTGCTGCAACAGCTAATCTACGTGACATAAGACTCAACTGTCGTTGGAATTTCGCAGCATAAATATTGTCCATGCTGCCTCTATAGCCATCCAAGACTGCGAAAGTGTTGCCGGTGCAGCGTTTTGTGCATGAACTCATCTCTGGATTATGTGCCATAAATTTTCGATGGGCTTCATGTCGAGCGATTTAGGTGGCCAAATCATTCACTCGAATTGTCTAGAACGTTCTCCAAATCAATAGCGAACAGTTCTGCTCCGGTGACATCTTTCATTGTCATACACAAAAGTTTCATCGTTGTATGGAAACATGAAGTCTACAAGTAGCCTAATATAACCATCAGTCAACGACCGGTTCAGTCTGACCAGAGGACCCAGTCCATTCCATGTTAACACAGCCCAAACCAAAACGGAGCTACGACTAGCTTACACAGTGTCTTGTTGACAACTTGGGTCAATGGTATCGTGAGGTCTGCGTCGCACTCGAACTCCACCATCAGCTCTTACAACTGAAATCTGGACTCATCCGACCAGGCAAAGGTTTTCTAGTCGTCTATGATCCGGTTGATATGCTCGAGACCACAAGAGCATCGGTGCAGGCGGTGTCGTAGTGTTAGCAAAGGCACTCGACACTGTCACCTGCTGCCACAGCCCATTAACGCCAAATTTCGCTGCTCGGTTGTAATGGATACGTTCGTCGAACGTCCGACATACATTTCCGCGGTTATTTCACGCACTGTTGCTTGTCTGTGTGCACTGATAACTCTAAGCAAAGCCGCTGTGAAGGCAGTCGACCACTGCGTTGTCCATGGTGAGAAGCAATGCCTCAGATTTGGATTTCTCGACATGCCCTTGACATTGTAGGTCTAGGAATACGGAACTCCCTAACGACTTCCGGAAAGGGATGTCCCATGCGTCTAGCTCCAACTGCCCCTCCGTGTTGAAAGTCTGTTAATTCCTGTCGTTCCTGCGGCCATAATCACGTCGAAAATTTTGTTATATCAATCAACTGAGTACAAATGACAGTTCCGCAAGTGCACTGCCCTTTTAAACCTCGTGTACGCGATACGAGGGGCACGTGTGTATGTGCATATTGCTATCCCATGACTTTTGTCACCTCAGAATAAAATCGTGAAAATCGATAATTTTGTAGACTGACTGAGGAGAATGGACCCTTGACTGTTAATGTATTGTATTCTCCGAGGAAGAATTTCGGAACCGGCCAAGGATTTGCCTGAACAAACGTGGGAAAACCCACTAAAAACCACACTCAGTTTGGCCGGTATACCAGCCGACGGTCGTTAATCCGCCGCGTGTGTTTTATCGAGGTCTTGGTACCTCCCTGCAAAGGAAACTAGTGTGTTGCGCGTTACACGATACGGGAAATTTTTTTCTTTATTGTTATTTTAATACCTTTACAATAACGGTAGGCCGTCAGAGCCCTATCTACACCGCTCTTCGGCCACAGTGAACACATACAGGAAACAGAAAGACAGAAAAACAAGCAAACATGTTGGTCAAAAACGGGAGACAGACATAGTAAAAATAAATGAAGCCGTTCACGGGCGTACTGATTGGATAAAAACGTTCATCACTGTAAACAACGGGGAAGAACGAGTTTACACACTTGAACAGAGAACCACAAACGGAGAGACACTGAACCACAGAAGAGAAGAGACACACGAGCACTGGCGCATGAAGATGTACTGTTCACGCATAAAGCTGGAGACCTACCAAAGGGAAGAGGTGCGGGTAGGAGGGAGAGGGGGAAGGTGTTTATGCCAGTGGGAGAGGAGAAAAGAGGGGGAGGGGAGAGGATAGGGGGGTTGTGGAAGCCTGGGAAGTGGGGAAGGAGGAGGAGGGAGGAAGAGAGGAGGGAGAGCAGGGAAAGAGGGTGCACTGGAGGAGAAACACAGGGGAAGGAAGGGGAGGATCAAAGTTGGTAGGAGGGGTAGATAGAGGGGATGAGGGCGTCACCAGGAAGGGGGAGTTGGCGAAGCCACCTTGGGCAAGCGTATGGAGTGTGGAGAGATGTAGAGCGGGTGGGTTGTGGGAGTACAGGCGCAGCAGCGGACAGGGGTGGGAAAGGATGAGACAGACAAGTGGGTGAGGGTAACCAGGTTTGCAGGAGGTGTAAAGGATCCGTATGCTTTCGAGGAAAACGAGGAGGTGTGGGAGCGGAATTAAGTCATAGAGGATCCGCATGGGGGAAGGGAGGCGGATGCGATGGGTGAGGTGGAGCGCAGGGCGTTACAGGATTTGTAGAAGGTAGGAAGGGTGGCGATCCAGGCGGGATGGGTATGGGAGAGGATAGGGCGGATGAAGGATTTATAGGTGTGGAGGACAGTGGAGGGTTACAGAAAGGAGCATGAGGAGACGGAGTTGGGAGTGTGCCTCGGCTTGGATCATCCAGAGATGGGGGGGGGGGGGGGGGTCCAGGCTTCTCAAGGTCTATCCTTCCAAGACCCAGGCGACAATTGTAGGCTAAACCACGCATTCCTTCCTCGATTTTTCGATTTTAATCTCACTATTTACGACCGTCCATCAACCTCACCCCCACCCTCAAGTAGGTTGGCGTCAACCTGGACCATCGGCTCTCCTAGAACCCCCCCCCCCCCCCTCCCCATCTCTGGACGATCCAAGCCAAGGCATATTCCCGACTCCGCCTCTTCAAGCTCCTTTCTGTACCCCTCCACCGTCCTCCACACCTAAAAATTCCTCATCCGCCCTATCCAGTCCCATAACCATCCCTTCTGGATCGCCGCCCTTCCTACCAGCATGTAAGGAAAGTAGAGAAGGGGGGAGAGGACGGAACCTTAGGGCACAACGGTGGAGGGATAGAAGGTAGAGGAATCCGTGTTATGGATGGTGACATAGGAAGGACGTTGGGAAAGAAAGGGGACGATAAGACGGACGTAGTTAATAGGAACAGCGAAGGTTTGGAGCTTGGATATGAACAAGACCCTCATAAAACCCCCATACTAGTTGCAGGGAATGTGATGAGGTGTGCTAAAAAGTCACCTTTGCGGTTACGTTCCTCTTGAGATATCCCAGCCAGTAACACTATTACTTCTCCTCAATCGACGTGGTAAATGATACTGATTACTTATTGGGACAAGAAGCGCAGTGGAGCCGCAGAAGATTTTCCAACTGTGGTGAGATCCACGGTGCGCTAGGAATCTGAGTACGCCTTGCCGCTGCTTCCTCTATGACAAGGAAATACCGCCACCCGGCGTCGGTGTCCGGAGTCAAACAGGAGCCGAGCCAGCCGTACAGTAATCTGGTTAGAGCGACCGCCGTCCGGAGGCGCCGCTGCCGCTGCCGCCCGCTATGATAACTCGAGCAAATGTTTGCTGTTAATCAGCGCCGAGTCAGCCAGTCAGGCTGCAGCCATACAGCCGGTAGCCGAGCGCGCCAGGGCGGAGCAGGGCCGCCTCCGCAAACATCTTCCTTCACGAGCGACAGCGCAGCGCAGCGCCGCGCCGCGGCCGTCTTCGCGAGGTAGCTTGCTCCGCGGATTAAAAACTTGCCGCCACTTTGTTTCACTTTAGGCCCTTCCCAACCGAGCCTACGAAACGTGTCTTAATAAAGCAAAGTGTGAAGCTGCTCCAATTTCGAAAATCTCACAGCTCTCACTCTGCTCTTCCTCTGCCATCAGTGTTAATTAGGTTTCGTAGCTGTTGGACGTGACACGATGCTGAAACACCTGCGATAGAAGCGTTATTTACGCATACACTGTCTGTACGAAAGTATCCACACACGTCTTAGTAATCATTAACACTTTGCCGTCCGGCGACACCACAGTGGTGTCGTGCACGAAATAGTGTCGCTCAGTGGCCGGCGACACCACAGTGGAGTCGTGAGCACAGTATCACTCAGTGGCGGGTGACCGCTCGATAGTATCTTTTTCATTCTGTTGGTGTTTTGTTCAGGCAACAATAAGTTACACACGTCAACATATTTTTTTGTTTTTATAACTACTTGTGCGCTTTCATCATGACAGAGGAAAGAGACGATACGATTATTTACGATGAATGTGCGGACGTCTTGTCTGACGTTCCGGACGACTTGGCCGATTGGGAAGAAGACAACACATATAAAAAAAATGAAAGTGAAGCAGAATCGTAGGAAGATAGTAAAATACGTCCAAGAGGAATTCGGCGAACGCTATGGTTGCCAACTGATTCAGGATGAATCAGACGAAGAAGAGAGACTATGGTTTACTGAGGACCAATAATAAATTTGAAGGATTCCCTGTTCTACATATATTTCCCAAAGATACACAGAGTTTCGAGGATATCGTAGAATTATGTATTGGGAACGATAGATCTGAATATATTAGCTACGAAACCAACTAGTATTACAGTCAAAACTGCAACGGAAGGGAACTGGATAAAATAAGTGCCACATTTGTGGACGTTACGAGACCCGAACTCAGAAAATCGTTTTGGATTGCTATCCTTATGGGAACTGTAAAAAAAAAAAAAAAAAAAAAAAACAACGATCGATGAATACTGGTCAACGAATCCGTTAATAGACACACTGATATTTCGCAAAACGATGTCGCGCAACTGATTCAGACAAATATTATCATTTTACAGTTTTCCGACAACAACAATAAACTGGATAATGCCGACCGGATTTTCAAAATGCTTAAAGAAACGTTTAATCTAAGTCGAAAGATCTCAATTCGTGAAGGAATGATACCGTGGCGTGGACAGTTAAGTTTTAAAGTTTACAATCCATCGAAAATTACTAAATATGGCATAATCATTCGGATGCTGTGTGATTCGAGTACAGGATACACTTCCTCATTCAGGGTGGAATTATTGACACCTTCTTATGGAAAGTGGCATCACCTCTACATGGATAATTATTATAACAGAGTAGAACTTGCAGAGAAGTTACTTGAAAAGAAAATTCGAGTTTGTGGAACGATACGGAAAAATTGGTGATTTCCGGAAAAACTAAAGCTTGCAAAAGTCAATGTGTTTGAAGCTTGTCATCAACGGAAAAGTTACAAGACGCCGGAGACAAGCCAAATAATCTGAATTAGCGCTGCCGGCTCCAAGCGAATAGATCTGTACGAGTCGTGCGGACGGAAAATTGTTAATACGGGGTGTATCCACTCTTCGCCCTTATGATGGCTTGACGTCTGCTCGGGACAATTTCAATGAAATGACTCAATGACAGTCCATTCCTCCTCAAGAGCCGAAAGCAGAGAAGGTACTCCTGTTGGATGCCGGGGTCTGGAGCGAAGTCGACATTGTAATTCATACGAAAAGTTTTCCATTGTGCTCAGATAGGGGCTCTGGGAAGGCAAATCCATATGAGGAATGTGATAGTCCACTAGCCGTTGCCTAACAGATGCTGTTTTATGGTAGAGTACACTGACATCGTCTGAATCGTGCTGAATTCGAATCGTGTAGCATTTACCGTTATCTTAAGCACCACAACGGAATCACACCATAGCCACAAAAAATTCCTGTTTAGCGTAACACCTCCTCAACTGTACTTCACTGTTGGCACTATACGGAACGACAGCGAACGTTCTCCGAGTACTTGCCGAACCCAAAACCTTCCATCGGATTGTCATAGGATACAGCGTGTTTTATAGCTCCAAATCGATCGTTTCCAATTATCCACTGTCTATTGGAGACGTTCTGTATACTACCTCAAGCGTTACTCAGGATTGTCTACAGAAATATCTGCCTTATAAGGATATGCTCGACTACACCCCTCACCATTCCTTTTAACTCCCCAATTACGGTGACTGTACTAGTTCGACTGCTTCTAGAACTATGGAACTCAGGAGTGACTTTTTTCGATGTTTTCATGCGATTTTTTTACAGTAATGCTCCGCCATGCTCGACGGTCCCTGTCCATCAGTACCAAACGTCTGTCTCATCTTGGTTAGACTATGGCTGTTCCTTCGCGTTTCCGCTTCACAGCCCCATCATCAATAGGAGAGAAGGGCAGCTTGAGAAAGACTGAAATGTCCCTGATAGATACGTTACTCAAGTGACATCCAGTTACTAAATCACTTTCGAAGTCACTAAAACCTCTTGACCGACCAAATTTGCTGTTACTTCTTCTGGAATGTTAACGCAATACTCCCCGCCTATTTATCATGGTATTCGATTCGCCTCTCGTGACTTTTAGTGGTCAGTTCATATTCAGGGGCCTAATTAAAAGTCCCCTGGGAAAATTTTTCTAGAAGTAATAAAGTTATAACTGGGGTACTAGACTAGCATATGACTGCAGAAAACGCATTTTGATGCTCCGGCGCCGCTATTTAAAGAAAAAAGAAAAAGTGCTCGGTAGCACCGGGAATCGAACGCAGATTCTCTGCGTGGCAGCCACTACACCGATCTCTAGCTAAAAACTGAACAAAAATTGCGAATCCAAGAAGTATAACGATACCAGGTAATAAAAACCAGATAGTTCCACTCTGTTAAATTATGCTGGTGAAACAAAAACGGTATCTTAAACCATAACACGTACAGAAAATTGCTACATGTGTAACTGAATAGTAGAAGCCTAGCTATTGACAGATTAGAGAAATCTATGCACTTTCAAATCTCTTTTTATGGAGTTGCTAGTTACTCGAATTACGAGTTTTCACACACAGGTTGTTTTACGAGGTTTTCATTGTATACCATCGAATTCTATAATGTGCTTAGCTTCATACAGCTTTTTGAAAACTAACAATACGCACATTGATTGAAAATGGAATGAGCTCACCTTCAAGTCAATTCATTTTGTAAAGGAATGACTGACTAAGAATACTGAAAAGCAAAAAATAGATATATCTCGATAACATTATAGGCACTCCACCTCTTAGGGCCTATGTCTAATTTCTCTGATTTAGTCAGCAATAACTGCCATAGCCCTGGTCGCGCAGGCTACTGACATATCAGCCTAAGACGAATACAAAACAAGAAACGACGATTTTACATCCAAACAGTGCCTGTTCCGCGTTATAACAACATTCTCTGATGGTTACGTAATGTCTCTTGTTCAATAGTGACTGTGCCGTACATTCACCGCATCCACATTACTTCCCCTTGTATTTCACTCGCCGGAAAGTGCTACGTGGCGGCACATACATTCTGTGTAACTGGCATGGAACAAATTTTCAGAAAACTCCTAACAGAACGACCTTTCCGATTTTCGCTCTTCTCCCACAACTCAGCACCCGTTTAAGATTCCTTAATTCTCCTGTATCCATACTAATGCAAAATTTACCAGAAACCATTATTTAATTAGAGCCCTACAACATGCAACAAATTGTACTCTATAGATTGGCATTAGTTTTAAAATGTAAGAGTACTCTGGCTGCACATTGGTCATTTCTATTTCATATTCAGATTTAAAGGTTTTGAGTGATGCAATGATAATGTTGATCACGTAGTCGAATTACCTGTTCTAGGTATGGAACTGTTCGGCAGGCATGTTGCTGCCTTTCATCATTTTAAAATAATGTGGTAACTTTTAATTTGACGTATCTTTTCCACCCAGTGACTTCAAACACCTTTTTCAGACATCTGTATTTGTCTGTCCCTGTACAATTCCATAATGACCATAGTTCACTAGTCGTGGCTGCCATATGAGCTTTCCAACTAAATTTTACATTATTCTCGTAGGAGTTTTGTACGGAGGAATTCTGGGAAAATGCAGTTCATCCATCAAAGAGACTACGGACATGAAACTTATGCGACCCGCCCTTCAGTACTGCTCCAGTATTATGGATCCCCACCGCGTCGTATTACAGGTCGACATAGAAGCAGTTCAGAGGCTCGTTGAAGGGTTTGTTGCTTCTAGGTTCTACCAACAAGCGAGTATTATGAAAACGTTTCCTGATCTCAAACGGGGATACCTGCAGGGAAGACGATAATTTACTGGCAAAACATCATTGAGAAAGTTTAGAGAACCAGTATTCACGAGTGTCTGTCGAATGACTGTTCTGCTGCCGATGTGCACCTTGTGTACGGACCGCAACAACGAGATATAAGTTAGGGATCTTGTGGAAATTGAATAGTAAGGGTCTCTGGAACGACGTTGTTTCATTTGATTGAGGAAAGTAAATGACTAGCAGTGGTACAATGTACCTTCCTACTTTCGCCGAGTGGTGCCTTGAGGTACGTGCATATAGATATAGTTGAAGACTGTATTTTTTAGAGTCTCCTTAGTCTCCATTTTGTCTTCCCATTAAATTCATAAATATTTAGTTTTCATTTCTCTCTGCTTTTTTGGTCTAGATATCCATTTTTTAGAAACTGAACATGTTTGAAAACAGCAAAAACTTGTGGTATCTAGTACATTTCTCTTCGCATACCTAAACCTTAACTTTGCCACCATACCATTCGTGATTCAGAGGCTCAATGTGTCTATGGGTCTATGGGAACGTGCTCCCAAACAAAGTCTAACGTCTACGAAGATCGCTGTTTAAGGTTTACATTCAGGTCCAGAGATTTCCATTTCACAAGCCTTACCCGCACAGGAGATGCAGTATAAAATGAGCAATCTAGATCCGTAAGTGCTGTGGATGTAGTCGGTGTAAATGCTGATGACATATCGGTTGTAGTTTTAGATGGATAAAGGACTAAACTAGAGGTAATAGCAATTTGTTCTCTATCTCTGGTGCAGGAATGGTGCACTATCAACAAATTCACACTAGCTGTCCAAAAGACTACTTTCTTGTCGCTGAAATATTGAGCTCACCTTCCTGGAAATACTATGTCCATTTAATAAATTTCCAACAGGAATACGACGTGTAGATATTCATATAAAAATAATTCTATTCGTCTTCATCATCTTACCTTTTATGTTTTGTCTGTTACGTTACTCATCGCTTCTTAGGTCTTCGATAACTTCTTGTCCCAAATAGGTTAAACCTTCTCCACTCATTCCTCTGAGAGGTTCCTTCACGTTTTCAGTTATTTCTCGCATTTTACTAAAAATATTAAGTACGAAATTTTCTGGCAGATTAAAACTGTGTGCCGGTCTGAGACTCGAGCTCGGGAACTTCGCCTTTCGCGGGCAAGTGTTCTACCGACCGAGCTACACAAGCACGACTCACGACGCTTCTTCACAGCTTCGATTCTCCCAGTACCTAGTCTCCTACCTTCCAAACTTCACAGAAGCTCTTCTGCGAACCTGCAGAACTAGCATTCCTGGAAGAAAGCATAATGCGCAGTTATGGCTTAGAAATGCGGATAATAGCTATACACTGAATGTATTTAATATTCCAGAATGAGCTTTTCACTCTGCAGCAAAGGGCACTTGGCTGCGAAAGACAAAGGTCCCGAGTTCGAGTCTCCGTCCGGCACACAGTTGTAATCTGCCAGGAAGTTTCATATCAGCGCACACTCCTCTGCAGAGTGAAAATGTCATTTTGGAATATTAAATACATTCAGTTTATACCTATTATCCGCATTTGTAAATGTATCACCTCATGTACATCTTTATACTGCCCTTAGAAATCTCATCTCTGTTCCTTTTTCCTACGTTCTTGGTGTTTACTTGTAACCAACGATTAACTTTTGTAAACAATGACTATGAGTGCTATTCTCTTAAGATATTCAGTCTTCTTTCTTTCTTCGTTTTATTTTAAACACTTGTTGATTGTTCCACATATATTCCGAAACGTTATCAATTTCTTCCACATGACTTCTTCGTCATTCTCATTATGCATAAATAACGTCGCAATAGCCTAAATGTTTGATCCTTTAAATTTCTCTACAGTTAATCACAGTCTTCTCTGATGGTAGCCTTCATTAATCTTGCCTAATAAATGTTTTTGCCCTCATGTCCTCTTCTTTCTTTGCCAGTAGTGTGGCGTCGTCTGCATAAAAAAGGCAATGAAAGTAAAATTTTCTGTTAATTTTAGCTCCCCAGACAAAATTCTTCTTCCATTTCCGATTCCATCACCTAAATAAATGTTATAAGTGCTGGCGAAATGTTGCATCCTTGTGTAACTCATTTACATGGGGTCAAGTTCTGGGATGTGTTAGAGGATCACTTGTATTTAAGATAAGTCGTCTGTCTGTAAAAACTACTTACAAGTGTTTATTATGTGTTGAGGATATCAATTTTTCGTCATTTTTCTCCATAATTTCTCTCTATCAATATTAAGCCTTAACAAAATCAATAAAACCTAAATGTTTTTCACTTTTATACTCTCTTTGTGTTTAGATTATTTGTTTATGTATAAATTTGGTATCTTTTATCAACGTGCCCCTCCAAAATTGAATTTCCCTTTCTTCCCCTATTAAACTCTGAGCTATGTCCTTTAACTTCTTGTTCACTAATCTTACTTGAACACTGTTTTCCAAGCTCATTCCTCTATAATTCTCGCAATTACAGAAGTATCCATTTCGAAACAGGTATATTAATTTGCTTGTGAATTTTTGGAATGCCTTTATTTCTCTAGCAAATATTAAGTAAAAAATTAGTGACTTACGTAATAGAGTGACTTCATATGTTAGCAGTTGAGCGTTTATGCCATCCCTACCAGTAATGCTGTTCTTTGTGTTGATGAGGGTATCTCTCAGTTCATCTTTACATAAACCATGTACATACTATATTTTTAAATTTCATCCTCTTGATTCTCTAGGTCTCACGGCCTTGCCGCAGTGGTAAAACCGCTTCATGTCACATCAGCGAAGTTAAGAGCTGTCGGGCTGGGTTAGCACTTGGAAGGGTGGACCATCCCGTCTGCCGAGCGCTGTTGGCAAGCGGGGTGCACTCAGTAGTTGTGAGGCAAACTGAGGAGCTACTTGATTGAGAAGTAGCGGCTCCGGTCTCGTTAACTGACATACGGCTGGGAGAGTGGTTCAAATGGCTCTGAGTACTATGGGACTCAACTTCTGAGGTCATCAGTCGCCTAGAACTTTGAACTAATTAAACCTAACTAACCTAAGGAATCACATACATCCATGCCCGAGGCAGGATTCGAACCTGCGACCGTAGCGGCGGCTCGGTTCCAGACTGTGGCGCCTAGAACCACACGGCCATTCCGGCCGGCCAAGTTCTAGTAAAGCCTATTCATTTCGTTTGTTGGATCTTGTTTTTCCTATTTGATTCAATATTTTGTTTTATAAATTATCATTTGCATCCGTGAGTGTCGTCGTCTATTACGCTTACAAACCCATCCGACGTTTCTTGACGAGCTCGTTTTATTGCTGTATTTGATGCATTTCCCTCTTGCTCCTAAATCCGATAATTGCCCGCTGTTGATTAAGTAAGAGAAGATAGACATGTTGTTTTTTATCTCTAATTTAACCTAATTCTATTGTAGAGAGTTTTACATTTCCGTTTCATCTTACATATTTTTCTTTTTCTACTCATGGCTACTTCAGCTACTTTATTACGTGCAGTTTCTATTAATTCACACTCATTTGCTATTTCTTCTGATTGTTTTTTCTGCTCTACTTCTTGATTAAGTCTAATGTGATATACAGATCTCTTGCAGTACGTTCAATTAGAAGATATACTTTGCAAATCACTTCCTTCAACTATTCTCCTGTCACCCTGTTATTCGTTCTCCATTAGGTGTACGTATCTATTTGAGAAGCCCTCGAGAACGTACATCATATCACCTGTACACTATTGGGTCCCTTACCTTGCCTTCCACTTGTTCGTGAATGATAATATAGTCAATAAGAGACTTATGGGCTTGAGTTACTTTGATAAATGTCGTTTTGTGGAAGAAAGTATCAGTTACTTACGGTTTGTTAAAAGAACAAAACTCTAAGCTACGTTCCATTGTTATTTATGATGCTATCTCCCATCATTCTTAAAATCCTTGAGGTGTTTTTTTATTCCTTACACTTGTGTTTAAACCTCCAGTCGATGTTATTTGATTTTTTTGTTACACTTGTCTATGGCTGATTGCGGTTTGTCATAGAATTCTAGAGATACCACTTTTCTCCCCTCCTCATTTTCATAAGCTACAGTGACAGTCACGTTCCGTCTCTTCCCCTTGGCAATTAAAACTACAATTACATCATTTGTTTTAAGTACACCATATAAATCTCTTTCCCCGTAACTCATGTATGTAAATGGCAACCTCTTTATTTGTTCTGCCCTGTTTTCCTGTTCGACTATAGAACATCAAATAATCACCAACATACACCATGTGATCAAAAGTCTCCGGACACCTCCAAAAACATACGTTTTTCATCTTCGGTGCATTGCGCTGCCACCTACTGCCAGGTACTCCATGAATGGAGCGCTACGCGGGACTCGTGGACTTCGAACGTGGCCAGGTGATAGGGTGTCACTAGTCTTATATGCCTGTACGCGAGATTTCCACACTCCTAAACATCCCTGGGTCCACTGTTTCCGATGTGATAGTGAAGTGACATGTACAGCTCAAAAGCGTACAGGCCGACCTCGTCTGTTAACTAACAGAGATAGCTGACAGTTGAAGAGAGTCGAAATGTGTAATAGGCAGACATCTATCCAGAATATCAAACAGGAATTCCAAACTGCATCAGGGTCCACTGCAAGTACTCGGACAGTTAGGCGGGAGGTGTAAAACTGGGATTCCACGATCGAGCGGCTGCTCATAAGCCACACATCACGCCGGTAAATGCGACATCACGCCTCGCCTGTTGTAAGGAGCGTAAACTGCGCCGACGACGCTCTGACTGTAGGATGCACATGCAAACAGGAGTAATAGCACGTTGCTGGCAGCTGCGTCAGCAAAAACTTGCGTCATGCTAGCGTGAGAGGCCATACACCAGCCTAGTATCAGGGAGAGGCACGTTAGGGTCCGTTATAATCTCACGTGGGCAGCCCTTTATAATTGACGAGTGAATTTATGTCAAAGAAAGTCATGCGTATAAATAATACTGGAACACTATCCGCTTCTCAATGTCTCCTGCTCTAGGTGCACTATACAAAGCAAACTCCTCAAGATACGTAAAGTAATCAGCGGAAAGACTTCTATAATTTAATTAACTTTGAATTCATTTAATTTCTTCGTATCAGTTAACGGTGGGAAAGGATGCGGAGAACGTAGAGTGCCTGAAAACAATGGCTCAGTGCCACGTGCACCTCTTCCCCGCATGATCTGAACCAAATTTTAAAAAGTGAAAATCGATTTGGGATAGTTAAGTCAGCGTGAAGACCACATATGGGAAGACATATCCAAAGAAAACAGGTCTCCAGGCAAAAAATCAGATTGCGGATAAAACAAAGTGAAAATCAGTCATCAAATCAACGAAAAATTCGAATATCAATCACATCAATGTTTTTATTGAAACAAAAATACTTCACAAGTCCACTCAACAACGTGGAAGTAAGCACACAAAGGCATATGGGGAATCTAGAGAAAAATCAATTTAGGAATCACTAAGAATTAATATCGAAGCACTAACACCAAAGAGAACACTAAGATTCCCCCCGATGCCTCACTGGACGAACATCCTGCTAAACATAAGCTAGCATCCGAAGTGAAGAGAAACTTTCCAATCTTGGTCTGGATCCTACTAAAGCCAAAATGGCAAGCGATTATCAGGGAAGAGACCGCCTGTTAATCCTCTTCACAGAGGAAATTTCACTGACTAAACGCTAGGTGAATTCTCGTTCTTGCACTACCTAACTGGCGAGATTTCGAAATTGCCTATACATCGCCATAGCTAAAAGTAATCAGATTTCAAAGGGCTACGATAAGTGTGCTAGCTATTTGTCATCACAGTTATTTATGATATTCTTTTGTTGTCAGATCGAATCAGCTGGGTGAATAATTTTTAAAATGTGGCAGAATTAATCTTAAAGGAAATGAGTCAACAGAAAATTGGCGGACGTACTTCACAGCAGTCAGGATCCATTGAGAAATTAGAATACACCAAAGAGTGGTATGGAATGAATCCCATTTGGCGTGCTGTCAGCTGAGTTTTACCAATACCGGCAAATAGCTGGTGTACAGAATAGTTTAAGTATAGGGTTAATTTTACAACCGATGTAGGTTTGCAGATACGTTGTACGAAGGCCTAATTTCAGTAATTTGGGTTAACAAGGCAAATATACTGATAATCAAACAACTACAAACAAATAACACCCGGCAAAGCACTGAACATAAAGATTTGAAAAATTTTAACAGCAAACTATCTGAAAGTAAAGCACTCATAATAAAGGCCGACAAAGGAAATTCTTTAATCCTAATGCATGAAATAGAATGCATAGAGAAAACCTTACAATTTTTCCATACCAACAATATTACTGAAGTCGAGCGTACAGTAAAATTCCAAACTAAACTCCGCAAGCTACTACAGAACTTCTTACTGAACAAATATGAAGGACGCACCTGTATAACAATGAATCACTCAGCACTACAACTGCATGCACAGCCAAAGGTTCATAAAGAAAATTCTCCCATCCATCCGATTGTTAACTCAAGAAACAGACCTGCAAAATTCATTAGCCGTAAACTAAAGGCCCTCATTACCAAATACCATACATTTGAAAATAACTACACCATACATATCACACATGAACTCACAAACTTAATTAAAGACATCGACATCCCACCAACAGCTAAACTAGTATCACTAGACATAGTCAACCTGTACACGAACATCCCTATCAAAGTGACTATTAACATTATGAGAAACAATCTGCTTAAATAACAGTAAATAAGTATTGCTATGAACTCATAGACATACGTACACTTATTTTTGAGCATAGTTACTTTAGCTTCAACAACAGGCTGTATCAACAACATGAAGGTTCGGCAATGGGAAGTAGCTTAGCTGGGATATTGGCTGATATTTACATCAACCATACGGAATAAAAATTCTTTTCTATTAACCAGCACATCTCAAACAAAATAATATACTACAGAAGATATGCTGATGATATAATCTTGCTTTTTGATGGTACAAACAATGAATCTGATACATTAGCAGCAGATCTGAGCAAATTTCATAAAAGAAGATTTTTAATAGTAATTTAGTATTAACAGAAAAATTACCACTACAGATGTCAGTATTGACAAATCACCCTGCCACCCCCACCAACAAAAAATGGCGTATTTCAGAGCCATGGTACATCGAATTAAAAAAGTACCAATGAGTAGCACAGACAAACAAAATGAAATAAATATAATTAAAACAGTTGCTCATAATAATTGATGGAAACCCATAATAATAGAAGAACTCCATAACAAAATGCAAACAAAAACCACATATTCATTTAACAGCAACCCACACAACATACACTCCAAGCCAAATCAGTGTGCCACAGAAGCCAAACCTAAATATGCAGCTCTCCCATACATAGCCCCACTATTAGACCAAATAGCAAACTTATTTAAAAAGAAAAAAATCACGATCAACTTTTCCACAAAGAAAAAAAATTTAATGATTGTATGCCGTTGTAGGCCAGAAGGCCCATCCGGCGGAGTTTGGCCGCTGAATTGCAAGTCGTTTTTTAGTTGACGCCACTTTGGCCGCTTGCGAATCTATGATAATGAAAATGGCGATGAAGGGCACAAAACACCCAGTCCCCTGCCCGGGCTCAATTACAATAAAAAGTAATTTATAATGTAAACATCTCCAAGAGTCCCTACAGTAAGTCAGGAATAAACAAGCTCAAATGTGATGCATGCACAAAATTCTACATTGGAAAAATAGGCAGAAGTTTTGCAATTAGGTACAAAGAACACATTGATGCTTTAAGGCTTGGTAACTTGAACAAATCTGCATTTGCAGTCCATATTGCTGAAGAAAACCATTCAGTGAGAAACACTGAGAACAACTTAAAAATTTCACACCTAGCAGAAAAGGGAACCACTATGAATATATTGGAAGAAATAGAAATACACATAAACAAAAACAGCTCCCCAGTATATATCCTTAATGAACAAACGGATCTGGCTAACACCTCTTACCTCAGATATTTCCAAATATTATTTTCCACCCTCCAAAGCAAATAGCATTCCTACACCTAGCTGCAGATCAAGTAGCAATTTTATATGTTACTACAATTCTCATGATGCTAAATGTAAATAAATAATATACTGTCTCACCTATATATATATATATATATATATATATATATATATATATATATATATATATAATTTAAAAAACTTTGACCTGGAACATTTTTATAATTAGTGTAGCAGTATATGCTCTAATATTCACAAAATTAATGTCTCTCTGTACTGCTGTAAAAGGCATTGAAGTGACATAAGTGAATATGTAATCTTTTTCCAAACATGGAGCATCTTTATAATTTTATGATATATCATAGCTTCTTTGACACTCACATGTTTGTAAACACTTGGTATCTATCATTTCATGCGGTGCATGTTAGAAAACTGTTCTGTGACTAATATGAAGTACTCAGTGATACAAACTGACGTGTGAAACGATAAGCATAACGTGGAAATGTATTCAGTGACTAATCTGAAGCGCTCAGTTATACAAGTTTATGTGTGCAATGAAGGGAATGTGGTGAAAACTGCGAACGCCGTCTGCTGGATGAAAACTATGACAACAAGTACTCCAAACCGGCATTTTACGTGAGTCACATCCCAATGCCAATCTGTAACCCAACCATCTGTGTGACGTGCTTATAACTATGTATTATTTATATTTTAGGACAACTAATAAGTAATGGCTGGTTGCCGTATCAACACCATCAACATTTGTCTTCAAATAACAGCCACGGTCCCAAACAATGTTATCACATGACAAAATTGCACTAATTTCATTTTTTGAGTGTGCCTTATTGTAGTATGATTCTGCTGCGTTAAACTGATAAATATCAAAAAATTTGTCAATGACCTGGAGTTATGAAGCTGGGCAAAAACAAATTACACTGATCAGCCAGAACGTTATGACCAACGATCCACTATCGACATAGCCCCGTCCAGGCGATAGCAGCGTCACCCGGCGGGGAGTGGCTGCTAGTCAGACACACATATTGTGCTTGTAGTATCAGTGAGTGTTCTGTGTAGAATGGGGAAGGCACACGAGCTGTCTGGTGTTGGCTGAAGGCAGATTGCACGGAGGCTAGACTCGAGAATTCCGGAAACAGGACGATTTATCGGGTGTTCGAGGAGTGCTGTGGTGATTGTCTTCAAGACGTGGCGAAACCATGGTGAAACCACGTCCAGACGTCACGCCGTTCGGTGACTGCAAATGTCGGACATCGTAGGATGGGCAGACTGGTAGCAGAACGGGAGAAGAAATGTGGAGGAACTAACATTAGACTTTAATTCTGTGCAGAGTACAAGTGTGTCTGAACACACTGTGAATCGAACAATCCTAACGATGGGCCTCCGCAACCGACGACCTATGCATATGCGTATCTTTACACCATGACATCGGCAGCTGCGACTGAAATGAACACATGACCATCGACACTGGACTTGGCACAGTGGCAGAGCGCTGATTGGTGACGAATTCCAATTCCTTCTTCAGCATACCGACGGAGAGATGTGAATCCGTCGTCTTCCAGGGGAACAGCTCCTAAACACCTGTACTTCGGGATGGAGACAAACTGGCAGCACCTTCATTAAGGGCCGGGGGGACATTCACGTGGGTGCCCATAGGTCCAGGAAAGCTCGTGGAAGGCACCATGACGGCCAAATAGTATCATACACTAGTTGCAGACCACATACAGCTGTTCATGACGATCATGTTTCCCTACGGCAGTGGCATTTTTCAAGAAGATAATGCGCCATGTCACAAGGCCACGAGTGTGATGGACTGGTTCGAGGTACATAGTGCCGCGTTGTAATTGATGTGAGGGGGAGGCAGCACCCTCCACCTCCTCCCTCCCCCCCCCCCCTCCCCACTAGCTAGATCTGAATCCCACTGAACACATCAGGGATGTGATTGAGCGAGGCGTCAGAGCCAATCGCCCCCTCCACGAAATTTAAGAGAATTAGGTGACTTGAGTGTGCAGATGTGCCAGCTCTCTCCAGTGACCTACCAGGGCCTCATTGCTTCCATGACAAGACGCACCGCAGCTGTTGTCTGTGCCAAAGGAGGACATAGCGGCTATTAGGCAGGTGGTCATAATGTTCCAGCTGATCAGTGTATGCGAGCTTTGTTTGCAAGGTACAGGCCATGAAATGTGGTAAGTCATTCACTCCAACCCACAGGAACGAGCATTGGTGCCAGATGTGCGGATTCAACATTGCCATAGTGAGCAAGGTCCTAGTGGAGCTTGTTTGCCGTTGTCTTCCTCCGACATGTTTGAAGTATCAACAGTGTATTTGTGACTTATGGATGACTAGTAAGTCTTGGTACAGTGTTGAGCAGTTGTATTTACGTTGTATGATGATGAAAGAGACAGGAGGGTGAAATCTGGTGCCTCCACATTGCCTACCCGTCTCGAACAGTCTTCGAGTTTAACGTCTCCATTCAATGGATAGTACAACATCAACATTGCCATTCCCTGTCTCCTTGAGACACTGCAGTGATCATTGGATTTAACACAGGACGTTCGAACACGGTACTCCACTACCTCTCCTCCCCTTGTTGGCCAAATAATAATAATAAAAATTTCTTCCATCATCATATTTCGAACCAGCTACCTCCGAGTCGAATGCCCCTGCGTAGTTGTGCTTTGGAGAACCCGCATACAGAAGCGTGTGGTATGTAATTCCAGCAAATGTTTGAAGAAGCCCAGTCATTAGATATCTGCAATACTCAAAACTTCGCGTTACTCTCACTACACAACGTAACTATTGTCTACACCCTACAAATATCATAAAGTTCATCCTAGATTGGATGTCAAGGCTTGCCTTTGAAAATTTACCTTGACATCCTTCTCGGTTATATCACTTTTAATGATTTTGTTTCCAAGACAGTAGAAATCTTTCTATTCCGCTGTATGTTATTTTTACTTTAAAATTTTTACTTTAAACCCTCAAAACGCACTATAGGTCACTCACGTACTTAATTTTTATTACTTTGTTAATTTTACACCTCTGTTATTTGGCAGCAGCAGAATGTCTTTATTACATACATAACGTCAATTTTTATGGAGATAAAGGTCCGAGATTTACTTCTGAAATCAAAAGGGATTAAACCCCATTTTAAATAACACTGCAATCATAATTTAAGTATGCTACTAGAAGCTTGTACAAATAAAGAAAATTCGAAAGGACACATTCAGAAATATTTTCTGTCGTTTTCCATATATAGAACACAAAATGAAGTTTTTCGAACAGTAATTCCATTGTAGGCTACAATGCATTTTCAACCTATTCACTATTTTAGTAGGACAAATACTGTGTCGATGAACTTAACAAGATTACGTAAAAAACTTGCTATGATGCTTTTGAGAAGATATGCGTACAAAAGATGCCTCCTGGAAACACATTCTCAGATTAAGAGTCAATTGATAGTGAATACCCACTTTCTGAAGGTGTTGTAAATTATGGAATTTTCATCTTCGTCGACATAGCTTCAACACAAGGGTTGCTAATGAACATTGCGGAGCCAAAGCTACATCCCATTTATAGCTTCATAATTTATACTGATATTAACTAACATCTACATTTAAAAAAAAATGTTATCAGGAACGTTTACTTTGGCCACACGGACATAGCGATGAATCATAATGAAATAACAGCAGTCAACAATATTGTGCAAACAAACACTTTGTTACGATAATAACTAGCGCCACATGCCAAATTTTAGTTCAAAATGTTTAGACAGAAGCAGCTGAAATTTGTTGGGAATCTAATTGTCAGAATCTGAATACTATTCATTGTTATGGCAGTTTTGATAACTGAGCTACATAGCTTTAAAGTATTCGAAACGTTAAATCGATTTAAAACAAAACATGGTAAGCAAGTACGTCCTAAATATACGTAATTGTGAGTTTTCGCTTTTCCGTGGTGTAAGTGACTTGACTGTGACAGTCTCTTCGTCTCAGAGTAGAACTTGCACTTCAGGTTGGTTGTTATTATGGCTCCCATTCCGGAGGTGCGAATTGGGGACTTATTCAGAATCTTTAGTCAATGGAGGGATCATAATGACACATTTTTTTCAGTTATAGGCCACATATACTGCGGTTCCCGTTGCCTTCAGCAACCTGATGTTGATCACATCAGATTCTTCCAGCACTTACAGGCAGTTGCCCACCCATAGTCACCCAAGGGCAAAGAGGAATGCACTATCCGCCATCTGTTCCTATTATCTTGCAGAGCGAGGGAGACTCCTCACGCCAGAAGTCTTCAGTCGCCGTTGCTGATGATTTGTATTTGGCATTTAAACTATAGCAGGGATCGAATATGGGACACAGATGCATTTGATTACTGCTCAAAGACGCTGCCAATACACCACGTAATATTTTCTGTGAAGCAAGGATTAAACAAGATAATCGTACTCCAATACTGAGGCAGCCGCTAAGGGAGATGAATATTTTGTGACTTTTTGCAATATACCCGGCGCCTCAAAATTGAAGATGACCTTTGGAAATATTGAAGGTTCTTTCAAAGACCAAATTTCTACCATTATGTCTTTTTAAAATTTTTTACTTGCAATACCCTCCGCTCGAAACGTACACGCTATCGGAGCAGAACCGATTAACATTTCCAATTCTGCTTTGTGCATGGGGACTACGATTCGACCGAGTATGCCGAACCAGTGTCGTGAGCTCACCGGCTAAGACAATATGTACCGAGCGCCAACTGTTGCGATTTCCTCCCGCCTGCACCTTTAATGGGGGGGCAACAGCTATAATTAATAGGGGAAAGGACGGCAGTACAAGATGCAGGTTCTTCTAAGAGCGATTTAGTCTAATTAATGGTGTTCCGGCAGAGAATACTCTAATTAGAACCGCAGATTTATGCTCAGTTGAATTTCGGTGAGATAATAGCGATCAAATTTATGCGGGCCTTACTGCAGCCCATTGTATTTGTCCCAACTCGAACCGTGTAGCCGAGTCAGTAAATTAAAACTGTCCCAGAACTGGGGGGATTATCTCGTCTCTTAATGGGGCCAAGTCTGCGCCGCGCAGCGGTGCAAACCTCGCCGTCTCGCCCTCACGCAATCTGCGCAGGCGCACGCGGCCGGTCCTCGCCATCAGCCTTGTTCAGTCCTTAATTGCGCTGCACGGCATGTTACGCCTCATTCTTGCTTCAGAAAAACTCTTGCCGGCATTTCATAAAGAGGCAAATAATATTTCCCGTGTACCAGGCCGTGATCTGAATCTGGTCATTAATTTTAACTACATCTGTTATAGAAGGTAGTTAAATCGTAACCAACTCGCCAGAAGCTTCTTGTAATGTGGGTCCTCTGCATTAGAAATTCTTTAAATGATGGCAATATATCCTTTTGGCTGTAACTGTTCTTATGTTACGGCTCATGTTTTGGCATTATCAGATATTCACAACTATGTAGTATATCCAACCAAGAAAAACTAACAGGGGAACAACAGTATCTACGAGCATACCAAATTTGCGTCTTTAAACATTAATGTACTTAAAAACATGATGTGGTATAGAAAAAGGTTACAAATACTAACGTTGTTACAGGTTCGAGTGCCCTTCAAAGTCGTAGGTTCAGTGGGTTTTAGCAACGACACGGGTAATGCGGTATGTAGATTGTTGCTATTAACATGCAAGTTGATCTCGATCAATAGGCGGAAGAAATAACACTGTAAAGTCTATTCACCGAGAGCTGGGACGAAACATAAACAGTGTCACGTGAGACTACGCTCGTTTCCAGAGAAAGCATTCGGTGTTCACGTGATTCGTAGGGGTGTGGAAAATCCTTGGCACACGCTTCGCAGCTGGCGGCGTTCGGCTGGCTGCCGAGCTGTCACAGCGGACCGTGAGAAACCTGGGCAACAATGCACAAAATAAATTTAACAATAATGTCAAAATAATGTTAAACTGAGTTCAATCTGTCGAAGTAGATTTATTTTCATTCAGGTTGCTAACAAAACGCTCCATTCAAACACGATTAAGTGTTAATATTAATAACAATACCAGTAATAATAATGATGAAGGACGAAAAAAAGGTTCAGTCTGTCGAACTTGAACTGTTTTCATTGAGGTTTATAAGAAACCGCTCCTCTCTCTCCTCTATAATGCAGCCTAATTTCCACATTTGAGTTTCCACTTTTTCTACGACATGGAGGACGCACTTGTTCCAATCATCTGCAGTCACTGTTCTTACTGCTTCTTCTAGCAGTACTTTAACTTGTATGTTTTGTTTTTCGCTACAACATAGCCTTTGATTCTGGCCCACACTAACCCGATGGTGTTTAATTCACAGTGGTACGGAGGAATTCTGAGAACAGTTTTCCCTGCATTCTTCGCCATTTCATCTACTGCGTATTCGTTGTGCGCTGTTCTGTGATTTTTAACTATATCTAAAAGTTCTTTCTTCAACATACCGTCTTCGAAATCGATGTTTTTAGATTTTAGCCACTCTGATATTTCGTGCTTATTGGAATTCGCATTGGGAACTTTTTCTTTTCTCCGAGAATGGTACGGCGCGTTATCAAGAACAATAACTGCATTTTCCTGATGCTGAGGAAGGACATCTTGAAACCAGTTCTCGAAGGTTTCGGCGCACATCTCCTCATGATAATCTCCACTTTACTTGGATTCGAAAGTCCACAAACATCCTTCAACGAACCCTGCTTTGCTGCCAATGTGTGCGATAATCAGACGTTTCCCTTTACCTGATGGGCCCTTGCTTCCGGTGGATAACCCGGACAGAAACGCTTGTTTGAGGAATTTATAGTGTCATCTACCCAGACGTAACTTCGGCTATGTCCTGCGTTCACCCACATCTCGTCCAAATAGTGAATGGGTCTGCCTTCATCTCTCAACCGTTTAATGGTTCGAAGATAACGTCGCCTCCATAAAATGATGTCATCCCTGTCTATTAGCAAGCTCTCGCGCCCACGCTGGACATATTTGAAATTCATTTCTCTCAATAACTTATAAAATGTAGTTCTCCGAAAATTGCCCTGATCTGCATCTTCGTTCACGACTGTAAGTACTTTGTCAATAGTTGGCAATTCGTTACGAAAAAACAAATTGTGGACTTTCCTTCGTATCGCATTTCTATCGAAGTCATCAACACTTTCAGAAAATTTCTGTCGTAATTTTCCTTTCTTGGGAGACTTCAAAGAGTGTGTGGCCTTGTACTCACGTATCACACGATACACTGAAAACCGTCCAACACTTGTAGCTGCAGCTGTTTTCGAAACAATGTCTCTTATCGACTGCTCTGGATGTAACAGTTCCGTTTTATACACATTAAGCACCATGTGCTTCTAAGAAGAACTTAACAATTTCTTCTTTGCTCGCTTCTTTGGTGGACTCAGAACTGAGACGTCGACCTCGCTCGCTGAATCCGTGGATGACATAATGAGAACAGCCGTATGTGATGCTAATGAAATAAGTGAATATATAAAATAAGAAACCATGCGATGCTATTGGATGCACACATAAACAGTGAATGCTCATCGTAACTACAAACACATATACTTACTGTAATAATCAACAACTAGTCTTTCAAGCGTCTTTACAGTTGAACTTAAGATATCCTGAAATCGCCGCTGTGCAACACTCACTAACGAGCTCACACCTGCAACTGAGACGGCCACACTGACTGAGCGCCGCGCCTGCGAACCGCACAATGCATCGCTCATGAAGGACAAACGGTTGCACCCATCATATTCGAACAAACTTCAAAATTAAATTCAAACCTTTCTGATACTTTTCTCGCTTACACCCCCCACAAAAAAATTTAAAGGGGAAAAGTTTGTCGATTACTATATTTCGGATGATGATTTGGTAAAAGTTCTGCATCAGATGTGAGATTTTAATTTATTACTTCACTATTATTATCGGGCAGAAAATTTTCAGACCTCATCAACATATAGTACTGAAGGCAATTATAAAATTATTTTGCTGTGCGATACACAAGAGATATGGTGTGATAAATATAGAGTAACGCGAAAAAAAATCCTTTTCCTGAAAGCTTAAATATTTCTCTTTTTCAGTGACAATACATTTTAATGTAATGTGAAAAAAGGTGTCGGAAGGTAGTTCTAGGATCACTTTATCGTGTTCAGGTGCTAAATTATAGAGAAACGTCATTTCAGACGCCCCTGCCTTGTACACCCCTCGAGGGCAGCGCTGTGGTCACACGCCTTGCCATGTTTACAGTACGTCTCTTGTTTCGGTGAACGGAGTATAGATAGTATTTCAATCAAAGAGTAAATTGTTGAGCGCCACATTGTCAGTCATGATTCTTCATTGAATCTGGCGCAATCTGTATTGGATCATGTACATCCCAAAGACGATTTACGTAAATACGAGGGCTATCCACAAAGTACATTACGTTGTGGAATTAAAAATAAATAAAGTATTGGAATTTTTTTTATTATATACAGATGAAATCCACACTTAAATACTACTTTTCTACATAGTTGCCATTTAAATTAAGGCACTTATCGTAGCGATGGACGAGCTTGGAAATTCCTTCGTCGTAAAATTCGGCCGCCTGCGCCTTCAGCCACGTGGTTACCTCTTCTTTAAGCTGTGCGTCGTCATCAAAACGCTGCATAGCCAACCACTTCTTCATTGCTGGGAATAAGTGGAAGTCGCTCGGTGCCAGGTCGGGACTGTACGGCGGATGAGGAAACAACTCCCACTTAAAAAATTCGAGAACTTCACGAGTGGCATTTGCCGTGTGGGCCCGGGCGTTGTCGTGAATCAGCAAGATCTTTGAGCCCAACTTTCCCCTGCGCTTGTTTTGTACTGCTCTTCTGAGGTTGTGCAGAGTTTGGCAATACCTTTGAGAGTTTACTGTAGTGCCTCTTTCCAGGAAATTCACAACAATCACACCTTTTCTGTCCCAAAAGAAGAGGTAACCACGTGGTTGAAGGCGCTGGCGGCCGAATTTTATGACGAAGGAATTTCCAAGCTCGTCCATCGCTACGATAAGTGCGTTAATTTAAATGACTACTATGTAGAAAAGTAGTATTTAAGTGTGGCTTTCATCTGTATACAAAAAAACTTTCAATACTTTATTTATTTTTAATTCCAAAACGTAATGTACTTTGTGGATAGCCCTCGTAGGTTTGTGTAGTTACATCACGGAGTAAATCCCTAAACCTCAAAAATCGCTTATTTCACAGGTTCTTTTTTCACTGGGTATATTTTCGATTGCCTTTTGATGATGCTATGAATCCCAATATCCTCTGAAGTCTATTAATCTATATTTATCCACACTGCGGACGTCCTTCAAATATTCACAAATGCAGCTGGTGTTATGACTAAATACACGGACTGGAAATTTCTTATACATGATGTTGTGTCTCCTAATACGTTTTCCTTGGTACGTTGCATAATATATTTAGGGATGCGTGACAACGGCAAATAAGCCAACATTAGAATTGGACAGTACAAACAGTAACAACCAAAATATGAATGACGTTATTTGAACGAAATAGAAGTGTAGGCCTACTTACAAAAGAGTATTCGACATTCTAAAGTAGAACAATATGTTTGAAATGCTCAAGAAGTGTATGTACGTCCTGCACGAAGACGGGTAATACACCTTATGTAGAAGAATTAGGAAGAATCAATAAAAACTGAACTCAAGAGGTAGATAAAAAACTACAGGGCAAGAGTGGAGGTACTCTGTTGTACTTTTCGACATGTATTTCTACCATGCATTGTACGAAGTAAATGAAAGTTTCTCAGGGGGTATTAACATTGAAGGTGAATGGAAATCAGTCATAAGATTCACTGATGAATAATGTTGAATATTGCCATTGCAGTTCTTAGTGAATATGAGGAATAATTGTAAAATGCGTGTTTCACCATCTTCAATTAAGTGAGCAAGCCGAGAAAGGAAATTACTTCGAAAAACAAAGTTAATTTTAATTTAACCAACATTAGACAAATTTATGAAGTTACTTCTTAACAATCTCTAGAATACACATTTCTCTAATTCTGCCTTGAATTTTCATTTATCTATCGACAAAGATTATTTAACTATGCACACAGATTATTTCTCCTTTGAATTACAAGCCGTGTTGCCTTTCATTTGCATCGTTCTGTGGGGGGAAAGGAAAATCTTGGAGAGCACGTGGTCACTACTACTATGCTGACACATGCACATGCACTAAGTTATCACTGAAATGCAAATATCGTAATTATTTCTGTATGCAGATTTTCTCGGCGGTTGCAGTTTGAAACTATGCATCACGTGGCGGGTCGTAACGTAAATCTCGAACGGAGATTATTCTTATATCGGATAAATTGAACAAAAATCAATAAATGGTTCTTAATTAATTAATCACGAAAAAGCCTCTGATAAATAAATTGTTAAAATTAAACATATTTAAACAAACAAATACCTTTGTCCTGATTTCGACGCAGCGTTCTGAAGGAACGTCTGGTCGCTTACCTGTCTTCCAAAAACCTCCACGTAACCGTTGCGCGGCTCTTTCTCCCGAGCAGCGGGAGGTGGTGGGGGAGGCCCATGACCAACCTCAGGTATGAAAACGTTTTTTTTAGACTTTCGCACCTCTGGTCGAACCATCCTGTCCCTGCTCTTTGACTTCCACTGACTGTGTTAAAGCTGGTAGGAGAATCTGAGACCCACTACATCTCTGGTTTGTCTGCTATCACACTCAAAACATTCACACCTGACCACGTACAATAAGGAGAGGCGGGGAAATTTAAATAGGGACACAGGACGTGCATATTGTAATGAGAATAAAAGACTTTGATCCATATTTGTCTCTACACGCTTGTAATTTGGGGCTGATATTATTTCACTGTTCATTAATTATGTAAAGTAATTGAATCTACACTGGTAATGTCTATCAGCTGATAGGAACACAACACTGATTTTAAATATGTAACGAAACCTATTGTGACGTTACAGCCTTTTACGAGAAATATATATTTTTTACATAGTTCTTCATATGTATGCAATAGTTCTCGATTTCTTTGCTCAAAGCACGAATAGTTCTGCAGAATTTCGGGAAGAAAACAATAACTCGGAAACATTTTGGTATGGTAAAATATTATTTGTCAGTTTGGAAAAAAATAAATTAGTATAAGAGTTCTGTTGCCAGTTCTGGATAGCACCCGAAGAGTTGTATTGAAAATGATGAAAACATTTTTGTGGCGATAATAGTTTATACAATAATTGTTTTAATCTGATACTCACTTTCTCTACGAAAGTAAAATTCGTGTAATAGTTCTGAAGACAGTTCTGAATAGCACCCGCAGAGTTCTACCAAAAACTATAATAACGTTTTTTGTGACGATGACATTGTATGAGATAATTAATGTGGGACTCACTTTTGTCATGTAAAAGTAATACATTCGTACAAAAGGTCTGATGGCATTTCTTAATAGGACCTTAAGAAATCTACCGAAAACTGTAATAACATTTTTTGTGGGGATAACAGTTAATAAGATAATATCATTTACGAGAGACCCTCTTGGTCTACGTTATAATAAATTGGCACAACCCTTTTGCTGACAGTTCTGGATAGCACCGAAAGAGTTCTTTTAAAAACCCTCATAACATTTTTATGGTGCCAATAGATTATGAAATAGATTATGTGTTCACTCTGCAGTGGGTGGGCGCCAGCGTGAAACATACTGGCAGATAAAAACTGTGTGCCGGACCCGGTCTCTAGCCCCAGGCTGTGACGAAGGAATATCGTCAAAACATCCTTTCTGCCAGGAGTGCTACTTCTGCAATTTTCGTAGGAAAACTTCTGCGAAATTGCGAACGCAGGAAATGAGGTACTGCTGGAAGTACAGCTATGAGGACGGATAGTAAATTCTCACTTTTATTTAGGAAAACCGAAAGCCGAAAATCCGGATATATATTCTACTAAATATAAAAAGTGTAAATGTTCAGCACTGCACAAATGCCAGTACACCTTCTTAAGGCTGACTGCAGTAACTGTAGGTGGAAGCGTAGGATGTGCACGCTTAGAAGATTCAAGGAGAGAAGGCTCGTCAGTGCAAAACAGGTGGCTGAGAGAGCAGTTATATTCACACGCGCCACTAACCAGATGGTGTCACACCTGTCGAGAAGCGCACCAGAGGTACAATGAGCTGTGGTGGAGTGCTGTTGGCGTGGTTACTATGCAACTTACTTAATGGGCACCAATACACCGTTATATTAATGTAGAATACTTGAGAAACAATGTCATTCACACACTTTGAGTTCCTTAATCACTCAGTACTAGACTAAATTACCGGCCTAGTGATAAGCAGCCTATCTACCTCACCGACTGCATATCTTCGTGTTATAAGAAAAAAAGAGAAAAATGCTAAGGAACACAAAATATGAATCCGGATAAAACGGAAATCCGGATTAGTGAAGACGATATAAACGAGGTTCTTGTTTACATATTTCGAACTCCTTATTAACGTTAATACTATATCCCCTCAACATAATAACACCTCTATCAGTCATGTACTGAATTAGGATTTAAACATACTACTTAGTTCGTTTGTACAATATATTCATTTAAATATACTTACATTTCTATACATTGTAAAGGCTTTTGACTCTCGCTACTGTAGTGTAACACATCAAACTTCCACACTTCCTTTCTAACTAGAACAAATGTTTGCAACAATATTAACGAAAACAATTTCAAATTTATTCGTTAGACACAGCACATGTTTCTATTTATCCTGGCGTCTGGTGATGTTGCTACCTAACTTTCATCCATGAGGATCCTGGGCACATTTTTACCTGTTAGGGAGTCCTGGATGTCATGAGTGCTCAAAACAATTACTGTTTTACGTAATAAAATTCATCTGGTTCTTCCTGATTCTAAAAATATACACTTCATGTTCAGTACCTCGACATTTTCGTGCTTAAATATCATTTTATTTAATTTGGGCGTGCCGCATGGGATTAGCGATTGGTCATAGGCGCTGCAGTCATGGACTGTGCGGCTGGTCCCGGCGGAGGTTCGAGCCCTTCCTCGGGTGTAGGTGTGTGTGTTTGTCCGCAGGATAATTTAGGTTAAGTAATGTGTAAGCTTAGGGACTGATGACTTTAGCAGATAAGTCCCATAAGATTCCACACTAATTTGAACATTTAATTTGGGCGCCGCAGTTACCGTAGAACCTCGTTAATGTAATATCTTCGAAGAACCTGTCGACTGTCGTATGTGCGGGAAAAATGATTAGATGGCATAAAACCAAATCAGAAAGCGTTTCAACAGTTGCAATACGTTTTAATGGTGGAGTAAAATTGGTTCAAATGGCTCTCAACACTATGGGACTTAACTTCTGAGGTCATCAGTCCCCTATAACATAGAACTACTTAAACCTAACTACCCTAAGGACATCAATCTCATCCATGCCCGAGGCAGGATTCGAACCAGCGACCGGAGCGGGTCGCGCGGTTCCAGACTGTAGCGCCTGGAACCGGTGGGCCACCCCGGCCGGCCTGATCGAGTAAAGATTAAAAACAATGAGCAGAACAGGCATCAAAACTTGGAACAACATGAAAATTGTGCTGGTATAGGCGGACAGGCAACATGTCCCATAACTGAAAAAGCTGCTGAAAGCATGAAAAAGGAGGCCAGAATAACAAAGAAATTAAGCAAAACTAAATAAAATGAAAAGGACATGAGAGGTATCAACAAGATTACGGAGCAGGAATGGTTAGCAATGTCGTCATTGAGAAGAAAATGACATACAAATCTTTAGTTTCAATTTTCTGTAATCAACGTGTTTGTATACAGAGATACCATTACCAGTATCTCATTCACTATTAAAGCTATAGCAACAAAGCTATGGATGAATAATAATATAGTGCTTGCCTACACACTGAACCATATTATTCAACAATGGATTAAATATTTTAAGCTGCAGTATGTCATATAATGTTCTTAAATTATTGGGAGAAAAAAGTGACTCTTAAATACTTTTTTTTTTAAATAATCAAAACATGAAACTGGTAAATATTACTGGTTTGCTGTTTCAACAAGGTAGTAATTCAAATAATAAAATTTGTTTCTTATCTTTTATTTGGAATAGCTTGTAAGTACATTGAACCTAAAATAACAATTAAGTGTAATTCAGTATGTAAGAAAAACATCAATATTCACTGCACAATGTATTCCACAGATTCACAATGTATTTCACCTAGAGCTCACAATATACCAATTGTTTTGCTGTGGGTTGGCAGGAGAGCCAACACCGGGTTACAAGAGGAAGCCGAAAGGCACGCAGGCTGGCGTGAGATCTGGAACATTTCAAGGAAATTAGAATTTAGAAAAACGGACGCAGCTGGTGGAATACTTAACTTTAATCCATAAATGGTGAACGTCGGTCTTGACGGTACATTATTACAGCATCAATAGTAACTGGTACTGGCGCCTTGCTAGGTCATACCAAATGACGTAGCTGAAGGCTATGCTAACTATCGTCTCGGCAAATGAGAGCGTATTTTGTCAGTGAACCATCGCTAGCAAAGTCGGTTGTACAACTGGGGCGTGTGCTAGGAAGTCTCTCTAGACCTGCCGTGTGGCGGCGCTCGTTCTGCAATCACTGATAGTGGCGACATGCGGGTCCGACGTATACTAACGGACCGCGGCCGATTTCAAGGCTACCACCTAGCAAGTGTGGTGTCTGGCGGTGACACCACATCTTTGATAATAGTTTCACTCCTGAATCTATTGACAGTCTGGTATTATTAAATTTCAAAGAACCAGTAAAAACCACAGGCTGTGATGTACAGGTCCACTTAACAGCTCTTCTTTATGTTACACTAAAACCTAGAAGGAAATACATATGTAGGGAATTCAGTAATAAATAAGCATAGAATTTATGAGGTGTGAAACAACTAAGAAAAATAAGTACAAAAATATATACGTGAAATTTAGGGCATAAAATGTGCTTATTTTAGTAACTAAAACAGGAGGGCTGTGGTTCCAGAAACAAAGATACTATGAATTAACATGAGAGCTGTATTTGTAATATTTAGATATCAAGTTTTAGCAATTGTTTACCTTATAAAGCAAAGTTTCTATGTATGCACTACTTGTTTCGTCTCGTAGGTATTGTAGCTGCCATTTCAAAATTTTCCTGTCTTGACATACATGAACACGTGTGAAAAAATTATCATTTCTTTTGAAACTCTCTGTACATCTTTATAAAGGTCATCGTACTGCTTCCAGTAGGTTCCATCGAAGACATATGCTGTGTAGTGTTTGATGGAGCTATTATAATGAATGGCACCAACGAGAGTGTACTCTTGATTGTTGACTACGATTTCTTTTGTGATCGTTTGCAACACACATTTCTTCCTCTGATTCGGAGGAAACAGATCTTCAGTTAGTGGACAAGTTGTTGTACTAGTATCCATCATCAAGTAGCATCCGAATTTCTTTTCTTCGACTGCTTCTCCTTTACATTTCTTGCATTTTATGTTAGTCTTTAGACCTCCATTTGTTGCATCTACAGCCTCTTGCATGAAATTATAACCAAGTCTGAAAAGCACATACGTATCAACGGAAATATAATGTAGTTTCACATAGCGTGAGTTTAGGCACGTCAGGCACGATACCTTTTTGTTGCAAATCGGGATATCTTTTAATATTGTCTCGTATAATTCCCCAACATTCGACCCTGCATGCAGAGACAATATTTTTCGAGAGATTACTCCTTTTTTTAGGAACGGTATCACATATAAAATGACAAATCTCTGCTTAAAATGCTAGGAGTTTATAATTTTTTTTGTCCAAAACATCCAAAGCCAGATCCAAAAATGGATGGCTCACCATTTGAATGGTACTTTTGAAATCATCACTGAGTGATATTGCTAGCATGAATAAGGTCATCAAAGAATCGAAACCTCACATTCTCTTCAAGTTGTAGGTAGCAGATTTGAATTTGCTTGAGGACCCATTTAGGAAAAGTGGCAAATTAATGTCTATGAATTTCTTATCGAATTCCAGTTCGGGCAATCATCTAATTAGGTTTTCTTGCTCCTAGTTTGCATGCTCTATGTGACAATGGTTTCATTTTGAAGCTTTTTCAGCATTGGACTCTCCTCCATTTCATTGTTACAGGTCTCTCGGTTTTCTTCTGTTTTCGAACCACAGGATGAAATTTCCGTGACATCCCTGGTGAAGTATGATTCTCGATAGTCTTTTGTGGAATGAAATATCTCTTTAGAGTCCAAATTCGGCAGTAAATTATTATCTGAAGAGCGCTGAAAACACACACTATCACTCTTGACTGAGAGACTATTGTCCTCCGAATTCATAACAAGTGAGCTCGAAGTATTCAAAACTATTAAAAATTTTGTTTAACTCCGTCTCATTGCCATCATCGTGTTGGGTCTCACTTCGTAAGGTATTGTTCAGTGTGCTCTCAGAATTAGCAAGGATATGATTGCTTTTGGGGTTTGTTATCTTCAGCTTCTTATTTTGTCCTCTCCAGTTTTCTTCTTCATGGTAAGGCAATGATGCTTCAGTTAGTTTGTGCTTCACAGCTTGCTTTGAATCTTGTTTTTTCATCAAAAGTGGCGCTAACAGTTTTGTTTCCTCACGCAGCCACTTCAAATGTTGGAAAATGAATTTGTGTACTCGTAAAGGCAGCTTGTCAAATAACACCGTCTTTAATTTTGAAAATTGTCCTTCAGTCGCTGCTGACGAACGAATAGATAAAGGAATGTGGAAAGAAGGATACATCACAGCTGTCCACAGCGGTATATAGTACATCAACTCTTTCAGCATCTCTGCAGCATTAGGAATGTTGTACGGAAACACATCAAAGAGATTGTCATCCTTAGTTTGATTTGCGATGGCTTCAGCTTCATTGTATATCAATCCACGCGTTTGCAGTAGATTCCTTAGAGTTCAAAACTGATTCCAAGAGATAGTCATCATTGTTTTCAATATCATCAGTTTTCCTGTCATCATTTTTCTCTTCGTCAATATATAAGTGACGTGGACCAACTCTGATAATGTTATCAAGGTGGCGCTGATGTTCATTAATGAATATTCTTGACCGCACTCATCAATACCAAGATGACACTCAACGCAACAACCAAAAGTGAGCGCAAAGCACTTTCAATGTCACAAAAATCTGTCATTATGTAAATATGGGCCAAAACTCGAAGATAAACTTGTTTGACTTGTGATTTACCTCTTGAGAAGCATTTCCACTTCGAAATCATGACCATAAAATGCTATAAATCTATTCTCAAACAACACGAGTGTAGAATTACTGTTTCATGTCAAACATTATGACTATAACACCTATTCAAATAATCTGTTAACTGCGAGCAATTGGCTATTACTCTTAGAAATGGCCACCAACAAAACCTTACCAAAATCAGTTATCATGATTTTGGGTTTGTGAGCTTCAGATCTGACGATTTCCATAAAGAAAAATGACAAGAATGATGCGTCATGCCTAGAGGATATCATTTGATAAGTTGGGCAACTGACTGATGATCGATTGACGATATTTGGATCTTTACTAGAGACAGTTACTTCGCGGATGCACATGTACTGATATAGGTATATGTACTTTCACTTAATTTCCACACAGTCAGCCCTGTTTGACAGATCCCCAAATCGTGAAACAACTCGAAATGCAACGCCACCTGTAGCATCTACTGAAACGTATACACTGCTATTGATTTGATGACAATATTTGTGCCACTGACTTTGATCTTTCAGCCAATATATAAAGAAGAATGGGTCCAATCCGATTGCGTAAATTACGTCCCGATGGGTTGTATGTTTTGCGATTTGCAGGTTTTCAACAGGCTTACTAGTTGTTACACCAAATCGTTTGTCCCTTTCCTCTTCTTTAGCCTTTCTCAAGACATCAGCATTTGGTAAATTTGGAGGAATCATGTCTCCGAAAGACATATTTTTCGGTTCATAATTTCGTAAAAGAGCTGGAGGCATCCTGTTATCAACCAATGTAGCAGCTACTTGTTGTCTTCTCGTGCCACGAAGTTGTCTTCTTTTCAGGTGATTTCTATCGTCTGAAAAGTTTGAAAGTCTGCAGTTCAGAATAATATCGTTGCCATTTTTTGACCTCTTCAGAGCAATCCCTTCGAAAGTGGCTCCGTATTCTGTACATCTTCCTTTTATCTTCAAGAAGTACTTTGAACTTGAACTTTCACACACTTTCGCGTATTTGAAAGAAAAGGCACATGAAATTTTGTGATGTTCATAAATTTTATCAGCCATAAAATCGGTCCATTTCCTTATTTCAAGTCTTGAAGGCTTCCCAAGTTTCCTCTTTATTGGTTTTATGGTAGACCATTTTTCTGCTGACAGTAGTAAGTCAAATTGCTTTGTCATGTCCTTGTTGCACGAGGAACCAAAAACATTCCACGAGTCAACTTTGCTGTCGTCGTCTTTTTCTTCAAAAACATTCCAGCCTGAAAGTGTTTGTAACAAAAGTAAGCAGATCATGACGATCTTCTTTAATTGTTGCGTAAATATGTTTTGAAGACTCTTTCGAGCCGATGTCGGGCATGACATCGGAGAGTTTTTGGAAGGCCGGATGAGACGGAGTGAATTGAATGCCGCTATCATCGATTACTTTAAATTCCTGCATGCTGAGAAGACGTTTCAATTTTGGTAGATTGTACACTTTTATGGGTATTACGGTTCATAGATATCACTTACACAACAGCACCGACTGCACAACAGGCACCGACTGCACAAGAGCTGTGACTGAACGAGCATAATGATTATTCGAATGAGAGTGAGTAGTATTGTTACGTTTAGTCATTAGGGGCAGATCAGGGAGTGAAATGCAGCGCTGGCGGGCGCCTTCACACGACGCGGCGCGCGCCATTACCTTTCATGCTACCGCGAGAAGCTTTGATGCTACATCTATTGTAAATGCTACGCTGACGTCAATGGCCGATTATTTCCAGATGCAGTGCCACGACTTTTGCATTGTTGCTGTGGTTTGTTTATTATTTTTTGGTCTTGAGATGTCTCAGGGACGTATCATAGTTGTCATTACCCTTCCATCGGGGACAGCTGTTTAGATTGATACATGTCGAAATTTTCTATAAATTACTTTTCAACAATTTGCAGTTTTGGCGCTTTCTCGTTAATAGCTTCCCTTCTCCGTATGCTTTTCATTGTTGTGTGATTCTGTAAATCACTTCTCAACAATTGGCAGCACTGGCGCTTTCTCGTTATAGCTTCCTTTCTGTGTGTGCCTTTCATTGTTGTATGATTCAGTATAGACGCTAATCCTCTCTTGATGAGATATGAGCCGATTCCTCGTTTTATCCAGTGTGCCCTTTCGTATTTCATTTCAGCAATTAATTTATTTGTTTATCAACGTAGTAAGTAGTACAAAGCTAATCCAGAATGTAAAATGCACTTAAATTCTGTTTGAACTGTTTAATCATCAGTGTTCGCTGTCTGAACGTCAAATATCAAATTAATACACTGCACCTAGTTGCGTTATTTTATAGGACTTTAATTATTTGAAGTGGGATGTACTAGATCATGTTGAAGAAATACAAAGCATATAGCTCGAAAGGGATAATATTATTCGATATTTACCTGGACCAATAGGCGCAGCCAAAGCAGCCTTTGTGATGCTGTAATTGCCTCATAGATGACGATATTTGTCTATTGTAGTTTTGTATTCCAATCAGCATTTCGAGAACATCAAAGCTTCATTTCAGTGTGAGAGAGGGGTAAAATGAATAGATGTTATTGAATTGAAAGCCTTCATCAGTCTCTTGTTTTTAATTGTTGTTAACAAAAGTTACAGATAAAGCCTGGAAGATCTGTGTGGAACTGATGGGGATGGCATTGAAAAATTTCACCTCGCAAATGAACATAAAACGTTTCAAATTTATTGTGGAGTGCCTTAGATTTTACAGTTGCGCTGTTCGTGATGGAATGAGACAATCAGACAAGCTAACAGCAATTGGGGAAATATTTACTGTGTTTGTACGCAACTACCAGAAATCTTATACCCTCGGAGAAAATGTTGCTGTAGACAAGAAGCTGGAATGATTCTGAGGAAAACAGTTTTCGCCAATATGTACCTATCAAAACAAAGAGGTATGGATTTAAAATCTATGCTTTTGTGGATTCTTAAGTATTTTACCTGTACAATTTGAAAATATACGCTGTGTTGCAACATGAAGGATTTACCAACTGAGCAATAAACATTTTGATGTCGTTCTGTGACTGTATAAACCTGTATATCAGTCTGGTCGAAATGTGAAAGCGGACAACTGGTTTAATAGTATTGGAATGATAATAGAGCTATGAAGGGAGAATTTTTCTTTTGTTGGCACGATGAAGAAAAACAAGCATGAGATTTCTCTAGAGTTTGCTGCCCACATTTCCTTTTATGGCTTCCACAAGACTGAACTCTAGTTTCAACCGTACCTAAAAAGGGGAAGTGTGTGATCCTGGCATCACTTTTGCATGAAGATAATTCGATAGATGCTGACACTGTAGATAAACGGAATCCATCCATCATAAATTTTATAATGGCGGTAAGTGTGGTATTTTCACAGCGGATAAGCTGAATGCTTTGTACAACGCTGCAAGAAATGTGCACCGCTGGTCAATGGTTATACTTTTGTAATGATCAGTACGGTTGGAATCTATGCACAAGTGAATTATTGTGGTAACAGTAAGAACTGTATCAGATCGAAAGGGTTGCTGAATCAGCTATGTTATACATTGTTGTTTTCTTCGCTATATTCTGCAGAACTATTCGAATTTTGTACAAAGAACTCTAGAACTATGCCATATCTATCAAGAACTCTGAAAAAATATACATTTCTAAAGAAAAGGGTGCCAACTTCACAGTAAGTGAATAGCTTTTCTCCTTAAATTGCAATTATCTCGCAAACTATTAGCTGCACTAAAAAATGTTATTTGGATGTTCGATAGTACTCTTGGTGTTCTGAACTGTCCTCAGAACTGTTATACGAACTTACTTTTTGCGAAAATTGACAAAGAATGTTTCGATACGAAAATTGTTTCGATTATTGTTGTTTTCCTCGCTAAATTCTGTAAAACTATTGAAATCCTGTACAAAGAACTCTAGAACTATGGCATATCTATCAAAAACTCTGAAAAAAATATACATTTCTGAAAAAAAGGCTGCCAGCTTCACAGTAGGAGATCTTATGGGGTTCTTATTAAGTTGCAATTACCTCTTAAACTATTACCTGCACAAAAATATGCTACTAGGATTTTCCATAGAACTCTTCACGTGGTGTCCAGAACTGTCATCAGAACTGTTGTACGAACATATTTACATTTTCTGTAGAGAAAGTGTGTCCCACATTAAAGAATTTATCTCATAAACTACAATCGCCATAGAGAAATGTTACTGGGGTTTTCGACAGAGCTCTTGGGGGTTCTCTTCAGAACTGTCCTCAGAACTGTTGTACAAGTTTAATTTTTGAAAAATTTGACAAAGAATGTTTTCGATACGTAAATTTTTTCGAGTACTGTTTTCTTCGCTAAATTCCGCAGAACTATTGAAATTTTGTACAAAGAACTCTAGAACTATGGCATATCTATCAAAATCTCTGAAAAAAATATGCATTTCTGAAAAAAAGGGTACCAACTTTACAGTAAGTGACAAGATTTTCTCCTTAAATTGCAATTATTTCGTAAACTATTAGCTGCACAAAAAAATGTTACTTGGATTTTCGATAGAACTCTTGGAGTTCTGTTCATAACTGTGCTCAGAACTTTTGTACTTATTTACATTATGCGGAAATTGACAAAGAATGTTTTTGATACGAAAATTTTTTCGACTATTGTTGTATTCTTCGTTACAGTCTGCAGAACTATTGAAATTTTGTGCAAAGAACTCTAGAACTATGTCACATCTAACAAAAACTGTGAAAAAATTTATATTTCTCGAAAAGGGGGTGCTAACATCACATGACTGGCTGGTCGTGGGGAGCGATGGTGGTGTCTGAGCGATGTAATATAAGGTAAATGCAGCCGCGAGCATTTGTAGTTTGTTACAACTAAATTTGTACTATTGTTATATCAAGTCCCAAGTAAATGTTATTAAAAATCTTTTATTAACATCTTTCTTACAAAATTAACTTTTGACAATCATTCATCTGAAATTAAAATTTTTTCTGATTTCTCCAATCCATGGTCATCCCGATTATCGTAAAGAAAAATCAGTTGTTTCTTTTTATACATGACAAATCTAGCGGCCAGCATTGAACTGGGCTGTGCCAGAGAAATTTCTTATAGGAACAGATATGTACGCGTCATCCAGCGACTTCATTGAGGTAACAATTTTCAATTTATTCAGTATGATCTTTCAGAGCCGTGATGCAGCACTGCTGCAGTCGAAATTTACCAGTTTAGATTCACAGTCAGTTATTGAAAGGTTATATAAGAGTCACATTTTATATTGGGAGGTTAGCTATTTTTTATTCCGAGGTTATGGAAAGAATTTATTCTGTTGGGAGGTTACACTGAATGTGAATGCTATACATAATTAGTTTATCTGTTCGGAGGTTACACTTGTCGACAACTGGGCAGGATCGTATTTTCTTTTTGTGAATTTCTGAGAAGTAGTCAGTTATATATCTATTCTTATTTACCTAACATTAAATGTAGTTTGTATCTGCCAAAAAGCAATTACTAATTTGTCACTCCTTCTTTTACAGATCATTGGAAAATTATTGCTCGTTTTTGTTATTGTATTTGTTCCATTTTTGCTTTGTCTTTGTTTGATGGGTGCCTACATTTGACTTGTGAAAATGCCGCAAAAAAAAACTGCTAACAGTACATTGCAGTGCACAATGAGTTAAAAAGCCAACTTGAATAATTAGAGTGATAATACTAGCGACACTCAGTGTCATAATGATAATCCTCCAATTACAGATAATCAGTACATGCTGACCACCAGTAGTGATATTAATCCAAATGATGAAAAAACAAATTCAGTTGTGTGCACTGTAAATTTAACGACAACTGATGACACGGCACGTTCCGTTACAATGAACGCTGCCAAGATCGACAAACCTGATTTGCAAAATTACACAGTGAACAGGTAAATGTTTCTATCGAAGGTGAACAATGTACTCAAAATATGTCATATTTATTTGATTCCGATGTAATGACCAACAGTGCACATCCGACTGACAAACCTTTTCGTGAATCAGACAATGACCAAATGGTTGCACAAAACGTGACACATGCAGATACACCATCACAGAGCACAGAAAATAGAGCCGCCACTTTTGGCATGTATCAAGTTGTGGCATTATTGCTACAACTTAATGAATCGAACAAATAATGAAAAACTCAAACAGTCGAATGAAAAACAAGACAACAATTATAGACAACTTCATGAATCGAACAAACAACTCAATGAATCGAACAAACAACTTAACGAAAATGTCAAACAGTTGAATGTACAGGTTACAGCCATTGACGTACAATGTAATGAAACTAAAGAACAATTACGTGAGGAAGTTAAGGCTTGTACCAGGAATAGTAGTGAAGAGATACGCAATACACATGCAGCCACAACAAAATTACTTAGAGATGAAATTAGTGCAGTTGCTAAACAATGTTCAGAAAACGCAGCACAGTTGCGTGACGAGTTTAAATTAATATCAGCAGAATTTTCACGCACACTGGATGCGAAAGTACACAAGAAATTTGAACAACAGAACTGCCAAATTGAAGAACGTTTTAATCACCACTTACAAACAAAGAAACGCGTTATCGTAAATTCATACAAGAACAGAACAAAGTAAAGAAACAACTCATGGAAATAATACCGCACAGAGACAGGAAGACAAGCGTAAGTTGTTTATGAAAGCAAAAACATACATAGACACCAACATTGCGACAGTATCAGACGAAATTAGTACTATCAAACAGTTGAAAACTGAATTGCATGGTGAAATATGCGATCTAAAAACAAAGACACTGATATTCAGACTTTGGAAAATAAATACACAGTAGACTTTCAAACAGTGACCAACAGACGTGAACAATTAGAATTAATACAGGATCCTGATACCGTTAAATCACACGTTAAGAAATTAAACAAAACCACACGCAAAATGCAAAAACAAATTAATGCTTGTGACACTAAAAATGACGATCAGGCGAAAGCACTGACTGAAAAATATGATGAATTGGCCAGTCGTACTGACGTTATCGAAAATAACAATGACACCAAGTCAGACGATACGCCACCAATTTCTTTCAATCAAACACCCGAATTCCAAAATTTACAGCAGGCAATCAGTGAGATGGGTTCGTCCAACAATACATTGCGCAGAAAATTGTCATCTTTACAGCAAGAAGTGACACAAATGAAAAATGTTTCAGCGTCTAACACGTCACAGCATACGCCACATTCTGAACGTTTGTCACACTCACACATAATTTAGGTAATTTACAGAGAGTACTTGACTTAGATTACGAACAGACACAGACAAATAGATTCTCATGCAATCATGAATCTGCTCAGACATTCAGAGACGATAATTTTTATTACGGGAACTTTCTATCACTTAGAAAATTTAAGGTATTTAAGAATGACAGAAAACAGATTCACCCTTTGGATTGGATACAACAAATTACCTTTGCTTTTCCACCAACTTGGCCAGTAACACACAAACTTGAATGTATTTGCAGTTTTTGGGAAGGCGAACCGGCAACTCGTATGAGACCGATCGCGAGACAATGTTATTCGGTAGAAGAATTTCAGAATGCTGTTTTGTAAGAGTATTGGTCGAAGACGACACAGCGCGGAATCAAGGATCAGTTAATTAGCTTACCGAATTATGAGAACTCAAATTTTCCCACTGTCACCCAATTTTTTGAACACATGGTACAAGAAAACCAATATTTATGTGAGCCATACAGTGAAGCAGCACTTATCCAATTATGTATTTCGAAGTTACCACGATCGTTAAGTGTATCACTTTTAACAGGACAGCAGAAAGAAAATATTTCATCATTTAGAGATCTGTTACAGCTTTGGGAAGTTCAGCAATGATACTATTCCTTCACAAACAAAAATTTTTCACATCATAACCAAGGCCAACAAGCATACAGTAATTACGATCAGCCACGCTATTTTAAAAGCAAATGTGATAGACGCTCCAGGAATAACAACCACCAGAACTTTGATAACAGACAAAAATTTAATTATCAGTATCATCAAAATTATTAGCAACAGCAAACACGTTTTGGTAACAATAGCGAGTTTTCCCCACAACAGCAACAAACCCAGCCAGTTGGCATAACTAATCAACAATATAATGTGCGAGGTCAACCAAGCCTTACTGTTTCGCCGCCTACACGTATAGCGTCGGCTCCACCAAATAGTAACGCAGAGCAACAAGGAAATCACTACGTACAGAAGACACATCATTTTAACGCGCAACGCGCCGTAGCGCCGTATAATAATGATTATCATGACAGACGTAAAAGTAATGAGCACAGTTTTCAGCGTACATTTAATAGCAGTAGATCTTATCAGTAACAGAGTCATCCACAACAACAGATTGTCATGAATGAACCAGACAGTCGGTATCATCCCGAACCTAATGCGTCAGGACGAAATAACAGAACAGTCCAAATAGTCGAAATGCCACAACAACCTCCTGCAAATAACAGCACGTCAGAAAGAATTTGACTAGATGCAGCATAGGTTGCATCTTCCAGCAACTAAGCAATACTTTTCATACACAGAATCTTGTTCACGAAAATGTTATAATTTTGACGAGATCCGAGACACACTATTACATAAAAAATTAGTTATTCAAAAAAACATTTCCCACCCTGTTATTGAAGTAAAGATTGGATCATCCACATTTTCAGCAGTAATCGATTCTGGATCTCCTATGTCAGTTAAAAATGAAGAAACTTTCAACAAATGTAACAAAGAGAGTACTTATCCTACGTTACCATTAGGCAAAAGTAAAGTAAAAGGAGCAGTATGTGGTAAAGGAGTAGATGTGAAATTACAGACACACTTATCATTTTGTGTTGTAGGTCATACGTTCCACTCAAATTTTGGATTGTTCCCTTGTTGACAACAGACGTTATTTTAGGTACGAATTTTTTGGTACCGCAAGGTGCAATTATTGACTTTCAAAATTCCTATTTTATGTTAAAGGATGAAAAAGTACAACTGGCAATAGAATTTCAGCACGATTTATCTGCAGAAGAACAAGCAATTAATCGGACAGAGGTCATTTCTACATCACGTAACATAGACCGTAATTCCACATTGTTCACAGATACGTATGTACACAACTACGATACACCAGACGAAGCCGACTGTGACGTTATGCAAATGATTTCAGAGAAAGTAAAACAGAGAAGTGCAAATACAGACGACAAACGTACAGAGCTACGCAAAATTCTTTTACAGCAAGTTCCAGTCTTTGACTACATCCCTGGTAGTATGTCCGGTTTTATGTATGAATTTCAAGTTAAACAGAATGACACATTTAAAGCCAAACATTATCCTGTTCCTTATATCCACAGAGAACAAGTTAAGGAAGAATTGCAAGCTATGCTTGACCAAGGGATAATTGAACGGGCAGCTAGTCCATACATAAACCCACTCGATGCTTTATTTACAGGAATTTAATTTTACATTTGTTCACATTCCCGGTACACGAATTATTGTCTCAGCAACAATCAGCAAGTCATCGCAACCGACTTCTGCCAAGCAAATTTTAGCCTCATGTATATTCAACAAGTTGCATTTGAAAATTTCATTTCGTCGTCATTACGAGACATTGCACAAGAGCAGAGCAAATACAACGTATGGAAAGAAATTAAACACCTTTGGCAAGGTAGTAATAACGTTACCATTAGAAACCATTATACTGTACGCAAGAACATTATGTTTCGCCGCTCTCACCCTGACTGCAACGACTGGTTATTATGTATTCCTGACGAGCTTGTTAACTAGTTAATTTGGTATAATCTTTTAAGTTACGCACATTATGCAGCCAGAAAATGTTTTCTTATACTGAGACAGAACTGTTATTTTGGCAACATGGAGAAACTTATTTAACGGCAACATGGAGAAACGTATTTAACGTCATATAAAATCTGCCTGAAAGCTGAATCAGACACGACTTCACATATTCCTACGTTAGTCCCATTGTGCCGATTAAATTGAGACATATGGCCGCTGTAGACATTTTTGGTCCGATTCCCAGATCTAATAGAGGTTTTTGCTACATCTTTGTCGCTGTTGAACTCACTTCGAAATTTGTCACCTTCACTCCGTTACGCAAAGCTACTGGTAAATCTATTTCGAATGCATTTGTAAAACTTTTTTTTTCCAAGTAGGGCATGTACTGAAAGTAATTTCCGAAAATGGACCACAATTTCGATCTGTGATATGGACACGTATGTTACGAGGTAGAAACATTTCTCCGATCTATATATCCAGGTATAACGCCTCTTCGAACCCTTCTGAACGACTGATGAAAGCAATTGGTAAACTATGTAGAATGTACTGCGATAAAAGACATATTGATTGGGATACACACATACTCTCATTCCAGGATGTAATTAACTCCATACCAAATGAATATACTATGCTGTCTACGACAGTTATATTGAAAAATGTTGAATCACCCAACAAAATTAAAGAATTAGTATCTTTCCCAACATCTGGTCGACTGCGCCATTGTGAAATAATTGACATAGCGCTCAACAACACCAAACGTGCCGCAGAGCGCCGGAGAAGACGCAAAAACAGGTTTGTACATGCCGTGACTTGCACATAGGACAGAAGATATTAGTACGCACACACTATTTATCCAACAGAGGAAAGAGTAGATGCAGTAAATATGAGCTTCTATACGCAGGTCCATATAGAATTCGCAGCATTCCGCACCCTAATGTAGTACATGTCGAAGCTTAGAGAACCAGAAACAGCAAGGGCAATCACCATGTTTCCAATATTAAATCCTTTATAAATAAACATACTTTATGATTTGTCACACTGTAATGCCATCTGCAGATATTTATATAAACACTTACTGATGATGATTATATTTTATCTTGGCAAGTGCCCGGCAAGGTAAGGTTAGCAGGTCGCTTTTCCTGTCGGTATACATAAGTCCGTGCACACTTTTCCAAATAGACTTACATACTATGTGACCACTTATGCAATTATATCTATATGGCTGCTTACTGATGATGATCTTACTTTTTCTTGGTAAGTGCTCGGCAAGGTAAGGTTATCATGTCGCTTTTCTTGTCGTTATATGTCAGACCGTGCACATTTTCCATTTTTTTTTTTTTTTTTTTTGTGAGTGTATGTATGACTGTTTTCCTATCGAATGTAGAATTTTTGTCTGTATGCACTATGAAATCTGTAACATATAACAAACATCAGTTGCCTTTGACATTTTGCCTCATGATATCTCAAAATCTTGACTATTCTAGGTTTTTTTGCTACTACACTATGATATTGTGTGTACATTTTTGCACTTGAAAACTGTCAATGATTCTGACCTAAAACGTTTTCTGTCATGCTATGCTGTATTATTAGTTATATGTCTAGAAACAAATTTTCATTTAATGTGTATATGATTTAAATGCAAGATATTAATCCATATTCATCATTTTCAGAAAGCAATAACGTGCAAAAGAAATAAATTAAACAAACCACAGTGGTTTACTATGAAATAGAAATTTCACCATCGGAATGAACGGAAGAAAATGCAATACCTTGTCATGAAGAGTAAATAGATCAGAATTAACAACCATTAACAAGAATATCCCCCCCCCCCCCCCCGGCCCCCATGAACCTTCCCGTTGGCGGGAAGGCTTGCGTGCCTCAGCGATACAGATAGCCGTACCGTAGGTGCAACCACAACGGAGGGGTATCTGTTGAGAGGCCAAACAAACGTGTAGTTCCGGAAGAGGGGCAGCAGCCTTTTCAGTAGTTGCAGGTTCAACAGTCTGGATGATTGACTGATCTGGCCGTGTAACACTAACCAAAACGGCCTTGCTGTGATGGTACTGCGAACGGCTGATAGCAAGGGGAAACTACAGCCGTAATTTTTACCGAAGGCATGCAGCTTTACTTTATGGTAAAATGATGATGGCGTCTTCTTGGGTAAAATATTCCCGAGGTAAAATATTCCGGAGGTAAAATAGTCCCCCAATCGGATCTACGGGCTGGGACTACTCAGGAGGACGGTGTTATCAGGAGAAAGAAAACTGGCTTTCTACGGTTCGGAGCGTGGAATGTCAGATCCCCTAATCTGGAAGGTAGGTTAGACAATTTAAAAAGGGAAATGGATAGGTTGAAGTTAGATATAGTAGGAATTAGTGAATTTCGGTGGCAGGAGGAACAACTCCTCCTTGATGTTGCGATTTGGTTCCGTCAGTGTATTACGCTACAACATAGTTGAACGTGTTTGTGGGAGTAACAAGGCAAAGCTACAGTCATGAAATTCTGTAATCAACGTATTAGAATAGAGACCAAAAGATTATGCAGGATGTTACGTAGCGTCATATGGAACATGAGAAGTTAGCGAGTTCTTTCATTTTCAGACTCATTGTTTCATTTCCTGCCACATATGTGGTTATTATATGTGGTAATGATTTTTTTAAAATTTTGTGATCAGTGATGCAATTAACGCCCCTAGTAGTCATCACTGGATATTATACTGTCTATTACCTTTCGCTTTCTGATCGACGGCTTTAAATGTCTATGTCAATGTATAAATTCATTTGCCCATGTCTTACATTCTGGTACTTATCATAAACCAACATTTCATACAGTATTATTAGGTTTTATTTTGATCTGGTGTAGAACAGGGACCTTACATCCAAACCCAGCAGAAGTTTCTGCAATTGCTGTAATATTTTACTGCTCTGTAATCAGAGCGAGTGCTGTGAACTCAGTGATTAAGGCACAAGACTCACATACTGGATGCGATGAATACGAGTCAACGTATGAACAAATGGTCAACGATATCCTAATATGGTTCAAATGGCACTAAGCACTATAGGACTTGACATCTGAGGTCATCAGTCCCCTAGACTTAGAGCTACTTAAACCTAACTAACCTAAGGACATCATACACATCCATACCCGAGGCCGGATTTGAACCTGCGACCGTAGCAGCAGCGCGGTTCCGAACTGCAGCGCCTAGACCGCTGGTCCGCAACGGCCGGCTGTCCTAATATTTTGTAGGTCCAATGCTGGAATCGTTCCTGCAACGATACTTCAGTGAAATAACTTTCTTCCCTCTACCCCCACAGCCCCGTTACTCCTTTACCATCCACAGCTGCAACAGAGCTCTACCACAGAAAGCATTCATATCAAGAGAAGCAGACAGAGTTGTTCAAGGCCTGACGTCAACGAAATATGAGATACATCAAATACTGTGCAATTCCACTTCGTTTATCCATTTTTACCCGATATCAAGTATAGAAAGCAATGTCAGGAATTATCGAAACTGCTCAATCGGCTATTCAGATTAAAACGTCACAAATATGTGCCGAGGATGAGGGCATAATCTAGAGACAAAAGTCATACAGGAACCAAAGCTCATTCAGATAGCGACTTCTATAAAATCTGAATCTAATTAGTATTCGCCCTACTGGCGGTGACAGCGGAAAGCTACTGCATAAATAGACAAATACAGTTTGTCTGATAAATTCCAGAGTAAGTTTCCCTGTGTTGACTCATTTTCTATTATCTGGAATAGGATTCCCTTGAGGATCATGGACATATATCCCGAAACAACCTGAAGTTAATTATATGCGAAAGAAAATATACGTAAGTTTTGATGAAAATACGGAAAAAGCGTGAGGAACGCTTGCTTGAAAACATGTCAGTAGACACTAGCCAAACCTGATAGTTGCGCTTTTCTGACTGACCACAAGCGAAACCTACGTGATGTCCCTAATACGTTGCAAGTGACAGTTGAAGCAAGAACAGTGTCCTGTGTAGTTTCGCGAACATTAAGACGGAGCTACAATATGTGATCAAAAGTATCCGGACACCTGGAAGAAAATGACTTACAAGTTCGTGACGCCCTCCATCGGCATTGCTGGAATTCAGTATAGTGTTGGCCCACCCTTAGCCTAGATGACAGCTTCCTCTCTCGCAGGCATACGTTCAACCAGGTGCTTGAAGGTTTGTTGGAGAATGGAAGTCCATTCTTCACGGAGTGCTGTACTAAGAAGAGGTATCGATGTCGATCGGTGAGGCCTGTCACGAACGCGGCGTTTCTAATTATCCCAAAGGTCATCTGTAGGATTCAGGTCAGGACTCTGTGCAGGCCAGTCCATTACAGGGACGTTATTGTCATTTAACCACTCCACCACAGGCCGTGCAATATGAACAGGTGATCGATTGTGATGAAAGATGCATTCGCCATCTCTGTATTGCTCTTTAACTGTGGGAAGCAAGAAGGTGCTTAAAACATCAATGTAGACCTGTGCTGTGATAGTGCCGCGCAAAACAACAAGAGGTGCAAGTGCCTCCATGAAAAACACGACCACACCATAACACCACCGCCTCCTAATCTAATGGGACTTAACTGCTAAGGTCATCAGTCCCTACCTAAATTATCCTAAGGACAAACATTCACACCCATGCCCGAGGTAGGTCTCGAACCTTCGCCGGGACCACCCCCACAGTCCATGACTGCAGCGCCTTAGAGCGCTCGGCTAATACAGCGATGCTTCCTAATTTTACTGTTGGCACTACACACGCTGGCAGATGATATTCACCGGGCGTTCGCCACATCCAAACCATGCCATCTGATCGCCACAATGTGAACCGTAATTCGTCACTCCACACAACGTTTTTCCACTGTCCAATCGTCCAAGCTAGGCGTCATTTGACATTTACCGGCGTGATGTCTGGCTTATGAGCAGCCGCTCGACCATGAAATCCAAGTTTTCTCACCTCACGCCTCACTGTCACAGTACTTGGAGTGGATCCTGATGCAGTTTGGAATTCCTGTGTGATGGTGAGGATATATGTCTGCCTACTATAAAATACGATCCTCTTCAACTGTCGGCGGTCTCTGTCAGTCAACAGACGAGGTCGGCCTGAACGCTTTTGTGCTGTAATTGTCCCTTCACGTTTCCACTTCACTATCATATCGGAAATAGTGGACTTCGGGATTTTTGGGAGTGTGGAAAACTCGCGTACAGACGTATGACACAAGTGACTCCCAATCACCTGACCACGTTCGAAGTCCTAGAGTTCCGCGGAGCGCCCTGTTCTGCTCTCTCACGATGTCTAATGACTACTGAGGTCGCTGATATGGAGTACCTGGCAGTAGGTGGCAGCACAATGCACCTAATAAGAAAAAACGTATATTTTTGGGGGTGTCCGGATACTTTTGATAACATACCGTAAGTGTATTTGAACGTGGGCAAATTGTTGGTTCTCGTACGATGGGTGTTCTGGTAACCAGGAGATGAAGTCTGTGGTGTTTCAAGAGTCACCGATAGAAGATTTATATCGCAAACACGGAAAGCGGAAAAACTTCGTCCCCTGTTACAACGCGGACGAATATGTGTGTTGATTGACCGTGATTGACGGTTATTGGAGAGGATTTTGAGGAAGTATAAGAGGAAAACAGCTGCAGAAAGTCATTACATGATTGAATGTAGCACTAGCGAACTCTTTGAGTATCAAAACAACACGAATGGAACCAGAAGCATGGAAAAGAGGCGCGAACTGGAGTTGCAAACCACTCATCAGTGAGGTAAAGGGCAATAACAGGAACAAGTGGTTCGAACGACGTAAACCCTGGATTACGCAGCGATGGAAAATATAATCCAAGTCGAATGAGTATATTTTGACACTCTTTCCAACTTCTGACCAAATTGAAGCCATAATAATGAAACACGGCGGGCGTCCGCTGACGATCTGGGAAGCCGTATGGTAGTATTCCATGGGTCTCGTGGGTACTTTGCAAGGCTGCGTTACTGTGAAGGATTACGTGGCCGTTTTGGCTCATCGAGGCTATCACACGGTACAATGATTGTTCCCCAATGGTGATGTTGTGTTCCAAGACGGCAGGCCTCTTTTCACACAGCTAGCGTCGTCCAGGAATAGTTTTATTAACTTGAAGATGAACTGTCGTAGCTCCGGCCACCAAAGTTACCAGATTTCTGTACTACTGAGCCTTTACGGCCTGCTGTGGAGAGAAGATTGAATAATAGCTATCCACCCTCATCAACGTTACCTGAAGTTGTCATTAATTGCCGGCCTCTGTGACCGTGCGGTTCTAGGCGCTTCAGTCTGGAACCGCGCGACTGCTACGGTCGCAGGTTCTAATTCTGTCTCGGGCATGGATGTGTGTGATGTCCTTAGGTTAGTTAGGTTTAAGTAGTTCTAAGTTCTAGTGGACTGATGACCTCAGATGTTAAGTCCCATAGTGCTCAGAGCCATTTGAACAATTTCTTTGTCATTAATTTTCAGGAAGAATGATATAAGATTCCGTCAGAATCCTACAGGACCATCCCAACACTCGACGCTGTTCTGAATGGCATGGTTTTCTGACAGAGTACTAAGCATGATGAGTGTTTTTGGTGTTTCCGCATTTTGTCCGCTCCAAATTCCGAATCTCTTACCAGGCGCCACAAGAAGGGCATTGTGTAACACACTTTGGGTTCCTGTTGAAATTCTAAGAGTGTAAGTTCGGAGAAGTGTGAGGCAACGTATTACTTCCATCAAAGTAAATCTCACGAAATACCCACCAGGGAGAAAATCGGAAAAATTTTGTTCATATAGAGGGTTGACGACACCCGTTCTTTCCGTGCACCTGTCCCAAATGGGAGAGAAAGTGGAGGATACGATAAGAGTGCCAAAAGCATACCCCATAATATTTGGTCGCTAGTGTAGAATAAATGCAGATATATATGAATGATTTCATTCATTTTGAAAGGTGTGGGTGTAAGTTTTGGTAGGAATTTTACTTATTTTAGATATCTGAAATCACGCTCGTAAGCTTTGAATTGCTTGGACTTGTCCGCACAGTCTCGACAGGGAATCTGCGCTACACAGACATAAGTTAGAGGTAATCTTTGCTCTGGAAATATGTACACCAGATTTATCGATCTTGAGGAGAGACGAAGAGACAGACAGTTGAGCCTTGGTGTTAGATGTGAATAGTTGAGCTTTGGTTTAGTGGCAGTAAGCAGGAAACCATCGAGGATTTTGGGAATTATGTTATGGATTAACGGAAGATTTATTGTAGAGAGAATAAAGTTGATTTTTACGTTGGTATGATGACACTCTTTGTGACGAATAGATGACAGGCAATGATTAAGTATCAAATGTTTTTTATTCCAGTCTTTGATCACAATATCAATTCTTTTGACGATGACTGGTTTCAGTCAGTAATGACCACCCTGAGATCTACAATATAAAAATATATACACCTAGTGAGCAGTGATTCTTTCAACACAGTACAGCGTTACGTATCACAGTATACTATCACACCACCAGGGAACAGTACAGATGAAATACGGTAAAACGCACCATTTCTACATCATGTCCTAAAGTGATAAGGCCGTAATGGCATCGTCAAAATATATACATATACTCGGCACAGCATCGTCACATAGATCTAAAATAAGGTGTAGAATAGGCCACATCGTCCCCACAGTCATTTTAGCAACTGGCTACTGAAGTACAGTACCTATCAGAAATATGTTTGCCTACATGCTACATAGATGTCACTACTGTGGGCTTAGATGTAGTCATGATTTACGTACAAAACATAATCGGATAAAAACACATTAGGTAAAATACACGTAGCAGACTTTTAAATATTGGTAACTATTATAGAAACCAATTGTTTGTTTTTCTGTGGCAGAGTTTTGATGATGGAGCGCTCTTGGTTTATCAGACATCCACACCAGGAATCTTTTTGCTTGCTATGCGGATACGACCCACAGCAAGTGAATGCTTTTCTTTAGAGGAATTTCAAAGTGCATTGTTGGCAGCATACTGGTAAAGAGACTACAGAGGGTGGCGTGACGGACGTTCTCACCAGTTTCCCAAACTAATGAAAATTCGAAATTTATATACTTAAACGCAGTTCTTCCAGTACAAGGTACAACAGAATCAATATTTAATAGAACCATACAGTCAATCTGCTTTAATCCAGATTTGTGTTTCAAAACTTTCAAGGTTTTTGCGGGTTTCTTTCTTTGCTGACAGGACATCAAAAAGAAAATATTAATACATTCGCTGACGTTTCACAGTTGCTTGAGATTCAAGAATCTAAAGACACGTATAAAAACAGAAACTTTATTATCAGAACAACAGCAGTTACTGTGATAATCGGAATAGGGGACAATTCAGATCATTGACTGGCAACAGAGGCAGAAGATACGTAAATAAACAACAGCAACAAAGAGTAAGAACACACCGTTTTCGAGAGACCACCAAAGTACGACCAGCAATAAAATCCGAATTTTTATCCTAACAACCAGCATTTTTATAATTCAAGGGACAACATTAACAGTCCTCCACAACATCACTGTAATGCTGGAAAGTACAAAGGAATAACAATTTGCATGTGCTTAGGCAGCAACCATACAGTCACAACTGTCATGGCAACAGACAACAAAAGCACGATATCCGAGAAAATTATTGATATGGGAATAGGCGAAATGACAGTTACGAATAGCAAAATTTTGTTTCGAATGAATCGGACAGTCGTTTTGACCCACGACAATTTAATTTTGATAATGCAGAACCGAGACGATCTGTACAAATAACAGAAGTTTGAAATTCTATTTCACAGCACCGCGATAGTGTTAGACAACAATTACTGGAGGAAAATCTACAGAAGATTCATACACAGGGACAACAACCAATCCTAACGACACACTGAAAACATCAATCGTTTGGAAGACGTAAGGGACATTTTGTTACAAGATAAGAGGAACATCAAAAATTAATTTATCATCTTATCATCATACAAATAGGCTAACCGACTTTAAATGAACGCTTAGATTCAGCCTCTTTAGTTTCAGTAATAACTGGTGCATCATTGAACAAATGCAATTCAGATGGAACTTGCCGTACTTCACCTCTACATGGAACAAAAGTTAGAGAAACAGTTTCAGGGAAAGGCGTTGAAGTAAAATCACAAGTACAATTACTATTTACTTTACTTGTTTTCAGAAGAGTTCTTAACAATCTACATTTTTTCACGTAAACCAAAAATATGAATTGGTAAACGTAACTTTACATTGATGTAGAATTTCCTAATATTAATAAAAATGAAGAATCGAGATTGACATTTCTCGAACAATATGAGCAAAAACAGACAGGTGTGAATTTGCAACAGTCAGGGATGGGAAACAGTTACAGGTAGTTGTACAGATTCATTATCTCGTTTCTGACAACTTTCTCGCAACTATGCACGGATTTGTTTACGAATTTCGAGTGAAATCGAACATTGCTCTTGTTTCTAGACATTGCAACATTCCATTAATTTACAGAGACAAAGCAAAGCAGGAAATTGAATCGATGCTCCAACAAGCCACAACTGAAACAGCAGTTAGCCCTTATAAGAGTCCATTACACATTGTCCCCAAAACAGGATGGTTCTCTCGGACTTGTTTTAGTTTCGAGACTAAAGTAAGAGAAACAGACAGGCCTCAACCATTAGTTGAGTTGCTCTAAAAATTTCATCAAATAAACGTGTTTTCCACACTCGATGTGATGTAAAATCAGGTTTCTAGCACACCGAATAACACGCCAATTTTCACAAATATACACTCTTTTTATGCTTCTGAATTTATCAATTTTTCAAATAATTTTTCGCTCTTAATACATCATCTGCAGCCTTCATAGATGTTTGAACTACATTCTACAAGCACATTTAAAGGATAGAATCACAACTTATGTAGAAGACATGTTTGTTGCTAAAGAAACATGGTACCAAAATAACAGTGCAAGTTTTTTGCCGTTCCTTTCATTACATAGTTATGGACACTTCAGAGTAAGTCAGTTACGTGGTAAAAATTGAAACTGGTTTTAGGACGAACAAGCAAACGGAATATGATAAACTGAAACAATCTGTACGAAATGCTCCTTTATTTTCTCTCCTGGACCTTTCACGTGATTTTCTGCATCGCGACTGACAGATCCAAGACAAACCACGGCATTCATGTGTTTCACGAAATAGAGGAAACTGCATTTGTCAGCTGTGTTCTTTCTAATTGTGAAGGAAGTTATTTCATCACAGAAGCTGAGGCATTAGCTGTCGTTTGGCTTCTACAAAATTTCGATTCTTTATTTGGCAAACACAGAAAAACATACACAGAGCATCTCGGGTTACAATTTCTTAAGACTACCAAATTTTCTCATATCACTTGGGGAGATGGGCATTATATTTACAAAAATGTAATTTCATTGTTATAAAAATTCCTGCAAAAGATGCTTTTTCACCATCTCTTGGTGGCTCACAAATTGGTTCATCCACAGACTTCTGTGAGTCGAATTTTGTCTTCTATATATACAACAGATTGTTTTCGAAATTTCGTTTCATCTGCTTTAAAGGACAAGGATCCTATCAGGAAGAGTATCAAACAGCTGTGGAGAGATACAAACAACTCAACAGTTACACGTAATTATTTAGTTAGGAACAACATTCTCTTCAAACGTTTGAAACCTGACAGGTATACATGACTTGATTGCATTCCACATCATTTAATCAATAAGTAAATTTGGTAAATTCATTTCAGTTATGCAACCCATGGAGCAAGAAAATGTTTATATGTACTTCGTCAGACCTCCTATTTTCTCAACATGGAAAAACACATCCAACCTGTACTGTGCAAATGTTAATTCTGCCAAAAAACTAAAACATCCACCACTTAACATTTAGCTCAGCTCTTTCCCACCAGTTAAATTACGTCTTTTAAAAGCCGTAGACATGTATGGACCTATTACAGTGAGCAGAAAAAATTTTCGTATATTTTGTGGCAATAGAACTCAAATCGAATGTTCTCGTTTTTCACCACACCGTATAGCAACTGTGAGAATTGTTTCTCCAGCATTTACCAAGGTTTTTAAATAGAAGTTAAACATGTCGACAAAGTTATCTCTACTACTTGATCTCAATTCCGTTCAGCTCTTTGGATACGTACGCTGAAAAAAAAAAAAAAAACGGTTTTCATTCCCCGTTACCATGCTGAAAGATCCATGAAAGGGATATCAAAATTATGCAGACAGTACTGCCACAAAAAGCACACAGAATGAGAAAGGTGAACTCAGTTATTTCGAGACAACATAAATTCCTTATCTAAGATTACACTTTACGTTCTCCATATCTGCTACAGAGAAATAAACAACTACGTGACAAAATGAGAGGGACTATACCGTTTCTATAGGCACAGTGCTTAAGGCACCATGAAGTCACTGAAATAGCTCTTAAAGCATGAAACAGACGACAGACAAGAGAAAACGATTACAGGAAAGGACATACAACAATAAAGAATGCAAAGTAGGTCAAAAGATTTTAGGCTGGTTGCTTAAAAAATCTCACTTTCTACACCATATTTCCGATATAAAATACTTCGTAGAGTAATTCTTCGGGCGTTACATTTTTGGTTTTTTAGTGCACTTTTCTTAGCATCGTCATGTTGTGATACATGTGACTCTCTCATGGATGAATAGATTACTGAGAATGCGTAGTAATTAAGTCATAAGCAATTTCGTCCTAAGTAGCAGAGATCGTAATTTTTTTAAATAATGCAATTTTTCATACAGGCCGACAAACTGAAATATGCAAGAATTGTGGTACAGGATGAGAATTCTTAGTTAGATCCAACCTCTTCCGTTACTAATCTGAAGAGGTTTTTTATTTTCGGCATAGATCAGTGAACGTAATAATACACAACAAGAACTATGAGTACAGCATCATATGAGCTTTTTTTGAGTAATCTATACTGTGTGATGGAAGTAATTATAAATTTAGGACAATTATCTGATGATGTGATGAAGTTGATGATATTGTTGATTTATGAATTTTGTATCTGAGGATATATGTTTTAAGATTACGGGGGGTACGCAATGAGGTTTGAGACTGTTAGAGATTACGTGATTATTCTCATGTAGGGAACTCTGAGTTGTTGAAGTTCAGTGTTTTTTGTCTGGGGTAAGAGATCTCTTGTGAATGGAGAATTCTTGGTAAATTTACTACTTCAGTTGATACACTGTGATGAGAACTTTTTAGCCTGTAAGCATTTTTATGTGTGGGTATTGATACTTATAGGAGATGTGCTTCACTTGACAACTGTTTGGTTTAGCTTGCCCTAACAACTTTCTTTCTCACTTAAAGTTTAATGATAATTCTTACTTTTTCATCTCAGCTTAACCGATTTAAATATGTTCACTAACCAATTGGTACAATTATTCTTTACCTTATATATATGTAAGGCATTTTTTTAGTACCGCTTTGTCTTTCTTGTGTTTGGGGTATGGTAAGCACTTTTTTTAGATGATAATGTTTGGCTAGCACGTGCATAAAATAAGTATCCGTGGTCACATTTTCACTTTCATTATGTTTTGTGATGGACTGACACGCTACTGTAATTAATTGCTTTTAATAGGTACAACGATAATTTTGTGCACAAACCTTTATTTCCTTCATTTACCGACTTTTCTTCTGAATAGTTGTTCGACCTAGGAATTTTCGTAGGAAATAGTATTATGTTTTTTTATTACTGTACACTGTAAATAAGACAACTTAAAGAACTTCTTTACATTAGTACCTTTACTGTGAGAGATAATTGTAGGATAATTCTATCATTTTTATTCTCAGTTCATATCTTGTATGCATACAATGTTTTATATATATTTACTTGTGCAGAACACTGTGTAATTGTAATGTAACGAATTTTTCATTTGTAAGATTTTCTGTTTCTTATGTTTATTCTGAGTTATTGAAATATTTAAACATACTCTTCTACACTGTGAGACACAGCGAATGAACATTTTTCTACAACAACGATATGTTAGATCGCTTAGCTTGATTTGTACAATTATTCCACACACATTTGGTGAACTAATACTATGTTTCAGCCTTCCTATGGAACTGTACAGTACTGTTCTGATAGACATTGGCTTTGAGTTCTCAGTAGAATGTTTATGAAACATTAGTGCATCCTCTGAATGTCATCTTAGCCTCCTTACAAATAAACGTATACGATGATGCAAATCATACAATATTTATGTACTGAGCAATTACCCCAACATAATTACTTCAAGACACACTTCGACGAGTTTGCTTTAGTTGTGTACTGCTTATACCTTATTGGGTATAACTAAGTTAACGTTGATTTTCACTGAATATACAGGGTGTCCCATTTATATTCACCACCCTAAATAACTGTTTGTCCAGACCAAAATTACAAACTCTTTCAAACTAATGTTGTTTAGCCATCAGGGGGACATCAATCAGCATGATTACCTTCGTTGTAGCTTTGTTTCTTACGAAGATATGAACGGCGGCATGACATTTTTAAATAGCACCCAGTACTTTTTAGCATGTAATCCACTTCCTCTCCCAAATACCTATTCAAAAATGTATCACAGTGTACCACTCACTGAAATACAACATTATTAATTACATAACACAACACTGAATCTGACGCTCCCAGTGCGTAGTGCAGGTACTCCGGGTAATGGAAGACATCCACGTGCTGACCTTGACAGAGGACAAATGTAAACTTAAGCAGAATGCACACCGTCATTCCGTCAACCACCACCAGTTGAAGATTTGTCTGAGTAGAATGTACACAACAGATGAGAAGGTAGAAATGCTTCTCATCCATGGGAAATGCAACATAGCAGAACAATAATTGCAATACTGTTTTTTATGTATGGGTACATCTAGTGCAGTATTTTAGTCATTTTAAATACTGTTGTGTAGAATAGGCTATCCTTCCTACAAATTGCATCGGCATAACGTTTCTTTTATTGTTGTTGTTGCTGTTGTTGTTGAAGGTAGGCGAAATGCTACGCAGGCAGCGGAACTGTGCAGAGAGCGATATCCGGACAAGATCCCACCTTCCCGACGGATATTTTCTCGTCTTGTTGCGACGCTTCAGGAAATGGGAAGTTTCAACCTACGACTACGCAATCGTCGTAGCACTCGCACAGTCGAAGCTGCCGAAGTTATTGTTCTCGATTCCGTTGCTATGAATCCGCATGTGAGCAAACGACAGCTTGAACACGCGATTGGCATTCCTAAAACCAGTGTACATCGTATTATTACACGACACCGGTTCCATATTTACCATGTACACCTACATAAAGAATTGCTTGAGAATGATTTCCAGAATCGTGTATAGTTCTGTCAGTGGGCATAGCAGCAAATACTCGCCAACCCGAACGTCGTCTCCAATGTTCTATTTACCGATGAATGTTCATTCTCATACAAAGGTCAGGTAAATACAAGGAATATTCATTATTGGTCGAGTGACAACCCACGATGACTTAGACAGGTGGAACATCAGCGTTAATGGAGAGTCAACGTCTGGTGTGGGATGCTTGATACTACAATTATTGGCTCTTATTTCATCAATGGTAGTCTAAACGGCACAGCGTATGCTAACTTCCTCAGACGAATTCTTCCGCCTCTTCTGGATCAACACCATGGACTGGTCGAGGAGGAACAGTTACTTGGCCTGGTAGGTCTCCTGATTTAAATCCACTGGTCTTTTTTTCTTTGGGGATGCATTAAAGTCGTTGTCTATCGCGATATTCCAAAAACTCAAGAGGACATGCACGAACGTATCGTGCTTGCTTGTAATTCTCTTCAGTAGGCAACACTGGAGCCAGTAAATAATTCCTTCATTCAACGAGTGCACCCGTGTACCAGTGTCCAAGGTCACCACTTTGACCACCTTTGAATGTTCTACTCTTGGGTAATGGTACGGGAGAGTCAAAGTCAACTTTACGTTATGTTTTTATTTGGTTTTCATTTGTTTTCTGACAGCTCCAGCAAATGAACGAGTTTGTGATCTCGGGCTCACAGTCAGTGTAGAGTTATGTAATTAATAACGTTGTGTTTCAGTGAATGGTACACAGTTACTTAGGGTGGTCAAGATAAATGGGACCCCCCTGTATACAATTCCACGATGGTATCATAATTTTTGAAATGGTGTAAAAACATTTCAGTGAAGTTCTATCTTTATCTTTGTGACAAAGCAAATTTCTTAACAGCGCCCTCACATACTATGTACAGAGTCAAACAATCAACCAATTACAATCAGTTCTAATACCACGTTTGTTTTCTTACTGCTGATTTGAGCACACTGATATCTATAGAATCGTTGGTGTAGCTGTGTACAATAATTTAAACAATTTTGTCATGGACTGTTTGTGCGCCTGTGCACAATGATTTAAAACAACTCTTTGATGACTATTAATGTCCTTGTACATGACGATTCAAAACAATTGGTAAATATTTTGAATCATGTTATCTTTTCATGCTATTACGATCATCATTTCTGTATTTGTTTTTATCTATTATACGTTTTAACTTCGTTAGCGAATTTTGCTGTCTAATCTCTGCTACTTACAAATATCATTCTACGAAACTGTAACCGAAGAGGCCGAGAAACAGTGAAAGGCGTATAAGTAAATATTCGTAGGAATTCTTCTTGCTTTGGATGTCTGGAATCAATCTCGTGCGCTTTGAATTGCTTAGACATCCGCCAGAAGCCTTGGCAGACATCTTCGCTGGACAGTGGTGAGTTATAAGTGATTTCTGCTCAGCGAAGATTTATCTGTTGATGGAGAGGAGAGAAGAGGAGAAGGGACAGACAGTCGAGCTTCGGTGTTGGATGTGGACTGGCGAGTTTTGGTTTAGAAGCAATCGAGACTTTTTAGAATTACATTATAGGTCAACCGAATATTTATTGTGGAGAGAAAAAGAATTGATTTTTACATTGGTATGATTATATTCGTAGAGAAGAATGGGTTACAGGTAGTGATCAAGTTTTTTTTCTATTTGCCGCAGCTTTTTGGTGCTGCAACATTCATGGTTCATAAGATATCAGATCAAGAATGATTCTGTTTTTCATAATTTTGTTGGGATTTATGAATATTTGCGAGAGAAATGAATTTAAGAATTAGATTTTGGGATTTTGTTTAAGGAAAGATTATGCATGTGAAGTTTAATTTTGGAATTCTTCGATTATAGTTACTTGATTTCAGAGAAATCTTAACTATTTTTGAAACTTCATTAAATGTTATAAAGTCTCAAGATATGAGATTCATGTTGAGTTCAGTTAACCCAAAGTCGTTGTCCGCTTCCCAAGCCTCAATTATTTTTCTATTTATTTATAACCATTATAATAAATAATGAACCAAGAATGATAAAAATTGTTTTAGAGAGCGTATTACACCTTTGTGTATCACAGAGTTTGCAGCTCTGTTAGCGGGACACACTGCAGCTACGAGAGTAGTTTGCGCAGTTACCCTGTAAGCCAAATAATGTGGAAAGTAGATTTTTTTCTTTAATTAAATTTCACAGGAACCCACTTCAATTTAAAAGTAATCAGTTTTTCGTCAAAGTCCTCCTCTATGGGGAGGATATGTCGGTTACTGAAGTTCACAGAGTTTATGATAACAATAAGATTCGGAGAGAGGAATTTTTTTAAAAGAATTCTCGCAGATTTCTCTATCCATTCGCACAGCTTCATTTTGTCGCCGACAGTTAGTGTTAGGCAACTATCAGCTCTTAAGGTCTGGTATGAGCACCAATGGAAATAATTAACGTTACAGATCCACTTTCACTGAAATAAATTTAAACAGACAACTTTCTATTTCGTAACGAAAATACCACTGACGACCTGCGTGGATTAGGCTGGCAGGAATAGCATACTCACAAAATATTTTATGCTAGTACTATTCATAACGTAAAGTTGACTTTGGCTCTCCCGTACCATTACCCAGGAGTAGGACATTCGAAGGTGGTCAAAGTGGTGACCTTGGACACCGGTACACGGGTGCACTCGTTGGATGAAGCAATTATTTACTGGTTCCAGTGTTGCCTACTGAAGAGAATTACAAGCAAGCACGATACGTTCGTGCATGTCCTCTTGAGTTTTTTGGAATATCGCGATAGAATAGATGATCTATGTATATCATATACATTCTATGAAGACTGGCATCTACTTCTATTCTTTCGGACCCACGCATTTCTATAATAGTCAATCCAGTCTATTTTAAGCATCTTGAACAGTTCACAGAACTCGTCCTTTATCTAACAGGCCATGAGACCACTCTTTCTTGAGATATGAGAGCAGAATACTATCAACAGTGTGCCCCTGTTTACAGCTATTGTGACTACGTTAGTTTGAAAATATAGTGTGTACTATATAATATTAGTCTGACCAATTGCTGCAGTACAGTGAATCGTAGGCGTATACTGCACATACCTATGAGTTCTGTAGACCTATAAAGACAGAATTTTTATGATAAGATCACGAATATAGACATTCTTCCCTTTATAAATGGCACTGTATAATAAAAGTCACTCTGGAACGAATACTTTACAGTGATAGATGTAGATGTAGATTTTGGGGCAGTTAATTTTTACTGCTTATGTGTCATACAACAGATAGTAAAGGTGTAGTTAAACTTAGTTTTTAACCTTTTTATCGAGCCTAACACATCCTCCTTGTTAACTTGTATTCCGTCATGCAAACGCCCACAGTAGGACTTGAGGTATTTTATTTCCATGGTGACAGTGCCAATAATAGTGATAATAGGTGTGAGATCAGGCGCGAAACATTGCGCTGATTTTCTCCCTTGCTAAAATATTCCAAGAATAATTTAATAAAAATTAACAGTCGTAGGTTGATAGCAATAAACTCTCCAACGGAAGATGTCGCTTCTTCTTGTAGCCTCTCACATGCACTGAAACACTCATTTACATACGCAAAAATTGAAGCTTTGCGTAATTACTTGCTTAAACGTAGTGTTAAAACGCGGGTACATAAACGGAACAGAGGTTCGGTAATCACGTACGTTTATAAGCTGTAAACGATTTGTCCACCCGCAAAATATAATTAAGACTCCTATGCTGAGATAAACTGTGAGACACGTCCCGCAGTCTTAGACATGTACTACATTCGTGGGTGCAGTGGCCCCTCTGATTACAGATGATGCCCAGAACAGTGTTCAGATTATTGACGTACAAGGACAACACTACCTAACACTGAGAATTTTAACCGATATTTTATGATAGTTTAGAAGATCAGAGCGCCTACGTAAACAGTGGATCGAAGCAGCGAGATTACATCGGCTGCTTGGTGTCCTCAGAATTCACAGACAAAATAAATCTGCAATGTGTGATACGAAGGTAACAGCTATCTTGTATGCACCTAAACAGATGTACTAATTCAAACTGTGAAATACCAGACAGGCAAAGGACAAAGAGAGAAAGATCATAGACGACTACCTATACTGTAGCGAATCTCAATCACCTTGTTAAAATATTGCTGCTGTAACACACTAAAGGAGCATTGCTTCTGTCATTATGTTAATGTTTTCCGTTTCTACTTTTTAAGTTATGGGCATAGAAAAGAATACAGGTGCTAATGAACATATTCTGAACGATTCCAAAGACATAACAAACGATTCTCATTTGATGTGAGCTTCAAAACGAAATTCATCTCCCTCCTACTCCCCGCCTTAGGTCCGCGTAAACATCTCCCCCTTGTCGTTCAAAAATCGAATGACGTGTTAGACGCAGTTATCCTCTCCGAAAAGAGAGCAATTTGCCAGCTTTATTGCATTCTTCGCGGAAAGAAACTCTGGAAGTACGTTTAGCCGTAATGGCGAATTGCCTGCGAAAGTTCGTTAACTTCAAAGACAGCGTTCTGTGCCCCTTGCACCGAAAGCAGAGCCAATAATCTCCTCGACAGACGATCAACTCCATGGAGTACATATTGGAGACATACAGAATTTCATAGTGTAATACTGTTGTTCTCCGTGGAAACTGAGTTACCTACATATTATACCTTTTCTCTTATGCGTCGGTTGAGGACTGATGAAGACATGATTAATGGATCACGAAGCAAAAGACCATGTGTAGATCGACATGATGTACTCCATTGTGCATTATTATTACTGACACGCGTAGTGGCAAACGGACAGATTTAGCGAATTTTTTTTCCTGTCGTCTGTCTCTCTCAAAAATTGTCATCCGATTCCTATTATCTCCAAGTTTATAACTATTCTGAAAATGAAACAGCACTGCAACGCATAAAGGTCCAAGCCGGAACAGAGATGCTCCATCGTGGCTTATGTTACTGCTAAACATTCAGAAGAAGTTTTGTACACCAAGTGTTTTTCTTATATCACTCATTTTGTAATTGGATATACGAGTGATTGGAAGGTACCTCTTGCTCTCTCAGAAAGCTTAAAATTCTTGCTCTTTGTCGGATGAACCACTGGAGTAAGATGCGGAAGGTTGTAGAACAGATACTTCTTAGGCGCAGGGCGAACAGCTGTAAGGATATCGGGATAAATGATAGTCCACTTTTTTTGTGGATACCCCCTCAATTTGATGAATCATGCAAAGACAGCAATTTACGGCAAACAGCATGTTGGTATTTTGCCATGCAGCCACTCCTGCAAGTTTGTAGAACATGTATTACAACAATATTGTGGTGCCCACCTCTTTTCCACTTTACAACAATAATACAAATTGTAGGCTTTTTTAAGATTGGCGTGAAGTTCTGTGTTTCATTGGAAAATAATAGCTCACCACAAACAACGGAACTGTCCGCTTTGTTCACACATTTACGAGACATGTTCCTAGTCAGCATAGATAAATACTGACTCCCCCAACATGCCACCGTGATCACATTCGCGAGTGCTAATTCTCACTACGACGATACAAACATACAGTTTCTGATAGGCCTTGTTTTTCTGATGGCCTAGATACTCAAGAAATTACCTCGTTGATGGTCAAGGGTCACGTCGTTGGAAACATTAATTTTCTGTGCATTTTGAACAGTTTTGGCTATCACCACGAACATCTCTGGTAATGCTAATTGTATCTACACAAGAGCATTACACAACATATTTTTGCCCCCAAAGTTCTTAATAAAAACTAAAACATGATATTCTATGTTGCTAATTAATTTCAATCAAAGCCACCAAATGCTGATAAAAGAATCTTCAAACTTTTATATTTTCAATATAATATATATATTTACCCCCATAACAGTTGTTTATAAACCCTTAACTACAAGATAATCAATGTAAACTTAGGAATATTATTCCCGTTGAAGAAACTACTGTATTTAGTGGCAAACCTGCTAAACTGACTACACTGTTAACGTTGCTGATTTTCTTTGTCGGTATTGTAGTATTACCGATAAGTGTGGTGATGTAGCTGACCGCCAAACAATGGATGTTCATTAAATAAACAGACAACTGCTGTCGTCGTGAACTCTTATTTCGCACACTTGGGCAAATCCGGCGATAATGTATTTCTTTGAAATCCGAACTAATCATCAGAAACTAAAGTGGTGGTATTATCAGCTCCTTGAAATTAGTAACAAGTGGCTACTTCATCTCCGAAGCATTTTCACAGTTGACCAGTGTAACTAGTCAGTTCAAACACACCTCCAGACGCTCAGTGGTTTACTACGAACATGAGGGAAGCAAGGGTAATCTCTTTCATATGGTCAACAAAATGAAAGCATTTCAACACTGACTCGAACAATTAGAAATTCTTGAGGGATGTGAGAATTTTCTTAATTTTACACTGATCTGGGCCTCATTAACTACAAACTCTTAAAACACAGGACTTAGTTGTCACTAATAGGCACAAGATTCGTCAAATCAGCCAGCTACCTTGTGACATCACAAATTATTCACCTGTGCCAACTTCTTCATCTCGGAGTAACATTTGCAACTACAACCTCAATTATATGCTGGAAATATTCCAGTCTCTTCCCTCCCTCTACTACTTTTACCCTTCTCAGCTCCCTCTGGTACTGTGGAACTTATCCACTGATGTTTTAACAGATGTTCTACATTCTTGTCCCTTCTTCTTGTTGTCGATATTTTCCAAATATTTCATTCTTCGCCGATTCTGCAAAAAACTTTCTCATTCCTTACCTTACCCTTCCACATAATTTTCAACATTATTCTGCAACATCACATCTCAAATGCTTCTTTTCCTGTTTCCCCATAGTACAAGTATCAAAATGAGCTCCAAAAATACGTTCCCAGAAATATCTTCGTCATATTAAGGTCTATGTTTGATACTAGTAGATTTCTATCGGCCAGGTATGCTCTTTTTGCCAGTGCTAGTTTGCTTTTTATGTCCTCCTTGCTCCGTCGGTCTTGGGTTACTTTGGTGCGTAGGCAGAAGAAATTCTCAATTTCGTTCACTTCGTGATCATCAATCTTGATTACTTAGTCTTTGTTCTAATTCCTGCTGCTTTTTTTTACTTTTGTCTTACTTCGATTTACACTCATTTCATATTCTTTGCTGATCAGACTGTTCATTCTATTCAAAAGATCCTGTAATTCTCCTCCATTTTCACTGACCAATGCCATTAGATAATGTGCTCGTTGATCTCATTTCACCCTAAATTTTAATCTCACTTTTCAGTCTTCCTTTTATTTCCTTAATTGCTTCTTCGATCTATAGACTGAACGGGAGGGGCCGAGGACTGTAGCCTGTATTATGTCCAATTTAATCCGAGCACGTCATTCTTTGCCTTCTATTCATAGTGTTCCCTCTTTGTTTATTTTACAGTTTCGAACGCATTTTTCCAGGTAGACAGATCCTATGAACATGGCTTCATTTTTCTTCAGTCTTGCTTCAGTTTTCAACCGCATCGTTAGAAAAGCCTCTCTCGTGGTTTTATACTTCCTAAATCCTAACGTATCGTTATTTAACTGATCCTCAATTTAATTTTCTATTTTTCCGCATATTATTCTTTTCAGCAACGCGGACGCACGAGCTGTTAAGCTGATTGTGCGATAATTCTTGCACTTTTTGTGTCTTACAGTCGTCAGACCTGTGTGGAAGACGTTTTTCCGTACGTTTGATCCTATATTGTGAGTCGCCTATATTCAATATACAAGCGTAAAAAGCCGTTTTGTTGCCACTTACCCCATGCTCTTAGATATTCCAATGGAATGTTATGCACCCCTTCGGCATTATTTGATCTTAAATCTTCCGAAGCTCTTTTAAACCGTGATTCTAACACTGGATCCCCTATCTCTTTCCTATTACCTCCTATTTCTTTTTCTTCTTCTGTCACGACATCTGACAAATTGCAACCCAGCAGAGGCCTTCAATGAACTCTTCTCAGCTACCCGATCTCTCGTCAGCTTTTAACAGTGGAGTTCCCGCTGCACTCATAATGTTACCGTCCTTGCTTTTAACTTCATCTAAGGTTGTTTTGACTTTTCTGTACGCTGCGTGTCCTGCCGACAATCATTTTTCTTCTGTCAATTCACATTTTTCTAGCAGCCACTTCGTCTTAGCTTCCATGCGCTTCCTTCATTTCATTTCTAAATAACTTGCACTTCCGCATGCCTGATTTTCCGTGAACATTTTTGTACTTTCATCTTTTGTCGATAAACCGAAGTATTTTTTCTGTTACTCATGGTTTCTCTCAGTTACCATCACTTATGTTTTCGTCTTATTCTTCTGTGATTGCCATTTTAAGTACGCCCATTCACCTTCTAAGCTTTTCGTTTTCGCAATATCTATAGTTCTCAGAGAATTTCAACCGTATCTCTCCACTCCTTAGTACTTCCGTGTCCTACTTTTATGTGAAGTCAATCTTCCTGACTAATCTCTAAGACTCCAACCTGCTCTTCATCATTACCGAATTGTGATCGAAATCTGTATCTGCCCCTGGGTACGCCTTACAATCTAATATCTGATTTCAGAATTTCTGCCTGACAAAGATTGAATCTAAAGGAAAACATCCTGTATTTTCCGCCCGTTGCCAAGTATACGTCCTCTGTGTTTCTTGTACAAAGTATTCCCTGCTACTAGTTGAGGTTTGTTGCGGAACTCAAGTAGTCTTTCTCCTCTCTCATCCCTAAATGTGCCGAGTAAGTGGATTAAGGACGGAAAAGACTCATGTCGTTTAACAAGGAAATGTGTAAAATGTTGAGAAAGCAAAGGCTGTTGTACTCTCGGTTTAAAAAAGAACGCTCAAATGACAACAGGCAAAAGATAATAGGAGTTCATGCGTTGGTAGAAAAATCGGTGCGTGACGATTGCAACAATCACCACCATCGCTTAGCCAAAGAGCTTGTCGAGAACCGGACAAAATTCTGGTGTTATGAAAAATCGCTAAGTGGGTCTGAAGCTTGCATCCAGCCAATCTTTGACTTATCTGGTGTGTCAGTAGAAGAAAGCAAAAGTAAAGCCGAAGTTTTAAATTTCACGTTGAAGAAATCGTTCTCACTGGAGAATCGTACAAACATTCCTTCGTTTGACCATCGCACAACCTCCAGTACGGGGGATATAGTAGTAAGCGTATCTGGCGTAGAAAAACAACTGTAATAGTTGAAAACAAAAGTTGCCTTTCCCAAGCGACTGGCAAATAGTGCAGTTGACTCCCGTATACAAGATGGGTAAGACAACGGACACGCGAAATTGCAGAACAATATCCTTAACACTTGTTTGCCGCAGAATTCTAGAATACATTCTCAATTCGAATACAATAAATTTTCTTTAGAGGGGAAAAGCTTCTGTCCACCAGTTTGCTTGGTTTCAGAAGGCATCGTTCCTGTGAAACTCAGCTTGCCCATTTCTCACACGATTTTCTGCGAACTGTGGATGAAGAGCAACAGACAGATTCCGTAGTACTAGATTTCCGAAAAGCATTTGGCACCGTTCCCCACTGCACACTGTTAACGATGGTATGAACAAGCAAAAACGGTTTCCAGATATGTGAGTGGCTCGAAGATTAAATAAGAGAACCCAGTACATTGTCCTCCACAGCGAATTCTCATCAGAGACAAAGGTATCGTCAGGGGTCTCCAAGAAAGTGTGACAGAACGTCTGTTACCTTCTATATACATAAATGATCTGACGGAGTGTATGAACTACAATCCCGCTTTGCTGATGAAGATGTGGTGTACTGGAAGATGTTGTAGTTGGGTGGCTGTAGGATGATACAAGAGGCCTCGGACAAAATTACTAGCTGGTTTGATGAATGGCAGCTACCTCTAAATGTGGAAAAATGTAAGTTAATGCAAATGTGTACGAAAAACAAATCCATAACGCTCGAATACAGAATTAGTAAGGTGCTGCTTAAAGCAGTCACTCCGCATAAATATCTAGGCGTAACCTTGAAAAAGGGATTGCTCGTTGTCCAAGGTTTCGTAAGCTCTCCGCCAGTTGGGGAGTGCCAGGCTCAGTGTGGGGCTCCACGCAGAATCACATCGAAGACGGAATGACTTGAATTGCATACCTTGCATACCGTACGGAAGGAAAGAGATTGCCTCGTTTATAGAACGCTGCATTCACTAGGGCTTGGCGATGCAGCATGAGCCTGTTGTAAAAATTTTAGACGGCGTTGTAGAGGATAGAAAACGCCAGTGGTAGTGGACAACAAAACTCCAGTAGCACCATTACTTGAAGAAGAAAGTATCTTTCAGCTGAAATAAAGCAAGGCATAGTACAAAGTTATGTTAATTTACGCGTTGAATCAAATATTTTAGTCACATTACGTGTTATAGAATTATCATTTGTACGCATATATTGATTATAATCATGTAATAAAAAATAAATATACAAATAAATAAAACTATCGTCTCGGGCCTATCGCCTTGAGAGTAGTTGGGAATAGTTAGGGGCAACGTCTGAAGAGGGTTAGCTCATTTTTTTATGGTAGGGCAAAAGTGGCGGTGCTAAGTATGGGTAGATTTGATTTTCGTTTCTACTTTTTTCTTTTCGTGATTAAATTTAGAAAAGGGGATACGTCCACGAGAAAAGAAAATAAGGTAACATCATTCCCTGGAAACGAAAACATTCTGGGTAATGTAATAGAACCCAGCCACTTAAAAAAAATAAAGTGGTAGCGTCTCTTATTAATGATCAAAACGTCACCGGTCCTCGGTTTGGACCTCGCCACTTCTTAAATTTTGAAAAATAATCATCAGCAATAGTGGCTGAGGACTTCCGGCAGAAGAAGTCATCTTCGTTCTACCAACTACCTTGTCAAACAGAGTGAAGGAGCGGACAAAGTTTCACGGAGCTCTGTTGCCTCAGAGGTAATAATAAAATGTGGAAGAATCATAAATGATCAAAGATACGAGGATGCAGAAGATAACGGAAACCACTGCATGAATGTGGCCTCTAATGGAAAAAAGAGTCCATATGATTTCTCCACTGGCTAAAGATTCCGGTCTAGTGCCCATTGGGACCTCTGGGAGGGGTCTCCCAAGGTGAAGGGAACTATGATAAAAAGACTGAATAAACAACTATAGGATAACGTTCTCCGAGCCGAGGCGTAGAGTGTCAGAAATTAGAACGTGGTAGGTAAGTTAGAAAATCTGGAAAGGGAAATGCCGAGGATCAATCCGGATATAGTGGAGACAAGTGACATGCAATGGAAACAAAACGTAATGAGATATACACTCTGTTCACAATTTAATAATAACGATGAGCAGCCTAAAGTTGAAGGGACTAGTCAGAAAGAATCATTGAGGAAGAAAGAGTGATACAGAAGCATGAAGGAATGAAGAGATATGACATATGTTCTCTGAGACTATAGTTACGGAGATAATGAATAGATCAGCAGGCATTTCAGCTGAGAAGGAATGGACATTTATAAAAAGGGCAGTCATAGAAGTTGCAGAGAGAAACGTAGGTAATAGGAAGTCAACTGCAAAGAAAGCGTGGATAACAGAAGAAATACTTCAGTTGATCGAAGAAAGTTGGAAGCACGAAACTATTCAGGGAAATTCAGGAATACAGAAACGCAAGTGATGTAGGAATGAAATAAATAGGAAGTGCAAGGAAGTTGAGGTGAAATGGTTACATGAAAAATGAGAAGCAATCGAAAAAGTAAAGATGGTCGTATGCAATGACTCAGCAAACAGAAAAGTAAAAGCAAGGGCGGTAACATCAAGAGTCAATGGCAATTCCACTGTTAAAGCCAGAGGAGAGAGTGAATAGGTGGAATGAGTACAATGAAGGTCTTTCTGGGCGGGAGGACATGTCTGATGACGTCATGGAAGAAGAAACAGGAGTCGTTGGGACAAAGATAGGAAATACAGTATGAGGGTCAGAATTTACAAGAGCTTTGAAAGACTTCAAATCAAATTAGGTAAAATGGACAGATAACATTCTATCGGAATTTCTAAAATTATTCTCGAAGTGGCAGCAAAACGACTATTCACGTTGATGTGTTGACTGTATGGACCTGTCGACATACCGCTAGACTTTTAGAAAAACATCATCCACACATTTCCGAAGATTGCAGGAGCCGACAATTGCGAGAAATATTGGACAATCCGCTTAGCATCTCATGCGTCCATGTTGCTGACAAGAACAATATCAGAAGAATAGAGAATAAAATGGAAGCTCAGTTAAATATCGATAAGTATGGATTTATTAAGTGTAAAGCACCAGAGAGGCAATACCCATGTTGCCGTTAACAATGGAAGCAAGACTGAAGAAAAATAAAGACATGTTTATAGGAGTTTTCGACCAGGAAAAGATGTGTAATAATCCAAGATGTTCGGCATTCTGAGAAAAATAGCGAAAGACGGGTAGTATAGAATATGTCCAAGAACGAAGAGAGAACAATGAAAGTGGAAGAACAAGAAAGAAATGCGGGGTTTGAAAACGGTGTAAGACAGGATTGTTATCTTTAGCCTCTAATCTTCAATTTATACATCGTAGAAACAATGGCGGAAATTTAAGACAAAGTTCAAGAGGGGGATTGAAATCCAAGGTGAAAGAATGTCAGTTATAAGATTTTCTTATGACATTGCTATTCTCAGTGAAAGTCAAAAAGAATTACTAGATATATTGAAGGGGTGAACAGCCTAATGAATACAAGTTATGGGTTGAGAGTAAATCGAGGAAAGACGGAAGTAATGAGGAGTAGCAGAAATGAGAGCAGCGAGAAACTTAAAGGTTAAAATTGGTGATCACGAAACAGATAATTCTAAGGAATTATGCAACGAAGGCAGCAAAAAACCCATGATGGACGCAACAGGGAGGATAAAAAAAAGCAGAATAGCACAGGCAAAAAGGGCGTTCCTGGCCAAGAGGAATATAGATCTGATTTTGAGGAACAGATTTCTGCGAATGTACGTTTAGAGCACAGCATTGTATGGTAGAGAAACATGGACTGTGGGAAAACTGGAACGAAAGAGAATAGAAGCATTTGGGATGTGGTGCTACAGAAGACTGTTGAGTGTTTCGTGGACTGATAATGTAAGGAATGAGGAGTTTCTCTGGAGAACCAGCGAGGAACGGAAAATACGGAAAAACTGACAAGAAGAAAGATCAGGATGGTTGGATCTATGTTAAGACATCCATAGTACTAGAAACGCTGTAGCGGGTAAAAACTGCAGACAGAGACTGGGATGCATCCAGCAAATAATGGAGGACATAGATTGCAAGTGCCACTCTGATATGAAAAGTCTAGCACATGATGGGAGTTTGTGGCGGCGGCATCAAACCAGTCAGAAAACTGGCTTCTCAAAAAACCTCCAGAAGCAATGTGAAATCGAACGTGCATGAAGTGTTGTAGTAGGGATCGAGAATGGTCCACTCCGCATAGAGGACACAAGTGAGGCCCATTCTTTAATACTGCTAGAATGTTCACGATCTGCTCTAGGTCGGATTAAAGGAAGGCATCAAAGCAATTCAGAGACAGGTTGCTAGATTTGTTACCAATAGGTTCGAACAACACTCAGGTATTACGGAGATTCTCCGGAAACTCAAATGGGAATCCGTGGAGGAATGGCGACGTACTTTTCCAGGAATACTATTGAGGACATTAAGAGAACCGGCATTTGCAGCTTACTGAAAAATGACTGTACTAACTCCAACGCACATTTCGAGTAAGGACGAAGAAGATGAGATAGGGCTCGTACGAAGACGTATACGCAGTCGTTCCTCCCTCTCCCTATTTGCGAGAGGAACAGAAAAGCAAATGACTAGTATTGGTACGGGGTATCCTCCGCCACGCACAGTGTGATGGCTTGCGGATTATGTGCGCAGATGTAGAAGGGATGTAGATGATCAGCAGTAAGGTTCACGTAGTTCGCAGCTGTCACGATACCTTAGATTAAAACTCCAGGAGCGATGCAAGCCCTGGTGAGTGTCTCCCACTGCATACGTGCGCTTGGATGTCGGTGTATTCGGACACGAGTATCAGTGTGGTGTAACAAGTAATGCGAATCATCTGACTGGTCGACACAGTTCCATTGATCCGCTGTTCAACAGCGACGGTCTTGTGCCCACTGGAATTGAATTGACAATGTCGCTGGAATAACATGTGAACACGTAGGAGACATGTTACGGAGTTCAGAGTTCAACCATGTGCACTGAGCCATATGCTCCAAAACACTTGTGCCTGTATCACCATTGCACTTCGTCATAGCTGCCACAGATCGCCTCATATTATTCTTCGTTGAGCGGGCAAGATGCGAACGTCAAAAATCTTATCGCCTACACGAGGTTTCATTGTCCTTCAATCGCATTCCATAGATGCTCAAGACATTAGCATGTGAGCAGCCGGACAGCTTCGCCATTCCGAAGGCTCGTTTCCTGACGTCGGCCCATAGCGATCTGGTCTTTGTCAAAGTCGCTAATGTCGGTGCATTTCCCAGTTTAGATCCTCTGGCGCCGTCATACGTGCTCCCCAATATGATTTCCTAGCCGCATCACGTACCAGCAATGACACCAGAAGACAGTCAGTTTCACATTGGGCAGTGGTGACAATGTTCTAGCACATCAGTGTCTCGCGCACAACTCAACTACATTTCCTTACATTCAAAATTATTGCTTCCACATCAGTATGTTCCTTGACATCTGTATCCTACATTTCAAGTAATTCGTGACATGCACCTCACCAACAATTGGATAGAATCCTATAGTTTTTGATTGGTTTTCACATTAAAAATTCATGTCTCACTTAGAACTTCGTAATGTGGGCAGCGACAGTCACTTAACTTCCTAATAAATGGAAGTGAAATGAACCAAAGGTCAGCTGCAATTGGTTATTTCTGTATTGTCACAATGTGTTTCTCTGCACTAAAATAGCATTCTCAGGTGAAAACTGTGTCACATTAACGCATCCCCAAGTCCCCAATGTTCATAGTCAAAATTCAAACCACTGAAGAAAGGAAGTCGTCAAAATCCAGGGGTTGTCCAGAAAGTAAGTTCCGATCGGTCGCGAAATGGAAACCACAGTGAAAACCAGAAACGTTTTATTTGCAACCGTTATGTACACCTTCCACCTACTTTTCTACCTAGCCGCCGCTACAACTTCGATTTTTGTCGTAGTGTTGTATCAAATTTCCAATATCCTCTTCTTTGAAAGCAGCCGCCTGTGCTTTTGGCCAGTTATCGGCACTGGTCTGCAACCTGTTGTCTGTGGAAAATATTTGTCTTGATAGCCAGTGGTTCTTGTGAGCAGAGATGAGACTCACGGGGAGCGAATTACGTACTGTATTGTGGGTGATCAAATACTTCTCAATGTAACAGCTGAAGCCGAGATTTGGCGTGAAGAAGGAACTGTTCGACAGTTGTGCTTTGTAGACTGCGTGACACAGGCGAGCCGGCCGTAGTAGCCGTGCGGTTATAGGCACTACAGTCTGGAGCCGGACGACCGCTACGGTCGCAGGTTCGAACCCTGCCTTGGGCATGGATGTGTGTGATGTGCTTACGTTATTTAGGCTTAATTAGTTCTAAGTTCTAGGCGACTGATGACCTCAGAAGTTAAGTCGCATAGTGCTCAGAGCAATTTGAAACATTTTTTTGACACAGGCGAAATCTCTAAAGAGGCCATAATATTTGGCGGGAGACGCTATTCCCTACCCATCTTTACGTGCGTGATACTAGACACACTGCGTGATTTTAGAGACACTGCCCAACACATCTGTGCAAAGCTTAACCGGATTTTCCCACTTGTTTCCATTTCGCGACCGATCAGAACTTATTTCTGAATTCCCGTCGTGAATAAAACAGGACTGTTGGTGAACAGAGAGGCGGCGCACCTGCGGTGGTTGCAAGGGTGCAGCAAGGAAGACTGTTGGGTGTGTATGCACATGTCGAGGTTGCAAGGGTACAGTACTGAAGGAGATCAGGTGTGTACACAAATATAGTGGTTGCAAGGGTACTGCACGGAAGGTGGCAAGTTGTGTATTCATATGTTGTGGTTCCACATGTACAGCACAAAAGATGGCAGGTGTGTACACGCATGTGGTGGTGCCACGTACCCTTTGAACAATTATACATGACTGTGCTTAAACTGACACACAATATTTTTAGCGCAACGCAATCTGATTTTCAAAAATCCCTACAAAGGAATGGCCCTGACTAACATTAACCTATACGTTTCACAAATCACTTACCTCACAAAAATCTTCGTTACTCGAACTACTGCAATACAGCGAGGGCCACCACTGCCAGCAAAATAAAAGATTCAAACTACTGAAGGCACTAACTACTGATAGGCATAGTTAGCAGATGAAAGATATTGATAGAGAACAAACAATGTATTTACCTTAATAGTGATCAAAAGTCATAATATATATGACATCCATTCTTACAGATGTACTGTTTCTGACGTACACACGTCCAGATCATCCGCTCTCAAAAATCCGCCATCTCACTTCCCACATCCACCACTGCTGGCGGCTCGTCTCCAACTGCGCAACGCTACGCGCTGTTAACATCCAGCTGCCCAACACTACAATGGCAGACAACAATGGAAACTAGCCACAGACTGCACACAGCACACACAGTCAGTGATTTTCATACAGAGCGCTACGTGGCGTTACCAATAAGAAAACCAAAATAGCCTACTTACATAGCCCCCATGCCCCCCACAAAAAATTTTACAAACTGTTTTGGGCACTGGCCAATACATATTTGTTAAAATTTGTTCACCATTACACTAACAAAGAAATCAAATGCACACACTTATTGATACAATGTTGGTCAGAGGCTAAAATTTTCTCACAGTCCATCAAGACTGTCCTGATCGTTCATCACAGTAAAATAGCAGTGTTTTTCTCAAAGTCTGAGCAGTAAAAGAAAATGCAAACGGAAGTAGTGAATTTCCATGCAGTCTTGAACAAGTAGTGTTGTCCTTCCAACGGAAATACAGTGCTGACTCTTGACATGCAGACAGGTAATGGGCCACAACAGAGCAAACCCACAGCGGAGTCAGTAGAAGTTTTGAAGAATATTGGTAGGTAGGTCATCACAGAGCAGACCCACTGTAGTCCTGGTGGATAGTAAGGTATTGGTGGGCCACCAGAGGTGCATACCCACTGCAGTCCTTGTAGAAATAATGGTATTGGTGAGTCATCAAAGGTGTAGACCAACTGTAGTCCTTGTAGAGATGGCCAGCAGCCATCTGCTGCGACTGTGCGGGTGCACAATCACCATCGAAGAGTCTTGCAAACAATATAGCAAGTCCATAAACCACCACTTGTGCACTCACAAAGTTTTTGGAATTGTCTTTAGAACCAGCAATGCTGTTAATCAGTCCCTTGCTGAACACATGTCCAAACACTATCAGTCCCAACTTCTCACATACTTTGCATATACTATGACCATCAGAAATTTGATGAACTGGTGTCAATTACAATTTTATAACATGAGAATATAATAACAAAGGTAGAAAATACATTATCAAAGAACATAGCAATACAGATAAATTTGTAGTAGTACAGGCTTTACAAAAGAATAGAAATACGCAGATACATCAGTGTTACAGGAATTATCACATAAGTGAATATATAAAATAATGAGAATAGTTTTCGAAACATTAATTTCACACATGAGCATTGAAACAGAACAGGATAAATAATGTCTAAATATCTTTACAATGAAAATAACATAGTATTTGAATAATTCTACAACATAAATCTTATTAGCTAAACACATAAAGACAGGAAAAAAACAAATACACAAGGATAGCGGAAAAATAAAAAAGGAAAGACAGGGATAGTTTTCAGGGTAACATTTGGTACTGCAGACCAACCCAAAACTTCATTCCATAGACCTTTCGTCTTATTTCAACATTTGTTTCCACAAAAGAATCCAATGCAAGCTTGCTTTCTGTATTTATATGTTCATATATTCCTTACCTCATTATTTATTTTCCATTATCTTACCTCATCATTTATTTCCAAGAAAATCCTACATAAACCTGTTGTCCCTAAACCCTACTTTTTTGTTTATATCCTCTTTCAAAATACTTTTTGGCCAAACCATTTTCTTATAGCTTCTCAATGCATTTCTTCCAATTCATCACAGCTCGTTCTCTTATATAGCCTACACCATCTTAAGCTAACTTAAATCTACTGAGCACAGATGCTAAACTAAGGGACGAGACAATGCAGCAGCACAAAACAATTAACACAACCAGCAATGACAATATATATATAGATATTGCTGCTTGCTTTGCCAATTTGCGTTATATATATATATATATATATATATATATATATATATATATATATATATATATATATATATATATATTAGTGATAATGTGGCATTTCCTATGCTAACTTATATATATATATATATATATATATATATATATATATATATATATATAAGTTAGCATAGGAAATGCTACATTATCACTAATGAGCCAATCTGCAGAAACAAGAAAAGTAGATCAGTAGTAAATCTGGCTTAACAGAGTAATACAAACTTAAATTTAGTAGCACTATGCCTGGCAAACAGCAGCAGCAAATGCAATAACTTATACTTAAACATGATAAAGCTCAAGCAAAAAAAATATTACAGTAAGAACAACAATGCAGATAAGGGAAATGTCTATTCAGATCTTAATGTCTATGTAATTAAAGTGGTGCACCACAATTAATGCTACGAGAAATGTCACCAAGTAGTTGAGAAGAAAATTATGTATGCAAGTCCTGTGAAGGGGAAATGTCTTTTTGTGCTCCTTCGTTTTTTTTCTGAAGTAGATCATAAAGTTATTATTTACTGTATCTGTAGGCATAAAATATCTATATTAGTACATCCATTAAATTTAATTGTAACCAATGCTGCAGTGCAGCTAGAAACTAGATATGAAACAAAGTAGGCAAAGCAAGGCTTGAAACGTCAATCAGTAGCCATATGGCGTTTCATAATGCAGTACACAATCTTTCAACTAGCAAGACAATAGAAGTGAAATGTTTCTCATCATTTCATTTCAGTAAATATCATAAATCAAGAGCTCCACAGTGTAATCATATGTTTTCGAGTTTGGGCGTGTCGTATTTGCGATGCTTTCTAAAAAGAAATGTCAATAGCGAGGATAATGGCCTCTTTTTTTCCACCTGTGCCTCTGAAAGGCACACACTAATGGCTTTTTTCCAGGTGACTGTTGCGCAGCTGGGTGCTTACAGTGACCTACCTTCCTTACCGAAATATTTATGACACCAGTTTGCACTACAGTGACAGTCTCATATAAAAAATTTCACAGGTCGAGAATTTGCATTGCAAATGTGTACAATCAAAATCCTATGAATATAACAGTGTGCAAAAAATTTTTGCATGTATTGTGTTACATTCACGCATTTACACACATTTCATAACTCTTAAAGTACGATTCTCAGCTTATTGATCATAAACATACCTCAACAGCATAATACACATTGCCATCGTAATAATAACATCACAACAGATCAATCACATCTCAGAATCGTCGCAGCTTCTTTCAGTAATTTCAAGACCTTCAATAAGGTTATCTAACGTACTTCAAAAATCATGATCCCTTACCAAATACATCATTCAAAGCTCTCATAGTATCACAATGGTTCCGAAAAAATATGAACAGTACAGACAAAATACAGATTCATAAGTGTGAAGTTATTCAACTGTGTAATTCCGTAAACATCTATCACTGATGTAGTAAAATAAATGTTTGTCTCTCCCAGTTAAATGATCAGATAGCTGTGTAATTTATGTGTTAGAGAAATATGGTACCGATATGTAAAGTTGTATAAGCAAATACCATATTAGCTATGGCTCCTTGTTCTTGCCAAACACATGGTACACAAAGTAAGTATGTACCCCCCTGAGGATTAATGTAATTATACCCTTAAGTGTTACAGATTACAGCAATGGAATGAAATGTATAACGGAAAACCTTAGTATTTTTGTAATTCAAAAATCTTTAAAAATAAATGTTTTAAGTACTAAATTAATCACTCAAATACGTCTACTGTAGCTCTAAAATCTGCGTCTTGTTGTAAGATAATCTCTGAGGAAGTGTCGTAGTTATCGTCCTCTGTAAGCAAAGTTCTGCTGAAATCAATGTACTTACCTCATCATAAACGAAAGTGAAATGCTTTGCGTGTAGACATCGTAGTTATTACGTATCTTACCGTGACCAAGAAAGTACTCTAATGTAACGTATTGTTCTGCTACGAAAAAGGCTCTCTCATTGTAGCTATACCACAAAAGTTACTACTAAAACATGTTTTACTTTCCAGAAGAATTCAGAAAAACTGTGCAGATATAAATCAGAAACACCGCAAAAGCAACATTGCAAATGGTCACTCATTAGTAGCGTCGTGATAAAATCGTGTAGCTGTCACATAAACTAACCACTGTGCCATCTGGTATCTCACAGAAAGTGCCTTATATCCAGAATGTATTTTCAAGTAAACCAAAATGTTGCATTAAAATCTCATTAGCAGTGCCAGTATATGCTCTAAGTACGTAAGCCTGACAGTCGTTACGTAATTGTGCAACTAACAACCAAGAATGAACAAATAACAACACTGTGCCGTCTGTTCACTATAACAATGCATTCGTAATTTCTGTTTAAAAATGTTCCCCAGGTTCTAGGCTGGATGGTTAACTTCAAATCATTGTTGCATGTTAATAGTTTCTCAGTGTGACAAATTGTACTAGTAGCGTGAAGTGAAAAGTTTTATGGCAAAGGCTAAGTTAAAAAGCAGATTATCTTTCAATAAACGGTTTTACATGTGAAATGTGGTGTAAACCTTTACTCTTCCTTGTACGCAGAGTTTCAATTTCAACAGAATAAATCATGTGGTATACGTCAGATTCTGTAAGGTCCATTGTAAACTAGAAAGAATTTGTCACTCAAGTGTTTCTTCTTATGTGACAATGAATGAGCTTTAATGAGAACTTTCTGACCAATATATAATTTCTTTGCATTTGTTTTACCGTGTAGTTTTCTCCTTTCGTCTGCTGCAGATTTTATATTTTTAATAGCCAAATCAATTATGTCTTCGTGTCGAAGTTTACGTGTATTCGGAAAAGGTACAAGCTCTCTGATTCTGTTCGGTGGTTCTTCATTCTTCAGTACAAGAATAGGTGGTAAAGCAGTGGAGTCATGAGGCATTTCATTCAGCACGTTTTGAAATAAGTGTAAATATCTGTCCCAATACTGATGCTTTCTGTAACAATAAAATCTGCAAAGCTTATTGATTTCTTTCATAATCCGTTCAGACGGGTTACAATGTGGTGAGTACAATGAAATAAAAACAGGTTTGATTTTATGGTTCCGAAGCATGCGTGACCAAACAGCAGATCTGAATTGCGGTCCGTTATCTGAAATGACTTTACTAACGTGTCCAACTTCACGTAAGAAATTTTTAAGAAAGGCGTTGGATACAGACCGTCCAGTGGCTTTACGTAACGGAGTGAAAGAAACAAATTTTGAAGGACGTTAAACAGCGACTAGAACGTACGAAAATCCATTAGATGTTCTGACAAGGGGTCCCAAGAGATCAACAGCAGCAAATTCTTTTAATTTAGAAGGAATGATAGGAAACAATGGAGCACCATGTGAGACAGTAGATGGTTTAGCCTTTTGACAAAGTTTACAAATAGAGAAGACTCTTCGAATTCTCTTTTCCATATTGTTAAAATAGCAAGTTGTCCGAAGAATATGATAACATTTTCGTGGACCAAAATATGCATAGCTGAAATGAATGTACCGAATGAGCTTATTAACAAAATCGTCAGGAATGCAGAGTGCCCATAGCTTGTCATCAACAGTGCAGCGTTTGAATAGTATGTTGTTTCTAACCAGATAATAATGCCGAATCTGAGTGTGCGTCTTTTCATGCCACTTACTTTTGATGTCTTTCCAAATCTGATCTTTATCTTGTTCATTAGCAATGTCCTTTAAAGATGTGGTGATGAAGTTTTCAAAGGTGACATTCTGAATGTAAAGAATACTGACATTTTTCTCGAGGTTGCCTTCTGTGTTACTTTTCTCAAGCCCAGCCGGTGCGGTGACAGTGCGTCCACAACAATGTTCTCCTTGCCAGGAATGTAGACTATTGTGAAGTGGAATTGTTGCAGAAACAATGCCCAACGTTTTAGCCTGTCATGATTTAATTTTGAAGACATAAGAAATTGTAATGCACGATGATCTCTGTATACTTTTACGTGCTTACCAGAAAGAAAGAAATGGAATTTGTTAAATGCTCAGACGATAGCTAAAGCTTCTAGTTCAGTAACGGAATAATTTTTTTCATATTTTGTCAGCATTCGGCTAGCAAATGAAATGGTTTCCTTGAAATAAATGGGCACCAAGACCGACTTTAGAAGAATCCGTGCTAAGGCAGAAATCTTGTGACAGATCTGGATGAGCTAGTACTGGCGCATTAGGTAACGCTTCTTTCAAAGAATTGAATTCCAACTGTGCTTGTTCGTCCCAGTTCCAAATAGATTTTTTTCCAGTGAGAGAACAAAGTATTGGTGTAACTAGAATTTGCATATTCAGAAAACGACGGTAAAAATTTACGAGACCTAGAAAACTGCGGACTCGTTATTTGTGTGGATGGAACTGGAATGGCTCTGATTGCTTCTAACTGTTCAGGATCCGGCTGAATGCCTTCAGAAGAAATAATATGTCCTAAAAACTTCACCTTTGTCCTACCGAATTCAGACTTTTCCAAATTAACTGTAATTCCAGATTCTGCAAAAATATGTAACACGCTGTTGAGGATGCGATTGTGTTGTTCCCATGAGGCTTCTGCTATCAGAATATCGTCCACAAATAAGGTGATGTGCCGTTTTATGAACTCAGGTAATATGGAATTTAGCCCGCAAATGAATGCTGCCGAAGCAATGTTCACACCAAAAGGAAGTTTCCGAAACTGATAAGAAACGCCGAAACAAAGGAAAGCTGTGTATTTTCTACATTCTGGATGAAGTTCGATGTGATGAAAGCTGGATCTGAGATCAATAGAAGACAACACTTTTACACCATTAAAATTTTGAAGAAGTTCTTCCAACGTTTGCGGCCTGTCTGTTTCAGGAATGATGATAGAATTGATTTGTCTCAAATCTAAGACAAGCCTGATCGATCCATTCTTCTTCTCAACAACATGTAATGGATTGTTGTATGAGCTTACTGCAGGCTCAATAAGGTCCTTGTCAAGCATAGATTGTATTTCTATTCTAACACGGTCCCTATAATGCGCCGGAATTAAGCATGGTCTAACACAAAATTTAGTATGCTCACGAACACGAAATTGGTATTGAAATCCTTTGATTGTTCCTGTTTTGTGAGTAAAAACTAGTTTAAGATTGCGTTGTATTCATTCAAAAAGTCTACTCTCAATATAATTTCCGTCGACAATAATGGAACAATAAGAAAGTACATAGAGAAGCTGTGGCTTTGACAAAAGAATTCTAAGGTGGTTTGTTGGCGTACATCTACAATTTTTCCAAAGATTGCACCTTGTAATTTAATCTGAGGTAACGAAAGTGTGGGGCAATCGTTCGATTTGTTGCATTAGCTAAAGGCTGTTTCACTAATTACTGAAATGGGACTGCCAGAGTCAAGTACTGCCGTAAATTTTACGTCATTTACTGTAATGTGAATCACAGGATATGCAATGTTGTTATGTTTTACGTCGTGTTCCTGGAGTAAGATGTCCCTAATGTCTCCCATTTTTACGTAATTACTAGCTACGGCATCTGCATCGTCAGTTTCATAAGTACGTTTTTTGGCTGCCAGTGGTATGAGTCATTGCCTATTGTCTCTTTGTTGGCGTGCGCCGTTATTGGGATTTGGAGACCTAACTTCTACAAATTCACCTTGTTGAGAGGGCCCTGCCCTGTTTGAATCCCGCCAGTTCTGATGGAATTCAAGTCTGTCGTTACGATCATATCGTCTGTCGTCATGTCGGTAGATTCCATAGTTTCTTTCTTGTCGGTCAAGTGGTGGAGAATTTCTCCCGGAATCGTAACTGCATGCTGCGTCTGAAGTTATTCTGTCTCCCTTGATAATAATTATTTTGGTTCCCATATTGTCTGTTTCTCTGATTGTCTCTGTGATAGTCATTACTGTGGAGAGGTGATCTTTCCCTGTAATTATTACTACTCTGCCAACGGTTGTCATATGGGTGGTGTCTGTTTTGGTCACGATTTACGTTGCAAGAATAGCCTTGTCGTGTCCATTTATTATTTCTGTCATCGCGGAATTGTGATGGATGTGACCTGTAATTGTTGTGTTCCTGTTTTCGCGTTCCGCGATTGTCAGTGTCAATTTATAATTCTTGTAAGAGTCCCGGAAAAGCCTCAGTGTCGTCTTTGCGACGTCCTGCCAAAATAAGATGTCGTAAGTGTTCAGGTAATTTGATTAAGCAAATGGGGATGAGTTCTGAGGGGCTGTGTGGGTTTGAAAGGTACTGATTCTTGTGCAACATGTCTTCAAAACATTTCACAAGACTGGAAAATTCAGATTGTTTAAAATGTTTCATCATTATGATGCTATGTTTTACTCGGTCTTGTGTAGCTTGAGACCAATATGCTGAGAGGAAAGCATGATAAAATTCTCCTTCACTGTGACAATCGTGGATAACCGATCGCTTTCTTTCAGCTGGTTCATTCTCTAAGGAACCACACATAAATTCTAATCTGTGCTCTAATGACCAGTTGGGAGGAAAACAGTGAGAGAATTGATGGAGCCACACTTGTGGATGAATGCTGTTGCCAGAATTCTTAAATATTTTGAATTTACATGTAGTAATGAACGGCTTATAGTCAAAAACATCGTGTCGGCGAGTAGCATATCGGTCATTGTTACGTAGTGTCGGCGGTTCCATCTCAAAATTCGATGCACCTTGCCAATTTCTTTCATAATTTCCGAAATGCCCTGTGTTATTATTCTGTGGCTTTTCCGTATTTCTAAGTCCCTCTTCCCGTGTTGGAGCGCGAGTGTCCTCTGAAATAAGTAATTTTTGTATTACTTGTGCCAACTGATATTGTACTTCCTGGATTTCTCTTTTGCGTTGCGTATTAGTTTGATTCTGAATTTGTCTGAATTTCTTAATTTGTTCATACTCTTCTGTGTCGGTGATGGCTACATGTCTTGTGTCATTCAGATCATCATCTAGCTTTGCAGATAAGTTAGTGAACTGATCCGGAAGTTTGGCTACTTTCTCTGATAGTGTACTTATTTCCTCAGTGCGTTTTTCTGAACCAAATTTCAGAGTGTCCATTTGTGTTGAAATCGTATCTACTGTGTCCTTTAAGTTTTCCTGAGTTTTTGCAAGTTGCAAAACCGAATCGGTACATGCAACTGAGTCAATTTTAGCTTGCAAGTTCTCATGATTTTCATGAAGAATAGTTTGTAGTTCTTTTATGGCTAATTCGTGATTCTGTAATGTATTGTGATGCCGCGAAAAAATAGGTTGAAAATGCTCTCAAATTTGTGTTTTTACGTCATTACAGACTTTTTTTACATTTCGATTCGATTTTAAGTAACTCAGTAGTTAAATCTTCACGTGTTTGTTCAAGCGTAAGTTCCACTGAGTCTAACTTTTGAAGCTTTTGTTCCATTGTGTCTAACTTTTGAAGCTTTGCTGTGTTTGTCTGTGATTTTGTGCCATTGTATCTAACTGTTGCTGTGTTTGTCTCTGATTTTGTTTCATTTTTTGACAAGCAGAAAATGTGTCTTGACTTATTTGAGAAAATGGTGAGGACGCAAAACCTGAATCTACAGTATTTGCTAGATTGTGTCCTGTCATTATGGATTCCTGAGGCGAGCTGTTGCCGACCGATCGATCGATAATACTTCCCTGTTCACTAATTATTTCACTGCCTACACCATTATTTGCAGCCCGCTCCATTTCCCTAAGCACAATTACCAAATTATTACTTTGAACATTGGTTAATTCATTACTTGGCGGCGCTAACACACTGCTTTCGTCTTCACTGTCATTTCTCAGTTTACTTTGGAGCCAAGTATTACATTTTTCATTCATTACTTGGCGGCGCTAACACACTGCTTTCGTCTTCACTGTCATTTCTTAGTTTACTTTTGAGCCAAGTATTACATTTTTCACACACCATTATTGTCACAATATTTCACACGACAACACGGAAAACCACAATTTGAAGAGCAAAATAAGAAAACACATTAACATAGCATTGAAAATAAAATCTCGTTAACTGCAAGCACAGCTGCGAAATGCTTGGTGCAAATCTACATGGATGCCACAACTGTTTTACTGTACAACAATGAAAAACTAAAACTACAAAGGAAATTCACTCTATAATTACGCACTAGCAATAAACAATGGCTGCACTAATTACACAAACTACAAGAAAAAATCAGAAGATTCCAGTGAGGTATCCTGGCAGGGTCGCCATATACAACGTCCCCTTTGAACATTTATACATGACTGTGCTTAAACTGACACACAATATTTTTAGCGCAACACAATCTGACTTTCAAAAACCCTACAAAAGAATGGCCATGACTAACATTAACCTATACATTTCACAAATCACTTACCTCACAAAAATCTTTGTTACTCTAACTACTTCAATACAGCGAGGGCCAATACTGCCAGTTAAATAAAAGATTCAAACTACTGAAGGCACTAACTACTGATAGGCATAGTTAGCAGATGAAAGATTTTGATAGAGAACAAACAATGTATTTACCTTAATAGTGTTCAAAAGTCATAATATATATAGCAGTTCATGATATCCAATCTTACAAATGCACTGTTTCTGATGGACACACGTCCAGATCATCCACTCTCAAAAATCCACCATCTAACTTCCCACATCCACCACTTCTGGCGGCTCGCCTCCAACTGCGCAATGCTACGCGCTGTTAACATCCAGCTGCCCAACACTACAATGGCAGACAACAATGCTAACTAGCCACAGACTGCACACAGCACAGCCAGTGATTTTCATACAGAGCGCTACGTGGCATTACCTATAAGAAATCCTAAATAGCCTACATACAGTGGTTTTAAGGGTACAGCATAGACTGTGGTCAGGCGTGTATACACATTTTGTGGCTGAATGGTAAAATACAGAATGTAGTCAGATATGTACACACATGTGGTGGTTGCAAGGATACAGCACAGAAGGCAGACAGGTGTGTACACACATTTGGTGGTTGCATGGTAAAGTACAGAAGATAATCAGGTGTATATACACATGTGGTGGTTGTAAGGGTACTGCATGGAAGGCAGTCAGGTGTGTATGCACAAGTTGTGGTTGCAATGGTGCAGCACAGAAGGCGATCAGGGGTGTACACACATTTGGTGGTTGCACAGTAAACTGCAGAAGGTAGTCAGGTATGTACACACATGTGGAGGTTGTATGGGTGAGGCACAGTAGGCGGTCAGGTGTGTAGAAATTAATGGGTTATATGCTTAAGACAGCTGGAGGGAACGACTGAACTTATAGCCAGTGAAATAAACAGCAGAATATGAGTTTTAACCTTGATACATTATAATGAATCGAAGTGAAATGAACAGCAATACAGCTGTAACTGGTGATTTATTTATTGTCACAACCGGTTACGCTGCATTGAAACAGGATCCTGAGGTAAACACAGTATCACATTAGCCCACCAAGGCACCCCAAACATCGTATTGGAATATTAAACTCCTAAAGAGATGAAGTTGTTAAAATAAATAAAATTGGAATCAGAGCTTATAGTCCAGCGGTGCACCTGTGGTGGTTCCAAGGGTGCAGCACAATAGGCGGCCATGTGCGTACTGTTCACCCCGATGTCCTATTTTATTTGTTTTGACGACTTTCCCTATTCAGGAGTTTGATTTTTGACTACGAAAGTTGAGGACGTCTTGGTGCGCTAACGTGATACTGTTTTCACCTCAGTATCCTGTTTTAATGCAGCGTAACCAGTCGTGATAATAAATAAATCACCAGTTACAGATGTGTTGCAGTTCATTTTACATCCTTTCATTATCATGTGTCACTGTTAAAACCCGTACTCTTCTGTTTACTTCATTCAGTATCCATTCAGTCGTTCTCTTCAACCGTCTTTAGTGTGTAGCTCATTAATTTGTTACGTGACCTATTGCACAAACTGAACTATTTTACTGTCATTATGTTGAGTGAGAATTGAATATACATCTACTTCCCCAGGTCTCTGTACATCTTTTCCTGTCCCTCTCTTTGTCCATCTCTTCCTTCCCCTCCCTATTAACATTTTCTCCCCTTCCCCTCCCTGAATCTCTGCTCTTCCCCCTCCTGTCTGACCTTAAGACTTGCTTATTATTATTGCCAACGAAACCTTTATTGGGAATTGAAATCGCTTAAAATGAAGGGATAAGTCGATTGGCATCATTGGTAGAAGGCGTATGGGAAACGTCCCCTGCTGCTGCATCTGTGAGGATAGAACGAGTGTGATTGCAAAGCATCGAACGATTCAGATTCCTAAGCATTAGTCTAATCATAGCCCGATAGGCCATAAAAACAACTTTCGGTGTTTTCTGTTAGCCCGACTGCGAGGAAGAAAACGAAACCAAATGTATTTCAGTATATTATATTTGTTTAAAATAATACATGGGAAAAGGGGGAGGGGGTGAAATCAACGTTGAGCGATTTTGCCCGCCGTATTGAATCGAGAGCTGTGACGTCACCTGGCAGTTACCACTGGATAGTTATAACAGTGTCACTCTGTGTTTTTATTGAAGTGTACATGTGAATTCCTGCTACGCGTTAGTTTGTGTGTACTTCATGGCCTGCCGAGTTTTCATTTGTTAGGCATCTTGTTTTGTGACTTTTTTGGAATAATATCTACAAATACATCATATCGCGCAGTTGCTGAATATGGCGATAGCGGACGTAAGACTGAAGGCGTAATTTACCATCTTTTCCAAAAAATGTTGAACTACAGCGTAATTAGATTTCTCGTTGTAAACGGAAGGACAAAATTAATGTTAAAAATGCTAGAATTTTTTCTGAACATTTTTGTGAAAGTGATTACTAGTGAGACTTGCAGAATGAATTGTTGGGTCTACGTACACGGAAATTGCTGCAGGATAATTCTGTTCCGTCTCAAAAAACACCAAACTGGCACGGAAACAAATTTGAAATTGCAGGCCCTAGCACCTCGAATGTTACCGATAGCGTTGTAACTGAGGGAGAAAATCGTCGTGATGTGAGAACAGTAAAAAACATCTCTCAACATTGAAAATTCTGTCTCTGAATAAGACAAATTTAACAACACCGGCTTTTGTACTAAACCGATAATTTCACTTAAAGACCAGGAAATTCAAGAACTAAAAAAATAATTGGTTAGTTTCAGGATTAAAAATGCTCTACTAGAAGAAAAAATTAAGCCTAAGAAGAAACTTAAGAATCAGGGTGCATCTAAAAAACGTAATGTGTCTCACATTAAAAAGCATAAACTTGTATGCTCGGCTGTTAGAACTATACTATCTCAGTGTTTAACACCAGGACTAATTCACGATTTGTTAAAGAAGAGAAAGGAAGTGACGTGGAGCTTAGAGGACATTCCAAATGCTCTTACTTTAAGAGTTTCGTCTCCTAAAACGTATACGTACCCGAACAAGAAGAACGAGCCTCTTCCCTGTAAGTCATCACGCCAGAAACAGACAAAACAGTTAAAGTGGCAACAAGGTATATTGAAAACAGTTTTGGAGTTAATTAAACGTAAGTCAGAAATTTTCACGTTATTAGATTCTACTGCTGTCCTATGGATTGACGAAATGGACGTTGACGGTCGTGTCACTTACAATTGATTCATCCGACTATGTGGTATTCGGACCACACCACAGTCTCCAAGTCGTTATGGTTCACAGCTTGTTTTCAAAGTGGAAGGAGCCTGTGTATTACGACTTTGATGTTGCAATGTCTAGTGGTTTGTTGCAGAATATCATCAAAGAAGTTGAAAGAGCACTAATCTATACTGTAGCTGTTACGGGTGACGTGGGAGCAAAAGATCTGAAAGCGTAAAAGCACCTTGGCGTGTCAACGTTAAAGACAATTTTTTCGAACCTTGTTGATCATAGCAGCAAAGTCTGTGTTTTCTTTATTTTATATTCCACATTTGCTTAAATTATTGAAATCATTAAGAAATCATTTTCTCGGTGATTGTATGTTAACCGGGGACTAGAAACCACGGAGAGGCTCCGTCCCCGCCACAGCCGCCGTGGTCCGCAGCCCCACGACGACTACCGCAGTCCAATTCACCCCTCCGCTGCCACACACCGAGCCACTCTTTACTATTTCAGAGTTATTGTGCGGTGCGGCCCCCGTGGAACCCCCCCTCCCTCCCCCCTTCCGCCCAGAGAACGTCTCACACCAGACAAGTGTAACCCCTATGTTTGCGTGGTAGAGTAATGGTGGTGTACAAGTACGTGGAGAACTCGTTTGCGCAGCAATCGCCAACATAATGTAGCTGAGGCGGAGTAAGGGGAACCAGCCCGCATTCGCTGAGGCAGATGGAAAACTGCCTAAAAACCATCCACAGACTGGCCGGCTCACCGGACGTCGACGGATTCGTGCCGGGGACCAGGCGCCCCTTCCCAATCCGGGAAGCCGTGCGTTAGACCACACGGTTAATCGGACGGGCTTTCTCGATGATAGTATTACTTTTCCTGATAGTGTGTGATTACAAAAATTGTGACAGAAGATCTTCTTCGACATCAGAAAGGTGATCTTTCGATCACTCATCACTTATCAGTGGTTCACCTTAACGTTAGCGGACGTGATCGTCAGAATGTCCGATTGACTCCTGAGTTGCTCTCACGTCTCACTGCCCAACCTCAGAAATAAAAGATCGTGAAGAAAGCTTCATTGAGCTGCTGAACGTTGTTTTCGATGCGCTGAACTCGAGATAGCCTGAAGATCATAGAACTCCACTTGGAGGTGGTTACGGGTTTAATATCAGAAGTCAGGAAAACTCTCTAAAATTTTTTCTCGAAATTTGTTCTAATATGCAAATAGCGAAAAGAGACTGTTTTCTCCCGTTTCAGAAGGGATTCATAACATCAATAAATTTACTTTCGGTCTCTATAATCATGTGAGAAATTCAGGGGCAACTTACACATTGACACCCAGACTGAATCAAATGGTTAAAATGTCTCTGAGCACTATGGGACTTAATTTCTGAGGTCATCAGTCCCATAGAACTTAGAACTACTTAAACCTAACTAACCTAAGGACATCACATACAACCATGCCCGAGGCAGGATTCGAAGCTGCGACCGTAGCGGTCGCTCGGTTCCAGACTGTAGCGCCTAGAACCGCTCGGCCACTCCGGCCGGCCAGACTGAATCAAGATTGTCTAGAAAATTTTATGTCTAGAATTCTAAACCTTGGTATAGTTTCAACTATTTAACACCTTTCGAGGTGAAAAACCGAATTTGTTTACTAGTACTAACCGGAAGGGCAAGTGAAATACCTTTGCCTCTTGTGCTTCGGCCGGCCGCTGTGGCCGAGCGGTTCTAGGAGATTCATTCTGGAACAGTGCGTCCGCTACGGTCGCTGGTTCGAATCCTGCCTCGGGCATAGATGTGTGTGATGTCTTTAGGTTAGTTAGGTTTAAGTAGTTCTAAGTTCTAGGGGACTGATGACCTCAGATGTTAAGTCCCATAGTGCTCCGAGCCATTTGAACCATGTTTTCTTGTGCTTCGACTACAGAGGACAGAAATGAGAATCCTGCTGCTTCAAACTACCCGACCCCTGCAGATGGAACTGAGGCAGACTTTGCACGTTTTCTCTCAAGTGATTTATGCATAAGAGCAGCTGATTAATCTTTTGACGTCGCCACAGATGATGAAAACTTGATCCTAGATTTCGAGCACAGTGATTCAGTGTGCGCCAGTGAAGACGTGAATGATGACACACTAAAATATCTTGCAGGATGGATAGCTCTTAAGGGCAAAAAACATTGACAGTTCTTTGTGAAATACAGTAGGAAAGTATGTTGTTGATACACAACTAAGTGTGAAGCGAGACTGGCTTACTGTTATTTCAAAAGGGTGCCTCATTTCTTCCTCTCCAGACAGGTTGTCCAAAATAGGTGAACTTGAAATTCTACTTGCTGCTTTTCGTGGCTCAAATAATCCTCGTTGTAGTAAAGTGATGGGACCTTTGGCAGATTACATACATGTGAAATTTCCTTAACTTAATAGCAAAATAGTTCATTGATATGTCAGAACAAGAACTTTTATTAGCATTAGGCATTGAAATAAAAGCGCTAAATCTGATGCTATGTAACGGAATTCGGTAAGAAAAAAATCTGCTTTGGATAGTGTCGCCTTTAGCATAATCGACATTGTCATTTTACTCACAGAAACGTGTCAAATAAACTTTATGCTATTGCAAGAGATTTACAGTAGTTACGTGCCAAAAACACGAACATGAATGCAAACATCGTCCACTTGTTTTTCGTGGTGATGTATAATCATTGATTTAAAGCATTTCTTTCCGGAACATAGTGTATAACATTAACTTTAGGTGTTGTGAACCCTGTCAGCCCAAAACTTTAATTTAAATTGGAAAAGAAGAGAGGCGAAAAATTGATTTTGTAATCTCCCGTATACTACAAGTGGAGACAGTTGGCGTCTGACTGCCGATTTACGTAACAAGTCGCTGATCAATGAAAGTGTTCTAACCCGATCTGGCATACCTTTCTTATTCTATGTTCCTTGAAAATTACATGTCTAATCGTTAAACTGGCCTGCTATCGTTAAAACAGACTGCGAGCAGGAAAACGAAACACCACATTTTCACAACACAGCATTGCACAGCTTTTCTTTCTCGCAGTCAGTTGTAACGAAAAACCTTTTCATTGTATTTTTTTTAAATATATGTGGCAAATGTCCGGATAAATGTTTAATACAGTTTCCTGTGTGCGTGCATGTGTGTGTGTGCGTGTGCGTATTTTAAAAATATGTATCTTATATCAGTCCGAAATTTTATGCAAGTGTCGTGTAAAAATTTAAATCAAATCGGCCAGCAACTTTTCGAGATTTCTATTATCAACGTTAAGGAACGACTTGTTTTTATATAGTGGTGCAGATTGTAACCAACAGCATATTGTTTCAACATCATAGGCAGGTCATAGTTATGTGGCATTAAAAATAATTATTCACCTTATGTCCTGTTAAAAGATGCCACAGCATTCGTCTTTAAGACGTATACTACAGCTGCTTTATTGCTGGGACGAGTTATAGCGCAGAAAAAATACAATTTAATAAGAAATAAATGCGAAGAATTCTCGTAAAATAAATGACTTTGTAAATGATGCCACAGATACGAGGCATTCTCGAAGCAGAGCACGATCGATGATATATGGGAGATATGACTTTAAAATTTCTATATTCTAGTCACTTGAGAAGTGAACTGATGTATGTTTTATCTGAAAAAAATGGACTACACTACTCGTATTCGCTCACATTCTTATTCACATATCTAACGAGATAAATTATGAATGCACCAATAGTGCAATAGTGCACATGTGCAATAGTATGGAAATATAGAAAATAATTTTCTTGATGATAAGCAAAGGAGAAGTAAATCCCTGGTTGTCAGACCAAGAGGCTCAATCTGCAGAAGAGATGAAAAAAAAGCACCGACTCAGCAGGGAAGTGTAGCTCCAGATTTTCCACAAATTTACTAGCCGCCTAGAGAAACTGTGTCGTACACACACTCGTCAGTTGCGTGTAAGCTGTATCTTAGGTTTGGTTTCAGAATATGTTCTTAAAGCGAATTAGAAGTGCAGAACTATATACGACACGGTAGTGTGAAGAGGTTGGTGAATTTTGTGGCGCATCATGACTGAGCACTAGACTAGAGACCACGAAGAAGGCGGAATCTTAGCTGGCCAAGCTGTTACCAAATGTAGGGCAAAAATTATGAAGTATTAGAATATCTGCGTAAATCTAACTTAGCTGAAACCACCTCTCATTTAACATACGTTCGATTTTGTATGACAAGGTGAAATCTAGTTTTTGCCTGTTAAAGAAAGAAAGCATTTTAAATATCATCAGGACAAGTAATTTTTAACTCTATCCATTCCTAACATTTTCTTCTCTCTGTACTATCTTCTGGAGTTTTATTGCGTGGAATGCTACCATTACGAGATAGTATAGAAGTAGGATATCGAAAAAGTGCGAAGAACAGCATCTTGTTTTGTACTGTCATGAAACAGAGGAGAGAGTGTCATGGATATAATAAGTGAGTTGGGATGGTAACCATTAAAACAAATGCGTTTTCCTTTGTCGCTAATTTTCTGGAAATTTCAATCACCAATATTCTCCTGTGAAAGTCAAAATATTTTGTTGACTCGCACTACTTTTGCAGACATGATCATTTTAATAAAATAAGAGAAATCCGAGTTCACATGGAGAGAGTTACGCTTTCATTTATCCTATGTGCTATTCACAAGTGGATCTGTCTAGAATCAATAGGAATAGGGTTCTATGAACCCTCTACCAACCTCTGAAGTGGGAATTGCCGAGTAATCCTGTAGGTGCTGATCTTCCTTTATCACATTTCCGCTCCCAGTGAAAGTGAGAAAGAATCTCAGAAACTGTTGAACAGAATTGAAAGTTTAATAAAGACACACTATGTACTGAGAGTAAACCGAAGAAAGACAAAAGTATTATTCAGGAGTAACAGGAATGAGATTTACTATAAACATGACATCAGAATTGCGGATCAGGAAATAGACGAAGTGAGGAAATTCTGCTACTTTCGAAGAAAAAAAAAAAAAAAAGAAAAATCATACGACAAGCGAAATAATATAAGGGGTGCATTGCTGGACAATACATTGCTATTAGTGTAAAACATCGGCCTGAATTTACGATAGAGAAATGTCTGAGAATGTACGTGTGGAGTAGAGTATTATATGGAAGTGAACAATGGACTACACTCATACAGTATCTATTGCGATATAATTACCTAAGGATATAACGATTTTAATATGACAAGAAGTATAAAAATGATTTGAGAATCTGAATTCGCAATGTGAGTAAGTTATACTTACTATGCGCTAATGAAGTTAATACTAGCAGTACCTGAACTATTGCAGCTACTGCCACTAATTGTGATTATAATAATAACAATAGTAATAATAATAATAATGACAACAATAAGAAAATGATAGTGGCAGATATAAATACAAGTTATAGGCGTGAAAAATAGATGTTTTCTGACACAGCAAGTTCTGGGAAAGGATATTTAGGGAGACTGCATGCGATAAGAACAACGGAAAAGAGGAAAATCTGGTTGGAAGAAGGATCTACAAAGGGAACGAGTGCGTGCGGCGACAATGGTAGTCCTTACTGACGCTTTAGTAGATACGGCATTAACGTCATTTGAAACTGGTTATGTTATTCAGTTCTCTATTATAAGGCGGTAGGTTATTCCACAGTAGAGTTCATGATACTGCGAAGGAAACGAGAAAGTGGCAGAACGATGGAGTGGCGACGGCAAGGATTTTGCTCGGATGAGGGCGGTTGTTTCTAACGAGTTATTGGGATAAGAGCGTTAAGGTTGGGGAGAAGTCTGAGAGCCTGTTTTCGTTGATAAGACAGTATAGAAGATAGAGGATATGGAAATCTCTGCGCTTGTCAGCATAGCTTTGCATATGATGGTAAAACACGATCAAACTCTTCGATGAAGAGGTTGGCACGGAGAAATTTGTGGTCGGCCGCATCAAACAAACCTGAAGCTTGATAAGCCTACAAAAAGAAAAAAGAAAACTTTTTCCAAATGTACTCACAACCGCAAGACACAAGAGACGACCTTCCACAGTGTGTACTTGACTGTGACAATTGTGGAACAAGTGACGTTTCGGCTGGCAGTCACATCGTCAGGATTACGTTACTATTTTAATTACGAGTGCGGATAGCAGACAAAGTGGCTGCAGACCAGATGGGCGGCTGGACTGCTAGGCGATCGATGTGACCAGATTAATTGTCCGCGCAAAATTAAAGCTGTATCCGCGCGCGATCCAGTGTGCCGGCAGTGGCGAGCGGTGATGCGCAGGCGACACACAGGAGAAGGAAAATGAACGCCGGAATGCTAATCCAATTCTGCGAAAGCAATTGCGAGCCCGACCGCTGCCGGTCAGCCGGAATCAGCAATTTTGAAACAATAGCGCCCGGCTCAATCGAATAATGGAGCCTGTGAATCACGCCCGTTCAAAGTAACGCCGACTGATGTTTATTGGAACCGGACAGGAAACTAACACATGCGACAGCCAAAAGACACGCCCTTGCAGGTGTACGTGAGTATATGTGTGTAACAAAACGCGGACCGGGGACAGAAAGAGGAACTGGGACCGCACGGATGGGGAAAGCCAGTCACTGTGTCAATCGGGTCCCCTCTATGTGAGCGTGTGTGTTTGTGTTTATGTGCGCGTGGCGAGGAAGGGGGAGCGGGAGGGATTGTTTTTTGTGAGTGAAATTTCGCTGCAGCTGATTCTCGGTCGTGATCACGTTACTCTTTGTGTCCAATTTCCCTCTTACTTTCGATACGTCAAAAAGCCTTCATTTTAACTTCTATACGTAAAACATTATTATCTCACCCATTGAGAACTCCAGAAATCGCCTCACGGATTTTATTCCTAGCACTAGAGATTGTTAAAATTTCATCCCAAGATTTGTTTGATTCTCTCGTGAAATATTAAAACCTTAAATTTTATCATGCGTATTTTTTAAGATTCTCTATCTCAATCGGTAAAAACGGCGCAGAGCGGGAAGGCGAGAGTGAAGTAGCTGGAAGTAATATGGCCGAGGCGTTTGAGTGGAATGACAGAAAATATCTGAATTCTTCCAGAAGTATCTTCCCGACAGCTTAAGAGAAAGCGGAATGACGATTCCGAAAGGGTATCCCCCTACTAGTCTGCTTTGCGATAGGTTGAGATATATAGCAAAGCCATTACATAGTCATAGTGTTAATTAGGCCTATAATTAAGTTTAATTGTGATCTAAAGTAGCTAACAGACGAAATTACCTATCTCGTCAGATTCTTCTTTCCTTCATTTCCAAAATTTCATTTTGTGATGTAATATAGTACTTTAGCAATACTTTCACTTTTAGGACAGTGTTTCGAATGTCCGAAACAGCATCTGAGTAGTAAAAGGTTATTCTGCAAATATTACACACAGTAATGTGCGCGAGTAGAAAGTGACATTGATTGTGTGCAGACGTACCATATCCAAATGTGACGGTTATTAGAACGATGTAAGGGCCGCGTTCTCAAGTCATAATGTTGTCTCAGCATAATGAAAGTGATTTCCACGCATGGCTTGGCATTTCTAATGCTAGTGTTCTCTAAGACTATCGAAACAGGTGGCCGACTGGTCGCATTATGAAAGTACTGAATCCTGAGCCTTTGTTCTGTTTATTATGAGCAGACGTATGGCAGTGTAAAATTGATTAATACAAGTGACAGTTTCTTTACATATTGCTTGTCCTTTTTTTACCTATACAAAACGACCAAGCCGGCCACGATGACCGAGCGGTTCTAGGCGATTCATTCCGGAACCGCGCGACTGCTACGGTCGCAGGTTCGAATTCTGCCTCGGCCATGGGTGTGTGTGATGTCCTTAGGTTAGTTAAGTTTAAGTAGTTCTAGGGGACTGATGACCTCAGATGTTAAGTCCCATAGTGCTCAGAGCCATTTGAACCAAAACGACCCAATGTGAGTACGTGATATGTGAGAAGAACTATATTTAACGTGGCTGATAGAGCTATCATACAGGACACGTAAGGGCGGACTTTTGGCTGATACTGCTGTTTTCGTGTGCTCTCATATTAAAGAGTAGGTGCGAAATACAACAGTAACAATAAATCCCCAGCTATTGTAACTGCCGTTTATTAGAGGACATAGCGTCTCTCAATTACATTTGAAGGTTGCTAGAGTTCTGTTATTTTTATTCGTGGCTAACCAACCCTTCTTCCCACGCCACCTGAATATAAATTTGATTTGGATAATAACAGTATGTACCAACGACATCGAATTAGCAAGGATGTCCTTGAGTACCTTTTCAAGATTGTGAAAAATCGGGGTTTTTGGCGTTCGCAGCATTTCACAAACACCAGATGGCCGATGGCACGTTGCCCGTCCTGGTAAATGAAGAAAGCGGCACCCTTGTACTCAAGTAGGTGTTTAAATTAAATTCAGCATTCTGCCACCTACTAAGATAGTCAACTCTGTTTGATTAGTACATTTTATTACCCTCCACCAAGCCCTCTAAGTTCTACATTGGTGACGCATCCCTTAGACTGACATGAGCTCGACAGTGGGAGGGAGAGAATATAAATGACGACTCGCAGTAAAAAACACAAATCAGTCATCAGGACCGCATGAAGAAGGCAGCAAGTCAGCATGCCGAAATAATACCTCATCATTTGGAAGACGCCAACCTGCTGAGTACCCGAGGACATTCAGAAATAGTCATAGTAGGGAAAGACACTTCACTGCATATCACAGAGTGCACTGAAACCGAAAAGTGTTCCTTTCACTCATACTACAAATTTCAGAAACAGTACCTCATCAACTAACATTCGAGAATGTTGCTACATATGGACTTACGCAGTGGACGCCTGGTTTCATCGGCAACAAAGGCTGGAGTTTGTGTGCCAATACCGCAACTGGACGTCCACCCTGAGTGGCGATAGGTGGCCTTTCCAGAAAAATGAGGTTTTATGCTCCATCTGACAGATGGCCATTGGCTTGTATGGCCCTGCACCGATCCTTGGAAGGTTTGTGAATGTTTTCGCGGTATTCCCTCGGTCTTCCATTCTGGAAGGCACAATATATCGAGACAAGTATCTATCTATCCTTGGGGACGATGTCCACTCCTGCACGCAGTTGGTTTCTCACTCAGTACGAAGGCATCTACCAGCAGGAGAAAGCAACATGCCACGCAGTTCACTGCATAGGTGCGTGGTATGAAGGGCACTGGAATGAGCTTACCGTCCCTCTCTGAGCAGCAGACAACCCGGATTTAAGCCCAATTGAGAATCTGAGAGATCACCTGGATCGGTCCCTTCGTGCCTTAGAGCCTCAACCGTGAAACATTGCGCAACTGTGCACGGCACTCGAGTCAGCATGGCTGCACATCCCTGTCGGTGCATTATAGAACCTCTTTGACTCTATTCTTGCAAGTGCACACAGCTAAAGGCGGTTATTTAGGCATTTAACAGGCGGTCACATTAAGGAGAGTTGACTGTGTGTGATGCTGTAGATAAAGAGTTAATTAATGCCACAGCTCACATTTTACTTGAAGAGGAATGGACATCTCTAAAAAGAACTATCAGAAAGATTGAATGGACCAACGTAGGTGAAAGAAGGTACCCATGGGGAAACCTTGGGTAACATAAGAAATATTTCTCTTGATCGATGAACGAGGGAAGATCAAAAATCTTTGTGTAAAGATGGGAATACAGCAGTATAAATCACTTACGAATGTAATACATTGAGTGAAATATCTGCGGAATAAAATGTATGGATACGGAAAAGAAGTAGTCGTTTCAAGGACTCAATCTAGCGTATAGAAACGCCAAAACAACCTTCAATGTAATCAAATGGAAAAGTCTGTACGTTAAGAATGCAAGAGGAATTCCACAGTTAACTCACGGGAGAGATTAGTGGAAATGGTGCACTAAAGACATCTACAGAGTGGAGGAACTATCTAATTACGTGATAGAAGAAGAAATGCGAATCAGTGCAGGAGATATACAGGATCCAGTATAGCCAGAGTTTAACAGAGCTTTGGAAGACCACCGACAAAATAAAGCGGAAGACATCGAGAACCTTCCTTCCGAATTGCTAAAATATTTGGGTGATATGACAACCAAACAACTATCAAATTCGTGTTTATAATCTACAAGTCTGAAGACATATCTTAAGAGTCCCGAAGATTGGAAGAGTAGAGAAGTGGGAGGATTATCAGGCAGTCTGTTTAACAGTTAAACATCAGTTGATAACAAGAATCATTTACAAATGAATAGAAAAGAAAACCGACGGCCTCTTAGATGACAAACAGTTTGACTTTCGGCAAGGTAGAGGCTCCAGTAACTTAGTATTATGTCTCTAAAATCTTACCGTTAATGAGACAATGTTTCAGTGAATACTGATTATTACTTAAGGTTATTATTTACCTTTTTAGGCTACCCGTAGTTAAAATTCATTGACAGTTACGTACGAATGGGCGGGAGGGTTCAATAACCGACCCCAACGTAATTTTTGGGCTACAACTCCCGTTGTGTTCAGTATTTGATTTAATAGATACATGACATTTATCTTAATGATTCTTGCTAGAATTGATAACAAGAAGAGCTTTTGGTTTACGTTCATTGTTGAGTTATAGTGACTGTTGTAACTGAACGTATAGCAGCTCAACAATCACCACCCGCAATCAACCGGTAACAGTGTGGTGAGGGGAAGCTAATATCTCTGTGGCATACTGACAGAATATACAGAAAGATGAGACTGACAGATGAAAAAATAAAAAAGTTGCTTGAGAAATCAGACAATGAATTTATTGGGTGACAATCTGAATGTTGAAGCAATGAAACCGATGTGCTGGTCTTGGAAATTCCAGATCAAGTAGCTTCCTACAGCAGCGAGTTAGATAAAAAATAACAGGGTAAGTACTGATTTTTATTTCTTTTTGCAGAAATTTTGGAGTTTATTAAGATGTCTGTCTCGGTAGATGAGTATTTTGTGTGCTAGTGTTCGGTTCTGCTTTCAAAATTTTGTAGATATGCAAGCAACGAAGGCGACCAAGGCCGAATGCACAAACTGATCACCTTGAAAAAGACATTGTAGACCCATGAGATATGATGCGAAAGATCCTCAAGTTAATCAAAGGGAGAGGTTTGCTCCTGACGTAATGAGGACCCCAAAAGGAACTAAGCCAGGGATGAAACCTGATACACCAGGTAAAGCAATTCCCATGTACCTTGGTAATAACATCTTGGATAACATTTCGATGTATACAAACAAAAGTTAGGCAACGTTAGGTAATCATCTGAAGATTTTTTTGTGAAAAATTTGAAAGCACTTGAAGGAGAATAAATTGTATCAGCAATTGGAATTATTTTGAACCGTGGAGTCCATAGACAGAACAATGACAGCGAAAATGATATATTTAGTAAAAATACTTTCCGATGTACCAGTCTTCATTTTCGGAGCATAGACTGCGGCTCTTACTAAAAAGCCTGCGCTTTAACGATGCTCTAACTCGAACAGACCGACAAATTTGCTACTATCAGGGATATATGAAACATGAAAGATAATAAATTTGTTGACTTTTATAATCCTAGTGAGTCAGATACGGTAAATGAAGAAATTTTGACCTTCCATGGACGATGTCCATTCAGGCTATAATAGCATTCTACCAAAACCAGGAAAATATGGAATAGAAGTTAACATGTTATGTGACTCAAATACGAAATACTGCTTCGCTGCGGATCCCTATGCTGGATCATAACAGTGCCTCTGAAATAGAAGGTTGATTGAAATGTCTGACTTGAAACATTCAGGAAGAAATGTTTCCTTTCCACTAGCATCCGATCTTTTGAAAGAAAAACTAACTATAGGTGGTACTATTCGAAGTGACAAACGCGGTGTTCCTCTAAAAAGAAGTTACGCCGGGAACAGGCCGTTTTGCGTTTAGTGAAGCTGCCACTTTAGTCAGTTATGTGCATAAGAAAGGAAAGGTTGTTACAGTATTGTCAACACTACATCACGACATGAATGTGACGCAAGAAAAGCCAGACATCATCCTATTCTACAACTGTACAAAGCCTGGAGTCGTTACAATCGATAAGTGTGTAAGAAAGTACAGCTGCCGTCGAGCAACGCGTCTATGGACATCGGCGGTGTTTTTCAGCTTGATTGGCATTGTAGCATAGAATTCATATGTTACATTTCAAGATACACGCAAGGAATGGGAAAAGAATCACCCGACGAAGAGTTCTAGAAGAAAGAAGTACCTAAAGGATCTTGTTCTGGAGCTTTGCGATCTCAACATGAAAAGACAAGCTCAAAATGCAGTCGGCCTACACTCAAAATACACTAACACGTTATCAACTTTTGGGTATGAGTGTGGTCAACATCGAGTGCTGTAAGCAGAGGAAAGATTTACAGAGCCACGACGGAAAGGAGGACGTGCAACTGGGGATAATCTGGCAAAGAAAGGACGCTGCTACTTACGGGCCGGAAACAAAGACCGTAACTACATGATGGCTTGCACTTCTTGCAAGAAGTATATCTACCCTGCACACACCAAGAAAGAAGTAGTAGTTCGTTTCGTAAAGTGAATCTGAGTAGCCCTTGCAGTTGTTAAATTAACATACATAAATATAAAATCATTTTTATAATTTTTAAACACTTTTATAAGGAATCATTTTATAAAAAACAAGTCCCTGAATCCCTTTTCCAGTAACAATAATAAATATTTTAAATTTCTAGTCTACCAGAAATATTTCATACTTAAATCATACGGTTTATCGTAGATAGAGAAAGTTTAATTGTAGTGGGGTCAGTTGCTGACCCCTCCCATCGACATTGGCCAGTGCAAAATAGTGCGTTGGTATGCAACTGTTAATAGAAATTGCGGCTGATGTATTTTCATTGAGTTTAAATCTACATACGTAACGTGCCGTTTCTAACTTGCGAATGGATTATTTCCCTGAATCTTGCAATGAATTACTGCAGTTAATAGTATTTTCTGTCGTAACTAGTATAACAGCACGATTTTAAAATCAGATGGTAACACACATCTGTGGCTAGTCCTAACATGTTACGTCGTAGACAGACATTATAAGACAAAGTTCTATGTGAAAATCTCACCGAAATGGGAGAGCAAACAGTTTGGATGAACTTCAGTTCTCATTTAGTTGCTCTTACACTATTTAACTGAGAAATTAATTGTAATTGCTCTTCGTTACATGTAGCCAGGACAATAACACAAGTCTACCTGCTTGGAAAAATCAGAAAATATTCGCTGCGTCAGACCCGCCTAGTCCTTTGAAAGAAAGTGTTACTATTTGTTGCGCTATTATGAGTGGTTCTGGAAAGAAATAGGTTTAAATGGAATTTTGCCGCTTAATAGCTACGATATGGTCGATAAACCACTGCTTGATTGCTTTTCTGTCAGCCTGCTATGAATGCTGAAATAATGTAGATATCTGACACAGGGCACATAAAACTACGGAATAAAGGCTGAAATATGCACTTTCAAACAATTATTTTAACAGGTAATACATTTCATACATGGTTGCGGACCTGATATGGCTACGTAAGCTGTTATCATATTTACGAGAATCAGAGAACAAGAGAGACGGCGAACAAGAGAAAGGGAGAGTGCATTGTCGCCTGTATAAATAAAATATTCATAGATAATGAAATTCATTAATACAGTTACCATAATATGTTTACAGACGTATATCGTTCGGTACGTTAATAAGTTTCACAAAATTAATTACTTTTGATGATAAGTTTTTCCATACGTTCACATGACATGTTCTGAATATTTTACACAGTCTCATATATATTTCGTCGAACTGCATTTTATGACAACATTTGGTAAAATGGTCTTAGCTGTTCTAACATGGCGCTTGAAAGTGGAGGCAAAACGCAACCAAAATCGAAACACGAATACAGGATTTGCCGTAATATAAAAAAATGTCCCTTAATGTAAAATGGTGCAAACATGATCGAAATTCTCAGGAAAATTCTTCTATGTCACATGGGAAGACGGTTAATATACAAAATGCACAAAAATCAAAAGAGAAAAATGACAATGGAAGATCAAGAAAGAAGTGCTTGTATTAAAAACTGTGTTAGACAGAGATACAGTATTTCGCTCATACTTCTTAGCCCGTATACCGAAGGAGAAATGACGAAAATAAAAGAAAGATTCAGGAGGAAGATTAAAATTTAGGAAGACGTCAATGATCTAATTGGCTATCCATATTGCTATCATCAGTGAAATCCAAGGAGAATTACAGAACACTTTCAATGGAATAAACAATATGTGTACAGAAAATGGCCTGAGGGTGGACCGAAGATAGACAGTAATTAGTAGCATAATTAGTGATAAACTTAACATCAAAACTGTGGAAGCCACATAACAATGATGGACCAAGCTAGAAGGATACAGAAATAAGCTTAAGCCAAGCAAATACAGCACTTCTGACCAAAAGAAGTCTATTAGTACAAAAAATCGTCGTTTCGAAGAAGAAATTTCTGAGTATGTCCTCAAGGAGTACATTATTGTTTGGAAATGAAATATGGACTGTGCAAAATCGGAAATGAAGGGAATCAAAGGCTTTGAGACATGGTGCCGTTGAGGGATGTTCAATATTAGGTGGACTGTTGAAACAAGAAATAAGGTTCTTCGTGGGCTCGGTAAGGAAAGAAACATATGGAGACCACTAAGAAACACGGGCTGTTGTGATATGTGTTCTAACATTCTGCGTGGTGTCTTTTGTTCTATATCGTGTCTCCCTACCACTTTCGCGCAACGACGCTCTGAGCGTGTTCTTTAGGGAATTGTCTAGTTTGAACCTGGGACCTGTTGCTGGTAAGGAGACGCCAGACCACACATGACATGTAGAATTCAGAAGAGTTCAGTGAGACTAGCGATGATATAACCAAATACTTAATGATTTCAGCGTCAGCTCCACTGCACTCCCTGTAAAAGAATCTTAATACTAACTAAATTTAGTGGAAGGGGTTCAAGGCTTCCCTATTTTTAGTTAGCTGGTAAAATAACGTCGAAAAAGCAGTTAAGTTTACCACTGAAAATTTTATTCTACTCACAAAACATCGTTTATAAATTGCTCTATCGATAAAAGGAAATGTTTTAATACAGGATGGTAAAATCCAACTGCGTTCAACAAAAATGTGAACGAATATTCCCTGAATGGGTTTCCTAGTTGTACAGTGGATCGAAGGATGACCTATGCCATATCACATCTATAATCTAGGTTTAAATTAAGTGTCACAAAAGAGAAAACTATCAAAATGGTATACAGTGACCCCCAATTGTCTTTAATTACTTATCTAACTTGTTGTAAATTACAGTGGCTGATGTGGCTTCTCAATAACTATATAACAGAAAAATCATCGCGTTTCAGATTTTTACTTCAAGTGGCAAATGTGAACACCATGAGCTTTAATTGACGATCGACACTAATATTACGCAAAAAGGGGTGTAACAGATGAGACTTCTGCAGTTCTGAGTGAAGCTTTATGCGCTGTTATGCGGTATCGCGTGCGTTCATTACCTTGTCGGTGTTCGTCAGGGGGCGGCGGTCAGCACAGATCCGCTCACCTCGCCGTCTCGGAAGCAACTCTCTCCTAACTTCACCTTACTACAATTTACCGAAGTTGGTTAAAAAAACATTATCTGGCTGTGTTTTCATCTGACCAATCAGGGTCTCAATGTTAACCTCAAGCTCCGCCTAACGAAAATTCTGTCTATCCAATGAGAAACGTTATACTTTCCGTGGTGGGGCAATGTTTTTATAGTTTGCAATGTAACAGAGACACGAAAAAGTCTCACGCTAAAACTTGCAGCTGGTGTGGTCCCTTAGTGTTATCGTAAGATCTATACAGTTCTTCTGGAGGGCTCTATCTCTTAACATGGGCTGGGGGGTGGTCCTAACGTAGCAGAGACACGAAAAAGTCTCACGCTAAAACTTGCCGCTGGGGGGGTGGCCCTTTTTGTGTTATTGTAAGATCTATTCTGTTCTTCAGGAGGGCTCTAGCTTTTAACATGGGCTGGGGGGTGGTCCTGACGTAACAGAGATCCGAAAAAGTCTCACTCTAAAACGTGCAGCTGGGGTGGTCCTAGTGGTTAGCTGGCAACGTGGGTGTCCAGTCCGTCCCTTATCGTAGGGCCTTATAGCTTAACACGGTTCTGCTCTCGGCTTCTGTTCTCGTTTCTCCCCTCGGAACTGCGTCTGTCTCACGGTGGGAAGGTATGACATGCAGTTAGGCATTCTTGTGTTAGTCTGTGGTATTCGATTTGCTCACTCGTTACTCGTATTACTTTGGTTAATTTAATGTCATGATTTATTCGGAGCTATGAGACATACTACTGGATTTGCTTATCATGTTCGGGTTTTCATGGAAGGTGTTGGATTTGCCTGACACTTTACATATGACCACCCTTCGAACTTAATTTTTGCACTGAAGTTAGGCAATAATTGAATCGTTGTCTAAGTCAGTCATAATTTATTCTGTTATCTAAATTTTGTTGCCTACTGTTCAGCCATGATATGTTCTATGCTAGTTTGTATTACTAATTTATATTTTTGTATTCTTACACATTATTATTAAAAATATGTTTATATTGACAAGGGAAGAATAATTTTGTTCTATTATGATTATTATTATTTTTTAATTATTTTCTTTCTTTATTTAAGTGTGAAGTTTGTTTTTTAAGAAGTTTGTTATCGAAAGTGAGGAGTCTTTCACATCGATTTTCTTAGAAATATATTTTTTTTATAAATGTAGTAATTTAGTAAAATCTATTCCTAACACATTTTCTTAATATCATGTACAAGTAAAATGTTTTTGTTTCTTGACACTCATTTCAACATTGTTACACTTACAAATAAGAATTATTTTTAAGAGTGGCTTTGACAAAGGAATATACATACATAAGTATTGGGATATTATCCTAACAAATGGTACAAATGTTAAAAAATGAGGGAAAACATCCAACAAGATAATTTTTTATTCTTTGTTTTCATAAGGAGAAAGCGAGTAAAATATAGTGATTCTTTTATTTTTATGAGGAGAAAAGAAGTGGCATATAGTTTTAGTGTTTATTATGCCTTACTTTTGTTCTTTATATACTGTCCATTTCAGAACTAATGACTAATTTTTATCGATAGTCTATTTTTAACTTAAGTCCATAGTCAATGACTGTTATTTTGTACTTATTTTTAGCTGTCTGGTGTGCTTAACTTATTTAGTTTTTCACACGTTTCTTTTGTAAAATTCCTACATCACATAATTTGATTTCACACATTCACACAATCCTATGAATGTTTAAGCATAAGGTTGGGGAATGTTTTTGCACGAAGGTGATGGACTTGAACGAGATGAATGTGGGCAAGTATTTGATGTACAGCTTCGTTCGTTGTTCCTTGTTGGCTTTGAAGTGTGTGTTGCTGTTGTGGAGGTCCCATAATGGAATGGAGCTGTGAGTGCAGAATCTCGTGGTTTACTGGCTTTGTATGCGTGAAAGTCATCGTTATGTGTCGCTGAAAGCGGTCGTTTTTCGTTGTAATACTTTGCAGATGACTAGTTTACAATAGGGTAGGGATTTGGGAAGGTATGTCGTCTATTCTTCACCCATCTTCTTTCTTGGTCTCAATCTTGCAAATCTTCAACTTCTGTTCTTCCTACTTTTTCTCTGCTTCTTACTTGCTTCTTGGTTCTTCTCTGGGCAGGATATGGAAATATTTATTGATAGCTAGTCGCTTTGATGTTCTCCTACTAGCAACAGTTTGATGAATGGTTTGGAAATGTCATTTCTACTTCGTAGGCGTTTTCTTCAGTTTCGTGCATCAGCGTGCTGTTTAATAGTGGTAGTGTGACTTTTACACATATTTTTTTTGCCAGTGGTGGCATGCCCAAGCCGTCTTCTCGTCAGGCCATTTTCTGCTTGCTCCGCCAAGTTGGGGCGCTCGGAGACCCTTCCGGCATTCGGCGTCCTGTCGCGTTTCTGCAGGGCTCCACCACTGTGTGGCTCCATGTTCTGTCCCAGCAGGGTTATGCCCAGCGGGCAGATTTATTGCCCACTATCGATACAAGGGTCTTCTGTTGGTCTCACTGTCCTTTCCTTTCTCTCGACGCTTCTGCCTTGTAGAAATTTTGTCTTGCTAATTAAGTCCTTTACTTTCTTGATACTTCTCTTGTTGCAACTAGTGGGTCGTTGCATCTCGTCCTTGCTGGAGTTTTTACAATGGTTCTTACAAAAAGTTTTCCTTATAATCATCTAACATATGTCTAGTACCTACATTGTTTTACGCCTTCTTAAAGAGCTTTACAAATTTTGGTGCCCTTTCCATGTTACAATTCTAAGATATTTTGAGTCTTAACTTCTAAAAGAATCCTCAAATTCGTTTTTTACTTTTTTGTGTAGTATTGTGGTGTAAAGCGTTTTAGTATTTCATGCTGTTAGACAATCTACGCTTTATCCCTTCACCTTAATCAATGGTACTATTGGTGTTATTATTGAAACCACTTTCTTTTTCTCACCTTCGACTCACTTCATTCTTCTTTCTCCTGACGATCTTATCTGCAACACAATCTTGAAATTTCCGCGCCCGTGTACCCCAGGTTCGATTCCCGGCGGGGTCAGGGATTTTCTCTGCCTCGTAATGACTGGGTGTTGTGTGATGTCCTTATGTTAGTTAGGTTTAAGTAGTTCCAAGTTCTAGGGGACTGATGACCACAGCTGTTAAGTCCCATAGTGCTCAGAGCCATTTTAATCTTGAAATATTGTGCTGATTATTTAACAGTAATAAAATTAATCTTCAAACTTTTTGATATGGCTCACATGGTGAAGTCCTTAGGTTTTGCCTGTTTTTTGGTTCATTAGTTCCACAGCATTATCATGAGCAATTCGGCTAATTACGACAGGTCCTTTGTATGCAGCGTAAAACTTATGTAATTTGTGTTTCTGTTTGCTGGAGAGATGGTGTGTTTTTACAAATACTTTCTGGCCTACTGAGAATGTTTTTTTAATTGCTGTTCTATCTCCTCTTTCTTTTCTTTTAATGGCTGCCTTTCTGATGTTGGAGAGTGCTGTTGCTATGAGTTGTTTGCGCTGTCTACGTGGTACAATAGAAAATCTAACGTTTTCTCTGGTTATGTTTGGGGGTTCAATATTTTTAAGTACAGTAACTGAAGGTAGTAGTGTAGTGCTATGTGGCATTTCATTTATTACTTCTTGAAAATCTTTAAGGTATATATCCCAAGTGTTGCGTCTTTTGCCTGCATATAATGGGCATAAAGTGCCTATGTCCTTCATAGACCGTTCTGCTGGATTTACGCTAGGTTTATACCTAGATATGTAGATGAGTTTTATTTTGTGTTGTCTTAAAGTGTTCTGCCATTGCACTGATTTGTATTGTGGGCCATTATCCGAAATTATTCGTTCCACTCAACCTACTTGTCTGAGAAAATCTTGTCTAAATGATTTACTTATAGTAAGGCCCCTTGCCCGTTTTAATGGTGTCAAGGTAACATATTTTAAAGTAAGTTCCAAAACGACAAATATGAAAATATATCCAATTTTTGTGCGTGGGAGGGGCCCCATCAAATCTGTTGCAGCTCTTTGTTTTAATCTTTTAGGTATTATTGGAAACATAGGTGGTTTTGTTTGGAAAGTGACGTGTTTAGCCCTCATACATTTTTTGCATTTGACTAATACTGTTCTAATTCGTCTTTCCATGTTAGGAAATGGCTTATTTGTTTTATTTTTAAAAAGCATTTCTTTGGTCCGAAGTGGCCATTACTTAAATGTGTATACCATAAGTACTTATTAATTAGTTCATCTGAGATATAAATTAACCATTCATTCGTAGCAACATTTCGTCTAGAAAATAAAACACTGTTATTTTTTTTACGAGATAGTGCTGTCGAATGTCTGGAAAATCATTACTTCTCCACTTGCGTTTGATTCCTAGTATTTCGGGATCCTTGTCCTGTTCTTTGCCTATGTTTTTCAATGCTGTCGTAATGTAGTTTTCGAAAGGTACTTGTTTCATATAGTACATTGTAAACTGGTCTTCTGCCGCTTCCAAACCTGTGTTACTGGTTGCATCCTGTGGACATCGTGATAAAGCGTCTGCTAATACATTCGCTGGTCCATGTATGTGTGTAATAGTGAAGTCAAATTCTTGTAGTATTAACATCCATCTGGCTAACCTCCCATGAGTTAGTTTGGCGGATAACAGAAATTCTAAGGCTTTGTGGTCAGTGTATACTTTTGTTTTTCTTCCGAATAGGAAGTATCGAAAACGTTGGAAGCCCGATACAATGGCCAATGCTTCCAGCTCCGTGACTGAATAGTTTTTCACGCTTTTTGTTTGTACCCGACTGGCAAATGCAATTGTTCTATATGATCTTAGCCCTGCCTGTTCGTATTCTTGGAATAAAACAAATCCTAAATCTGTTTTCGCGCTATCAGTGGCCATACAAAAATTTTGTGTTAGATCAGGATGTGCTAAAATCGGTGCTGCTGTTAGTGCGTTTTTCACTTTTAAAAATTCTTCATTGGCTTGTTGATCCCATACCCATGGGGTGTTTTTTCCAGTCAATGCACATAGTCGTGGTGTTGCGACAGAGTCGATCCAAATAAATTTTTATAGAATCCAGTGAGACCTAGAAATCCTCTGAGAGTTTTCTTATTATATGGAGTACAGAATTCTTTGATTGCCGTTAGTTTTTCTAGGTCAGGCATTACCTCTTTCTCTAAAATTATGTGTCCTAAAAATTTGACCTCTCGCCTTCCAAATTTGGATTTTGTTATATTTACTGTGACTCCATGCTCTTTCATGATCTGTAAAAACTGATTTAATTTGTCGTTGTGATGTTCCCAAGAGGGTTCTGCTATAATCACATCATCAACATAACAAGTAATTTTTTGTCAAATTTCAGGACTGAGTATAGTATTAAATCCCCTAATAAACGCTGCTGATGATATGTTTAAACCAAATGGCAATCGTTTAAACCGGTAACATCTACCGAATACGATAAGTGCTATAAATTTTCTACATTCTGGGGCCAATTATATTTGCCAGAAACTTCTCCGTAAATCAATTGATGAAAATATCTTAGCACCGTGGAAGTTTTATATCTATTCCTCTAATTTTTCTGGGCGATCTGTCTCAGTGATTATGATGTGTTGATCTGTCTGGAATCAAGCACTAACCTGATGCTCCCATCTCATTTTTGTACAATATGGAGCGGGCTGTTATATGTGGAGGTAGCTGGTTCAATAATATCGTCATCTAACATTTTAGATATCTCCTGGAATACTTTATTCCTGTAGTTTAATGGGATTGTATAGGGTAGCACTCTAAATGGTTTGTGCTGTTTTACTTCAAACTTGTACTGAAAGTGTTTAATACCGCCAGTCTTAGGTAAAAATACCTCTGATTTATCTCGTAAAATACCCTCTAATTCTCTTTTACTGTGTTCCGAAATACCTTGAACTTCTTGCAATTTTTCATCGATTTCTTTATGGACTTCTAACATGAGTTGAGGCGATTCCCCCTTTTGTGCATACCATTCTCCTCTTTATCTCGCGCCATTCTTAATTGTTTGTTTATATCTGGCATTTCTTCTAATTTTAGCTTTTGCCCAAAGAGAAGTGTGACATTCCCGAATGTTACGCTACCTTTCCCTACATCTATTATCGCTCGTCTCTCATTTAAAAAATCTGCACCTATAATCAAATCTACAGTTAGTTTAGGTATAATAACGAAGTGGGCTTCGATCTTTTGACCTTGACACGAAAGAGTTAACCTTGTTTGTCTCGTAACTTCTGCTGGATTGTTTCTAATAGGACCTCTTACTTTAATCTTACGTGTTTTCAGAACTGGCAATTCCTCATTGGCATTACACTGCGTGAATAAATTTTCTGAGATCGCAGTCAGTTCACTTCCACTATCAATTACAACATTGACTGTGATATGCTTTACCATGGCCTTCACAATTGGTTGAATTTGAAAGGGTTGGTTCTGTTCTTCTTCTTCTTGTATCAACGAATCCTCCACTGAATCATACATGAGTCTTTTTAGGAATTTCCCTTGTGAATTCGAACTTTCTGTAGGACAAGCTTCAACTGCTACTTCTCTCTCTTTTATTTCCTCTTCTCTATTTCATCCTTCATTTACGCTTTCTTCAACATCCTCTACTGTTTCCTCATCCTCGTCTATCTTCTCCTTCTTCGTCGCTACTTCCACATAATCGCTTCTGAATGATCTAATTATAGCTTGATAACTTCCTTCATTATATACGTTGGGTTGTGTGTGCACTCGTAACTTATTTTCAACTTCTGTCGACTCCGCATTGTCCACATTGAATTCGCTTTCCCTGGTTTCCATCTCAAATAGCTCTGCAATACTCATTACTTCATCCTTTCCTCCTACATTCGTTGCGCATGCCTCTGGTAATTCATCTTCCTCGTCAATATTCTCCCAATTAATTTCGTCCCAACACGATATTGTTATTTTCTTGTCTTCGTTTTCATCTGGTCCCTGCGGATTTGTTTCTTCCTTCTTCTCTTCTCGTGATGAGATTTTTAATTCTCTGTTCAAGGTGCTGCAATTGTCCTGGATCGGTGCGTCATTCTCTTTTGCGTGGGCGCTTAGCTGTCAATTAGAACGTTTGTCAGGGTTTGGTGGTCTTACCTCCACCTCTTCTATCTGTATTCTCTTTTCTTGTTCAGCTTGTTGATAGTGGTTTCTTTGTTGATAATTTGTCGGTCTATTGGTTCTCCAGTACCCGTTCCGGTTGTCGTTATTCTCTCTGTAATAGTTGTTGCCGTTCCTGGGTGAATTATAGTTATTGCTATATTCTCTTCTAAATCCATAACCGGTTCTTTGTTGAAATCTATTGTGGTTTCTTGGTGCGAAGTTATCACATGGTTCGTAATTATTGTTTCTTCGTACTGAGTCTTGTGGATTCCACTGCTTTTTGCTTTCATTTTCACGTGCGCTTCGTCTTTTTCTTGCGTCATATTCCGAAAATATGAACTCTAGTTTCCTTAGAATACCTTTAAATACTTCGACGTCATTGCCTTCGCGACCTGCTAATGGTTGCTGGTATTTCATGGTAGCTTCATCGCGCATAATTTTTCAACTCTCCGTCACTGTATGGTACATCTAAGCATTGATTTTTCTTCGCCATTAATTCGAAAAATTTCGCGGGACTCTTCTCTCCTGAATTTTCAAAGTATGGGTTCTGTAATATTTCATACTTCACTCTGTTTTGTGCTTCGCTGGACCAATATCGTGAGAGAAACTTCTCTCTGAAATCTTCGTACGATCGGCATGTCGCTGCAACATTCTGCATGATTTTTGCGACTGTTCCTGACATGTGTGCACATATAAAGTCTAATTTGTGTGCTAGCGTCCATTGTTCTGGTAATCCTACTCGGAATTGATCAATAAAAGTTCGTGGATGTAATGAGTTTCCTACTACAAAGTGTTGAAATTTTCTGACTGTGAGGAAATGATCGTTGTTGCACTTCGTCATAGTTCCATATGAAATTCGCGATTCTTCGTCACTTTTGTTTCTGATCATTTCTCCCGTCGTTCTTTCCGGTAGTGGCAGATCCATTAGATATTGTCCACTATAACTTTCGCCTACCCTTGCGGAGTATCGTTGGAGTCGTACGCAATAATTTTCTTCCATCGGTTGTGAACGTGTAGCTGAATGCATTGCACTGTACTCTTCGCGACCTGGCTTTCCATTGTCAGGTATTGGTTCAGTATCTTGTCTGGCTAATATTGCTGCTTCATTGCACGATCCAAACTGTCTTGAAACATACATTTGTGGTTCCGCATGTGTTTGTGATGACGTTTGTTCATCAAGAATTTCGAAACGTGTTTGTTGCTGTGCAGGCTGTCTGATTTCACGTATGTTACTTTCCGCCTGTGATTGGAATCGCAAATGCGTAATATCTACGTTAATTGCTTGTTTTTCCGAAACTGTTACAGATACGGATGTGGTTGCAGACTTTGTGCTTGTTCGATCTTGTTCACTACGCTCTTCAATGGTTTGCAACAACTCTGTTCTCAATTTCTGAAATTGTCGCTTCGTTTGTGCTTCTATTTTGACTATGCGGTTATCATATCTTTTCAGCGGCGCTTTTGTGATACGTTTGTGTAACACATTGTTTTCAACAATTTCACGCGCTGTACCTGCTGCTTGTCTAGTAATTACGTTTATCTGTTTCTCTAGTTTCTTGACTTCCCCCTGGGTGTTTTTACGTAATGTTTTCATCTCGTCCTGAATGTCATTACGCAATGTTTGTACGTCCGCTTGTACCTTGTCAATGTCTGTTCTCAATTGATTTTGACCTGTTATTAAGTTTCCTATCACTTCTCGAGATTCTTTTGCCTCGTCTTCAATATGACTTAGGTGTAACTGAATTTTTTTGTTTTGTTCTTTAATCTCACGCATATATCTCGTGATTTCTCCATTTTGGTTCGTCGTTTCTGCATTCTGAATTTCAATTTGGTTAACAATTTCTTAATTTTGTCTTGTCATGGTTTCCGACATTAATTGTAATAATTCTGCCTGATTGGTGGGTCCTATTGCGTTTTCTTCCGACGTCCTACGCTCTGTGTTTACGCCCAATTGTTGGTTTGCAACCGATTGCATTGAATGTGCGGTGACACGTTTCTGCTCGCATTCCTTGTACTCTGTGGAGAGGGAGCTCTGATTACTTGTACTATGGCTTCTACGTATTCAAGACGCAAGTTAGAATCCTCATCGACTGTCTCTCTACTTTCCTGGTCCTCTGTCGTATGCTGACTTACGTTTTTTTATGCCTTGACGTACATTATCCTCGTTATGGTGCGTTATATGTCCTATTTCTCGCGATACTGCATCGTCTGTTGTACTGTCCTCTATTCTCTGTCCACTTTCATGCTGGGTCTCTACCTCAATTCGGTCAAGGTCTCGATCTGCCATCGCTAATCTTTCCGAATCCCTTATTTTCTGTTTTAAAAGCAATTCACGCGCCCTACTTCGCGTCAACATGGGCTCATACGATCTCACGCGTTTCATAAACTTTTTGTTCACACGACTTGACAATGAATTCACTTACTTGTTGGGTCAGAACCAACTTGTCAACGATGTATCCGCCACCTGCGCGCTTGCGTTGAGGAGAAAACTTAATTCTAACAATTTTTAAAATTCGTAACTTAATTATGCTATTGTTTCTGCTAGAATGTCTCACTTTTATAGAATGCTTTCTTACTATCTATCGCTGCAGCTACTGTTTTCTACTATTTATAACGTTAAAAAAAATTTTTTTTTACGAAAATTTTTCAACAGGATATTTTTCTGACCTAGTTAGGCATGTGGTCGACCTTCAATCATGGTATTTCACCATCCTGGCAGGGTCGCCATTTTATAACATTCGGCGTGGTGTCTGTTTGTTCTATATCGTGTCTCCCTACCACTTTCGCGCAACGACGCTCTGAGCGTGTTTTTTAGGGAGTTGACCAGTTTGAACCTGGGACCTGTTGCTGGTAAGGAGACGCCAGACCACACATGACATGTAGAATTCACAAGAGTTCAGTGAGACTAGCGATGATATAACCAAATACTTAACGATTTCAGCGTCAGCTCCACTGCACTCCCTGTAAAATGCCGGGCGGAGTTGCCGAGCGGTTCTAGGCACTACAGTCTTGAACGCGCGACCGCTACGGTCGCAGGTTCGAATCCTGCCTCGGGAATGGATGTGTGTGATGTCCTTAGGTTAGTTAGGTTAAAGTATTTCTAGGTTCTAGGGGACTGATGACCTCAGAAGTTAAGTCCCATAGTGCTCAGAGCCATTTCAGCAATTTCCCTGTAAAGGAATCTTAATACTAACTAATGTTAGTGGAACGGGTTCTAGGCTCTCCTATTTTTAGTTAGCTGGTAAAATACCGTCGAAAAAGCAGTTAAGTTTACCATTGGAAATTTTATTCCACTCACAAAACATTGTTTATAAATTGCACTATTGGTAAAAGGAAATGTTTTAATACAGGATGGTAAAAACCAACTGCGTTCAACAAAAATGTGAACGAATATTCCCTGAATGGATTTCCAAGTTCTACAATGGATCGAAGAATGACATATGCCATATCACATCTATATTCTCGGTTTAAATTAAGTTTCACAAAAGAGAAAACTATCAAAATGGTCTACAGTGACCCGCAATTATCTTTAATTACTTATCTAACTTGTCGTAAATTACAGTGGCTGATGTGGCTTCTCAATAACTATATAACAGAAAAATTATTGCGTTTCAGATTTTTACAGCAAGTGGCAAATATAGACACCATGAGCTTTAATTGACGATCGACACTAGTATTACGCAAAAAGTTGTGTAACAGATGAGACTTCTGCAGTTCTGAGTGAAGCTTTATGCGCTGTTATGCGGTATCGCGTGCGTTCAATACCTTGTCGGTGTTCGTCAGGGGGCGGCGGTCAGCACAGCTCCGCTCACTTCGCCGTCTCGGAAGGAACTCCCTCTAACTTCTCCTTACTACAATTTACCGAAGCTGGTTTAAAAAAACTATCTGGCTGTGTTTTCATCTGGCCAATCAGGGTCTCAATGTGAACCTTAAGCTCTGCCTACCAAAAATTCTGTCTATCGAATGAGAAACGTTATACTTTTCGTGGTGGGGCAATGTTTTTAATGTTTGCAACGTAACAGAGACGCGAAAAAGTCTCACGCTAAAACTTGCAGCTGGTGTGGTCCTTTAGTGTTATCGTAAGATCTATACAGTTCTTCTGGAGGGCTCTATCTTTTAACATGGGCTGGGGGGTGGTCCTAACGTAACATAGACACGAAAAAGTGTCACGCTAAAACTTGCTGCTGCGGGTGGCCCAGTTTGTGTTATCATAAGATCTGTACTGTTCTTCTCGAGGGCTCTAGCTTTTAACATGGGCTGGAGGGTGGTCCTGACGTAACAGAGACGTGAAAAATTCTCACTCTAAATCTTGCAGCTGGGGGTGGCCCTTTTTGTGTTATCGTAAGATCTATACTGTTCTTCTGGATGGCTCTAGCTTTTAACATGGGCTGGGGTGGTGGTCCTGATGTAACAGAGATGCGAAAAAGTCTCACTCTAAAACTTGCAGCTGGGGTGGTCCTATTGGTTAGCTGGCGACGTTGGTGTCCAGTCCGTCCCTCATCGTAGGGCCTTCTAGCTTAACACGGTTCTGCTCTTGGCTTCTGTTCTCGTTTCTCCCCTCGGAACTGCGTCTGTCCCACAGTGGGAAGGTATGACATGCATTTAGGCATTCTTGCGTTAGTCTGTGGTATTCCATTTACTCACTCGTTACTCGTATTACTTTGGTTAATTTAATGTCACGATTTATTCGGAGCTATGTGACATACTACTGGATTTGCATATCATGTCAGGGTTTTCATGGAAGGTGTTTGATTTGCCTGACACCTTACAGTGTTAAGAACTTTCACTGTGTCAGAGGGACCTTTAGGGTTACAGTTGTAGGGGAATACAGATATCGGAATATGTCTAATAGATAATTTAGGAGTTTGAGTACGAATGCTACTCTGAGTTGAAGAAGTCTACACGGAAGATGGATTCGCTTTGGGCAACATAAAACCTCTCGTAAGACTGATGTGTAAAGATAAAGAGAAATGTTTCGTTCAATATGAATATTTAGCGTCACTATTTTCATTTGTTAAACAATTCTTGGTCTTGTACGTACTAGTTCATAAATCAGCGCAAAGGAAAAAGTGGCTAAGATAAACTGATGTCATAATATATCATAGATTGACGGAGCCAGATTTTGTAAAATCTGTGGACGATGTTAAACTGATTCAGCATTGTTGTATCTGGTTTCCCCAGTGCAGTGATAGCGTTTTTCCTTGGTCCTGCTAATGTTATTTTATATGCTTTTATCCTGTGTGGAGGGAGCTTTCGTTGTGTCCAATCGAACAGATTTAAGCGTAGAAATTGTACGGATAACGTTTGTTTAAAATAAAGCAACCAGTGCATAATTCGCTCCCATCGCCACTAGACGACATGCAAACGCTTTCTGTAACACTAAAATTGAATGCGTTGTTAGCAGTCGATGATATTTCGATGGATCCATTCCACTATTCACCTAAAATGATTTGTGGAGAGCAGGTATGGATGAAGGTAATGAAGGTGCGATGGTGTTCGAAAATTTCCGTTACAAACTCCTAAGACTTATGGAGTGGAGTGAGTGTATAATATTCTGAATAGGAACCTATGTTCGGAAACGCACCGTTTCCGTTCTACGACGGTTTCAATTCAGATGTTTAACTCATTCACTTCTGCTTGAGGAATTGAACCAAGAGTGATGCAGTACATTGATTAGGTAACAATTCGAAACGAAAGTAACGAAATATCCACTTATCACAATATTTTGTAATAACACTTAGACATTACGTGTCTACATTATTCCAAAACAAAAAAGAATCCAGCTTGCTGTAGGTACAGATTAGTATTGATGCATTACAACGGCGGCTCATTGTGGCGACCACCAACTTTGTTCCAGACATTGTACCTACGAAGCACACACTCTCCATCCCATCTGGTGTCCCTTCAGTGCGGCGGCCAGAACTCGTGCCAGCAGATCTTCGTTTGTCTCTACAGGAGTCTTGTAGCAAGGTAGACGTTAGGTGGCGTCAAGTGATTGTCGGACGTAGCACACGTCATCGTGTCCACCCTATTGCACAACAGGACAAACGACTCTGAGACTTTTCTCTTTCCCTCAGCAGACGTGGACGTGTTACATATCTGAACTGAATCCGTCGTACAAAGGAAACGGTAAGTTTTCTTACATGGCTTCCCGTTCAAAATTTTATGTAATTACTCACTTGTCCAAGAAGTTTGTAAACGGAGTATCAGAACACTGTGTATGTGAGTCCAATGTTGCCGTGACTACCCTGTATTATAAATGGGGAAATGGGTTCGTACTGTCTTATTTCGTAATGAAATCCTACGTTCAAGATATTTGAAATTACTACCTACTACCTGTTTCTGTTTTGGCCAAGTGTAGGTTTTACTCAGAGTGAGGTTTCAGCATAATATGAAGTTTATGAAATGAGTAGCTGCAAAAGTATGGTGAAGATAAAGTAGGTAGATCGAACAACTAATAAGGAGGTCTGAATGGAAATACTGAGGAAAGACATTTATGTCACAAGTTGCCTATAGGACAGACTGAGGCGTCAAGGCAAGGTCTATTTGATGGTGGAGAGAAATGAAGGGGGGGGGGGGGGGGGAGTATCGTAGCGGGAGACCAATCCTCGAGTACTACACTAAGCAGTTTCAGATGTATGTAGAATACAGTAGTTATTCAGAGATGAAGAGACTTGCACAGAACAGAGTAGCGTGGAGAGCTGCATCGTTCTTCGGAGTGAAGAAAACAGCACACAACAATGCACATTTTATAATTTTCCAAGACTGATTTTCCATTTACCAAAGTGAAACATCGAATAACCCGTAACGAAACGCGCAGATCTTCTGTCAGTGTTCCCTGTTTTCTCTATCAATCTTACCTTGTAAGCGTCTTAATCTGAGTAACACTGGAGTCTCACTTGTTTATAGTAGTCGGAAAGCTATTCTACTTTCTGCTTAAGTCTACCCCCCAATCTGCAGCCTAGGCATTCTGTGTACCGATTTTTTTATCATTGTGAGGTTTGTCTAAGGTGGCCGTTAGGAGGCAACCTTGACAGCTTGATACAAAAATTAAAATCAAAATGTGTTACGAAATACATGTTTGGTTGGGAAGTATGTAGACTAGGCACGCACAGTCTGAGCAAATGTATGCAGACACTTGTTTATGGACCTTTATATGGGTGTGTCGACCCTTTGCCTCTATGACGCCTTGCACTTTGGTGCGGAGACATTCAACAAGCTGTCTGAATGCCTGTGGAAGAATAGCAGCACATTGTTCGTCAAAAGCCGAAAACGGGGAAAGTTGGACGGTGGGGCGTGGAGCGAACCGGGCATTCTAATTCATTCCAGAGGTGTTCCATTGTGTTCAGTTTGGGACTGTAGGCACGGCAGTCCATTTTCGGAATGTTACTGCCCACAAACTGTTTAGTCGTACCAATGCTGTATTACAGAATGCATTGTCATGCTGTTGTCAGCAATTATCGTCACCGAAATTTTCCTTCATCGTACGCGGTACACAGCTCTGTTAAATTTATCATAATTTCCGCATGAAGCGTTTTCTTAACGCGATATAAGGGGAACACTCCCTAAGCATGAAAACATCTCACACCGTAACACCGCTTCCTCTGTATACACATAACGGCAGATAGCATTTTACAGGCTTCGTCCAAACAGATATCCTTCCACTGAACTGCCACAGGATGTAGCGTATTTCATCAGTCTGCACTGGCATCATTCTTTGCATCCCCACTCGCATCGCTTACCATTCACAACCGAAGTGTTAGCTTAAGAGGAGCTACTCGAGCATTTCACCACAACCTTTCTGACTTCCTTCATGCCGCCATTGTACTAGCTGGGTGGCTAGTAGCACTTTGAAACTCACGAAAGATTCGTTCAACTGATTTTTTACGCAACAGTTTTTGTTGAAACTGCCATGTTGCTTAATCAGACTAACAAATAATAAATCCTGACAATCTAACTCATCCCCGAGCTGCCGGCCGGTGTGGCCGTGCGGTTCTAGGCGCTTCAGTCTGGAAACGCATGACAGCTACGGTCGCAGGTTCGAATCCTACCTCGGGCGTGGATGTGTGTGATGTCCTTAGGTTAGTTAGATTTAAGTAGTTCTAAGTTCTAAGGGACTGATGACCACAGATGTTAAGTCCCATAGTGCTCAGAGCCATTTGCTATTTGTATCATCCCCGAGCTAGTTATGGGCGAATAAGTGTGAATAAAGCTAACCTCAGTAATTGCCATACATGATTACTATTTTATCATTTCAAAATTTTCTTCTGGAAGTCTATTTAAATGTAGTAGAAGCTGAGCAGAGACCACCCAAGCAGGGCAGAGAGAGTCAACATCTGACCATTAAGAGGGGCCGCAGGCCTTTTCAGAGGACACACCCCAGGAAAAGTGGGCCCAGTATATGGCGTGAGGACCAATATTTGCTGGAGAGACGCCCTCTGTCTTGGATCCTAAACGACGGAAAGCTGTTGTACAGTATTTTTAGTATTTTTAGCGTAGGCAGTCCACTGGTGACAAGGAGACGTGCCACGACATTTCGAAGATCGGGTGGGGGGGGGGGGGGGCTGTGCAAGGATAAGGTCTCATTTGTGTTTAAGAACGCGGCACCTTCAGCCTTTTGACTACTGGTACCAAGTTAATTGCCTCGTTGTTGACATTGGTAAAAAACAATAAGAGCATCAGCCATTGGATAACATAAATAATTTCTGGAATAGGAGAACTGAAATCACTGTGTGTGTGTATGGGGAAGTCTGGTTGGCTAAAACGCAAAACAGAAGAGGTGATGAGAATCAGAAGGTGCTTAGTACTGAACTTCAGTTCTAAAAGGCCAGACGGCTGGTTAATTATCTTAAATCTGAATATGGAAGGGAGATTGTTGCACTATTAGAGCAGACCTGACTGGTCACAACTCAGAAGAATCAGTGCAATTGCTACCAAAAATCATACATAAGGCTCACAATCAGAAAACAGTAAAAAATTCAGCTCCTTGTAGGGAGCGCTGTGTGGAAATTATTCCCATCCGATATTCGACGTGGGATTTTCCTCACCAACTCATTCAGCCCAACTCATTGTCGTTATCTCTTTGTGCCTCTCTGCTGTTGTTCCCTGCGTCGCACTTACAGCCTCTTCGTTCTGTCCAACTACTACAGTCTCCTCTCACTGTGACTATCTCCTTCTTGCCCTTTCTTACCGCTAGCATCTTATTTCGTCCTTCCTGCTGTTTCTGTATCTTCTCACTGTCACTACATCTCTTCGTCATCGTATACTCTCGCCCTCATTATCATTGGCTCTCGCCCACTTTCACTTTCTCTTTCTTCCTCGCTTCCACCCTCCCCCTCCGGCACTGCCTCCCTCGGTCTTTTCCTACCGCTATTCTGACACTGTCTGGTATGCTGCACTACCACCGTGGCCCTCTTTATGTCTCATACTGCGATTGTCTCCTTAGCTCTTGCTGTAACAAAACCACTGTTTACTTTTTTTACGGTATTTCTTACTTTTCCCTCTCTTTGCCTCTCCCACTGCCTTCTTCTCTCTCCTCACAAAAAGGCGCCAATACTTTCGCATGCCAAATTTTGTAAAAAATTTTAAAGGTGCTGAGGAAAGTGTATGAGACTGCTGGTGCCCCACTTTCCAGTCATAGTCTTTTAAAATAAATAGGAAGTTATGCGCATGTTTTGTACTTCAACAGTAGAGTTTTTCCGCTCATTCCCTTCTTTCCCCTGGTGCAGGAGGGCATGTAATTCGTATGAGAAGAGATGTATTGGCCAATAAAATTTGTATATTTCACTAATGTGAAATGAAAATAACGCAAAACTAATTTTACACGTCAACCAGGATTTTACGTTCAAAAATATTTTTCAGAACTGCAACATGGGATTCGCAGATGATAACGGAGACACTTTATAGCCCTTTTCTCCGTGGTACCTCACTTCGTAAACTAAATTTTCGTCTCACACCGTATTTTACAAGTATAAGTAAGGTAAACTTGAATCTCTGTGTCTTGGAAACTGATAAAGACAAGAAAATTTTAAAGACTGAAAGGGATCTTAGGAATATGTCGTAAAAATTACACTCACATGTCGCGGATAGCCGTCTTGGAATAATCGGCTTTATTTTGGTCTGCTAGTGACGGTGAAGGTATTGCTAAAACTTTTTAGTTTTTTCGTTTTTCCGAGTAACTGTCATGAGCTAATCGTGCCTTCATAAGTCCCATGAAGCAGGTTGAGGGCTATCCAAAACACTTGACCCTAACTTTCTATCAGCAATAAAACGTAAGGTATGACCACCTAAAAATCCCTCTGTTAATGCGCGACGTTTTGGAACGTAGATTATAATATATTAGATATACCTTTCGTTCCAATTGATCCATAGTGAGGATATCTCTGGGATACGGAACACGTCAGAAAACAAGAACAGACGATAAATATCTCCCAAATAAGAGCAGATATGGTAATGTATCTTCCACAATCCCAAATAAAACCTACCTTGTGGGTATGGAATCTGTCAAAAAAAAAAAAAAAAAAAAAAAAAAAAAAAAAAAAAAAAAAAAACCAAGCTTCGGCGTATTAAGGGATGTGAAAACTGTCATCAGTTATGAAATGTTCAATACAGTTAGGTGCATATGATAATTCTTAGGCTACTGTATCCACACATCATCAAATAAGAAACAATGAAGTGATGAAAAGTTGATAGCACTTATTTACTATGATCGCATCATTGCACAAAATTTGTACACAAGTCAGACTGTATGCTATATTCACGTTTTGTGATATTATTAATAACATAGTCCGTTCTGCTAAGAAATCCAGCGATTCAGTAGGAGGAGGTGTCCAGCAACATATATTTTACTCTTCTTAAACTGAACTTTTATTATTAGTAAAACTTTTTGTGGCTGTTGGCATGCTATTGAAAAAGTGTATTGATAAATAAAGAAGACCCTTCTCACCCATAATAAGTGTCTTTAAACCTTCGTGAAAGTTATTCTTGCTTCTAGTATTCATAGCATGAACTGGGCTGTTGGTTTGAAGAAGAAAAAAAGAGATGTACTTTCAGTGACACATTAAGGACTAAATATATTGGGAAGCAATAGGTAGTGTCTCCAGTTCCTTAAACAGCCCTGTTCAGGACAATCTTGAGTTCACACCACAAATAATTCATACTGCACGTTTTTGGATTCGTAAAACTGCAGCTTAGTTTGATATTTGCCCATATAATGACCTTCCATGACGTTATGAAACGAAAATAAGCATAGTACGATATGAAAGAAGTATCTGTTCCCGAAAGAACAGATAACGCTGATGACCGTGCAGTTTCTATAGAATGAAATGATAATTAAATCAACACCCCAGCTGCAAACAGGCGTTGATATACATCATTGGGGACATTGTGTGCCCTGACCGGTACCCGAACTTAGGGTCTCCTGCTTACATGGCAGACGCTCTATCCATCACCTCCTCTTTTTTTTATCGTCGTGTTTGTTAGTTGCGGATCATATGACATCCGTTCAAATTCGTTGTTCATTCTTTCACTCAGTTTTTTAATTACAGAGGTTAACCAGTTCTTTGATCGAACACACTGAGCTACCGAGCCAGCAACCACCTGTGCCAACGAGGGTACAGAGGATAGTGCGCCTGAAGGGACTTTTTCACGCTCCCCGTGCGACCCACATTCCCAACATGTGCACACCACTACATTCATAGTGCGCCTAATAGATGATTGCCGATCACGCTCATTACTCGTGGCAGATGTAAGCAGTAGAACCCAGGTTCGAGTCCCGGTAGAGGCACATATTTTCAACATGTCACCAATGACGTACAGGGCTATTACAAATGATTGAAGCGATTTCATAAATTCACTGTAGCTCCATTCATTGACATATGGTCACGACACACTACAGATACGTAGAAAAACTGATAAAGTTTTGTTCGGCTGAAGCCGCACTTCAGGTTTCTGCTGCCAGAGCACTCGAGAGTGCAGTGAGACAAAATGGCGACAGGAGCCGAGAAAGCGTATGTCATGCTTGAAATGCACTCACATCAGTCAGTCATAACAGTGCAACGACACTTCAGGATGAAGTTCAACAAAGATCCACCAACTGCTAACTCCATTCGGCGATGGTATGCGCAGTTTAAAGCTTCTGGATGCCTCTGTAAGGGGAAATCAACGGGTCGGCCTGCAGTGAGCGAAGTAACGGTTGAACGCGTGCGTGCGAGTTTCACGCGTAGCCCGCGGAAGTCGACGAATAAAGCAAGCAGGGAGCAAAACGTACCACAGCCGACGGTTTGGAAAATCTTACGGAAAAGGCTAAAGCAGAAGCCTTACCGTTTACAAGTGCTACAAGCCCTGACACCCGATGACAAAGTTAAAAGCTTTGAATTTTCGGCGCGGTTGCAACAGCTCATGGAAGAGGATGCGTTCAGTGCGAAACTTGTTTTCAGTGATGAAGCAACATTTTTTCTTAATGGTGAAGTGTTTAAACCTCCTCTACCAAGAAACGTCCCAGAACTGCGAGCTCGCATCAACGATGCTTTCGAACTCATTGATGGGGACATGCTGCGCCGAGTGTGGGAAGAACTTGATTATCGGCTTGATGTCTGCCGAATCACGTAAGGGGCGCATATCGAACATTTGTGAATGCCTAAAAAACTTTTTGAGTTTTTGTATGTGTGTGCAAAGCATTGTGAAAATATCTCAAATAATAAAGTTATTCTAGAGCTGTGAAATCGCTTCAATCATTTGTAATAACCCTGTATATCAACGCCTGTTTGGCTCAAATCGTTGATATGGCTCTAAGCACAATGGGACAACTGCCGTGGTCAGCAGTCCCCTAGAACTTAGAACTACTTAAACCTAACTAACCTAAGGACATCACACACATCCATGCCCGAGGCAGGCTTCGAACCTGCGACCGTAGCGGTCGCGCGGTTCCAGACTGTGGCGCCTACAACCGCTCGGTCACTTCGGCCGGCAACTCCTGTTTGTAGCTAGGGTATTGATGTAACTATCATATCATTCTACAGAGAAGCTGCACCGTCATCAAAACTATCTGTTCTTTTGGGAACAGATACTACCTTCATATATAGTTAAAAAGGCCGTTGACCTTCTTGTGCGAACGCACACGCTATGCCCCAACTCGTACGGGACTTGGTACATTAATCTGCCACGAGTAACGAGTATTAGGCGCACTACGAATGTGGTGCTGTGGACATGTTGGGAGTGTGGGTCTCACGGAGAGTGTGCAAAAGATAAGTCCCTGCAGGGGCACTGTCCTCTGTGCTCTCGGTGGTTCAGTAGCCGACGTGGTTGCTCAGCGTGTTCGGTCACTGCGCTATACGCTCTCTGTAATAAAAAAACGGAGTCAAATAATCAACGATAAAAAAAATGTCCAAATGTGTGTGAAATCTTATGGGACTTAACTGCTCATCAGTCCCGAAGCTTACACACTACTTAAACTAAATTATCCCAAGGACAAACACACACACACACACACACATTCCCGAGGGAGGACTCGAACCCCCGCCAGGACCAGCCGCACAGTCCATGACTGCTGCGCCTCAGACCGCTCCGCTAATTCCGTGCGGCTTAGTCAACGATCAACTTGAACGGATGTCTCGTGACATCCGCCTAGACCAAACGCAACGAACTAAATCGAAAAAAAAAGCTGGATAGAGCGTCTGTCATGTAAGCATGAGACCCCGGGTTCGAGTTCCAGTCGGGGCACACATTTTCAACATGTCCCCAATGACGTATATCAACACCTGCTTGCAGTTAGGGTGTCGATTTAATTATCAATTTTTATTTTTATATCAGTTGTGTCTGATGTCGCATGCATACCGATAACGTTACGATTAATTTGTATCTCACAATGAAGTCGAACAGGTCAAATTTCAGAGGAGACGTTACTGCGCTTGTCTGAGCAAGCTTTGGCAGCGGTGGAGGCCACCGTACGGGGGATACGCAGCCGACTCGTCCAACTGGAGATTAGGCGCTGGTACGGCGTCTTGTCAGCTTCATCAGGGCAGCAGCAGCAGCAGCAGCAGCGTGCAGACGGCCCCCTGCGCCGCCAATAAGCGGGCTCTGAGTGGGGCCGGGTCTGCGGCGCGGCGCGCCCTCTGCATTGCAAAGTGCTCCGCCGCTCGGCCGGCCGCCCCGGCTCTGCCCGCGTGGCTCCGGCACGCTATCTACCCGCTGCCGGGCCGGGTTGTCTCTTTCCGCCCGCGGCTGCCTATACACTCGCCTGCCGGCGGCTCAGGGGTAAAAGCGCAAATATTTGACTTGGCGGAATGGCGAACTGTTAGCACCGCATTTGCATGCCAGTTTGATTAATCCTGCTACGCGCGAGGAGAGTCGCCTCGCAGGCTGCCGGAAGTGGGGGCGGCGTGGGAGGCCGGGTTATAGAAGGGGGTGAGAGGGTGAGAGGGTTCCGGGGCGCGTAAGGGATGCCACTTTTCCAACTCCAAAGATACTTACCTCAGCACTGGCGATACTAATCGCCGTCACCAGCGCTCACAGTTCACGCTAAATCGCCAGATTAAGGAAAGTGTGGTTTAAGGAATCTATTCTCATTAATACCGTTCCCCGATCGGAATTAGCACATTAGCCCTCGACTGGCGCACTTTTTGCGGCTCTCAAAGTACCGTGCCTGTGAATGATGGCATTAGACTCCATTATAGATGTTATAGCTGTCGACAGCAGGTAGGCTACACAAAAGTTCGATATTTTATTAGCGGTTTAAGGTAAAATCCATTTCAACAGATAAAATTACACCAGACAATGATGCAAACTGTGGTATCAAGTACCTATACAACTCCACGGACGTCAAAGATGGCGATGGATTTGCGAGTTAGCGTCAGACGTCGATAGCGGTCGTGCGTGGTACGGCGGACCCAATGGAGTACGCTTACCGAGCCACACCTTCAGTGGCCCTGGACTACGAGCTCTCTCTGCCCCGCGGCAGCCTTTCAGCGCATTGACATTTCGAGCCTCTTTGCTACGTGTCGCGATACATGAACTCCACAGTCGCTGCTCTCACACTACTGAATGGTTCAAATGGCTCTGAGCACTATGCGACTTTACTTCTGCGGTCATCTGTCCCCTAGAATTTAGAACTACTTAAACCTACCAAACCTAAGGACATCACACACATCCATGCCCCAGGCAAGATGCGAACCTGCGATCGTAGCGGTCTCGCGGTTCCAGACTGTAGCGCCTAGAACCACTCGGCCACTGCGGCCGGCCCTCACACTATTCTCTGTGCTTAGTTCAGAGAGTCTCTTCCATGCTGACACTGAGAACTGAACTCTATTCCTTGCTGGATTATCTGCATTGTTTGTAATGAGTCTTCGTACGCTTGGAGAAACCCATCTTATGTAAGTCTTCTGTCCTCTGTGTTGACACCAATCTGTAGCCCGCCTCTCCTTACCTCTCCGTACACAACATAAGCAGAACATTTGTCTGACGTCCTAAACAAACTACACTCATGCTCATAAATTAAGGATAATGCTGATACATGATGAAACAACGCTCTGATGGGCGGTTTGCGGGCTTAAATCACCTCAGAATATGATCATGCGGTGCATTTGGCCTGCGGTCGTCACACGGTGGTGCTGGCAGTAGTCCACATACGAAGAGGTGTGTTGGTGCATGTCAAAGTACAGGGCAGCGAGTAAGTGTGCAGACCTTTAGAAGTGCTAAAGGTGACTGTGTGTTGAAAATGGCTCAGAGAACACATGTTGACGACGTTATGAAGGGTACAATACTAGGACGACTGTAGGCTGGTCAAACACAGCAGGTCGCAGGACGGGCCCTCCGTGACCCACAAAGTGTGATCTCAGGATTATGGCAACGATTCCAGCAGACAGGAAACGTGTCCAAGCGCTACAGTACGGGACGTCCACAGTGTACAACACCACAAGAAGACCGATATCTCTCCATCAGTGCCCGCAGACGGCCACCTAGTACTGAGGGTAGCCTTGCTCGGGACCTTACCGCAGCCACTGGAACAGGTGTCTCCAGACACACAGTCTACAGACGACTGAACAGACATGGTTCTTTCGCCTAGAGACTTGAAAGGTGCATTCCACTGACCCCTGGTCACAGGAGAGCCCGTAAAGACTGGTGTCGAGAGCACAGTACATGGTTATTGGAACAGTGGTCTCAAGTTATGTTCACGGACGAGTCCAGGTATAGTCTGAACAGTCTCACCAGGTTTTCATCTTGCGTGAACCATGAACCAGATACCAACCCCTTAATGACCTTGAAAGGGAACTGGATGGAGGTCGTGGTTTGATGGTGTGGGGTGGGATTATGATTGGTGCACGTACACCCCTGCATGTCTTTGACAGAGGAACTGTAACAGGTGAGTTGTATCGGGACGTTATTTTGCACCAGTATGTCCGCCTTTTCAGGGTGCAGTGGGTTCCACCTTCCTCCTGATGCTCCTGATGGATGGTAACGCCTGGCCCCACCGAGCTGCCATCGTGGAGGAGTACTTTGAAACAGAAGATATCAGGCGAATGGAGTGGCCTACCTGTTCTCCAGACCTAAATCTCATCGAGCACTTCTGGGATGCTCTCGGTCGACGATTCACTGCACGTCTTCAAACCCCTAGGACAGTTCACTAGCTCCGACAGACACTGGTGCAAGAATGGGAGGCTATACCCCAGCAACTTCTCGACTACCTGATACAGAGAATGACAAACCGTTGTGCGGCCTGTGTATGTGTGCATAGTGATCATATCCCATATTGATGTCGGGGTACATGCGTAGGGAACAGTGGCGTTTTGTAGCACATGTGTTTTGGGACGGTTTTCTCAATTTATCGCCAATACCCTGGACTTACAGATCTGTCTCGTGTGTTTCCTATGTGCCTATGCTATCAGCGCCAGTTTTGTGTAGTGCCACGCTGTGTTGGACCACATTCTGCAATTGTCCTTAATTTATGAGCTTGAGTGTATATAACGCAGTTATGAGAGATACTTAACCGACAAAGTACTTTATTCTCTACTGGGCTGTTACAATACAACTGAAAGATGATTAATACAACATCGGATTACGTGTACAGGATGACCCAGGAGGAATGTTTAACAATAAGGTATATGACTAGAACGCCCATTCGAAGCCAAAAACGTCTAGTAAATATGGGATTTAAAAACCATACCTTAAAATCTATGAACAATTCTTCATGTGCGGTACTGTCAAGCAAATCTTGGACACTGCAAGCTCTTCTGCTCCCGTGTTTTGAGATGTGGAATTACACAGCAAAACAAGAAAATAATGTCCAGTAAATGAGGGATCTACAGTACATAACATAAATGCTGAGAGCACTTATTCGCCTTCGCTGCTGTGAAACGCAACTATTCTACTAAACAAATGCTCGTATATCTTAAGGTATGTACTTTTGAGTCCATTTTTACTGGCAAATTTTTTCTTTATTTGGTCCGTACTATCACCTCTCAAAATACGGGAAGCAAAGAGCTTTCAGTAGCCAAGATTTGTTTCATAGTATCGAAGACGAAGAACTTCTCATAGCTCTTACAGAACGCGTTTAGGAGCACATGTTTACTAGACAGTTTTACCTTCGAATGACCATTCCCGTCATACCCCTGACTACCGGACATTGCTCTTGGAACAGCACGTACAGATAATAAGTCATTAAAAAAGCTCATCATATTTTGAAGTTATCATTTAAAACGACGGTTTAATAGAGATATGCGAATACATCTGGCATCGGACCTGTCAATGGAACTGAGAGCTACTCTAAATGAAATATAACACTTTATTTTTAAAATATTATACAGTAAAATTGCTCTTCGGTGAATATGTTTTCTAGATTTCGCAAGTATCTGTACGATGTATTCGTCAATGAGGAAGGAATCAAAGTTTTCAGACGGTACTGATATTAAGAAATGCTTCATTCTGTCAGTATTCATGTGGCCTTCTCTTCGACTGATAATAGTAACAATTTATAATGTGAGAGCCGATTTCAGAAACCAAGTGCGAAGTTGAATCTCCGTAACAGCCAACATTGTCCTTTCCGTTTTTCCTTGATTGAGGACTACAGTGAAAATCGCTGTATGGTAGGGGTGTGTCTCTAGGAAGCCGATGCTGCGTCATTTTAGCCAGTTGATTTGCTATTCGTTTGCTCTTAATGCCAACAACTCCCGGGATCCACCATAAGTGAAATGTTGACGTACTTTCACCCTATCTTCCTGGGTACATATAAATATTCCGAGCATTGTCTTCAATGTACAGTGCAAATTCTTAACAAAGGGGCCTCTGTTGGTGCCTTAATAACTCGTTTACCATTCGTTTACACAGAGAAAACTCTAATGCGATCACGACAAACCAGACACTGATATCATACGACTGACTACTAGTTAATATTTCGTACTATAAGAGATTATCAGATGTTCAGGTAATTCGTAGGGTTTCAGTCCTGTCGCACAATCTGTGTTTGTAAGATGACTGGCGCGAGTTTGTATCAACGTCCTGTACTTCTGTTAGGATTGTTCCTGACGTCCAGACACTGATGTAATGCAGCTCTACACGCAAGTATATCATGTGTAAATCTCTTCATTTTCGTAAAACTGTCTTAATCTACAACGATTTTATCCCGCGTACTGTTTTCATACCTTGGGTTGTCTCTCTAATTTTTACCCCTCGCAATTCCTTCTAGAACAAAACTAAGTTTTCCTTTATTCCTAAGGATGTGTTCTATCAATATATTACTTATTTGACTGAATTTGCTTCATAGAGCACTTTTCTTCTCCAATCTGTTCACTGTCCCCTCATTAGTAATCGGACATACCAATCCAATCTTTAGCAGGCATCTGTTACACTACTTTTTAAAAGCTGCTATTATGTAATAGTTCATAATGTCCACCAACTGCGTTTCTTTTCTATACAATATCACACTATAGATGAAACTATTTCCAAAATGAATACCTATCACAGAAATATATATTCTATATTAACGCTTGTCGCTTTTACGAATAGTAGTTCTAGCACAGTTTACATTATTTATACTGCTTTCGTCGTCTGTTGTTTTGCTGCCCGAATAGCATATGTCATCTGTACATTCAGTTTACCTAAACAAATTTCAAATTTTTAAATTTAATTCCTATAGCATCACCTTTCTTAATTCAAGTAGCTCCATCACGTTCGTTTGACTTTGATTAAGGATACTTTTATAGCATCTTTTCAAGAAGCCTTCTGTTCGATTCAAATGATTTCACGGCATTGCCATCTCCGACACAATTGTAACACAATCAGGAAAGCGTGAAATTAGAAAAATTAATCTCTATTTCGGGAAGTTGAAGTTCAAGTTTAAGAGTAACCAGGATGGTCGTTTTGTAATAGGTCGCTACTAACATTATTTAAATTTTACTTATCAAATAAGACTATATCTTCAGTGAAAATCGGCATATGTACAGTTTGCTGCAAATCTGCCACAGTGGCAGTACATATATTTTGGTAATTAGTTTCCAGTCCGTTCGAAACCAATCGCCACAATTCATGAAATGAAAATGTTGCTGGTCACACACGAACAAAATGTTGAAATTGCAAAATGATATTGTTACGATGAGTTGCTGAACTCTAATAGAGCGGAATAACACTCCCTATAGAACTAAAATTCACGTTTGAGACTCTGAACTTCATGAGAACCTCCTTTCGGCGGGGAACCACATATCAGTGGACGCTCTAAAACCCGTAAACTCGAATGGTTTTTTAATATCCTTCAGGAGTTCTTGGCGGTCATGTAATATCGAGTTTCCTCATATGTGATAAGACGATTGTGTGGAACGTAGCTATGTCGGTGACTGAGAAACAAGATGCTGTAATCGAGTTTCTAACTGCAGACAACTTCCCTCCATTTAAATGCATAAAAGAATGAAAGTTGTGAATGATGATGATTGTATCAACACCAGTAATGCGTGACGGTCGGTTGTTCGTGTTCGTAAAGCCTAGTTTACACGACGACACTAGATTGCAGGCAACTGCACTACCGGCCACTGCGCATGCGCGCCGCTCGTTTGCGCAACTCTTTAGTGAAACTAAACACTTTCGGCGTGTTCCAACTTTGGCGACACTACTTGCGTGAGTTTTGAGGTTATGTGTGTTCGTAGAGAGTAGACAAACTTAAATACGTAGTGGAGAACGGAGAATAATGTTCGCTTTTTGGATATCTATTGTGACGCTGATTACAAAAATAAGCAACATATTGCTGCCACTGAGACCATCATGTATGATCATAATATAGATGGTTCGACAATATCTGAGCTGCAGGGCTAAATTTTTTTGAGTTAGGAGCACATATACACCTGAATTAAGAAAAATACAGCCACGTGCAATTCTAGCTGTGTCAATGCTCTCGTCTACAAGACTAAAATCCTATCGTTCTAGTTGGCCGACTCTACAAGACTAAAATCCCATTGTTCTAGTTGGCCGACTCTACAAGACTAAAATCCCATCGTTCGAATTGGCCGACTCTTTGTTAAGGAATATTGTCGACAGGAGAGAAGGCTTTAATAATTCAAGAAGCTGCATTCTTTACTCGATATTCATCTATTGAAAACGTCGCTGCAGTGCTTCCCATTCACATAGGTTAGAATTTTGAAATATTGCCACTGTACAGATCTATCTTCAAGACAGTAGTTTGCAAACCATTCTCTTCTTAATATGACCTGCTTCGAATAATTATTGTTGCTCATGTTAATAATTATTACTGTTAATGTTAATATATTTAGATTAAAGTTCAGTCTTGATCACGTTATGTCTGTTTTAATGAGTAACCGGTTTCGGTTTTTTTTCCTATAAAACCATCATCAGACCCATTGGCTCCCTTGGGTTGGTAGGTGGAGCTCTCCTTGCTGCTGTGCAGTCAACTGATAGTTGCTCCTTGCTAGGAGAGCTCCACCTACCAACCTAAGGAGGCCAATGGGTCTGATGATGGTTTTATAGAAAAAAAACCGAAACCGGTTACTCATTAAAACAGACATAACGTGATCAAGACTGAACTTTAATCTAAATATAACAATTAATTGATCACTGTATTCCAAAAATGTTTACCAAAATTGTTAATGTTAATAATTATTGGTGTTAATGAGAACGCGCCATCACCAAATAAAACCATATCTTATAGCGCGCCGAATGTTCACGATTGTAATGCAAGCAATATGATATGTAATTTCAGTTCTGGCGATAGTGCTTCATCCATTACACTACCTTTATTCCTTATCGCATATTCAACTCTATTTAGAAGAAACATGAACAGTTCTGGATCTTCCATTATAAATTATTTCAGCAACGATGCTGAGCAACCGAGCTGACGTCTTTCCTTCATCCAGTCACGAATCGAAACACGTTTGTTATTTTTTCTCATGCTGTAATTTCACGCAACGAGTTTTAACTCCATCACAACTCGTGCGATGTGCAGCTGCCAAAACTTTCATTTCAGACATGACTCAGCGACACACAAAACGACGAAAATGAAGTGTATAGTGGTGTCACCGTGTCTGCAATCATATATGAAACCACTTGCGTGCAACTCATTCCACGCAACGAGTGGCGCAACCCAATGTCGTCGTGTAGACTAGGCTTAATGGAGGAAACAGTGGTACAAACGTTACCAGCTTGCAGTGAACGACCGAAACGCAAGGAACACCCCCGAGAACTGCGCTTTTATAGTGACGACGTTGTACAAACAAATGTAAGACTGTGGCTCCGGGAATAAAGTAACACATTCTATAGTGACGACATCAGCACACTGGTCTTTCGTTGGGAGAAATCTGTTCTCTCCAGGATGAATGTGTTGAGAAATAAAAAGGTAGACGTGAGAAATGGAGGTGTACAATGTTAATATACTTTGTTTTATTTAAAAATTTTAAGAGATTTCACATAAGAAAGTTCAGAGGCATTACATTTCACCGAGCCCCATTTTTATTGTGGAGTATTGTAACAACGCCGTATGTTCATCGAATTTACGTACATTCTGATAGAGGCTTGAGGTACATACTGAACCTCAGTTCCCACAGAAATAAATGATAATGTCCTTCGTCAGTAAAGTAGTTCGAACGTGTCACCTGAATGCGTGCGGGTAAGAACCACTATAGACCCAACAATAAATATTTCTACAGGTAGGCGGCCGCTGTGCTGGAGCGGTTCTAGGCGCTACAGTCTGAAACCACGCGACCGCTACGGTCGCTGGTTCGAATGCTGCCTCGAGCATGGATGCGTGTGATGTCCTTAGGTTAGTTAGGTTTAAGTAGTTTCAAGTTCTAGGGGACTGATGACCTCAGAAGTTAAGTCCCATAGTGCTCAGAGCCATTTTTGAACTGTGAGAGGTGAGTATGGCTGTGTGCGTTTGTGATGATCCATAAAAGGCACGTGGAAAGATACCCATATGTGACTATACATGGAAATGCCTGAAGATTAGGTTGGCCACTATTGAACATAACTTTCCGAAGGAAGGAATGATGGAAAATTTGAGAATTGTTTACTTACCACTGAACCGCGACAGTTACAGCATCAATTCAGCTAATTTTTTTTTAGGTTATTGTTATTTTTTTATTTTTAGATCAATCACTTTTTTATGACACTATCATAACCGGTTGCTGCCTACAAAGGCTATCTTCAAATGCTGTGGGAAGAGTTTGATGAACAAGCCTTCGTGTGATGTCCTAATTTCTGTTTCTTTGCAAAATGCAGTTCCTTGATAAACATTTTCGTCGACGTTCTGCAGTTAAAGAGTTAAATACGATGCAGTTAAATCGCGTCCTTTATTGACAGTTCTTACAACCCATCAGCATGAAGTATTACGACTAGTGATCGAAGTGTGGCTCTATAGTATCAAGTTTCTTTACGAAAGCAGTGTTCCACTACTGCAGTAAATTAAAATATTTGTGAGCTGCACTGTATGATGTGTACAAATACTTACGTTGGTTAATTCGTGATTTGTAGTTTATGATCGTATGAGCACTTACCATATTTACTGCAACTCTAGGTTACTGTTTGATTCACTGCTAATGTATATTACATCATCAGCAATAAGCACGTGGAACTTCCAACTAGCGTAACAGTTCTCCTTGTGTCTAATTTCTAGTTATCAGTCTGTACACTTAGGGGTGAAGTATTATAGCTGCGTGTACCTGAAATTTTGTTATAACACGGCGTTGAGTAGTCCGATACTTTCACAATAACATTTCTTAATTAAGTAGGATAATTAAATAGTCAATCCTGACTGCAGTATTATACCTTTCATATGTAATTACAACGTCCCGTTGTAACTTAACTTCGAGAGATACGCTCAGTACATAGTTCCAAAGGAAATGGGGGCCAATTCTAAATATTGCTGAACTTACGGTACCGCTAGTAGGGTTCCATACTCTCAGATTTTCTTGGCCTTTGTATACTCGTATGTATGTCATGCTTACGTTCAATACAAAGCTCTAGACGTCTGTCAAATATATTTAATTTTCATCTGATAGTGGTCCTACCCTCCTGCCAGCATTTTCCGAATTCCTTTCATTAACGTCAATTAAAGGCCAATATCTACCGCTTCCATTTCCCACACAATGTAGTAGTCCTTGAGATGGACTCATGCAAACTCGAATGCAAAACTTTAACCCACTTTCTTTCTGTGAACATGTAACCCTCATCTTCTCGTTTTTACATAGCAGCTATCAATTTATTCTTGCATGTACATGCGCTATATTTATTTCACGTAACATTCTCGCCAAATTTCCTACACAGGATTCTCTCTTATACTTACGAGGAGCCGCTTTTATCAGTGTGTCCACAGAGATCGAGAGGTGGGAACCAAATGCTTAAACTTATGGCAGTTTTATCAGTAGGGAGACATTTGAAACATCTTAACCTTCAGCAGACTCCTTCATCAATAATATACAACGTACTACTGTACAGAATAATGTTGACGGACAAGAACTAAATAAGTCTATCTAGAGTGGAATAACGTGGAAGAGATCGGTATCTACGACATCTTCATCCCTTTGCATTGAAATTCATTTGAGCTTAGTACTGGGGAGCATTTTGACTCCGCTGTACAGCAGGTGGAACTACAAAATCAGTTCTGTGTGACACAACTTCCTAAAACCTATGGTTCATTTGTATATATATTTCCTATGACTATCGATCTGAATTTGTACGTGCTGCAAGTGGCTGTGATGCCAGTCACTGTACCAGCCCTATTGCAATACTCTGTGAACATCTCTCCATGTAATGCTTCAGCGTTTCTGAGGCTATGCAACTAAGTTCGCCTGAGATTTGTGTCAAGTAACAGCTGCAACTGTACACGTTTAGCCAGTAAAATGGTAAATTTGTGTTACCTTGTAAATAGCTGCAGACGCTAATATCGTGTGTCAGTGATAATTCATACCAACCCGAAATGCTAAGCTTGTTATTGTTTGAAAATAGCAACAAAAATGGGAAACGAGCGAATCGTCTTTTGCATGTTGTGGCTCTTTTAAGTTCCGCTCTTGGAATGAAAAACTAGGTTCTAAGTTTCACTGGATGCAAGACAGTGCCAATACACTTTTCTGTCATCCATACATGTTTCAGCTCGTTATATGCTACGGTCAATGGGTTGTTTATTTCCTTCTGTTGTATTCAAACGTGCTTAGGCAGACAATAAATAAATAACTGTAGGAAAAACATTATATTCACGTGGATAAGCAGCTGACTGAAGTAAAAAAACAAAAATTAGAGATTGACACATTGAGGTGGAGAGGAGATGGGCAAGGAGTGGGTATCAGAGGAGATGGATAGAAAGAGTGGATGGGAGGTGATGAACTTGGAAGGGGGACGGAATGGACAGAAGGGAAAGGAGCAGATTGAGAGCGGGCGGGAAGAGAAGATGGACAGAGAGAAGGGGGATGATGCGATGGATATAAAGGGGTGGAGGACTCAGAGAAGCGGAAGGCGGGAATAGACTAACAGAGAATTGGAATAAGTATATAACCAGGAACCACCGGGTACTTAGCTAGTATAATGAATATAACAGTGATTGACTTCAAGAGTACCCTCTATGTACAAACATCACATTAGGATATTTAGGGGTAAGACCAATGTCAGTTTTGATAGTTCCCGCACTCAGCAGCAGAGATCACATTAGAATATTTAGTGGTAAGACCAATGTCAGTTTTCATAGTTCCCACACTGAGCAACATTGACTACACTTATTTCAAAGTTCTTAGATTTGAGGGTTAGCCCGTTTTTACGCACATGCCCTCAGTTGTGCCTGCCCTACGGTATTCTAGTAATTGCAGTAGTGAAATATTATCGTCTTACACCCTGAAATAGTTACTTATAATTTATTGAAGTGTGTGCATCAAAAAGGCATTAGAAACGATAAATCTAGCTATTTTACTCTGTATACACATAAAAAAAATTTTTGCATCACCCCAGCTCCCAGAGCTCCTCAAGATAGACGATGACTGTGGATATTGTATCACAGACACAGTCCCTTTGACTGTTTAGAGGTGTCACTAAGCCCGCCCAAAGATGTAAACAAGCATGAGTGAGCAGCGCCTATTAGACGGAGGAGGTCCAACAGCCGATCAGTTCCAGTAATTCCACCAGGAAGAAGGTAAATGGATCGTGTTTTCTGTAGTTGAACCATGCCTAGACGATCAATAACGCGGTTCGATCGCGTCCGCATTGTCACTTTGTGCCAGGAAGGGCTCTGAACAAGGGAAGTGTCCAGGCGTCTAGGAGTGAACCAAAGCGATGTTCTTCCGACATGGATAAGATACAGCGAGACAGGAAATGTCGACGACTGCTACTGCAGTGGATGACCGCTTCCTACGGATTATTACTTAGAGGAACCCTAACAGCGACGCAACCTTGTTGAATAATGATTTTCGCGTAGCCACAGGACTTCGTGTTACGACTCAAACTGTGCACAATAGGCCGCATGATGTGCAACTTTACGCCGGACGTCCAAGGCGAGGTCCACCTCTGCAACCACGACACCTTGAAGCGCGATACAGATGGGCCCAACTACATGCCGAACTGACGGTTCAGGATTAGCATCACCTACTCTTCACCGATGACTATCGCATAAGCCTTCTACCAGACAATCGTCGGAGACGTATTTGGAAGCAACCTGGAAAGGCTGAACGCGTTAGAAACACTACACTGTACAGGGAGTGCAGCAAGGTGGAGGATCCCTGGTGTTTTGGGGTGGCGTTATGTGGAGCCGACGTACGCCGCTGGTGGTAAGGCGCCGCAACGGCTGTGCTATACGTGAACGCTATCCTCCAACCGATAGTGCAACCATATCGGCAGCATATTGGCGAGGCATTCGTTTTCATGGACGACAATTCGCGGCCCCATCGTACACATCTCGTGAATAACTTCCTTCAGGGTAGCGAAATCGCTCGATTAGAGTGGCGAGCATGTTCTCCAGAACATGCCTGGGATAGACTGAAATGGGTTGTTTATGGACGACATGGCCCAGCAACCACTCTGAGGTATCTACGCTGAATCGCTGTTGAGAAGTGGGACAATCTGGACCAAGAGTGCCTTTATGAACTTGTGGATAGTATGCCAGGACGAACACAGGTATGCATCAGTGTAAGAGGAAGTGCTACTGCGTATTAGAGGTACCGGTGTATACAGCAATCATGAGCAATAAAAATGTTTATCTCTATTCCAATTTTGTATACAGTTTTCGGAACTCTCGGAATCGAGGTGATGCAATCCATATTTTGATGTGTGTAATTTATTTTCAAATGGAGAAATGAACGAAACCACGTTTTAAAGAGTGAAAGTTATGTTAAATGAGTGTGTGAACCTAAACTTTAATTTTTATGTATTTGTAGAACTTGTGACCGATGGTGAGAAGATGTGGGTGTTTATAGAACATTACGAGAACATATAATAACTGAGTCAATATTAACGAGCAAGGTCTGAAATGTTAAAAATACGTGGTACTCTCTGGAACGGGTGAGAGAGTGGCGATGGGATCGCAGCGTCCACCGGAAGAAATGGGCGCGCGGTCTCCGGCAGCGTAATTGACTACATCCGCGGAATCTCTTTTATACTGTAGCCGGCGAGCAGGCAATCACGAACGAGTTCCAATATCCGCGCGTTATAGAAAATCCCTATCAGAGCCGTCGATTTCCGTTGCCGCCGCGCCTGCCCTCCTCTGGGGCCCCCTTTCTTGGTTCCCGCAGTTCCTACGGCGCATCCCGCACGTTCGAGGAATATGGTAGGGCGGCCGGGCGCCATTACAAGCGAATACTGTACGCGCCATTTAACGCGTAGACGGCGCGGCGCGGCGCCGAACTGGGAAAAGAATCACGTACGGTGCGGCACGGCAGCCGTGGCCGCAGCCGCAGCGCCCGAGGGCGGACCCGAATTTCAAAGACCCTGGCCTCCTGCCCCCTTCCGCCTCCCCAGGGAACATCTTCCAGGCGTCGGGTCCGCCGGCGCGCCGACACTCCTCTGGGAATTAGTTGCGGCCACGCATTTTTCCTTTCGTGGCCTCTTACGGATGCCAGAGTGTCAGATTGTCTGACAGCTCAAATGCGACCAATTTGGACTCATACAAATTTTCGTCTACGAAAATCATTCAAAATATGCTGACAGAAATAGAATCATAACACAAAGAAGGAGATGTGCGACGTATACGAAAGCTGTTTGTCGTGTTTCTATATCTTGTAATGGTACTTGAATTATGTAACCATTACGGCATCTCACCTCAACCTCTCTATACCAGCAATATTCCACTGTGTTTCTGTAAAATAGTTAACATAGTTCTGTGACAACATTCAGATTTGATTTCATTAATGTAGAGGTATTATACATCGATATGTATATGTTGCAATGATATTATTCTTATGTGTATTCTTTCTTTTGTCACTATGATCTTTGACGTACTTGTAACTATGATTTTGTGGGCGCGTAAGCGGTTATTAGAGAGTCAAGCTTTGGTCGTCATGCCAAAAAGACGCAAATTGTAGTCAGTTTATGAAATGTGAACTTTAACAGTGAGGAAGATATTTTCAAGTATGTTTTATATTGTGAAGTGATGTATTGGAGCAAGTTACGTGATATTGCAACAAAAGTAATAAAAAAGAAATGTAACTTAAATTCGGAGTGCTGATTACTTTTTTACATCAACATTGTCCTAGCTTGCAAAAGTTTAATCTTCAAGAATGATTTAAGGAACACATCTATAAAACTTTTGAATATCGCAGAATAACACCTAGGCCTCTTTGCATCCGAGCTTGGAATCATCACTACCTAGGTTTTCGACGATTGAGACATGAGTTCACAACGAGACGAGCGTGGGAAATACGAAAAGATGATTGCCTAGTTTATCCATCATTTCAAGAAATGACTTTAATAACTGTGCTCTAATGAAACCTGCTACATAATATAACTTTATTGTTGCCCGAAAATGCACTATTTAGCAGCGTGAGCAACACTACAATCATAATTAATTTTTGACATTTGTTGTGGTAGGGTTATTAGAATCTGAAATTTCCAGTCAGTCCCTTCAGAGTGGCCCTTGTAGCCCTACTATGAGGAGAAAAATATGGTTTGTTTTAATTACACACTGTAACGGCCGTGAGCGTTAGTCATCCTTCAGTTTAGACGTGGTGAGTTGTCCGCCAAGAATACCTGTAAGGCAACAAAGACCCGAATGTCAGCAAAAAATGGTTCAAATGGCTCTGAGCACTACGGGACTTAACATCTGAGGTCATCAGTCCCCTAGAACTTAGAACTACTTAAACCTAACTAACCTAAGGATATCACACACATGCATGCCCGAGGCAAGATTCGAACCTGAGACCGTAGCGATCGCGCGGTTCCCGACTGAAGCGCCTAGAACCCCTCGGCCACACTCGCCGGCGCCCAATGTCAGCATCTCACCGAGTTTGAACGAGGTCGTGCATAGGCCTACGAGACGGTGGAGATTCCTTATGTCATATCGCAGAAAGATTTGGCAGGATTGTAACCACTGTGTGTGATTTCTGGCAGCAGTGATCATGAGAATTTAAGGGCACAAGAAGACCGGGATCCGGCAGGCCACGTGGCGCCACTGAAAGGAAAGATCATCGTGTTGGGCATATGGCTCTTGCGCATCGAACTACATCCGCGGCAGCAATTCGAGCAGCAGTTATCACAACAGCGACGAAACAAACTGTCACAAATCAGTTGTAAGTAAGCTGTTGAGGTTTTTATGTTGGTAACGGCACGTAGTGCTCTGTATGAAAATCGCTGACTGCGCTGTGTGCAGTCTGTGGCTGGTTGGACTGATTGTTGGAATATTCGCTTGTATACTGTAGGGCAGTTGGATGTGAACAGCGTGTAGCATTGCGCAGTTGGAATTGAGCCGCCAGCAGGGTGGTGGATGTGGGGGAAAGATGCCAGAGATTTGAGCGGACGATCTGGACGTGTGTCCGTCAGAAAAAAGAAATTTGTTTAATTGGATGTCACAAAATTATATATATATATATATATATATATATATATATATATATATATATATATATATATATATAGGGTGAGTCACCTAACGTTACCGCTGGATATATTTCGTAAACCACATCAAATACTGACGAATCGATTCCACAGACAGAACGTCAGGAGAGGGGCTAGTGTAATTGGTTAATACAAACCACAAAAAAATGCACAGAAGTATGTTTTTTAACACGAACCTACATTTTTTTAAATGGAACCCCGTTAGTTTTGTTCGCACATCTGAACATATAAACAAAAACGTAATCAGTGCCGTTTGTTGCATTACATCCGGAGATATTGTAACCTGAAGTTGACGCTTGAGTACCACTCCTCCGCTGTTCGATCGTGTGTATCGGAGAGCACCGAATTACGTAGGGATCCAAAGGAAACGGTGATGGACCTTAGGTACAGAAGAGACTGGAACAGCACATTACGTCCACATGCTAACACCTTTTTATTGGTCTTTTTCACTGACGCACATGTACATTACCATGAGGGGTGAGGTACACGTACACACGTGGTTTCCGTTTTTAATTACGGAGTGGAATAGAGTATGTCCCGACATGTCAGGCCAATAGATGTTCAATGTGGTGACCATCATTTGCTGCACACAATTGCAATCTCTGGCGTAATGAATGTCGCACACGCCGCAGTACTTCTGGTGTAATGTCGCCGCAGGCTGCCACAATACGTTGTTTCATATCCTCTGGGGTTGTAGGCACATCACGATACACATTCTCCTTTAACATACCCCACAGAAAGATGTCCAGAGGTGTAAGATCAGTAGAACGGGCTGGCCAATTTATGCGTCCTCCATGTCCTATGAAACGCTCGTCGAACGTGTACCTCACCCCTCATGGTAATGTACATGTGCGCCAGCGAAAAAGACCAATAAAAAGGTGTTAGCATGTGGATGTAATGTGCTGTTCCAGTCTCTTCTGTACCCAAGGTCCATCACCGTTCCCTTTGGATCCCTACGTAATTCGGTGCTCTCCGATACACACGATCGAACAGCGGAGGAGTGGTACTCAAGCGTCAACTTCAGGTTACAATATCTCCGGATGTAATCAACATTTTACAATGCAACAAACGGCACTGATTACGTATTTGTTTATATGTTCAGATGTGCTAACAAAACTAACGGTGTTCCATTTAAAAAAACGTAGGTTTGTGTTAAAAAACATACTTCCGTCCATTTTTTTATGGTTTGTATTAACCAATTACACTAGCCCCTCTCCTCACGTTCTGTCTGTGGAATCGATTCGTCAGTATTTGATGTGGTTTAAGAAATATATCCAGCGGTAATGTTAGGTGACTCGCCCTGTATATATATATATATATATGTAATGACTTTTCAACCCTTTTACGGTAAATACATTGTTTGTTCTCTGTCAAAATCCTTCATTTGATAACTATGCCTACCAGTAGTTAGTGCTTTCAGTAGCTAGAATCTTTTATTTAGCTGGCAATATTGACGCTCGATGTATTGCAGTATTTCGAGTAACGAAAATTTTTGTGAGGTAAGTGATTCATGAAAGATATAGGTTATTGTCAGTCAGGGCCATTCTTTTGTAGGGATTGTTGAAAGACAGATTGCGTTGCGCTAAAAATATTGTGTGTCAGTTTAGTGATGATCAGAATAATTTAAGAGAGAACTGTCTGAGTACGTTCAGTTTTGCTCAGCTGTTTGAAAATCAAATAACGTAAGAGCTTTTCCTGGACTGTCATTCTTAATTTTTCTAAGGGGAAGTTTCACAGTTACTTCAAGGACAGCAGCGACCCAGATAATCTATAGCGTGCATTCCACATACTCCAAACCAGCAACCGAGAGCTTATTGGAGGGGCAAAGTGGAGGTCTGTTGTGTTTTCTGATGAAAGCTGATTCTGCGTCTATGCCATTGGTGGGCGTGTGTTGGTTAGAGGGAGACCAGTTGAGGGCCTGCAAGCAACCTGTTTGCGTGCTAAACACACTGGACCTCCACCTGGAGTTAGGGGGTGCGGTTTCTTATGCCAGCAAGAGCACTCGCGTGTTTATCCTTAGGACCCTGACTGCAAATATGCACATCAGTCTGGTCATTCGACCTGTTGTGCCGCCATTCGCCAACAGCATTCCAGGGGGATGATTCCAACACGATAAGTCTCGCTACACACTGCTACAACTCCACGTTCTCTACAGAGTGTCGACACGTTGTCCTGGTATGCTCTATCACCAGACCTGTCTCCAGTCGAGTTCACATGGGACACCATCGGACGACATCCTCAGTGTTATCCACAGCCAGTGTTAACCGCCACTATATTGACCAACCAATTGTAACAAGCATGGAACTTCATCCCATAAACTTGTACAACACAATGCATGCATGCTTGCATTCAACATTCTGTCTGTTACACCGGTTATTAATAAACCATAATTTCATATTTGCAATAGCTTACATCGCGCCTACATTAATTTGTGATCTTCCAGCGGTAATCACTTAACAATGTTACCTAGATAAATGTATTCCCGAAATTTCAATACTCTCCATGAATAATTTTTTGCTGTTGTGATTTCTTCCGTCAGTATAGTTTCCACCGCGGTGGCTGCGTAATCATGTTTCGGTACATTGCAACCACATTAAGATTGTTGACGTCAGTTTGAAAGATGGTCACTCGATGTACCAAACATTTCTCTGAGTCTGTAAGTCAATTGAATGTAATGTTTTTCTCCTCGCCGTTATAGAAATGAATAACATCTAGGCTTCAAAAGAAAGTAAATGGCGTATTTACTGAAGGAACAGTGATGTCTACCTTTGCCCTTGTTCGCACTCATGCGGACATCACAAGCCTGTTTCCAACGAGGTGATCCTCTTTCCCCACCGATCATGCTGGTGCATTGTTCGTAAATATCGTCTCCTCAGCATTCGCTCTGACCGAAATAATTTTTACATTCCAGGTACTTTTTGTATCTGGCGCTATTACTAATTTTTATTATTGTTGTTGTTGTTATCATTATAGTTATTGCCATTGTTATATCGGCAGCAGGAGAAGCAGTAGTAGTACGATGACTAGTATTTATTAGCACCAACCAATGTCATTCAAACTAACAAAGCGTATAGTACATAAAGAACAGCTCCTCGCTGTACACCACAATATAATATCATATAAAGTAGCCATTATCTCCAACGTAGATCATACATAACCGTTCCATAGTAAAGAAGTAATTTACAGAAACAGATGTTGGAATATTAGCTATCTTTACTGAAATACAAGTACATAAAAACGCGCACGCACGCACGCACGCCCACACACACACACACACACACACACACACACACACACACACACACGAATTAAATAAATAGGATGAAAATCGATAAATAAATAAAAATGTACGCGCACACATACACACACCCAGCAGCAACAGACGACCTTGCTGCCACCAAAACTACACAAAAGGTGAACGCATTCCGCACATGAAAACGAAGATCACAAAATGGAAAGACGGCAGAGGTGAATATATTAAGTGCACTGAAAGAGATGTGTGGTAAAATCTGCCACTCACTTGTAGAAAAATGTGAAAAATTGCCTAAGAAACAGATAAAAAGCCGGGTCACGGTAATATTTAATACCTTTCATAGCAGTAAGTAAATGCATGAGAACTGTTCTTGATCCCAGCAAAAATTAATGAGAAAAACTATGTTCTTACAGTGACTATTGAAAATGCTTTAAAATAAAGTGAAACGCATTTAGTCTTGATTAGTCTTTAATACAGTCGCAAGAGACGGTATTTAACCGTTATAACTTGTGTTTATTAGTTCTCAGTCAGTATTATTTAATCACATTTCCTCTAAACATACTCGTATCAGTTTTAATTATATTAATATCATCTTATTACTACGTGCCATAGTAAAATTATGGTTCTTTCTTGGGTAATTATGACCTAAAAACGATGCAGCAGAGGGCCTGCAAGCCCTAATGTGACCAGATTACATAAATATATAAAAATAAATACCGACATATTTCAGCCACATAATCAGGTACCAAGTAAGTATCCATATCCGAACACAACATATGTAGGGTGTAAAAAGACTACGTGTACAGAGTTATAACGTGATGAAAGGAGATTAAGAAACATCTTCAATATATCAGAAAAATGTCATAGGTTCACCGATTCCCCGGTAGGGGTTCATGAAGGTTTTCATGCAAGTAATGTTCAGAGATGGTGTTCAAACTGTCGTTTGATAAATATTATTTTAGAGACATTGCTGACCTCCTGTAATCTTCATTTATCGAGGAAATGAGATGGCCGAAGTCCCAGGTATTGTTCCTGGAACACAGGGTTGTTTTTAGCATGTTAGGCACTCATTATAACCCAGATGTCAGTTGCGCACTGCGGTAAACGGACATTTTCAGTAACATCTCCAAAGAAATTTACACCACACAGCAGTCTGAACAAGTCTCCGAACGTCACTAGCTCCAAACTTTGATGGACCCTAGGGGGACATAGAACACCTCTGTTACATAAAAAAGCGTTTTTATTGCCTTTAAACACTCCAATACTCTGTATATCTAAACTTTTCTCTCTGCATATTGGATGAAACACCTTAGAAGTGTTCTTTTATTTTGTGAGCCTTTCAAAATACAGAAACTAAGTTTTCGGCATACTGCAATACGCAGAGAGAGTCGTAATTTTATTGCTTTTATAATCCTCATCACTCCTGTGTGAAATGAGACCTTAAGAATGTTTTGAAATGAAATGATGTAGATTGTTTTAAATGGTATTCAAAGACTATTCAATTGACGATGAGAGGGAAGCTATGTTTTTTGTTAACTGTGATCCGTGCAAGATGTAGGGCCGACAGTTTCTCACTGTGTCCTTGCCTACTTCGTGGACACATGTTGATATATCAGCCAACCCTTCCTAGAGTTAAGTACACTAGAGCAGGGTCGTTTGTTGACGAATGGAACGAATCTAATTGTTCACTAAAGTGAACTGGAGGATCGAGGGAAAGCTTCTAAGGAACAATAGTATACTGTTTACTCCTGTCGTGGCTGTCTCGTTATCAGAATGGTCCAGACTAGTATCGTTCATGAAATGATCGAAACCATCGTGGTCGGTCTCATTCCCAGAACATTTGGAATGGTCGGGGTCACTCTCTCTTCGAACGGTCTCATCTGGTCTCATTCCCAGATCGTACAGTCATGGCCAGTCTATTTGCTGGAATGATTGAAATGGTTACGGCCAGTCACATTCCTGGACTTGGGGGCCACTCTCGTTCCTGGAATGATCGGAAGGGTCGTGACCAGTTTCGTTCCCAGAATGACGGGAATGGTCACAGCTGGTCCTATTCCTGGAAGGGGCAAGGGTGGTCTCATTCCTGGAATGAAGAGTGTTTTAACGGCCAGCTGATTCCTGGAAAAGTCTTAATCATTGTGGCTAGTCCCGTTTCTGGAACACTTGGAACTGGTCTTGGTCCTGCAATGGTTTCTAATCTGATCAGGGCCAGTTGGTGCCGATCTCATTCCTGTAGCAATCGGAACGATCACGTCCAATCTTGTTGATGGGACGTTCGTGACCTTTCTCGTTCCTGGAACGATCAGCACGGTCGGGCCCAGTCACGTTCTTGGAATGATCGTTACGATCTCGCTAAGTCTCGTTCCCAGAACGACTGGAAAGTTCACAGCCAGTCTCGTTCTTTGAAGAGTATTGTCCAGTCATCTCCTGACCTCAGTCTTGTTCCAATTTGGGTAGTCACTCATCCCATGCTCCATTTCTACTTTTTGTTACGATATAACTTGTACAAAAATTATCTAATATTTACGTTTTCCAGACAGCAAACAAAGAAACTTACTTATCTCTTCATTGTATTGATCAGCTGTAGAACACATGCTTGCAGCACAAAAAGCTTTTTCTCCATATCTGTTTTTCAGGTTTCATCTGCTTGGTTTAAGGTGGCTTTTTTAAGATAATTTTTGATTATTTTTAATGTAGTTTGAGAATGCTTACATAAATCTTGCATCGCATTTCTTCCAAAAATAAAGCATGACGCTTACGAAGGCTCCTAATTTTCAAGGTTGGTTGTTTCCCTGTCCTACCCTCTACTTTGGTTTCTTTACACAAAAGAACTAATTGTTCGTGTTTCTACTGATTAGGAAAAGTGGAAGAGGTGCTTCTCCATTTGAAAAATCGTAGAATCGCGTAAAATCGTGTTTAGTTTTTATCTCAAAAAATATTATTCAGAAGTATCTTTTTATCGAAAAACTTAATTACTTTCAACTTAATTAGCAATAGTGTATTGCTATATTAACCTTAATAATACAACCTATCAACTTTCTACTTTCTAAGCGTGTGAGGCAAGTTGATGTGAGAATTCACATTTTCTAAAAGTATAGGTAGCTGTTGTTCCTCTTTTTTTTTTGTAAATTATCTGTCACGGTGCTACATAAACGTAGTAACTGTCTCAGTCGGATAATTAACTACGTTTCGTTTAGTAACTAGGTATAGAGCTTCGACATCTTCATTTAGATCCACTGTCATGTATTTGACTTAAGGAACTTATCACTCGCGTCCATTTGTTTAAATATACTCTTACTTTATTATGAACGAGTAGTTCAGTAACATTAGTCATTGACTTTGGGATCTGATCGGTTAGTAACAGAATCACTATGTATCTTCGTCTGTTGCTTCTGATTCACGATTTAGTTTAGTGACGGTTTTAATTTGTTGATTCGAAAGATTAAGGCAACAGTACAACTTTCAGGGACCATTAACGATATTTCATTGTTTGTAAAGCCACACGCACGAAATCGAAATCGATATCCCGTCGTCCAAATACGGACGGACCTTCTGTCTCTGGAGCGACGCCGGAACATGCTCGGACATACATTTCAGTCAGGAAAATTGTAACGGAAGAAACTGCACTCCGTTTTTGTGCTCGCAGTTGAGCCGCATCAAGGAACGTAAACTTTTACAAACCGCAAATGGTTTCTGCCATTCACCTTTCATGGTGGAACCCTCTGGCCCACTGAAAGATACTGCACAACATCGTTCTTTGTGGAGCTAATTCTCATTTAATTAGAAAACTGCTTATATTATAATCTCATATATCTTACGCCTATACGGTAAATAGAAGAGATATTTTTCCAAAATATATTCAGTCAAAACATGCACCTCTACAAATGATCGTATATTATGTGGTTTCGACAGAAACTAATTATTTAACAGAAAAGCCATTCAGTGCGATCATAATGAACAACGTTTTCCTGTCCTTTTCCGTAGTAAGTTAAACGACCGAAATGTGCGTAAATTCATCGGCATTGAACAAGTAGTGAATTTTTCTTATATTTTATTTCAAATAAATTTGTTTGTAGCATTTATCTTTTAAGTGCATTCATGTGTAGTTTACTGATTTGTTGATTTTATTACTCGTTTCACTCTAGCCTGCCTGCACTCGGTCAGTTCTCTTTCTCAAATAACTGATGTTTCATTCCACACACGTACCGCGACGCGGTTTTCAAATGCTGACTGATCAAAAACCGGTTATCTTTTCTGATTGTTAAGATCTTCAAAGCAACAACGTTTGCTGTGTCGTCATTTGTTAAATTTCCGCAATATCCAGCACATTTACGTAGTTGCTGCCGTTGCTAATACAAAGATTCTCAGTTTCGTATGCAGTTTCTCAGCTATTGTGTCGGAAGCCGTTAATTTTCGAAATAAATGTTCACATTATAATCGCTCTTTCGGTTTAGTAAGTTGTTAATATTTGTTGTGGTGAATACAGAAGTCAGTAGAGACAATGATGAGGTGAATGACGAAAATTGGCAGAGCCTGTTTTTTAGGCGTATCTTCAACACGTTGACGCGTGGCCAAGTGAAGATGAATAGTTTTGTGTGCCAGAATTAAATCTGCCGTAAAATGACGCTTCTAAAGCGGCATCGCACTTGGTTACCAAGCAGTCGAATGAAAAGACGTTCGTTTTCAGTAACTGGCAGTGAACACTTAAGGCTGCAACGATGGCGGCCGGTTCATGTCATCATCATAATAAGACGACTAACAACGAATATTTGCTGAAAAAAAATTAAAATTTACGAGATGGTAAGGAGTAAATAAAATAAAATAAATGAATAAAGTAAATCCTCATAATAATGTAATTCAAGTTATTTTAAACATCAGAAGAAGACACGAGCTTTTATTCCATACCTTCACTAAGTAAAGAAACACACTAGCTTTTGTCATAAAAACAAATTTAGATCGAAGATCGGAAATAACTCATTGAACATATCCCTGAGATCGAGAAGGTGTGATAATAAAGATGAATTGGGTGATTGTAGTTGCCGACACCCTGTGACACTTTGATGGGTAGTTAATTCACGCAGCTGCAATCTGTAAAAGAAAACTGTTAATGTTGGTATGGTGGATGACAGTGTGCCATACGAAAGTATATATTATCGGTAAACCAATTGAAAACAAAGTCATTGTATTTGTTGTGACTACGAGCTTGTCTCGAAAATGGATGTCGGCTGGTGTTGTCCGTAATTCACACTTCCATTCAGCTTGTCCTGGCTCTCTCTGCCTGCCTTGAGGTCACTTGCTTATCAAATCAGCCACATAATCTGACACGTTCTGAGAGCACTGTTTCCCAAGGAAATCGAAGTAAACAACCTGTCTGCATTAGGTATTATGAATTTATGGTACAGAAGTTTTATTTGTACGTATTTGATATTTTTTCTGGAAATTTGTCGAAAAGCCATACAGCGCCCAGTTAGATAAAAATAAAAGCAACGGTCAACGAATAAAAGTGCGGCGCTGTGCCGCTTGGATCGGGTGAGAATAGGTATCCTTCGGATGCTCCGTAGATAATTCGAGAAATGCAATAGCTACAAGAGTGGGACGAAGTTTTATACTTCCATGAGGCTTCAAAGGTTGAAAGTAGGTGGCTTTATTCAGCTGCCATTTCATATGGGAGATGCCACGATCTGAGTCTATTTCTTATTTACCTTCAAGTAAATGATGGAATGTTAAGTGTTTAAGCAACTCATATCTTCCACAACAAAAAACAGCTTAAATTAGGGAACCTCCACAGGTTGTTGTGGAAGAGACGAGTTTTCTCTCTATAGACCACAGAGTATTCGACCACATGTCATTCGAAGTCCACCAAATCCCAATTCCTTGTCAATAATTATATAGATCTAAAGTTACTGAGTAGAATCTTCATGGGGGTACCATTATTATTATTATTACACATATTATTTCATTTTGGAGCCACGTAAACTATGAATTTTTAGTGGCTTGGGGGCGTTTTCAGATTACATTCATAGCTTCACTATTTTTTCGGTTACTTTCCCGCACCTTAAGTACCCAAGTAATGTATTGGAAATCTTCCAGTTTTAAGTTGAATTTCCTTTTGGAAAAGACAGGTTTTCTTTGTATGCTTAGCAGTGTGATCAACCAAGTGTTCAGCCTTAGAGTATACTTATGCTACATTCTTTGGTTATGGTTGGATATATCTAAATTCGCAGTACAGAAATTCATGTGTTTCGTGCTCTGGAAGTCGGTCAGGGTTGAGCTATGAGTCCTCTGCTGATTATACCGTAGGTCTCTTAGTGCTTAACGTGAGTGGTAAATGAAATTAATTTCTATTTCTTGGTGCATGAACGAATGTGTGCTTACAAGACTTCCGTATAAAATTATATATTGTTTCCTGAACATGTTCCTGCTGTCCCCTATCACTACTTCGAATAGGTATGCTGTTAACTTTAATGTAACGTTTTTGTGGAGTAGGGAACTTACCAGTGTAGTATGTTGATGAATGTGCTTTCATTTGTACATTTGGTTCTTATTTTACTTTGTCAACCAAGATAACAATTCCGATCAATAGTTTCCAAGAGAACCATGGCTTATATATTATGACTCTAACCTATCCTTAATTTGATCGTGAAAAAATAATATAAAATTTCTTATGAGTAAAACTAAGTGTGGCATTCTGATTCCTGAGTTGAATGATTCAGATGAAGTAAAGTTATACGTTGTATTTTATAGAAGCAATTATCTGATTTATATCGTACGTGGTCCAGTAATTCGATTAACAGAATAAAGAAAATTAAAAATTAAAGGAACAATTGGTATAATAATGGAAAACGCAAAGTAGAAGCGTTTCGTATAGCGATGTTTGCCAAAGTTATCAGAGAACAGTAACTTAATACATGTTAAATGATACTGGAATGATTTATCTTTCATTCGAATCATCCCAAACTAATGATAAACAACGTCTTGGTCCTTTCCAGCGAACAGTATATTGTTGAGAAATGCGTCACTTCGCGATTTATTGTTTACTCTAAGAGGACATGCAATATGGAAAACTAAAAATATCAACATTATCAATAAAGGGAAGTACTTTCGTACAATAATGTAATCAAAGACTCCTTGGAGACCATTCTAACGTAAGATATTCAGATCATTTACCAACAAATCACAGGTCAAACATCAGTCTGAAGTAGGAGTCGAAAATCAGCTGAATCTATGAAAAGAAAGCAGCTAATTCGAGCAAATATTACGACGAAGGCTATGATGAAGTATCCCACACAAGTTGCGTATGATATGATGTGGAGTAAAGAATCAACAACCTTGAAGATGATGTCGAGGCTAAGTAGTTAATTAAGGAACACTCCTGTATTTCGAAACAGTGGAGAACAACCGCAGTTTTCTTGACCGTATTGTGTTACGTCGGCAGGAGTTAAAAACTTGTTCTTGAGTACTTCCAAGACAACGCAAAAGACACTAATTTCAACACGTTGGGTTAGTATGTACGACCCCATCTATTCACTTAAAGAGACACTAATTGATCTCAGCTTTGGCAAACGTAACTCGTACTAGGAAGAAATTTACCGACCGAATTGTAGCTAAAAGTCTTAAAAACGTAATTAAAACGTACAACTTGGGTACGTTTTTAAGATACAGTATCAAGTAGTAAAAATCATCAATACTGCCCCTAAGTATGAGTGGTGAATTGATGCAGTTTCCACTACTTTACAGATTATAGATGAAGATAAGTTATGCGCAAGTTGAAGAAGCACCTAAATTAATTTTTTAAAAATAATAGACCATTTGGCATTAACAAGAAAGAAGAAAAAGCAGTTAAGCAGTGTAGTGATTTAGGACACACACAGTTCATTAGCAGATTTACATTGGTATTCAAGCGTATGTTCTTCCTATACACTATTTATTCGTCCCTATTTCGTCTTTCAATACTACTTCTCTCTTGTGAGATTATTTAGTGTTGCGATTAGTTAATTATTTATACTTTTGTTAGAGAGGTATTGGGGAATGTCCAGGTTTTGTATTGTACAATTATGTAGAGACTGATGGATGTTTCATGTGTGGAGGGATTAGGTAAAAGAAGTTAAGAGATATCGCTTTACCAAAGCATTCAAAAATACACCTTTTTTAGTTTTCTTAGGTATTTCACTTTCTCATTCAAAATGGTGGAAAATGCCTGGGGAAATTGTATAATAGAAAGATAGAGAGCTAAGTATTGGTAATCAAAACTGACAGTAAATACCTACTTACCTGAAAAAACACGTTATTTTATTTCACTCGAACTCGGTGCTGCACTTTAAAAAAAACAATAAAATCTACGCAAGTTTACGACCGTCATGCTTAACACAGATACATGTGAATTACCATCCCGTGCTGAACAGGCACTAAAAGAATTTATAAGACGTGCATTAATGCAAACAGCTGGCTTTTGTTAGAGGTATTAGAGATAAAGTTAGTGAACTGCTTATAGATGTTGACTCTGAAATTATTGGCATGTCGGAGCACCACTTAATTAATTTTACAATTTAGAGGATTTTTTTTTCCTTTTTACCGGGATACCAGAATACGGATTAGCTGACTGCTTTTCAAGGAGTTCCTTGCGAGTGGGGGAGTGGTTGTGTTCTTAAAAAAAACAGTGTTCCATTTGAGTCCATAGACGTATCACGGCACAGCACTGAACAAACATAGTACTAAATTAGTTGTAATTGCGGACTTAATTTAGCATGTGGTTGTGAGGGAAATCTGAAAAAAAAAGATCTCATGCAGACTGTGTTTTCTCCACAGCACAGCCACAGACAATGTTTTTTATTCATTCTTCATTACTAGATGGGCATTCTGTTCTTTGAGGGTTGCTTTCTATTAGAACGCTCTAAACGGGGTACAAGCAATAAAAGGCAGCCCGGGTGGTTGACTAGTGGGGTAAGAATATCATATAGAACAAATCGGGAGTTATATCAAATGTAAGAAGTAGTCACAATCAAGCTACAGTAGCCCATTACAAACAGTATTGTGAGGTGCTTAAAAATGTTATTAGGAAGGCAAAGAGTATGTGGTATGGAAATAGAATAGTATTTAACAATCATTTTCTGAGCATTGCTGGTGAATTAAATAAAAATTCAGTTTCTACAGGGCATCATATAACTTTCTTGGCAAATGACTTTCCGAGATGGATGTCTAAAATTTTCCTCTGTGATAAAGATAAGAGGGAGATTGAGTCAATAATTAAATCACTGAAGACTAAGGATTCTGGATGATGAAGTGCCTATCAGAATATTGAAGTACTGTGCTGGACACGGTAGTCCTGTATTTAGCCATATTTGTCATTTTTCCTTTAGGAATTGTCAGTTTCCTGTACGATTAAAGTATTCAGTAGTAAAGCCGATTAATAAAACGGGAGAAAGGGATAATGTAGACAATTTTAGACCTATTTCTAGGCCATCAGTGTTTGATGAAGTTACTGAAAAGGCTGTGTGTGTGATGATAATTGATCATTTTATACGACACGATTTGTTACCAAATGTACAGTTTAACAACTGGAAATGCTATATTCTCTTTTCTCTCTGTGGTACTGGATGCGTTAAACAAAAAGTTTCGAACGATAGGCATATTTCTTGATTTAACTTCTGCATTTGACTGTGTTGGTCACAAAATATTGCTCCAGAAGTTGGATCATTACAGAATACAGGGAGTAGCTAACAAATGGTTCACCTCTTACATTAGCAACAGACATTAAAAGGTCCTTATTCATAATGTTGAGAATGGCTGTGATGTGGGATCTGAGTGGGGTACAGTGAAGTGGGGGGGGGGGGGGGTGCCCCAAGCTTCAGTGTTGGGGCAACTCCTGTTCCTCATTTATATAAATGATATGCCCTCTAGTATTATGGGTAATTCTAAAATATTTCTGTTTGATGTTGACACCAGCTGGTTAGTAAAGGATGTTGTGTGCAACGTTGGTCCGGTTTCAAATAGTGCAGTTCATGACCTAATTTCATGGCTTGTAGACAATAAACTAACGCTACACCACAGTAAGGGTTTTTACAGCTTATAATACATAATTCAACAAAACCTAACGTTTTAATATCACAGATTGGGCATATGATTACTGAAACTAAACAATTCAAAATTCTTGGTGTTCATATAGATAATACACTGTCGTGGAAAGCCCACGTTCAGGTTCTGGTACAAATACTTAATGCTGCCATATTTTCTATTCGAACGGTATCTGAAGTGAGTGATAGTTTGACACGAAAATTAGTCTACTTTGCTTATTTTCATTTGCTTGTGACATATGGTATTATATTTTGGGGTAGCTCTTCACATTCCAAAAGATTATTTTTGGCTCAGAAACGGGCGATTTGGGCAATAAGTGGTGTAAGTTCACGAACCTCTTGTCAATCCCTGTTCACAAGTCTGGGTATTTTGACATTGACCTCTCACTATATAAATTCTTTACTGTTATTTCTTGTTAATAGTATTAGCTTATTCCCAAGAATAAGCAGCCTTCACTCAGTTAATATTCCGTACAAATCAAACCTGCATTCGAATCGGGCTTTCTTAACTCTTGTGCAGAAAGGTATGCAGTATACTGCTGCATCCATTTTCAATAACCTACCAGACGAATTAAAAAATCTTTGCAGTAATCCACGCGCTTTCAAGTGAAAGTTTCCTCATGGGTCACTCCTTCTATTCTGTCGAGGTGTTCCTTGAAAAATTAAGCTGATTCTTGTTGTATAGTTGATTTCGTTTACTTAAACTTAGGGATTGGCTTTTTTCTCGTTCATAAACATTTTATTTTTATCTGTTATTACTTTTAAGTTGTAATTTCATGTACTGACACGTTCCATGACCTTTCAATTTGGTCCTACGGAACTTGACATATAATAAAAAATAAGTAAATAAATAAATGAACAGTGTTGACATGCACACTGCCTGCTACATGATGCAGATTCAACATTTTTCCAGAGCACTGAATTGGCTACAAAAACATTACAAATTCTTTCAAAAAACTTGGAAACATTTAAATGTATGCAACCAGAGGAAGAATTCTCCTGTCGAAGCGAATTAGTTCCACTGACAGGAAAGTGGGGAACCATTTTCCTCAATGCTAACTACGTCTTCCACCCCAAAAACGTTTTGTGTCCGGACATTCTAAACATTCTGCGCGGTGTCTGTTTATTCTATATTGTTCTATATTGTGTCTCCCTACCACTTTTCGCGCAACGACGCTCTGAGCGTCTATTTTTAGGGAATTGACTCGCTCATAGTGTTCACATTTGCCACTTGAAGTAAAAATCTCAAACGCGACGATTTTTCTGTTTTATACTTATTGAGAAGCCACATCAGCCACTGTAATTTACGGCAACGTGGGACCTGTTGCCGGTAAGGAGACGCCAGACCACACATGACTTGTAGAATTCAGAAGAGTTCAGTGACACTAGTGATGATATAACCAAATACTTAATGATTTCAGCGTCAGCTCCACTGCACTCCCTGTAAAAGAATCTTAATACTAACTAAATTTAGTGGAAGGGGTTCAAGGCTTTCCTATTTTTAGTTAGCTGGTAAAATAACGTCGAAAAAGCAGTTAAGTTTACCATTGGAAATTTTATTCTACTCACAAAACATTGTTTATAAGTTGCACTATTGATAAAAGGAAATGTTGTAATACAGGATGGTAAAAGCCAACAGTGATCAGCAAAAATGTGAACGTATATTCTCTGAGTGGGTTTGGAAGTTCTACAATGGATCGAAGGATGACCTATGCAATATCACATCTATAATCTAGGTTTAAATTAAATTTCACCAAAGAGAAAACTATCATAATGGTCTACAGTGGCCCTCAATTATCTTTAATTACTTATCTAACTTGACGTAAATTACAGTGGCTTCTCAATAACTATATAACAGAAAAATCGTCGCGTTTCAGATTTTTCTTCAAGTGGCAAATGTGAACACTATGAATTTTAATTGATGATCGACACTAGTATTACGCAAAAAGGGGTTGTAAGATGAGACTTCTGCAGTTCTAAATGAAGCCTTATGCGCTCAAAAATGCGGCATCACGTGCGTTCATTACCATGTCGGTGTTTGTCAGGGGGCGGCTGCTGGCGCAGCTCCGTCCAGCTCGCCCTCTCGGAAGGAACTCTCGCCGAACTCCTCCTTACTACAGTTTACCAAAGTTGGTTTAAAAAAACTATCTCCCTATGTTTTCATGTGACCAATCAGGATCTCAATGTTAACCTTAAGCTCTGCCTACAAAAATTCTGTCTATCCAATGAGAAACGTTATACTTTTCGTAGTGGGGAATGTTTTTAAAGTTTGCAACGTAACAGAGAAGCGAAAAAGTCTCACGCTAAAACTTGCAGCTGGTGTGGTCCTTTTGGCGTTATCGTAAGATCTATACTGTTCTCCTGGAGGGCTCTATCATTTAACATGGGCTGGGGGGGTGGTCCTAACGTAACAGAGACGCGAAAAAGTCTCACGCTAAAACTTGTGGGTGGTGTAGCCCTTTTTGTGTTATCGTAAGATCTATACTGTTCTTCTGGAGGGCTCTAGCTTTTAACATGGGCTGGGGGTGGTCTTGACGTAACAGAGACGTGAAAAAGTCTCACGCTAAAAAACTTGCGGGTGGTGTGGTCCTAGCAGTTAGCTGGCGACGTGGGTGTTCGTCCGTCCCTTATCGTAGGGCCTTCCAGCTTAACACGGTTCTGCTATCAGCTTCTGTTCTCGTTTCTCTCCTCGGAACTGCGTCTGTCTCACGGTGGGAAGGTATGACATGTATTTAGGCATTCTTGTGTTATTGTGTGGTATTCTATTTGCTCACTTGTTACTCGTATTACTTTGGTTAATTTAATGTCATGATTTATTCGGAGCTATGTGACATACTACTGGATTTGCTTATCATGTCAGGGTTTTCATGGAAGGTGTTGGATTTGCCTGACACCTTACATATCACCACCCTTCGAACTTAATTTTTGTACTGAAGTTAGGCAATGATTGAATCGTTGTCTAAGTCAGTCAAAAATTATTTCTTTATCTAAATTTTGTTGCCTACTGTTCAGCCACGTTATTCTGTTGTATGCTACTTTGTATTACTAATTTATATTTTTATATTCTTCCACATTATTCTTGAAAATGACAAGAGAAGAATTTTTTATGCTATTATTAATTTTAATTATTTTCTTTCTTTATTTAAGTGTGAAGTTTGTTTTTTAAGAAGTTTGTTATCGAAAGTGAGGTGTTTTTCACATCGATTTTCTTATAAATATATATTTTTTAATATAAATGTAGTAATTAAGTAAAATCTATTCCTAACACATTTTCTAAATGTTATGTACAAGTAAAGTGTTTTTGTTTCTAGACAGTCATTTCAACATTGTTACACTAACAAATAAGAATTATTTCCAAGATTTGCTTTGACAAAGAAATATACATACTCAAGTATTCAGATATTTTCCTAACAAATGGTACAAATGTTAAAAAAAGGGAAAACATCCAACAAGATAATTTTTTATTCTTTGTTTTTATAAGGAGAAAATAAGTAAAATATAGTTATTCTTCTTTTTTTATGAGGAGAAAATAAGTGGCATATAGTTTTAGTGTTTACTATGCCTTACTTTTGTTCTTTATATACTGTCAGTTTCAGAATTAATGACTTATTTTTATCGATAGTATATTTTTTATTTAAGTCCATAGTCAATGACTGCTATTTTGTAGTTCATTAGCTGTCTGGTGTGCTTAACTTATTTAGTTTTTCACATGTTTCTTTTGTACAATTCCTACATCACATAATTTGATATCACACGTTCACACAATCCTATGAATGTTTAAGCATGAGGTTGGCGAATGTTTTTGCATGAAGGTGATGGACTTGAGCGAGATGGATGTGGGCAAGTATTCGATGTACAGCTTCATTCGTTGTTCCTTGTTGGCTTTGCAAGTGTGTGTTGCTGTTGTGGAGGTCCCATAATGGAATGGGGCTGTGAGTGCAGAATCCCGTAGTTTACTGGCTTTGTATGCGTAAAAGTCATCGTTATGTGTCGCTGAAAGCGGTCGTTTTTCGTTGTAATACTTCGCAGACGACTAGTTTACAATAGGATAGCGATTTGGGAAGGTATGTCGTCTATTCTTCACCCATCTTCTTTCTTGGTCTCAATCTTGTGAATCTTCAGCTTCTGTTCTTCCTGCTTTTTCTCTGCTTCTTACTTGATTCTTCATTCTTCTCTGGGCAGGATATGGAAATATTAATTGATAACTAGTTGCATTGAAGTTCTCCTCCTAGTAACAGTTTGATAAATGGTTTGGACATGTCATTTCTGCTTTGTGGACGTTTTCTTCAGTCTCGTGCATTAGCGTGCTGTATAATAGCGGTAGTGTGACTTTTACACATATTTTTTGCCAGTGGTGGCTTGCCTAAGCGGTCGTCTCGTGGGGCCGTTTTTTGCTCGCTCCGCTGAGTTGGGGCACTCGGAGACCTTTCCGGTGTTTGGCGTCCTGTCTCTCCAGGGCTCCGTCACTGTGCGGCTCAATGTTCGTTCCAGCAGGGTTCCACCTAGCGGTCAAATTTATTGCCCACTTCACTTACAAGGGCCATCTGTTGGTCTCGCTGTCCTTTTCCTTCTCTCGACGCTTCTGCCTTGTAGGAATTGTGTCTTGCTAATTACGTCCTTTTCTTTCTTGATACTTCTCACGTTGCAACTTGTGGGTCATTGCATCTGGTCTTTGCTGGAGTTTTTACAAAGGTTCTTACAAAAAGTTTTACTTATAATCATCTAACATATGTCAAATACCTATATTGTCTTACGCCTTCTTAAAAAGCTTTACAAATTTCGGCGCCCTTTCCATGTTGCAATTCTAAGATATTTTGAGTCTTAACTTCTACACGAAATCCTCAAAATCGTTTTTTCTTTTTTGTGTAGTGTCGTGGTGTATAGCATTTTAGTATTTCATGCTGTTAGGCAATCTACGCTTTATCCCTTCACCTTAATCTATGGTACTATTGGTGTTATTTTTGTTTTTGTTTTTATTGAAACTACTTTCTTTTTCCCACCTTCCTCTCTTTTCATTCTTCTTTCTACTGACGATCTTATCTGCAACATAATCTTGAAATATTGTGCTGATTATTTACCAGTAATGAAATTAATCTTCAAACTTGTACTGAAAGCGCTTAATACTGCCAGTCTTAGGTAAAAATACCTCTGCTTTATCTCGTAAAATACCCTCTAATTCTCTTTTACTGTGTTCCAAAATACCTTGAACTTCTTGCAATTTTTCGTCGATTTCTTTATGAAATTCTAACATGAGTTGAGGCGCATACCATTCTAATTCTTCATCCTCTTTATCTCGCATCATTCTTAATAGTTTGTTTATGCCTGGTATTTCTTCTAATTTTAGCTTTTGCTCAAAGAGAAGTGTGATATTCCCGAATGTTACGCTACCTTTCCCCATATCTATTATCGCTCGTCTCTCATTTAAAAAATCTGCACCCATAATCAAATCTACAGTTAGTTTAGGTATAATCACGAAGTTGGCTTCGATCTTTTGACCTTGGCACGAAAGAGTTAACCTTGTTTGTCTCGTAACTTCTGCTGCATTGTTTCTAATAGGACCTCTTACTTTAATCTTACATGTTTTCAGAACTGGCAACTCCTCATTGGCATTACACTGCATGAATAAATTTTCTGAGATTGCTGTCAGTTCACTTCCGCTATCAGTTACAATATTGACTGGGATATGCTTTACCATGGCCTTCACAATAGGTTGAATTTGAAAGGGTTGGTTCTGTTCTTCTTCTTCTTGCATCAACGAATCCTCCACTGAATCGTACATGAGTCTTTTTAGGAATTTCCCTTGTGAATTCGAACTCTCTGTAGGATAAGCTTCGACTGCTACTTCTCTCACTTTTATTTCCTCTTCTCTATTTCTTCCTTCATTTACGCTTTCTCCAACATCCTCTACTTTTTCCTCATCCTCCTCTATCTTCTCCTTCTTCGTCGCTAAATCCACATAATCGCATCTAAATGCCCTAATTACCGCTTCATAACTTCCTTCATTATATACATTGGGTTGTGTGCCCACTCGTAACTTAATTTCAACTTCTCTCGACTGCGCATTATCCTCATTGAATTCACTTTCCCTGGTTTCCATCCCAAATAGCTCTGCAATACTCATTGCTTCGTCCTTTCCTCCGACATTCATTGTGCATGCCTGTGGTAATTCATCTTCCTCGTCAGTATTCTCCCAATTAATTTCGTCCAAACACGATATTGTAATTTCCTTGTCTTCGTTTTCATCTGGTCCCTGTGGATTTGTTTCTTCCTTCTTCTCTTCTCGTGATAAGATTTTTACTCCTCTGTTCAAGTTGCTGTAATTGTCCTGGGTCGGTGCGTCATTCTCTTTGGCATGGGCGCTTAGCTGTCAATTCGAACGTTTATCGGGGTTTGGTGGTCTTACCTCCACCTCTTCTATCTTTATTCTCATTTCTTGTTCAGCTTGATGATAGTGGCTTCATTGTTGACAATTTGGCGGTCTATTTGTTCTCCAGTGCCCGTTCTGGTTGTCGTTATTCCCTCTGTAATAGTTGTTGCCGTTCCTGGGTGAATTATAGTTATTGCCATATTCTCTTCTAAATCCATAACCGGTTCTTTGTTGAAATCTATTGTCGTTTCTTGGTGCGAAGTTATCACATGGTTCGTAATTATTGTTTCTTCGTACTGTGTCTTGTGGATTCCACTGCTTTTTGCTTTAGTTTTCACGTGCACTTCGTCTTTTTCTTGCGTCATCTTCCGAAAATATGAACTCTAGTTCCCTTAGAATACCTGTAAATGCTTCGACGTCATTGCCTCCGCGACCTACTCCTGATTGCTGGTATTTAAATGGTAGCTTCATCGCGCATAATTTAATCAACTCTCCATCACTTTATGGTACATCTAAGCATTGATTTTTGTTTGCCATTACTTCGAAAAATTTCACGGGACTCTTCTCTCCTGAATTTTCAAAATATGGGTTCTGTAATAATTCGTACTTCACTCTGTTCTGTGCTTCGCTGGACCAATATCGTGAGAGAAACTTCTCTCTGAAATCGTCGTACGATCGGCAAGTCGCTGCAACATTCTGCATGGTTTCTGCGACTGTTCCTGACATGTGTGCACATATAAAGTCTAATTTGTGTGCTAGCGTCCAGTGTTCTGGTAATCCTACTCGGAATTGAATAATAAAAGTTCGTGGATGTAATGAGTTTCCTTCTCGAAAGTGTTGAAATTTTCTGACTGTGAGGAAATGATCGTTGTTGTACTTCGTCATAGTTCCATATGAAATTCGCGATTTTTCGCCACTTTTGTTTCTGATCATTTCTCCCGTCGTTTTTTCCCTATTGTGGTAGATCCATTGGATATTGTCCACTGTAACTTTCGCCTACCCTTGCGTAGTATCGTTGGAGTGGTACGCAATAATTTTCTTCCATCGGTTGTGAACGTGTAGCTGAATGCATTCCACTGTACTCTTCGCGACCTGGCTTTCCATTGTCACGTATTGGTTGGGCATCTTGTCTGACTAACTTTGCCGCTTCACTGCACGATCCAAACTGTCTTGAAACATACATTTGTGGTTCCGCATGTGTTTGTGATGACGTTTGTTCATCAAGAATTTCGAAACGTGTTTGTTGCTGTGCAGGCTGTCTGATTTCACGTATGTTACTTTCCGCCTGTGATTGGAATCGCAAATGCATGGTATCTTCGTTAATTGCTTGTTTTTCCGGTGCTGTTACAGATATGGATGTGGTTGCAGACTCTGTGCTTGTTCGATCCTGTTCACTAAGCTCTTCAATGGTTTGCAACAACTCTGTTCGCAATTTCTGAAACTGTTGCTTCGTTTGCGCTTCTATTTTGACTATGTGGTTATCATATCTTTTCAGCGCTGCTTTTGTGACACGTTTGTGTAACACACTGTTTTCAACAATTTCACGCGCTGTACCTGCTGCTTGTCTAGTAATTACGTTTATCTGTTTCTCTAGTTTCTTGACTTCTCCGTGGGTGTTGTTACGTAATGTTTTGATCTCGTCCTGTGTGTCATTACGCAATGTTTGTACGTCCACTTGTACCTTGTCAATGTCTGTTCTCAATTGATTGTAACCTGTTATTAAGTTTCCTATCACTTCTCGAGATTCTTTTGCCTCGTCTTCAATATGACGTAGGTGTAACTGAATATTTTTGTTTTGTTCTTTAATCTCACGCATTTGTCTCGTGGTTTCGGCATTTTGTTTCGTTATTTCTGCATTCTGAATTTTAATTTGGTTAGCAATTTCTTTATTTTGTCTTGTCATAGTTTCCCTCACTAATTGTAATAATTCTGCCAGATTGATGGGTCCTATTGCGTTTTTTTCCGACGTCCTACGCTTTGTGTTTTCGCCCAAGTGTTGGTTTGCAACCGATTGCATTGAACTGTGCGGTGACACGTTTCTGCTCGCATTCCTTGCACTCTGTGGTGAGGGAGCTCTGATTACTTGTACTATGGGTTCTACGTATTCAAGACGCAAGTTAGAATCCTCATCGACTGTCTCTCTACTTTCCTGCTTCTCTGTCGTATGCTGACTTATGTTTTCTATGCCTTGACGTACATTATCCTCGCTATGGTGCGTTATCTGTCCTATTTTTCGCGATACTGCATCGCCTGTTGTACTGTCCTCTATTCTCTGTCCACTTACATGCTGGGTCTCTACCTCAATTCGGTCAAGGTCTCGATCTGCCATTGCTAATCTTTCCGAATCACTTATTTTCTGTTTTAAAAGCAATTCACGCGCCTTACTTCGTGTCAACATGCGCTCATACGATCTCACGCGCTTCATAAACTTTTTGTTCACACGACTTGACACTACCAAGACTGACAATCCATTCACTTACTTGTTGGGTCAGAACCAACTTGTCAACGATGTATCCGCCACCTGTGCTTTGCACTGAAGAGAAATCTTAATTCTAACAATTTTTAAAATTCATAACTTAAATATGCTATTGTTTCTGCCAGACTCACTTTCTATTGAATACTTTTGCTATCTATAGCTGCAGCTACTGTTTTCGACTATGTATAACTTTAGACAAAAAAATTTTTTTACTACGCAAATTTTTCAGCAGGATATTTTTCTGACTTAGTTAGGCATGTGGTCGACCTTCAATCATGGTATTTTACCATCCTGGCAGGGTCGCCATTTTCTAAACATTCTGTGTGTTGTTTGTTTGTTCCATATTGTGTCTCCCTACCACTATTCGCGCAACGACGATCTGAGCGTGTTTTTTTAGGGAATTGACTAGTTTGAACCTGGGACCTGTTGCCGGAAAGGAGACGCCAGACCACACATGACATGTAGAATTCAGAAGAGTTCAGTGATACTAGCGATGATATAACCAAATACTTAATGATTTCAGCGTCAGCTCCACTGCACTCCCTGTAAAAGAATCTTAATACTAACTAAATTTAGTGGAAGGGGTTCAAGGCTTTCCTATTTTTAGTTAGCTGGTAAAATAACGTCGAAAAAGCAGTTAAGTTTACCATCCATTGGAAATTTTATTCTACTCACAAAACATTGTTTATAAATTACACTATTGATAAAAGGAAATGTTGTAATACAGGATGGTAAAAGCCAATTGCGTTCAACAAAAATGTGAACGAATATTCCCTGAGTGGGTTTCCTAGTTCTATAATGGATCGAAGGATGACCTATGCAATATCACATCTATAATCTAGGTTTAAATTAAATTTCACCAAAGAGAAAACTATCAAAGTGGTCTACAGTGACCCTCAATTATCTTTAATTACTTATCTAACTTGCCGTAAATTACAGTGGCTGATGTGGCTTCTCAATAACTATATAACAGAAAAATCGTTGCGTTTCAGATTTTTGCTTCAAGTGGCAAATGTGAACACCATGAGCTTTAATTGACGATCGACACTAGTATTACGCAAAAAGGGGTTGTAAGATGAGACTTCTGCAGTTCTAAATGGAGCCTTATGCGCTCAAAAATGCGGCATCACGTGCGTTCATTACCTTGTCAATGTTAGTCAGGGGGCGGCGGCTGGCGCAGCTCCGTCCAGCTCGCCCTCTCGGAAGCAACTCTCGCCGAACTCCTCCTTACTACAGTTTACCGAAGTTGGTTTAAAGAAACTATCTCGCTGTGTTTTCATGTGACCAATCAGGATCTCAATGTTAACCTTAAGCTCTGCCTACAAAAATTCTGTCTATCCAGTGAGAAACGTTATACTTTTCGTAGTGGGGCAATGTTTTTAAAGTTTGCAATGTAACAGAGAAGCGAAAAAGTCTCACGCTAAAACTTGCAGCTGGTGTGGTCCTTTTAGCACTATCGTAAGATCTATACTGTTCCCCTAGAGGGCTCTATCTTTTAACATGGGCTGGGGGGTGGTCCTAACGTAACAGAGAAGCGAAAAAGTCTCACGCTAAAACTTGTGGGTGGTGTAGCCCTTTTCGTGTTATCGTAAGATCTATACTGTTCTTCTGGAGGGCTCTAGCTTTTAACATGGGCTGGGGGGTGGCCTTGACGTAACAGAGACGTGAAAAAGTCTCACGCTAAAAAACTTGCGGGTGGTGTGGTCCTAGCAGTTAGCTGGCGACGTGGGTGTTCGTCCGTCCCTTATCGTAGGGCCTTCCAGCTTAACACGGTTCTGCTATCGGCTTCTGTTCTCGTTTCTCCCCTCGGAACTGCGTCTGTCTTACGGTGGGAAGGTATGACATGCATTTAGGCATTTTTCTGTTAGTTTGTTGTATTCCATTTGCTCACTCGTTACTCGTATTACTTTGGTTAATTTAATGTCACGATTTATTCGGAGCTATGTGACATACTACTGTATTTGCCTATCATGTCAGGGTTTTCATGGAAGGTGTTGGATTTGCCTGACACCTTATAACATGCGCGCACTCTCTTAACGCAGAAAATTCTGTATCCATTTACCACGACTTTCATTGTAGTAGCATTCACACTCAACATCTTCCTCTCTCCCATTGTCTCTATATGTCTCATTTCCACAGTTTTTTTTTGTCCCATTTATTTACAGTATATTCTGCTGCCACTCTCACCTCGCTCATTTACACAATCTCCTTTCACCTTTCTTTGCCACCGCTTTATCTTTCTCTGTTGCTCGGAGGCCCAAAATTCTGGGGGTTTTACTTAATTTTTCCCCTTACCCATGTGCTTAATTTTTCGGCCCAAAATGCATCCTGCACTATACCTGCCCCTCAGGGTTCACCGGTCTGGGAGACTTCAGATGTCTATGTATGGTCTCAATTTGTCTGTTTTTTTTTTCATTTCTATGGTCTTCTCTCTCTTGAGCGTCCACCTCTGCCGTACTCATCTCTTTTTCACTTTTTCTGCCACTTCCTGTCACTGACAGTCAAGATCGATTCTCTCTATTTTTACCATTCTGGCAGGCAAGCTATCACCATTACAGTGGAAAACACAACCAGAGGCAGACAACACTGCAACAGCAAATACAACTCGGAAAGTTAAACAAAAATTGTTAGCTAAGATCAATTTTCAAAGACCATCCACGAAACACACACATCTCACTTCGCTTTTGTGGTGGTCGAATTCGTTTTGTCATAAAAATGTTTTACAGCGGAGTAAATTTTCCTTAGAACCCCACTCACTGTGCAGTGAACGAAGTAAACAGCTACTAGCCTCTTACGATCAGCTGCTATCGCTTGGACTCTAGACCAACCATTGAGACTATGACGTGTTCAGGTCGAGGTCTCGTCAGAGAAGTAAGTATACCGAGTACGTCTACTCCAGCACGCTATGCGGTGGAAGCATCAAATATGTGTGCCTCAATTTGACAGAAGGGAGACAACGGTATCAGCCTTCGAATATAGTAGAAGGAAAAAGTTTGATATATGTCCGTCGAAGCACTTCAGCCATGAATGGTAACAGTTTCGCGAGTAGTTAGACTTTAAAGAAGAACTCTTTAAATCGTCCAGGCGTGGCACGCCGTGCATACTAGTGCGAGGCTATAGCACTGGTTTATACGTCACAACTTGCAAAGATATAATTGAGGGTATAGTGAAAAAATTGTCGCGAATGTAATAAAACGGAATAAATTTTAAACTATAAATCGTAAAATAGCGATATTCTAATGACGGGAGATATTGCTGCCTTTGAAACTACATAAATGAATGTTCAATAAAAGTTTTTAATAGAAATTCGAATGTGAACACACGACGCTGATAAAAATGTAAATGACTGTTAGACTACCACGAAATTATGTTTTGTAAGTCATTTTTGAAACATTCATTCAATGTATAACCACATTGGGTTTTTTGGAGCACCTTCATGGCATGATCTTCACGACCAAATGGTGTGCACAGTAACTAAAAGTAGACAGAAGGAAGGGAGACAAGACAGAGTGAAGAAGTGTTGTTGATGTTCGGAGACTTGATTTTAAAATTGTTCCTAAATGTGCGTCGAATCATTTATATAGTGGTGTGGCTTTTGCTTACACATCTATAATTAGCCTCTAAAATTTATTGTTGACAGATGCGAGAATTTCCAGGCTTTCGAAAAAGAATGTTTCAAATGGCTCTAAGCACTATGGGACTTAATATCTATGGTCATCAGTCCCCTAGACTTAGAACTACTTAAACCTAACTGACATAAGGACATCACACACATCTATGCCCGTGGCAGGATTCGAACGTGCGACCGTAACATCCACGCGGTTCCGGACTGAAGCGCCTAGAACCGCTCGGCCAATACGGCTGGCAGGCTTTTGAAGTATCGAACTTTCGAGCCTCCGCTGCAGTTGGAACAATGGTTCAGGAAGGCGTCCTGGTGAATCACACTAATTTACACTGTCAGAGAAGCGAAGAAAATCTGCATAATTCATTGCCGCAACTAATTAGGACAGTATATCAGCAACAGTTTATTCTTCATTTAATTAGACATGTTCAGGGGTAACTCAGCGGGGTGACTGCAAGTGGGAATCAGTGCTTTCTTGGAACAAGGTAAATCTTATATCCACAGTAGTAGCTCGAAATTTAATTTTCCCTATTTCCTATCTCACGATTTTAATTCATGATTTGTGTCAATACGATTACATAAATCGCACATTTGATACGATTATGTCTGTGAACTGTATAGTAAGAAAATGATTACAGACTATTTCAGCCAAAACAGTGTGTCAGTGTGTTGCATTGGTAGCCTTTCTTCTTGCTGACTCTAGTTTTGTTTGAAATAAGTTTCAGGTTCAGATAAAATATTTAAAATATTTTGAGTAGTTAAATAATCTCAAATTCAAACTTAATTCTATAGTGCTACTTACGATACAATAATTCTTGCATCCACCTTTATTTTCAAGTAACTGTATTGCTAAAAGAAATTGTGCTCCAGAGTAGTTCAGTCAAGTTCACGTCAAAACACAATATTAGATCATTCAGAGCTTGGCGATCGTTTTATCATACTTTAGTTTTTAAGAGCATTGTCGTAAGGTGAATTAAAAACAGCTTTCTTTCTGTTCCGGAAAACAGCTGTTGGATGGCGGATATAACCAAGTTATCAAAATGATAACGCAGGTAGGAAATGCTAAAATATAGTGTAGAGTATTTACGTGTGAGTGTTACATACAGATTATATGCCATATCCACCTTACGCTCTGGGATTTAATACTAGATAGACTTCAAATAATAGTTTCAGTTACATTACACACGGTTACAATTAATCAAAATCGGTATTAGTAGCGTGCTTGCACCTCCTAATATCAATAATTATACGCAAATGAGTGGTATAATAATTTTCTCTCCGCTAACGGCACAATACATTTTGCAGGCAAGGTCACACATCCATGTCGTATGTTATGTCGCTTAAGTGACCTTTTCCGGGAGAAACAGTTTTTTGATAGGACACTATGTCTCACTTAAAAAGTTTTGTATGCACGTGGCATTTACGTAGGGTATTAATAGTTTATGAAAGATTAGACGGGATTACACATTTTGTATGCACGTGGCATTTACGTAGGGTATTAATAGTCTATGAAAGATTAGACAGGGGTACACAGTCATTGTTGGTTGCTGTTTTCCAGTCGCCTGCTGGAAAGGGCATTTTTCTTGGACGAAAATTGGCCCCTTGTGCGCATCAGAGAGATGTGGTATGTGTTTATTTTGAGAGTGTATGTGAGTGCAATGGACGCTTGCATGGAGTAGTGTTACGTTTGTGTTGTATGATGGTGACAGAATGGTGACGGCGGGCCTGATGCCGGCACGTAGCATGGATACCATGGACATCCGTCTCGAGCGCCATTGCACAGCCGTGCTTAAGCAGCCTCGGCTACAGGGGATAGTTACTAAAATGAGTGATGGCCTGATGCCTCGTTATCCATTGAATTTCAGAAATTAAAGATGTCTTTACAAAGTTCATTACTGATGTACGTTATTTCAGTTCTAATCCTTTCATTTTAGAACCAATATTTCCTGTTATAATTTTCCGGGGTCCCCTTGGCTCCAAATATTACCAGTTATGACACAAGTTGCTGGAAAAACTTTTATACATCACCTATGTAATTGTTAAGATCATGTAAAATATTAATATATTTTTGCCCCATCAGACCAGTAACGATTGGTTTAATCGATGGGATATTTCCCTCTTGCCCCACCCCCAGTGGTTTCTCTAACAACCCATCAGAGAATTTTGTCCATTTTGAAACATAATTAAGCGCACCTCTCCTGCTGTGCTATGTTTAATTTGACAGTTCCTATTTTATGTTGTCGTATAATTATTCCTATCGCGATGCTTACGACAATCATGTGAATTTTTAGGGTACTGGAATTCCTGTTATACCACAAATGGTACACGCCGAATGTCCTTTATCTCTAGCGGGGTTTTCCTTTCTCTCGACAACTCACCAATAGATGGAGTTCTGCTTCTTCCTTTCTTCCTATCGCAACCTGTGGCAGATAGTAATTGTTTATTATTTGAATTCTACACGTTTACAAGTCTGTGCAGCCGGCCAGTGTGGCCGAGCGGTTGTAGGCGCTTCAGTCCGGAACCGCGCGACAGCTACGGGTGCAGGTTCGAATCCTGCCTCGGGCATGGATGCGTGTGGTGTCCTTAGGTTAGTCAGGTTTAAGTAGTTCTAAGTTCTAAGGGACTGATGACCTCACATGCTAAGTCACGTAGTGCCCATAGCCGTTTGAACCATTTGAAAAAGTATGTGAATCGTTCTTAATTATCTAATAACGCTGACTAGTTCCTAATTTTCCCAACTGTTACACGAGATGGTAAAACACCTCCACTAACAATCTTTCCATATCGGTTATCCAAAATATTTTGATTTGTAGAAATTCTACTATAGCCATTGACTAAAACTTTTGCCCTATGAGGGCAAGGTTTAGGCAGCGTTTCACAACTGTGTTCGGCAGAACACTGAACTTCCGCAGAAAGTGAAATAAATGGAAGTAATAATATGGCGTTTTTTATTGGACAGTTTCATGAAATAACTATTTTTCCAAATTTTATCATGATTTCTGTGTCAGCAGTTATTATTTAAAATAGAAGTAATTACTGATGAAAACTAGTTTTTCCCATTTTATCAAAATGTTATTAATCTTAAAAAAACAATATGGTCTATCAAAGTAATAGTATATTTCAAGTCTTTCGTAGGAGATAAAGTTTGGCAACCGCTGCTGTGAAGGTAAGCAGCCCAAATCTTAGTTCACGTAGACCTGCATCTGACCAACACTTATATTTGTATATCAATTAAACTTTAGCGAAAGTTCAGTTTTCGTACACGAAATTGCCCTGAAGGCTGAAAAGCTTTAGTGCGGTACTGATAGAGACATCATTTTACGCGGTTCATTTTCCTCTCCCCGTTGGCATTCTGCCACATACTGACGCTATGGGCATAATTTTTCATCGCAGATAATGACAGGGTAATTTATCAGCTACACATTATGTGTCGTTCCGGAATAGGTTATCCAGCTGGGCAGCGATTCGTAAGTCATTAATCTGACTAACATAATTCCATGTTGGCGTCGGGTAAAATTTATGGCCCGGTATATCGATCGTGAAAGACTCATTGCCAATCTTCACTAGAATTGGCACAGCGATCTAGAACCGATGACACGTTATAGGAACGAAATTAACACAGATGCTTGCAGGGAACAATATTGTGCTGAAATTACGCACTGTATACTGATGCGTAGGGAACGATGTACAGACAAACCAATTCTATTGAACGTTTGCCTGTACTCATTCTCTGTGAGACGATTACATTAGCGCAACAACATTTGTTACACTGATCAATAGAAGCAACCTTTTATGCAAAGAGAAGCATTTTGGTAGGAAATAAATGCAAACTAATGTATTATGAAATGTATTCGCAAAATGCGAATACGATATTGAATTTACGTTGTTTGCTATAAAGTTCTGTACCGGACAGGGAATGTAACCCAGATATCCCACTTATCGCTAGCGGTCGCCTTAACAATCTCGGCTAACCGTGCAAGCCTCCCGAATTGACTCGAACATCCACATTCCATAGTGTCTACAGCCCATAATGCTCGCTCACCGTTAGTATATTTCCCGAATATGGAGAAACACACTTTTTCTCATCTGTTTGTGTTGCGTTGCCATGAATTCCAGCTAGAGCAGTATTTGTATTTGACAGTGTCTGTATAGCTCGATGCATATCTAAGGAACGTTTTCACTGAACTATACAGACACTGTCAAGTACATATACTACATTAACGGTAACTAATCTGTCATAAAGGTAGTTTCACAAATGACCGTCAGCTACCTTGGCTACAGATAAGAGTGCTCAGTTCTAATGTTACGACTGTAGTCCTCACAATTTCGGCTGCCGGTGTCACATACATATATAATGTAGTTTACTTTGTCAAACACTTGACTAAATGTGGCAACGGCTGGAATCTGAAATATGTCATGCTACGCAGGACCCAATCACATCACATAGTACACAGTACTAATCATTAAATAAAGTTCACTGGTTACTGTGGCTGTAATTGAAGAAATTGCACCATACAGCACAAAGGACGCACACTATAAAATCGCATAAAAATCTCTTCTGCGTCATTCCTAAGTTATCAGACCCGGGGAAGGCACTTGCAGTCGTGATCCGGTTTCAAGTGGGGAATAACAGCAAGCAATAACTTCGCAGTTCGGTGTCGTAGTCTACAGACAATAAAGCAGCTAACAACAGCAGAATTTTCGACCCAAACTAGTTTACGCAACATATTTTATTTTATTTTCTGTGTTAATTTTCTGAATGTATGGAAAACGCAGACTCAATACTACGAATCGTCCATTGTTTTTCATTATAATTTTTCCGTCTAGAAAGAAATAGCATGTATATAGTTTCCGAAGGCTTTCCATTTCAGTGACCATCGACATTTAGCAACGAGGGCACTTTATAATGTGAGTAATGAATCTCTCTCTTGCTGCTACTGCCTCTCAAATAGCTAGGCAGAGTTCTGAAGTTCACTGTGTGGTAAAATGGAAATGAGCGTATGGGGTCAGTGGCCGGGAGTTCCCAGTCGGGAGGTTCAGCCACCAAGTGCAAGTCTTACTGAGTGCGACGCCACATTGGGCAACTTGCGCGTCGGTAATGGGGAAGAAATGATGACGAGGACAGCACAACACTCAGCCCCTGAGGGGCGAAACTCACCCTCCCCAGCCGAGAATCGAACCCGGGCCCCCCGTGCGCGGCATTCCAACGCGCTGACCATTCAGCTATTGGAGCGGACTTTGTGTGGACAGGTAAGTCTTGCATGGTTTATTTCTCCTCCACACGTACGTGTTCAGTGCGGCTGCAATCGGGCGCAGAACAAAGCCAGTCGCGATGAGAAACCTCATTATATAACCAGCAATAACTATACTAACAGTCCAATTTCGTCTCTGATTCATTCGAGAGGCAGCCGGTTTCGGCAGTCTATTACGTCATCGTCAGCCCCTCTATGGTAACATAGTGACTGAGTTTGTATTTCCAGTGATCAGATTTTTTATGAGCGTATAGCCGGTGCGGATGCTGGTTCGCTATTGCAAGATGTTTTGTCTGGCAATATACGCTTAGCAACTATATTACCACAGAGGGCCTGATGATGGCATAATGGAATGTCAAATTGGTTGCCTCTGCAATAAATATGGGATGAAAATACAGCTGTTGGTTTTTTTATTGCTGGTTACGCATGCATTTCCGGTCGGTAATGTTATGGAATAATATTCTGGCGAAACTCGTTACTTAGAAAGAAAGCACTGATTGTACGAAAGCGAGCAGAAGAATAATATGTGGTGATATGGCATAATGGAATGTCAAATTGGTTGCCTCTGCAATAAATATGGGATGAAAATACAGCTGTTGGTTTATTTATTGCTGGTTACGCATGCATTTCCGGTCAGTAATGTTATGGAATAGTATTCTGGCGAAACTCGTTACTTAGAAAGAAAGCACTGATTGTACGAAAGCGAGCAGAAGAATAATATGTGGTGATACCCACAGACGTCGTGTCGGTGCCTTCTCAAGGAGCGAGGCAGCTGAACTGCATAGCCACAACACATATATTCGCTAATGAAATTCGTCATAAGTAATCCATCAAAATTTTAGAACGGTGATGTCCGTACCTACAACACTAAAGGGAGAAATGACTTTTATTACTCATTGTTAATGCTGTTAGTGGATTAGAAAGGAGTTCAATATGTAGCAAAATAATTTTTGATTATTTGCCGAATAACACAATATGTCTGCAGGTAGTGAAGCAAGTATTCAATCTAAAATCGTTTCTCCTGGACAACTCTTTCTATTTTACTAACGAATTTCTACTTAAAACTAGTAGCCAGTAAATAAAGAAGTGGTGTAGTTGCATGATTAGGAGCAAAAATAAAAATGTGTTTATTAGTGTTGAAACTAATCATATACAAATATGCTCTAAACTGTCGTTCTACATCATTTCGATAAAAGAATCGTTCAAATGATCTATGGAACATGTAACTAACTATCGGCTGTTGTCCTATTGTGCCTCCAAGAAAGGTTAGATGAAGTGAAACCTCGTTCTGCCCTGCTAACCACTCCTCCACCATAGCTGTATTGGAGATAGCTCCTGGTGGTAAAAGGTTAAATCCTCAGTACATTGTTATCGCAATGGTGGAATCACAGCGTTACCCATGGTATTCGTACACTGTGCAGCATTAGTTCGATCTACTATTTCGTATAGAGTCCAAAGCCCAAGGAAACAAACACAGCTCCACTGTGACACATACACACGACCACAGCTAGAAGCCTCGTGGATATACACTGCCGGAAAAAAGTTAGTACATCTGCAGAAACGACTTCGATTTTCTTCAGATGACGGTATATACTGATAATGCTTTCAACGTCCCGGGTTCGATTCCCACCGGGATCAGGGATTTTCACCTGCCTCGCGATGACTCGGTGTTGCTGTGTCGCCATCATCATCATCATCATCATTCATCCCCATTATGGTCGGAGGAAGGCAGTGGCAAACTACCTCCGCTAGGACTTTGCCTAGTACAGCGGTGCAGGTCTCCCGCTTCGTCCCCTACGCTCTGTCAGGGAGTATGAGACTTCATCATCATCCAGCCTTTAATAGGGAGCCAGAAGGCTCAGTGTAGTGAAAACGTGTGAAGCAAGCGGCCAACCATGCCACGAAAACGCCCTCATGCTTCCCAGGGCCAACTGAGCTAATTTGAAAGGTGTGAATCTGTGGCCTCCCGGATGGCGGGATGGTGCCTTCGGAACAGAGCCACACGAGTCAGACGTGCTGTGTTAGTAGTGCAACAGTGCCACTCATGGAAGCTACACCACGTACTAATAGGGGCGTTACAGCATAGGTCGATTAGACGTGCTCCGTTAGTAGTGCAACAGTGCCGCTCATGGAAGCTACACCACGTACTAATAGGGGCGTTACAGCATGGGTCGATTAGACGTGCTCCGTTAGTAGTGCAACAGTGCCGCTCATGGAAGCTACACCACGTACTAATAGGGGCGTTACAGCATAGGTCGATTAGACGTGCTCCGTTAGTAGTGCAACAGTGCTGCTCATGGAAGCTACACCACGTACTAATAGGGGCGTTACAGCATGGGTCGATACCTCGTTCCTCAGAAATGCGCAGTAGCAACAATAAATTGGAAACCTCTAAAAGGGTGCACAAACCTTTCTTCGGGCGGTGTATTGGGCCTCGAAACCGACACCTTGCGTGCTGTACGTCTATATATATGCTCCGCCAGCCATCTTATGGTGTATGTCGGAGAAATCTTTGTGTAACAAAATGGTTCAAATGGCTCTGGGCACTATGGGACTCAACATCTGAGGTCACCAGTCCCCTAGAACTTAGAACTACTTAAACCTAACTAACCTAGGGACATCACACACATCCATGCCCGAGGCAGGATTCGAACCTGCGACCGTAGCGGTCTCGCGGCTCCAGACTGTAGCGCCTAGATCAGCACGGCCACTCCGGCCGGCTTTGTGTAACACCTTTATTTCCTAAGAGAGATGAAATCTCTCAAATTTACTTTCATGGCCTTCTAACGAGATACACGTAAAAGGATGCAATAAAACGGTTGAACTTTCCAGGCCAGTACAATCTCGGAATTGCAGTAGGAAATCACGCCATGATGCACATCGCCTCCCTTGTAGTGTCTGCATCTGTAGTTGACTGAGCAGTTCCGCGAGGCAGTCGCCTTTATTTAATAAGCCTACGACGAATTGCGCTGATATTCTCTGGATCTTTCTTATTTCATTTATCAACAGCAGTCCCCAATCCGGCGTTAGTATTGAACATCAAATTAACTATGGCCCCACAGGAAACAACATATATACTCCTTAAATGTGAGCCGGCCGCGGTGGCCGAGCGGTTCTAGGCGTGGAGTCCGGGGCCGCGCGACTGCTACGGTCGCAGGTTCGAATCCTGCCTTGGGCATGGATGTGTGTGCTGTCCTTAGGTTAGTTAGGTTTAAGTAGTTCTAAGTTCTAGGGGACTGATGATCTCAGCTGTTAAGTCCCATAGTGCCCAGAGCCATTTGAACCTTAAATGTGAACTTTCATTACATAGAGCTCCTACAGCCAAATCAGCAAGCTCTTTCACTAGAGAAATAGTCATGCGATAGCTTTGGGTCAACTAGACGAAATGCGTAACTTCACCCAACACATCCAGGCAGTCATAAACAAATCAAGCAAGATAATTGCAAAATTGACCGCGCCTCAAGAGAAAAGTATAAGTTATCGCTGCAAGCAGTGGGAACCCATCGTGATGCCTTTTTCACGTTCATAATAGGCTATGCAGCCAGTATCCGTGCGCAAATACTTCTACGCACGCAGAACTGGCATGTCCAGCAACGTACATAGAGGAGTGCGGTTCACAGACTCACGAAGGCCAGGTCAAGTGATGCCTTACTGATGATCCTAGCAATCAACCTAGCCTCCTGCCGGTTATGGAAAAGGGATTTGATGAAAGTCAAACAAATCTTAGAACAAAGGATAGCCACCAGCTCCCAGCTCCTGGGTTTGAAAATGGATTCATGGGAAAACAGTGAAAGGGGTAAGTGTCTGCCAACTATCCTTTGCATTCAAGAATGCCTAGCGCTTGGCCATGAAAATCCCAGTCAGAGAATGATGCATTACCAAATGAGACACAGCCCGTATCCAGTTTACCCATACAGGTTTAACAGGACAGACAATGGTCTCTGTCAGGGTGGTCATATGGCAACACCTGGCTTCATCTGTGGAGTCTGTAATGGAATAAGGGAGCCAACTGAAACTAAGGAAACGTCTTTGCTGGCACCTCGCCAATCGCCAGCGAGGTCTAGCAATGATGAAACAAATGTACTGGACCTTACCAGTCCATTTAGTGCCCACCCATCGTTGCTCGCCCCGCTGCTAGCTACGATCCTCACCAGGTGATGGAAACGGAAATTTGTGGTAAGTTCCTATGGGACCAGACTGCGGAGGTCATCGGTCTCTAGGCTTACACACTGCTTAATGCAACTTGAACTAACTACGCTAAGGACAACACATACACCCATGCCCGAGGGAGGACTCGAACCTCCGAAGGAGGAAGTCACGCGAACCGTGGCAAGGCGCCTAAGACCGCGCAGTTTACCTGCTTGGCTCAAGTTAACGTATCAAGCTTGTTTGTGTTTCGTGCCGCGAGCATCGCCGCTTCACCTGAAACTCGCTTCATGGTCACTCTAGCAATGCCGTGTTTGTTCCTCCAAGTGCGGTATTCACACAGTGTACATCTCCTTCTACGTCTACATCTTCATCCATGCTCTGCACACTAGTGTAAACTACGTGGCACAAGGTACTTCCCCTAGTACCAGATACGAAAGGCATGGAACGCTGCAAACAATGGTCTCTTAAATACCATTGTGCAAGATGTACTTAGATTAATCTTTTCCTCGAAATCACTGCAAGATAGACATGCGGAGAGATGGAATGTATTCCGAGATTCCTCACTTAATACCGGTGCTTGCAACGTTGTAAATACTCTATGGAGCGGATAGTTTCTGTCTAACTTCATCCTCTAGCTCAGGTTTTTCTGAATTTCCATGATACGCTGTCATGATCAAACGAAGATGTAATCATCGATTGTGCTCGTCTTTGTGTACTTCCAGTGTCTCCTGATGTTCTTAATTGGTATTTCTCCAATACTATTCAACAAGACATTAGGAAGGGTCAGGTGAGGTTTTTGTAAGCAATCACTTCCGTAGACCGACTGAATTTTCCCAGTATCCTATCATTGGGACGACAATACTCAAGACGCTTTTATTGTATGAACTATAAGTGATGATTTTAAGTGGGCACTTATGTCAGCAGTTTTTTCACACGAAGCTGTCTGAGACCAAGTGCATAAACATTATCATAACTACTTGATGATGGGTATAATTAAGTGTGACTCTTTTTAGAAACTATTTCCTCTGTTTCACCTAATTTTCGTTAGATTATCAGCACAAAAACCTACAAGGCACAGATGTACATGAAGTAGACGTGACAAAAACTAATGAGATTTTAACCCAGGGTGAGTACGCCTACAAACAAAAATTAGGTTAATAATTTCGAGTCCAATCTTCGTATATTACACTATTCTAGTTCATTAATATATCAAACAAATTTTTTTACGACAGTCGTAACTTGCTGAGAAATGGTCTGAATAATTTCTGAGCTGTTGTTACAACTGATGAAAGTACCTGGATTGTCTGCATTTGAAGGGCGCATTTCACACCTCTCCTTTTCTCTCGTTGTCAATCAGCACAGTTTTGTTATCAACGAACCACAATTATTATCATCTGTCGATGCATAGTACATAGCTTTGGCTTCGCTCACTGGAATTATTCCACTCAGCTAGAGATCCGAACACCCGTAGTGTGAAGGCTCCCAGCACAACTGGCGACAGCGATGTGCCAGCAACAAGGCTGTCGTGTAGACGTACTCTAGCCAGCCACATTACGACCTAATAAGAAACAACGAATGAAGGACAATAATACACAATGCTGCTAATACCAGTTGCTGGCATCAAAAAGAAAAACTTGCCAGGGTACGCAAATACAAAATCCCATTCATCAGCCACAGCATCACCATATTAGCGTCATTCTGAATAACTGAGTGCTGGCGAGTGTATACAGCGTTGTGAAATACATGAATTCCAATGGTGCATTACAGAATATGCATGTCCAACCTAGACCACAGAGTCACTTGAGGCAGAATCCACAGTACCTCACCAGCCCTTTTTCATTACAACATCCACCTCCACCTCGGCGATGGAGATGAGGAGTTGGGAGTCAAGAGATGGATGCATAACACATAAAGTGCAACACATTGCCGCAAACAGTCCGGATGTTCTTTCGAGACTGTTTGTCTTGTGACAGCCAGAGCGAGAGCACCAGCAGCAGCGAGTACTGTTTGTATAAAGCGTTTTTGTACTTATTTGCTGCGCTTAGCTTTTAAATAGTTTTTCTGGGAAAACCTAGCGTAGTTTTCGCGTCTCGTATTTCAGTGAGTGTTTCTTGATTATCAGAGTAGCTCATCAGAATATTATCTTGGGAATTTGTCACCGTATAGAGTAGGGTAAACGTAGTCATGTGTAGGGACTGTGGTTGTTGTGAGCGGACGCAAGGAGAATTGGCCACTCTTCGGGGGCAGGTGGAGGCTTTGTCTGTTAGGCTCATCGAGCTCGAGGCGCAGGCGTCGGCTCGTAGTGGCGTTGGGGCAACTGTGGTGAGACCTATGCCTACTTCGGTGGCCTTGGAATCACATGGAACCCCTGATGTCGCTGCGTCTTCCGGCAGTGAGCATCTTACCGGTCAGCCATCACTCCAGGGTGAATGGCGGACAGTGGTGGGCTCGCGCGTGCCTGGCCGAAAGGCGAAGGTGGGATCTGGCCGCGTGGCAGCTGCCTTACCCCTTTCCAACAGGTACGGGGTGCTTCCTAGTGGTGATGACATCGTTTCCGAGCCACCACAGGATGCCTCGCCTGTTGGGCCAGTGGCCGATTCTCCGGCAAGGTCCCGACAGTCACAGAAGGCGGGCCTATTAGTTATAGGGAGCTCCAACGTTAGGCGGGTTATGGAGCCCCTCAGGAAAATAGCGGGTAGGTCGGGGAAGAATGCCAGTGTGCACTCGGTGTGCTTGCCGGGGGGTCTCGTCCGTAATGTGGAGGAGGCCCTTCCGGCAGCTATTGAACGCACTGGGTGTGACCGGCTGCAGATAGTAGCACATGTCGGAACGAATGACGCCTGCCGCTTGGGTTCTGAGGACATCCTTGGTTCCTTCCGGCGGCTGGCTGATTTGGTGAAGACAACCAGCATCGCACGCGGAGTGCAAGCTGAGCTTAATATCTGCAGCATAGTGCCCAGAGTCGATCGCGGTCCTCTGGTTTGGAGCCGTGTGGAGGGTCCAAACCAGAGGCTCAGACGACTCTGCGACTATAATGGTTGCAAATTCATCGACCTCCGTTATTGGGTGGAGAACTGTAGGGCCCCCCTAGACAGGTCAGGCGTGCACTACACACCGGAAGCAGCTACTAGGGTAGCAGAGTACGTGTGGCGTGCACACGGGGGTTTTTTAGGTTAGAGGGACCCCCCCTTGGGCGAAACGATAAATTACCTGACGGCTTACCAGAGAGGACATTATCATCGTTGATAAAGAACGTCCGTCCTCAGAGACAAAAACAGGAAAAGTTAACGTAATATTGGTAAACTGCAGGAGTATCCAGGGCAAGGTTCCTGAATTAGTATCTCTTATTGAAGGAAATAGTGCGCATATAGTATTAGGAACGGAAAGTTGGTTAAAACCGGAAGTGAACAGTAACGAAATCCTAGACACAGAATGGAATATATACCGCAAGGATAGGATAAACGCCAATGGTGGAGGAGTATTTATAGCAGTAAAGAATTCAATATTATCCAGTGAAGTTATTAGCGAATGCGAATGTGAAATAATCTGGGTTAAGTTAAGTATCAAAGGTGGGTCAGATATGATAGTGGGATGCTTCTATAGACCACCTGCATCAGCAACCGTAGTAGTTGAGCGCCTCAGAGAGAACCTGCAGAACGTCGTGAAGAAGTTTCGTGATCATACTATTGTAATAGAGGGAGACTTCAATCTACCAGGTATAGAATGGGATAGTCACACAATCAGAACTGGAGCCAGGGACAGAGACTCTTGTGACATTATCCTGACTGCCTTGTCCGAGAATTACTTCGAGCAGATAGTTAGAGAACCAACTCGTGAAGCTAACGTTTTAGACCTCATAGCAACAAATAGACCGGAACTTTTCGACTCCGTGAATGTAGAAGAGGGTATCAGTGATCATAAGTCAGTGGTTGCATCAATGACTACAAGTGTAATAAGAAATGCCAAGAAAGGAAGGAAAATATATTTGCTTAACAAGAGTGATAGGGCACAAATCGCAGAATATCTGAGTGACCACCATCAAACGTTCATTTCTGAGGAAGAGGATGTGGAACAAAAATGGAAAAAATTCAGAAACATCGTCCAGTACGCCTTAGATAAGTTCGTACCGACTAAGGTCCAAAGCGAGGGGAAAGATCCACCGTGGTATAACAATCATGTACGAAAGGTACTACGGAAACAAAGAAAGCTTCATCATAGGTTTAAGAGTAGTCGAATCATAGCTGATAAGGAAAAGCTGAACGAAGCGAAAAAGAGCGTAAAGAGAGCAATGAGAGAAGCATTCAACGAATTCGAACATAAAACATTGGCAAACAATCTAAACAAGAACCCTAAAAAGTTTTGGTCATATGTAAAATCGGTAAGCGGATCTAAATCCCCTATTCAGTCACTCGTTGACCACGATGGCACCGAAACAGAGGACGACCGAAGAAAGGCAGAAATACTGAATTCAGTGTTCCGAAACTGTTTCACTGCGGAAAATCGTAACACGGTCCCTGACTTCAGCCGTCGCACGGTCGCCAAAATGGAAAATATTGAAATAAACGATATCGGAATTGAAAAACAACTGCTATCACCTAGTAGCGGAAAAGCATCCGGAGCAGACGAGATACCCTTAAGATTCTACAGTGATTATGCTAAAGAACTTGCCCCCTTTCTATCAGCAATTTATCGTAGATCGCTGGAAGAACGTAAAGTACCTAGCGACTGGAAGAAAGCGCAGGTCGTTCCCATTTTCAAGAAGGGTCATAAATCAGATGCGAATAATTATAGGCCTATTTCGCTTACGTCAATCTGTTGTAGAATAATGGAACATGTTTTGTGTTCTCGTATTATGACGTTCTTAGATAATACAAATCTCCTTCATCATAACCAACATGGATTCCGCAAACAGAGATCATGTGAAACTCAGCTCGCCCTATTTGCCCAAGAAATTCACAATGCCGTAGACACTGGCGAGCAGATTGATGCCGTATTCCTGGACTTCAGGAAGGCATTTGATACGGTTCCGCACTTACGTTTAGTGAAAAAAATACGAGCTTACGGAATATCGGACCAGGTTTGTGATTGGATTCAGGATTTCCTAGAAGAAAGAACACAACATGTCATTCTTAACGGTTCAAAATCTGCAGATGTAGAGGTAATTTCGGGAGTACCGCAGGGAAGCGTGATAGGACCTTTATTGTTTACAATATACATAAATGACTTAGTTGACAACATCGGTAGCTCCGTGAGGCTATTTGCAGATGACACGGTTGTCTACAAGAAAGTAGCAACATCAGAAGACTCGTACGTACTCCAGGAGGACCAGCAGAGGATTAATGCATGGTGCGACAGCTGGCAGCTTTCCCTAAACGTAGATAAATGTAATATAATGCGCATACATAGGGGCAGAAATCCATTCCAGTACGATTATGCCATAGGTGGTAAATCATTGGAAGCGGTAACGACCGTAAAATACTTAGGAGTTACTATCCGGAGCGATCTGAAGTGGAATGATCACATAAAACAAATAGTGGGAAAAGCAGGCGCCAGGTTGAGATTCATAGGAAGAATTCTAAGAAAATGTGACTCATCGACGAAAGAAGTAGCTTACAAAACGCTTGTTCGTCCGATTCTTGAGTATTGCTCATCGGTATGGGACCCTTACCAGGTTGGATTAATAGAAGAGATAGACATGATCCAGCGAAAAGCAGCGCGATTCGTCATGGGGACATTTAGTCAGCGCGAGAGCGTTACGGAGATGCTGAACAAGCTCCAGTGGCGGACACTTCAAGAAAGGCGTTACGCAATACGGAGAGGTTTATTATCGAAATTACGAGAGAGCACATTCCGGGAAGAGATGGGCAACATATTACTACCGCCCACATATATCTCGCGTAATGATCACAACGAAAAGAAATTAGAGCAAATACGGAGACTTACAAGCAGTCGTTCTTCCCACGCACAATTCGTGAATGGAACAGGGAAGGGGGGATCAGATAGTGGTACAATAAGTACCCTCCGCCACACACCGTAAGGTGGCTCGCGGAGTATAGATGTAGATGTAGATGTAGATAAAAAGACACGCTAATACCGTCCTGTGGTGCCATTCCGAAGCATTTTCACATTTGTATCTAAATGCACCAATACTATTTTTAAGACGATAGTGCTCATCCGAAATGTTCCTCTCTACTATAGCCCTCTTCCTTAGATCCTAGTTTTAAAGCCCGCATCTCGTGGTCGTGCGGTAGCGTTCTCGCTTCCCACGCCCGGGTTCCCGGGTTCGATTCCCGGCGGGGTCAGGGATTTTCTCTGCCTCGTGATGGCTGGGTGTTGTGTGATGTCCTTAGGTTAGTGAGGTTTAAGTAATTCTAAGTTCTAGGGGACTCATGACCGTAGATGTTAAGTCCCATAGTGCTCAGAGCCATTTGAACCAGCCTAGTTTTAAAGGGCTCTTATTGGTAAACAGCGTCTGTCCAGCATTCATTCTTATTATTAAACTTTCATCTCACTACCTGTAGCAAATATAGTCTCTCAACTAATACTGGTATTGATAGATAATACTTTCATGCATTATTATTATCATTATCAAATTTCTTCTATTTCACCGTTGTGGCTGGTACAGCAAGCAGCGTGAAATGAGGGATAACGATACAGACTCGGTTGTGGAGGTTTTCATTTTCAAATTTCAATGGCGTATTTCGCCTGTAGTAGCCATCTTCAGATTATCTACAATGCAAGAAGTCGAAAATCCCTAATACCTGTTAAGTTGTTCCCGCAAAAAATCTGAACAATGATAGATTGCAGTGAAAAAATTTTAATGTTTCATAAATTGGAATTTATTTGATTTGATAAGGCAGCTAAGCAGACCGTGAAAATAAATACCGAAATATCCTTTAATTACCTTACTCGCTGCAATGCGTAAAGGGCGCCACTCAAGTTATGAACAGATATACAGAGGAGCTTCATGGACTGGAAGCACACCATGTGTGAACAGCATCGCTGACAAACACAGAATTCGGAAAAACATGGTAATCGGGCCACAAATGCCAGTAGTGTAGTAGAACCAGGCAGGTGGCCTTGGATAATCTATACGTTATCCATTGCACAGGACCGGGTTCATACACAGAACATCAAATATCCTTATGAAACTAAATGTACATAATTTCTAAAATGAAAGCCCTAAAAATAAGAGTAAAGTCAACAAGCTTTTATTCAATGAGGTAATTATACATTGTGAAAAGATCGTCATTAACCCACCAGTTTAGCCGAGAACGCTAATGCACTGCTTCATGGGCAGGCGCGCCGGCCGTGGATCGAATCCGCCTGGCGGATTAACGACGTGGGCCGGTGTGTCGGGCAGCCTGGATGTGGTTTTTAGGCGGTTTTCCACATCCCGCTAGGTGAATATCGGGCTGGTCCCCACATCCCGCCTCAGTTACACGACAAACAGATATTTGTAACACTTCCGCACTATTTCATGGTTTACACTAGACGCAGACAGCTGGGGTACACTGATTCTGTCCTGGGTGGTGTGGGGTGGCGGCAGGAAGGGCCTCTGGCCACCAGTTTAAATTAATCTTGCCAAATACGTTGTAACCACGCCGACCCTGCGAACACTGATGGCCAACGGTACAAGTGAAAGAAAGAAAAAAAGAAAGAAAAATTCGTCATTAATATAGAACAACAAGAAGGTAAGGAAGTCAAACACGTAACAAAAGATACACCAGCGTCCTACACAGCAACGTGGATAAATTTCTTTGAAAAGGGGGACCCTTACATCAAAAAATGACTGATTTTTACTGTTCAGCTGGTCATTGAGGGGACCATCAACACCAAAAACGTGCGTTTAACGATCTCAAATTACTCAGCTGAAATTATTTTCCATCCATTATGGTTAAATGCAAGAATTTCCGTGTATTAATAGTATGTAGCCATTGGTCAAATGTCCTTAGATGATCTGGGAATGGCGGTTGTTGTTTTATTGGCCCTCTTTTTGTGAGCCGGTGTTCTTGTTCGTCCAACATATGCAGTGCTGCATTGGGCACATTGTAATTTGTAAGTCCCTGACTTCTCATAAATATTTTTCTTTGCTCGCACATTATGGAGAAGTTGATGTCGTATGCTGATACCACCAGTGAAAGTTGTATATGAGTTTGTACGCGGGACAGATTTGGCTAGGTTATAAGACATGTTGCCTAGGAATGGAAGGGGGTTCTACTTTACCTCTGTTTTAGGGTATTTAACTTTAAAAGAAGCATTCAATTTCAATTTCTTTTCTTTATGTAACTTGTAGACTAAAGAAATAGTGTTCCTGTTTCTGTTTGCTATAAATTTTAAGATATTAGGTTCTTTACTGATGGTATCTTCACCTAGAGGAAGACCAAGAATGCGATCAACCAAAAAGCCGAAAAATCTCTGTTTATAACGCCGTGGACGACAAGATGGAACGTGCATGATGGAATCGCTAGTGGTTGGATTTCTGTAGACATGAAACAACTGTATTATTTATCAATTGTAATTGGAGATCTAAGTAATTTAGTGTACCCATTCTGCCCGTGACTTTGTATGTAAATAACAGTTTCGGGTGCAATTACTTGGCAAGTTGTGTTTCAGATGATTGATCAGTGGAAAGAATGCATACGTCGTCAACGTAAGATTTGTAAGCCAAAATTTTCTTGCACTGTGTTAAACTATTCCTAAAATAATTTTGTCGAATGTAACTGACGAAAATATCGGCCAAAAAACCTGCGAGGCAACTGCCCATTGCTAATCTGTCGCCTTCTTAATAGAGAAATTATTATGAGAAGTAAGAACTCTAAGTAGCGAAATAATTGCTGTCTACATCTACATCTACATGGATACTCTGAAAATCACATTTAATCTATTACTCCGATCTCGTATAGCGTGCGGAAAGAATTAGCACCTCTTTCTTTCCGTACGAGCTCTGATTTCCCTTATTTTATCTTGTTGATCGTTCCTCCCTATGTATGTCGGTGTTAACAAAATATTTTCGCATTCGGAGGAGAAAGTTGGAGATTGGAATTTCACGAGAAGAATTCGTCGCAATGAAAAACGCCTTTCTTTTAATGATGTCCAGCCCAAATCCTGCATCATTTCTGTGACACTCTGTCCCATATTTAGCGATAATACAAAACGTGCTGCCTTTCTTTGAACTTTTTCGATGTACTCCGTCAGTCCTATCTGATAAGGATCCCACACCGCGCAGCAGTATTCAAAAAGAGGATGGACAAGCGTAGTGTAGGCAGTCTCCTTAGTAGGTCTGTTACATTTTCTAAGTGTCCTGCCGATTAAACGCAGTCTTTGGTTAGCCTTCCCCACAACATTTTCTGTGTGTTCCTTCCAATTTAAGTTGTTCGTTACTGTAATACCCAGGTATTTAGTTGAATTTATGGCTTTTGTATTTATCGTGTAAGTTTAAAGAGTTCCTTTTAGCATTCATGTCTATGACCTCACACTTTTCGCTACTTAGGGTCAACTGCCACTTTTCGAACCATTCAGATATCTTTTCTAAATTGTTTTGCAGTTTGTTTTGTTCTTCTGATGACTTTATTAGTCGACAAACATCAGCGTCATCTACAAATAACCGAAGGCGGCTGCTTAGATTGTCTCTCAAATCATTTATATAGATAAGGAACAGCAAAGGGCCTGTAGCACTACCTTGGGGAAAGCCAGAAATCACTTCTGTTTTACTCGATGACTTTCCACCAATTACTACGAACTGTGACGTCTCTGACAGGAAATCACAAATCCAGTCACATAACTGAGACGATATTCTATAAGCACTCAATTTCACTACGAGCCGCTTGTGTGGTACAGTGTCAAAAGCCTTCCGGAAATCCAGAAATACGGAATCGATCTAAAATGAATTCAACTGTATCGGAGCGGCCATGCTTGAAACATTATGTCGAGTAATTGAAATAGTTTAGTCTAAGACACATTTGCATGGAGATTTCTTGTGTCCAGATACAGGGTGACAAATATTGAACTATATGAAATGAAATCGTCATAACTCTTGAATGGTTTGCGTTAGTTCATTCAAACTGTACGGTTGGTTACGGATCATGAAGGATACAAGTACGCGCTGTACGGTTTGATTTAGCGACGAGGCCCACATTCAGTTGGAGGGGTTCCTCAATAAGAAAAATTGGCGCATTTGGGGGACTGAGAATCCGCATTTCGCAACCGAGACATCTCTTCACCCCCAATGGGGTGGCTGTGAGGTGTGCAGTGTTCAGTCACGTAATAATCGGGACGACATTCCTTGATGGCACAGTGACTACCGAACGGTACGTGAAGGTTATGGAAGATGGGTTCATCCCCGTTATCCAAAGTGACTCTGATTTCGATAAGATGTAATTCATGCAAGACGGAGTTCGATCCCATCGAAGCAGGAGAGTGTTTGATATCCTGGAGGAGCACTTTGGGAACAGCATTTGTACCTCTGGAGTACCCAGAGGCAACTGGTATGTGCCTCGATTGGCCAGCATATTCTCCGGACCTCAGGACATGCGACTCCTTTTTGTGGTGATATATTGAAAGAAAAGGCGTTTAGCAATAACCCCAAAACGGTTAAGTGTTGAATAAAGTTAGTGCACGCCATAGTTTGCAATTAATTTACGTTTCTTTTCGTATAGTTCAATAATTCATCCCATACAATAGAGAGGAGCCTGCCATAAGATAATGTCAGTGTAATACGAGTAGGTCCACGAGGTACTTCCTGTTACGAATATAGTAATTATTTCCGAAATGAGATTGTTTTTCCAAAATACGCAAAAGAAATTTTGATGCAGGGTCCCGTGAGTTATTAATGCCATTGATTACTGAACAAATAGGACAATTGTGCTCTTAGATATGGGGTCCTCTGATTCATTACTTTCAATCTAGGCAACTCTTCAGGAATGTAAACTCAATTTACGTGAGAAATTTGACATCACGAAACGCACGTTTTTTGTTGTTGACGGCGGCCTCAGTGATAAGCAGCAACATTTAGTGAGTTTTTGACGTAACTGTTACAATTTTAAAGAAATTATCGTGAAGTAAGGTAATATCTCTTTTGTTATTTGTTTCATTTCCTTATCTCTAAGGTATAATTTAATTATTGCTGTTTTAAATTTATGCCCAACTTTTCATTAGTCGTAATTGTTTTATATGGTAGAGGCCAGTTAACTTTAGTCATATTTTTGGGCTGTTCTTTTAGACATTACGCACATGTAGATTTATATGGCTATTTCATGTTCAGTGGACGAATACGGTGCTGCATAATAGATAACATACATGTTGCCCAACGTCAGCTGCCTGATTCTGCTGCACTACTTGCACTCGAGGCCCGGTTACCACGCTTTTCCGCATCCTATGTTTGTCAGGAGGGCTGCTCGTTCATGTTGTGCTACCATTCCATGAAGCTCTGCCGCGCACCTGTTCGTGCCCCGTACGATGTCCTTTACGCGTGGCAACGAGTGAGGTAATTAAATGATATTTCGGTATTTATTTTCACGGTCTACTTAGCCGCCACTTCGAATTTAATTAATTTCAGCTGATCAAACATTAAAATTTTTCGTTGCTGTCTTTCACCATTCCAGTTCTTTTCAGGAACCCACTTGACAGGCATTTGGATTTTGTACTTTTTGACAAACTATTCACTTTTTGTCGATGTGTTCGCATCGTTTAATAATTTTTGTGAGTTGTGTGTGCGGTGACCAGTTCTTGTCAGTTTTCATAAAAACTTTTCCCCATAGATCACGATCTTCTACGAGATGGGATCAGGACGTTTCCCTACACTTATTTTTGTAACTTTTTGCGTTGTACCTGATTTGAAGATGCTTAGTACAGGTGAAAAGCGTCATTGAAATTTGAAAATAAAAACCTCCTCAACCAAGACTCTATTTTTATCTGTTATCATTATTATCATTTCTATTATTACGCTAAGGCATAACTGTGTGTAATCAATAAAAATATGTAATAACATTGAAAACGTTAAAAACACGACCTATTATATAGGAAATGTGTCTAAAGAAACCAATAAGTAAATGAAATAAATAAATATCAGCAGCATCTGGTAAGGATTCCACACTAAATTCTCTTCTCGATTCTATCAAGAGCTTCGTAAGCTGCCATCTTAGCGGGTGAACTACACTTCCTGAGGATTCTTCTAATGAATAACAGTGTGGAAGCCAAATTAGTTACGATTACTTATATGTGGCCATTACATACTCATATTCCTAGATACTTAATGGATGGGACTGCGTCTAGTGATTGTTCTGCAATCGTGTGATCGCACTATAGTGGGTCAGTCTACCAGTATTTCTTGTACTTTGTTATAATATTTGAGCGTTGAGTATGTCTGAATACATCAGCATTATCTTCAAACATCCTGATGCTACTTCCAACGATATTGACAAAATCAACTACAATGCAAATGCCGTGTGGCTAGGACCTCCCGTTGGGTAAACCGTTCGCCTGGTGCAAGTCTTTCGAGTTGATGCCACGTCGGCGACTTGTGTGTCGATGTGGATGAAATGATGATGATAAGGACAACACAACACCAAGTCCCTGAGCGGAGAAAATCTCCGACCCAGCCGGGAATCGAACCCGGGCCGTTAGGTATGACATTCCGTCGCGCTGACCACTCAGCTACCAGGAGTGGACAACTACAATGATGGGCCAGAACATTATGACTACCTGCTTATTAGCTTGTTTGTTCGTCTTTTGAACGAAATAAATCACTCGTTCAGCGTACTAGGGTCCCGACAGCTTCTTAGTAGGTTTATGGAGGTATGAGGCGTTATATGTCTACCGTACATGTCTTGTAATTCGCGTAAATAACGGGTCGCTGATTTGCGTACTCGCTGATGAAGCCAGATAGCGACCCAGATGGGTTCGAGAGGCTGTACATGAGGCGAATTTGGTCGCCGAGAGATCAGCATGAGTTCACTATACGCCCCTCAAATCACTGTATCACGATTCTGACTCCGAGACAAGGACTGTAGTACTGCCGACAGATGACATCGCCATTGTGGAAGACATTAGGCATGAAGGGATGCAGGTGGTTCGCTGTTGTCAGCGTGTTTTCGATAAGTACCACAGATACCATTCAGACGCAGTAGAATGTCTCCCATAGTGTAATACTGCTCCCACCAGCCTGTGTCCGTGATGCGCTGCACGTTTCCAGCCGCCGTTCTCCTAGATGACGGAGTTTGTGGAGACGACCAGCGACCTAGTGAAGGAAAAACGTGATACACCCAAAGAGCTGACATGTTTCCATTCGTCGGCGGTCGAATCCCAACTATCCCGTGCCCACAGCAATAGTGATTGACGATGTCGTTGGGCCAACACGTCAACGCGTAGAGCTGGTCTATTGCGGAGCTCCATGTTCAACAATTTACAATAAACGGTGTGCTCCAAAACACTTGTGCGTTCTTGATTCCAATTCTGGTATATTTACTTCGTCTTCTTTTGAGAAGGGATTTTAGAAAATATCCATGACAATAATCGCTGATGACATGCTATCCTCAGTAAAAATGAGGCAAAAATGACAGGATCTGTTGGATGCAATAAACAGTTTAAAGAGCGCAGAATGTGGAGTGAAAGTAAACCAGAAGAAGACGAAGGCAATGATATTTAGTAGAAACGAATAGAGCGAGAAACATTACATCAGAATTGAAGATCACGAATTACACGACGTTAAGGAATTCTGCTAAGTTGGAAACAAAACTAACTATGACGGATGAAGCAAGGAGGACACAAAAATGAGACTGGTACAGCCAGACGTCATTCCTACTGGTGCCACACACAGGACTTAATTTTAGGGAGATATTTCTGAGAATATGCGTTTGGAGCACAATGGAAGCGTTTGAGGCGTGGTGCTACAGAATAATGTTGAAAATTAGGTGGACTGATAAGATAAAGAATGAAGATGTTCTCCGCAGAGAAGAGAGTAACATACCGAAAGCACTGACAAGGAGAAGGAACCGGACTTTAGGACATCTGTTAAAATATCAGTGAATAGTCTCTGTGGTACTAGAGGGAGCTTCAGATAGTACTGAGAACATATAACTAAAGATCTAGGATGCATGAATGGAATGAAGAGGTTTTGCGCAGGAATGTATTCGCGGCTGGCAGCTAGAAACCTACATACGGAAAACTTTAGTACATAATCTGTAGTGACAACGGGAACGAAAGTGTGAGTTGCGTGATGGTAACGAACAGTCACTGAAGAGGGTTGTGATGATAAATAAGAGGAAGACAGCTGCAAAAGTCACTGCAGTACCGAATGTCGCACTCGCGAACCCTGTCAGCGCCAAGACAATTAGACGGCGGCTTCATAAGTAGGGAATTGCAGAGTGTGCTGGAATTCCGAAACCGCTCATCGGTGATGGAAATGCCCCTAACAGGAAAACACGATGCCAAAGCGGTAAGACAGTGACTAAGGAGCTATGGAAAAAAGTTGTTTGGTCGGATAAGCCTTGTTTCACACTGTTCGCTACTTCTGGCAGAGTTTACGTGTGAAGAGTGGAACAGGGCGGGGTTTAGTAGTATTCCATGGCAAACATGGTTACTCTGCGAGGTTGCATTACTGCTAAGGATTATATGAACCTTTTGGATGACCGGGTCCATCCCATGGTACAGTGTTTATTCCCTTATGACGATGCTGTGTACCACGACCACACTGCCTGCGTCGTCCAGGATTGGTTTTGTCAGCAGGAGGTTGAACTGTCACATCTTCCTTGCAACCACAGTCACCAGACTTCAATGTTATTGGGTCTTTGTGATATACGTTGGAGAGAAGAGTGCATGATCGCTATCCACGTCCACCACCGATACCTGAATTTGCCACTATTTTGCAGGAGTAATGAATGGTATAAGATTCCCTTCAAAATCATACAGACCTGTGTGTATCAATTCCGATACGACTGGAAATTGTCTTGAATGCAACGGGTTTCCTACACCCTATTAGGTATGGTAAAATGTTTTTTTTAGTGTTTCCATACTTCGTCCATCCACTGTATGACGCAATTCATATTGTAGCAGGCAGCTTACATACATTAGATCTGTAGTGCTATAATTACACTACTGGCCATTAAATTTGCTACACCAAGAATAAATGCAGATGATAAACGGGTATTCATTGGACAAACATATTATACTATAACTGACATGAGATTACTTTTTAACGCAATATGGGTGCATAGATCCTGAGAAATCAGTACCCACAACAGCCACCTCTCGCTTTAATAACGGTCTTGATACGCCTGGGCATTGAGTCAAACAGAGCTTGGATGGCGTGTACAGGTACAGCTGCCCATGCAGCTTCAACACGATACCGGAGTTCATCAAGAGTAGTGACTGGTGTATTGTGACGAGCCAGTTGTTCGGCCACCATTGACCAGACGTTTTCAATTGGTCAGAGATCTGGAGAATGTGCTGGCCAGGGCAGCAGTCGAACATTTGCTGTATCCAGAAAGGTATGTACAGGACCTGCAACAAGCGGTCGTGCATTATCATGCTGAAATGTAGGGTTTCGCAGGGATCGAATTAAGGGTAGAGCCACGGGTCATAACACATCTGAAAAACGTCCACTGTTCAAAGTGCCGTCAATGCGAACAAGAGGTGACCGAGGTGTGTAACCAATGGCACCCCATACCATCACGCCGGGTGATACGCCAATATGGCGATGACGAAAACACGCTTCCAATGTGCGTTCACCGCGATGTCGCCAAACACGGACGTGACCATCATGACGCTGTAAACAGAACCTCGATTCATCCGAAAAAATGACGTTTTGCCATTCGTGCACCCAGGTTCGTCGTTGAGTACACCATCGCAGGCGCTCCTGTATGTGATGCAGCGTCAAGGGTAACCGCAGTCATGGTCTCCGAGCTGATAATCCATGCTGCTGCAAACGTCTTCGAACTGTTCGTGCAGATGGTTGTTGTCCTGCAAACGTCCCCATCTGTTGACTCAGGCATCGAGACGTTGCTGCACGATTCGTTACAGATATGCGGATAAGATGCCTGTCATCTCGACTGCTAGTGATACAAGGCCGTTGGGACCCAGCACGGCGTTCCGTATTACTCTGCTGAACCCACCGATTCCATTTTCTGTTAACAGTCATTGGATCTCGACCAACACGAGCAGCAATGTCGCGATAGGATACCCCGCAATGACGATAGGCTACAACACGACCATTATCAAAGTCGGAAACGCGATGGTACGCATTTCTCCTGCTTACAAGAGGCATCACAACAACGTTTCACCAGGCAACGCCGGTCAACTGCTGTTTGTGTATGAGAAATCGGTTGTTAACTTTTCTCATGTCAGCACGTTGTAGGTTTCGCCACCGGCGCCAGCCTTGTGTGAATGCTCTGAAAACCTAATCATTTGCATATCACAGCACCATCTTACTGTCGGTTAAATTTCGCGTCCATCTTCATGGTGTAGCAATTTTAGTGGCCAGTAGTGTACAAAACTTCTTTCAAAATCGTCCACATAATTCAAAGAAAATGCCACTACGTACTACGTTTTTAAAAGGAATGGAAAGATATCGTCCATATTTATGTTGCACCGAACGATAAACATCGTTGCTTCTGTTAGTTTCGTGCCCGTGCAGGTACGGCGCTGCTTACTCCATCACCGAAGGCAGACCCGCTGCTGCGGCGCGCAGTGTCTGGTCGGTAACAAGTGAAGTCGGTCAAACAGGCAGCACTCACAATGGTGGCCTTGTTTGAGCGGCGCGGAAGTGCGTTATTTGCCGTAGCCGCCGTGATTGCGCACTAGTAGTGGCGCCGTTGTTTGCGCAAACAACACTCACGCACACGTACACGTACGAGCAGGCGTTCACACACTCTCCGTCCCACTCACACACCAGTTTAGCCGGTGAGCTTTCACCAAAGAGGGGCGTCAGCTAGTACTGCAGTTCGTCTACTTTTCTCATCTCATTATAATACTGCATTTACCTTCCGGTTGAAACATCATCCTCTTTTTTTCCTAGTGAAATATTAAGTAACATATGCACCATGTGTATGCTCCCCTATAAACACACGTATAGTTCTGTTACTTTTAGAGTGGACAGCTGCGTCTGTTCGCGTGGCTTCACCACGCGACCTCGACTGCTGAGTGTATCAAAATTTTTACACTCGCAGCAAACCATGAATTTAGATTTTAACCGATTATAATGACCCATTTGGACTGACAACATGTTACTGTAAGGGGACCCGTCACCGATGGGAATGTTGACCACTTATAACCGCACGTAGGCCTCTACTGAATCTATTGTTAAATGTAACGGCATATTTCATTCAGAAACTTTAAGTAGATATCAGGTTCAGCCTTCTTTTCCAACGAAACACGCACAAACAATACACTTCATAGCCTACCTATGTTACAATCTTCATAACTTCTTTAGATCCACCAAACAAGCAGTGACTATTCAGCGTCTGGCTGAGAGCAACAGCCAACTTAACGTTAGTATGTTCCTCTGGAAAATATTCGAAATATAAAATATGACAGCTGCCGGTTCTAAGGCGACAAATTCCTGCTTTTTCTGTAAGCTGAAATACCTTAATATAAGCTTTAATTTAGTTATTGTGATGTTACTTGAAAAACAAGATGGATACAAGCAGAAGTCATTAGTAAGTAGCTTTGTAGCGATCATGTTTAACAAACTTAATCTGACATTATTATTGAAAGTTATGGACGTTAAAGATAGAATTCATTACAAGCGAAGTTAGTCACAGCAAGGTAAAAAGCAGTCAGTTCCACTTAAATACATACATCAGTGGTAGTTATTAACATATGCACTTCGTTGAGAACAAAACAGGAACGACATATTGACATCGTCGTTGCAGATGACTACATTTTTTGAAATGGTAGATTAATAACATATCAACACTTTTTTCTAATTTGATGCAGGGAATAGGATCGGGTGGTTGTGTAAGTATCGTTGAAACATATAATAACTGCAACCATGTAGGTATATTGTACCCAGGCATAATCAGAGAATGTGCTCTGAGGTAACTTTTAGCCTCCGTACGCCTTGTGTTGCGAGAGTACATGAACGTTCTTGCATTGTAGCTGATGAGTAGTCGTAGTTTGTTGTGGCGAACATGCTACACTATTTCTTCACCCCTCTGTTAATATGGGTAATTATTCGTCTCCATGCTTCTGTTATCGGAGCTATGGTTTTCGAAGTGCTGGTGGCGCAGTTGCATCTCTCCAGTATATTAGCGGAAAATCTTGCATCGACGAAAAATCAGATTTGGAGACGAGTTATAACTGTGCAAACCCTCTCACGTTACTCTCACAACTCTCAGTGTAAGTTGATAGTTTTGCTGGAGCGTGACGCTCTCCAATATGGCGATCAGTTTAGCTTAATGATGACTGACATAAATGAAATTGCTCAACAAAAATCCGACTATCGCCAGAGAGAGCAATACATCATTTATGTGGTGGGAAGATGGCCTTAATGACGCATTGCTATTGTGTTCTCTAAGGCAAACCGAGGAAGAAGATACTGTATATGAAAAATATACAGAGCTACGCTCTTACCAAAAGACATGTGAAAAATAAATTCATACAAGCGTTTTGTTTCAGCCATGGGCTGATTTTACGTCGGTAATATCCCTTTGCGATTACTTTTGCATTTCATAGTCCTTGACTTCAGATATCTACGCAAAGCTTGGTTTCTTTAAATCTTGTGGCTGCGGTTTTACGTATGTTATGGAAAAGAATTACCACGAGAACAGGTGTTTTTTTTTTGAGAGAATGATTTTATATCAGGTGGTCTACCTCATGTATCGTTATATCCAAATGGTTTATAAATGTTAATCTACATTCAGATCCGATGATGGCACCTTGAGTGTGTAGAAACCGGTTATCCAGTAAACAATATTTAAGCGATCTTGGCTTTTGAACTATTTCTACAACAGTGTGATCGCCCCACTACGTACTATGTGTTCTTGTCACATACTTCCTAGACACACTAATAAAAATGTTGTCGCTCTTTACAAAATACTTCAACTGTGTGCATGACAGAGTCACTTTTTTTTTAATTTATCGGGTTTTGGGCAGCGCCCGATCAGCCATCTCAGAAGTAATGGTTGTTATGACGATACGACTTTAAGGACAACACTCAGTCTCCGAGCGGAGAAAATCTCCGACCCGGCCGGGAATCGAACCGGAGCCATCCACTTAGTAATCTGCAGTGCTGGTCGCTTAGCTACAGAGGCAGACGGGAACGTGAGTTGCGCGACTTACTACCTACAGACCAGTCTCACTCTGCTTCCACTCCTGTTTTGCCCTCACTACTAAGTGGTCACAGGTCATCCAGGCCCCAAAGGAAAAAGACAATGTAGTATTATGGTTACTACAAGAATGATTTGACATAATAAAGTTCCCTTGGGAGTCGAACAGACGTTTGTAATTGACAATTTAATTTAAATAGTATTATTATTACTAAACTATACACATAAACGAAACATTCAGATACGTAAATTTAAAGACAGTAACATATTTTTACGAGCTTCTTTCACAAATCAGCATCCATTAAAATTATTTCGACAGTTAAGAAGGAGAGCTGTTACGAAAAGAAATTTCGAAAATTATAATACTGATATTTTACGTCCTCGTTAGGTTTCAAGGTGTGCACAGTATATTGCAGTTTTTTCTACGTGTAAGATAGACCCTTTATTGCTGTTTTTGTTACATGTAAGATACGTACTCAGAATAAAATTCAAGCCACTCTACAAAATGGTATTATGTCTATCTGGCGCTCTAACGCATTAAACGGAAACCTTGTCCAAACAGGCCTTGGAGGGCCCAATGTTACCGACCGATCACCTTGGCATCCTCGGCCGGAGGCGTAACAGGATGGGGATATGGAGCGGCATATGATCACCACAACGCTCTCCAGGTCATTGTTAGTTTTCGTGACCGGTGTTGCTACTTCTCAGTCAAGTTGCTCCTCAATTAGCCTCACTGTGGCTGAGTGCACTCGCTTGCCCGGAGCATTCGGCAGATGTCGAGAGTCACCCATCCAAATACTAGCAAAGCCCGACAGCGCTTACCTTCGGTGATGTGACGGAAAATGGTGGTACCACTGCGGCAAGGCGGTTGGCTTCATCAATCAAATTCATCGTAACCATCTGTAAAACTTGAGTGTCCGATTTGTAAGTGAAAATGGTTCTCGATGCACTACGCCTGTAGAGTGATGGATCGCGACACTCACCCAAGTACTCGGCCGAACAGCTTTGGAGGGGAGATTCGTGAATACGTTCAAAAGGATATTTACACGAGCCCGTTCTTTTCTCTTTATCGAGATGAATGAGGATTCGGAATATATTTGCCTGTCGAGACAAAATAAATTTTGATGTCATTTGGGAACCACAGCGGTAATACATGATATTTTAATGAAAAACTGTCCAAGTCGAGCAGATTATTTAATTTTGTTTCTGGCAACCGGTTTCGGTCTGCTAGACAATCTTCAGACCATAAGCTACAACGAAAACAAAGAAGTAAAAACTGATGTAGTGAGTTAACAGTTTGTCACTAGAGCAAGAACAGAAAATAAACAAACCCTGTCTCTTAAAGACGAAAAGGTTAACAAAGCATTCACTGAATGTACTACAAAGAAAGGCGACATAATTTAAATGGCTGAAAAGAAATTCGTGTAGCGGTGCAGTCGTTAACGTGGAAGTTTTATCTGAACTAGTGACCTGAGGTGAGATAATATTAAGTGAGCTCCTTCGGGTGAGACAGATATTGACCGGTGACTTACGTGACTGGCGTGCGGTCGTAAATACGTAGGTCTCTGACGCCATGTCGCAGTCATAAGAAATTCACCTCGTGAGACAGTGCCTACATCGGCACATGCGAATGAGATGTATGGTGATACTAGTCATTACAATCAGCCTATTCAGCGTCATCCAAGGTGTAGCACCAATGCGAACTGTCGTTTTCAACCGTAAAAGGCTTGGGAATCAACGTCTCGCGTAAAAGGTTGGTTTATTGACGCCCTTGATGCACCCTATGAGGACTTTCCGTATCGATTCTAAGCGGCGATGTGTCTGAAATGTTTTCTTCGATCACCCACAAGAAAAACGCGTGATTTCAACTCCGAGAGTCGTGGTTCTGACCTCCACCTCAAAGGCCTTAAAAGAGGGGGTGAAATGTGGGTAAGAGGGTTGTGATGACCATATCCCCCCCTCCCCGGGGGGATATATCTACAATAACGCTGAGCAGAATTCTGCGGAAATTTGGTGCTAAAGTGACATCATTAAGCAACCTTACACGTCACATGAACTTCTGAGCTATGGCCTTCTGTTCTCGTGTGTCGACACCTCGCTGTTTTAAGCGTCGTGGAGTCCGAGGGTAACGTCGCAGTTTTGCACCGTTACAGATTAAATTTGTAGGGAACTTTGAGGGAAATCCAGACTAATGCGTTGCATTTGGAGACAGTTGCCCGTTTTTTCGGAAAAGGGATACTGTAACTGTGTCGCATAGTATAGGTGCATATAAGTACGGATATCTTGCACTCCCTTCTGACTGTTAATCTGTATCCACTAGAATGCATCGTGCATGCACCTGCAGGTTGAGCAGCCAGAGAAAAACGTTTCTTCCTCTTAAGTTCCTCTTTAGTGAACCTGATAACAGTACGTCTTTTTTTATAGTTAAGTTCGACCTAATACCGTGTTTGTAATATTATTTGTTCTTTTTTTTTTTTTAAAAAAAAACAGTTACTCTTCTCACAAAGGTGAAGGAGGAGTAGGATGTTGTCGATTACGGGATAAGTCACACAAATCTGAAGACTGTAAATTCAACTAAATACTTAGGGATTACAATTACAAATAACCTAAACTGGAACGATCACATAGATAATGTTGTGGGTAGAGCAAACCAGAGATTGCGATTTATTGGCAGAACACTTAGAAGGTACAACAGGTCTACTAAAGAGAATGCTTACAGCACGCTTTTTCGCCCTATTATGGAGTATTGCTGTGCGGTGTGGGATCCGCATCAGGTGGGACTGACGGATGACATCGAAAAAGTACAAAGAAGGGCAGCTCGTTTTGTATTATCGCGAAATAGGGGAGATAGTGTCACAGACATGATACGTGAATCGGAGTGGCAATCATTAAAACAAAGACGTTTTTCGTTGCGACGGGATCTTCTCATGAAATTTCAATCACCAGTTTTCTCCTTTGATTGCGAAAACATTCTATTGGCACCCACCTACATAGGGAGAAATGATCATCACGATAAAATAAGAGATACCGGGGCTCGCACAGAAAAATGTACGTGCTGGTTTTTTCAGCGTGCTATTCGAGAGTGGAACGGTAGAGAGACAGCTTGAAGGTGGTTCATTGAACCCTCTACCAGGCACTTTATTGTGAATAGCACAGTGATCACGTAGATGTAGAAATTATATTTACATCTATTCAGCAACGAAGGATCATTTAAGACTTTTGCAACAAGCAGCCATTCATAATTTCTGCAATTACTCATACATAATTCTGTTCAGTTGACCAGTTTAAACTCTGTAATTTCTTTTGCTTTAGGTACGGTAAATGTCATAGGCTATACTCATAGTTGTATGAAAATGCATTTGTTTGGAATACGACCGGAGTTACTACTACAACTTCAGGTAGTAACTGGTTCTAACATACATTCCTTACAAACACAAACTATAAAGGGGATTTGTAGTTTGTTGCTACCTGCCATTAACCAAGGTACTGTTGAATGGCTTAAAATGTGTACAGTTAATCAAGCATGAATCCAACTTTCGTTGGAATCTAAATAACGCAGATCTGTTATTATGATGTTCAGAATATAACATTTTTGTAATCTGATTTATTTGTAGAGTTTATTTGATTGTTTATTTTTTGGGTTCTTCCGTTTTCTTCGGTAATATTTTAATGAACGAAATATTTTACTGCTGATGCCTCATTCCACTAAGATGTTACGCTTGTTTCTAGTGTCACTCTAAACAACTTGGGAGCTTGTAACGCCGGAAATGCATATCCTCCTATTTCCATCTATGGTACCATGATTTTTTTTCCTTGTTTTGTTACCTCAAGATATGACATTTCTGTCTCTTTATATATTGTAATTGTTTTACTGTTTGTATATATATATTTATGCACTTATGTCGATGTATAATTCGTTTGTTTCGTAAATATTATTTGTATTTTTACGCTGGGTCTTGCTTAGGGAAAACTGCTATCGAACGATTACATCGATGGGTCGTGTGAAGAATCAAAGTGTGTAGGATCTTTGGTAGTGTTAACTCTGCCGCGTGGAGCGCGGGCAGAGAGAGTCTGGCTGGAGTAGCGAGTGGAGCAGGTGTGTTGTGTGAAGCTCCCGCGAGTTGCCGCGCTTTCGGGGTTTGGCAGCATGTAATTGCGCTCGACGTGCGATGATAGTTTCTGACACGGTGTCGCGGACGGGAAGCATTAGCTGGCGCACATCGAGAGCCCGTTTCGTCTGGTGACCGTGTCGAGAAGAAGGCGCGCCAACATCCAGCTTCTGCAACAGCGACTGCCGACAATGAGTGACTGTCGCCACCTCCTCGATCGACGGCTTCAAACCTTCAATCAACCAACAAGGAAGACTGGAAGCACGTAAAGTTTTAGAACTGTATGGCAGACCTCAGCTTTTCAAACTTTTAAAATTGTTGCATCACAAAATTACAGCTACTTAGCATGAACCTTTGTTGCTCATTGTCCCAATTTCATTACCCAGCAGGGTCCCTTCCTTTTCCGAAATGAACCCGAGTGTCGTTGAAATTCAAACGCCAGCATAATTCCATTTCACTGCTTTAATTTCAAAGTTCACTTAAAGTATTCATAGCTGGCTACAATACTTAGATTACACAAGCACAAATTAAGAGTGCTAGTTTTGTTACCATATTTTAGCTTACCTGTGACTGCAGCTCAGCTTGGTACGTACTAAATTTTACTATTGTTAATTGTTCAGAATCATTTAATTCAAGTTCAAAGCTAAATCTCTTATTTCTAAATTGCGTAGATTCAAGTAGCTTTTGAAATGATTGTTGAGGTAGTCCAAGACTAACCGTATTTTACTGAATTTCGATGTGCTTAAGAAAGAGAGCTTCTTATTAATTTCAGTCACTAAATTAACTTTCAGTTTTCCTGTTTTATTAATTCTTTTGCTAAATTAAGTCAGAGTGCAGCGAAAGTTATTACTTCTGACAAACTTTCAGTTTTCACACTACACGTGTCAACCTTCAGTTGCCACGCTTCTAGTGCTAATTATATGCGTAATTACCTTTCTTTTTCGGTTACTATAGTAATTGTCCTTAGGACTGGCGACCGTAATTTCCCCCAAATCTCAAATATCTAATTACCGCTAGTTAATTGTTAACGTAACAGCCGCACATTTACTTTCTTCATTAACTTTACCCCTTTTCAAAATTAATTTCCACCAGTTTCATTTGCATTTTTCCTTTCATTTAGATGTAACCCTTTCCTCCCTCTTTACCGACAGATTAACTTCGGTGACGATAGCTTTTTCCCAAATTTCCATTAGGTACACGCGGTTTAATTTTTCACTGTCATTAAGGTCGATAAGTGAGGGGGAGGTTACAAGCTGATGTAACCGAAGAACTGCCTCACTCAGCACACAAAATAAAAGAATTAAACGATGAAACCTTTCGGTGTGTATCTCATATATATATGTATATATATATAGAACACTATGCCTGAGGCTCTAATTTCATACTTTAAAATAAAGATTACAGAGAGAGAGAGAGATGAAATTTATTGATGGGACAGTAGAGCATTTGACATAAACATTTTAATGAAGTATTGAACATGGAGCTTACATTCATTCAAGATGTAGAATATTAGGGCCTTACGGAGTTTTGACATGGAATTCTTATAAGTTACACCCATTATGTAATAATTTTTTGTGCCTGGGCACATGGGGGATGAAATTCAGGGATGAGACAGCACAGTAGTATACAATATAAGCATTCATTTAATGAAAGATAAAGCTAAGATAGAGATGAAGTACAGAGGTGAAATATCACCTGACGTGTGTGTGTGTGTGTGTGTGTATGTGTGTGTGTGTGTGTGTGTGTGTGTGTATGCGCGCGAGCGCGCCTTATGTTTTCAGACTACGCAGATACTTTTATACATGACAATTAAGACAATTCAGGTCATCTGGATACATGTGATCACTGCACTGATGAACAATATAGATATGGAAATAGTGTAAGCTGCAAACATTTAATATTTTAGTAAATAATGCAAATCATTTTGATACTGTTGAACATGGCGCAAAATTCAGATCTTTCAGATACTTTTGAACATAGCGCCATAATGGCCACTTCCTCAAGTAAGCTAGTCAGGCCAACTGGAATATTTTTTTAATATCTCCCTAACCCAACTGGACTAGTTGCATTATATTGTGTTGTTTATTTTCCCTCCAGCTGCATCTTACATTTTTTAATTTTCCGCCACTGGCATCTCGGAATTTTCGGCAACTGTAGCGTCGACTAGCGGCGGTTGCCTGAACTGTCGCCGAAGGGCCCGATAGCCGTGTAGCTAATTATAACTTTCAAGGAACTTTTACGTGTTCATTTTGCGAATGTGCTATTCGAGAGTGGAATAGAAGAGAATTTACTACGTAAGTACTAATTGCAATCAGTTAGACACAGATGAATGGTTGAATTAGTTCTAAAGAAGAGGCGAAGATCGAAATCTTTTTTATGCCGATAAACCGCTTCTCTCATCATCACTGCGTCTTTATGTCCCTTAATGGTGGCTCTTTTAAAATATAAAGTGCTGCACCTTTCTTCCAAGTCAAAAAATATTACCATAACACTGAGTGAATTGTCACTTTGGTTGTAAAGATTCAATTCCAAATCCTTCAAAGAGAGTGAACAGCTTCCCTGGAATGCATCAGCGAGGATTTAACTCACCCTCTAGGAAGCTCTATTACAATGCACTCGAGCAATGAATTTTCAAACGTTGTTCACATGGTTAGAACCCTTTCCAATCTAAAATTATGGAAAAAAATTTGCTGCTGCTCAATGTGAGCATGTCATTTTACGTCTGCTAAAATACTGAAGAACCGTTCTGAAAAGCGTCTCAAGAAATACGCCGGTCTTCACCAAAAGCTGGGTTCAACAATATTTCTAAATGCAGAGTCACTCGGGGAACAAAACGCGTCTATTTGAGTCTAGTGCCGAGTGAAGATCGCTATTATGAAGACGCAGAAATTTGAACACATGGAAAATATTCGAAGTCTTTCATTATGTGCCTGATTCGCGATTGTAAATTGCGAAAGATATGGTGATCAACAGCTCCAGAACACCACAGAGCATCCGCGACGTGTTATTCTACTGTGCTCGAGAATAAAACTTCCAAACACACACACACGCACCCACCCCCCAATACCACTATACACAAACACACACGCTCACACACACATATATCCTGTTATCCCCCCCTCCCTCATCACCACCCCAATAAATTTCAAAATAAAATCTTCCAGTTGTATCACTTTGACGGTTTTTTGCTCCTCGTTTGTGATTTCAGACAGATTACTTGTAGAAGATAAATATCACCGGTTTCACAGTTGTGACCACGAAACTTTCCTTCAAATTGCTGTGGTACTGCCCTGGAAGGTCAAAGTGGAAATGTGGACACGTTATGCGTTCGCTTCCCCCGCTCATTCGATGTCCGACCTCAGTGAGTTGACTCCGTTGCTGAACTTGCGTGTCCCGTTGTCGCACGGAACTAGCGACGGGTGCACCGCCCTGCCTCCACAATTACGGGCGGCCCTGAGTGCTGGCGAACGGCCGTGCCCCTGCATGGCAGGCAGCCCGCAACGCGGCAGTATTCCGGCCGGCGCTCGTCCCGTGATTGCGACATTGTTTCGCTACTCTTATTTTGACTTACCTCTTTTTTTCGGTATTTTCGCGTGCGCCGTGCCCTCTCAGCAGTCTTTCCGCATGGCGCGGCAGCCGGACCGGCAGTAGTAATAGTGGCGTCGCACCGCCCCACTCCACCCGGCCGCCTCTCCCCCCGTTCACCCTCGACCAACTCCCACCCCCCGTGGTGCGTCCGCTGAACTGCTGATGTTAACTTTCCACCCCCGGCCGCGCGACGGCGGCGGCGGCGTCGTGCTGTGTGCTGCGCTGCGCTGCGCGAACAATTGGAGCGTTGCAACGGTCCACAAGCGGCTCGTTAGAGCCGGCCCCACTGTCCAGTCACAATTACCTGCTTGTCAATGTTTCAGCCCCTTCCCACCAACCCAGCTGGCCGGCGGCCACGCATCGCCCGCGCGCGCGTGTACGTTTTGTAGATGTGCCGTAGGACGGCGATCGGTGGGGTGGAGGGGGTACTGGTGGCGGGGGACGTGTAGGGAGTGAAGGCAGGGCCACACGGGAGGATCGTGAGCAAGAGGCATTGGCACCCGGCCCAGGCCTCACTTTTCCCTTTCGGAGGTGCTCAGCCCTACAGCCACCTGAGCCTACATGCTTCGAAAGTCTAACCGTTCCATTCAATGAGACAAAGGAAGAACAAAAACGAGAGGCAGAGGTATAGGATCTACATCTTGCTGCCGGAAAGAATAGCTCATAATAGAGATGGAAAGTACCCTGAAGTACAAGCTATGTTCACAAAGTAATCCAGACAATTGACGGAAAAAAAATCACAACACCATGCGAGGTGCCGGGCCTAGCAGTGTATTTAACACCCAAATTCTTTTAGAATCTTCATACGAAAATGATGCTCTAAGACCCCCCCTCCCTTTTCTAACTCCGACTTCTGCTGTTACACATGGATTAAGAAGAAATGCGAACTGAGTGTAATCGACCCTGCAAGTGGAGTAGAAAAGAGTTTGGCACCTGCAGTAATTTAATTGAATAGAAATTAAATAGATAAAGGAAAGTTTCATTAATGTGGTGAGAAATGAAAGGGTCGCTTTACCGATTCACAGAATGAAAGTTCTGTACAAAACAAAAATTTGATTTATTATGACTAAACTCAAAATAATGAACAAAACACATTAAACATTACAATACGTCAATTTGGATACTCAAATAAATGTTTTGAAGGTGAAGTTGTCCATAAACTAGCTTGTGACGTTTAAGACCAAGTGGTATGTAGAGCCAATTCCTTGCAATTCAAATCTTAAGAGAAACACCCAGCCAACCCAACATTAATTGCTGCTACAGTAGTGAGAACTCAGACAATGAACAGCCAAGACAGAACCACGTAAGAAAAGATGGGAACAGGCGCGCTCTGCTGAGCTCTGATTATCACAGAGCAAAATTCCCTAATCTGCCAGTGCTGCGGACATACATTACCAAGCTGTCTTCTTAACTGCAAGGACACGACCTGGCGTACCGGAGGCGATGGCTGGTTGCTTCGAAGTCCCGTCGTGGTTATGATAATGCCACGAGTATAGCCCGAAACAAATTCTCCTGGTCTGGTTGTTCCAGGCTAAAGACTTTCTAGCAACACAAATAGGCCTCTGAGGGAGACGAAGAAGGCTCGCTACACAAGCACTGATGGCACAGTGAGTGATTTTAACAAGAGAAGTCACACAGTAACTCCGATACAGTCAACTTTAGCCTAAACTGCTCAAGACGGGCAACATAGGCTGCTTGTACACAGAACACTCAATTGCCAACTGTACTCGGAAAGTTACGTTAAAGTCGAAACTTCAGCAACTTCGTCAAACAGTTATAATTAAATGAAAGTATATTAGACAGCCAACGGAAGGCAGGCTGTCCAGAGCAGCGAGAGCTCAGTCTTGTAACCTACTCCGACCGAAAGGCGAGAGCCGACACTCTCGAGAGCACCTGTACAAGCCGAACAAACAACATTCTCGCCCCCACGAAGTGGCCGTGGTTAAACGTTCCAATCAGCAACTCGAGAACCGGCGGAAAATTCCACTCTATTGGCAACGCACTACTATTCCACCAATGGAGGTACTTGGTGCCAATTTCTGCGCCGTTTTTGCTACGTCGCTGAGCTATCCCCTGAGCCATCCAATCACAGTTATGATTTTGCAGAAAACGCGGGAATTTGTCCGCCAAGACTGCCTGGGAACACAAGTCACTCCCACGCCTCACTGGTAGTCCGCCAGAAAGTGTTTTCAGTAAGTTTCTGCGAAGTAACGGAATCTCTAGCCCAGCCGCTCCGTCAGACCCCTGTGAGCATGTAGCTCCCGCTCTTACGACAATGTCGGCGTCTGGAAAGCTTCCACTCGACTCCCTCACACCCATTGGCTTAACCCTTTCAAGTTCAGCAGAACCCGCCTGTCACCGGACCACCTGGGTGAAGAGAGACGCTGTGTGGGAAATCCGTGTGTGAAGGAATAGTGACTTTTCACCGCATGCAATTAGAGAGGAAAATCGAATTACTCAGAGTAAGGTAGAAATATGAGAGGAGGCTCAGGCCACCTTTCAACCAAACAATAATTAATGTAGAGTAATGAAATTTTGGGATTACTTGTCTATAGGTAACATAACAGGTGATCAAAAAGTCAGTATAAATTTGAAAACTTAATAAACCACAGAATAATGTAGATAGAGACGTAAAAATTGACACTCATGTTTGGAATAACATGGGGTTTATTAGAACCGAAAAAAACAAAGTTCACAAAATGTCCGACAGGTGGCGCTGGACAGCAAAACGTCAGTGACTGTGCATGACAATCGCGTATAAAAGGAGCTGTAGTGAGAGGGAGAATCAGATGCGCCAGCAGTCGCAGCATGTTGGCGTTACCTGAAAAGGCGCTTTTAGTGAAGCTGTATTATGAGAATGGGGAATGTGCTAGTTCAGCGTTACGATCCTATCGCCATAGGAAGAGGATTAGAACGGGTAAAGGTCCATTGACAAATGCAGCTGTGGTGAGAATGATTTCGAAGTTCAAAGCCACGGATTGTTTAGATGACAGACCCCATAGTGGCCGACCGAGCACAAGGCGTAATGCTGCTGAGACAGTTCAGGAAGAAATGGAGACTGTAACGGGTTCGTCTATGCACGGGGAAGTCAGCGCTCGTGCAGTCGCACGTCGCTCCGGCATTCATTTCACTACTGTTTGGTTGGTACTCAGGCGTACCCTCCGATTCTATCCGTACAAAATCCATCGGCATCATGAACTGTTACCTAGCGATTTAGCGAGGCGGAGGGCATTTGCGGTGTGGGCGTTTCAAATAATTGCGGAAGATGACGATTGTTTGAGTAACGAGTTGTGGACCGACGAAGCTCATTTCACGCTCCGAGGGTCTATCAGCGCCCACAACCGCAGAATTTGGGCTACCGAAAATCCCAGAACTGTCGTAGAAACTCCATTGCACGACGAGAACGTCACTGTATGGGTTGGATTTTCCACATCTACCGTTATCGGGCGTTTTTTCTTCGTGGAAATTAGTGACTCTGGTTTTGTAACTGCTACCGTGGCGGGTGAGAGGTACGCCGATATGTTACAGAATCGCATCATCCCCAGCCTGGCTGATAAACACCTGCTGGAACGTACGATGTTTATGCAGGATGCCGCTACACCCCATATTGCTAAACGCATGAAAGATCTCTTGCGCGCATCATTTGGCAATGATCGTGTGCTCAGCCGCCACTATCGTCATGCTTGGCCTGCCAGGTCCCCAGACTTCAGTCCGTGCGATTATTGGCTCTGGGATTACCTGAAGTCGCAAGTGCATCGTGATCGACCGACATCTCTAGGGATGCTGAAGGACAACATCCAACGCCAATGCCTCACCATTACTCCAGACTTGCTTTACAGTGCTGTTCACAACATTATTCCTCGACTACAGCTATTGTTGAGGAATGATGGTGGACATATTGAGCATTTCCTGTAAAGAACATCATCTTTGCTTTGTCTTACTTTGGTGTGCTAATTGCCGGCCGGTGTGGCCGTGCGGTTCTAGGCGCTTCAGTCTGGACCCGCGCGACCGCTACGGTCGCAGGTTCGAATCCTGCCTCGGGTATGGATGTGTATGCTGTCCTTAGGTTAGTTAGGTTTAAGTAGTTCTACGTTTTAGGGGACTGATGACCTCAGAGGTTAAGTCCCATAGTGCTCAGAGCCATTTGAACCATTTTTGAACACTTCTGCCTGGTACTACTTAAATATATGCAGCCATCCTGAAACCTATGAGGATGATTGAGCAGAGCTGCCGTAGGCTTTCTGGATCAACTGATAGGTATATTAGGATTGAAAATCCTCTAGGTACAGTTTGCAAACATATTTTTATTTTCAGTTTTATTTTTAGTTTCAGCTACTCTAATCAAGAAGGTTTTGATGATCTGATGATGGCTTGCATACAGCTGGAACTAGTGATCAAAATAAAAATAAAAATTTATTTGCGATCCGGATTTCGAGCACTTTCATTCTACTAGAAGTATGTTGTAAGTCTTTTTTGACCCACGATGGATTTTCCGAGGGCCGTAGCCCCCTCTACAGTCGTCGCCGGACCAAATGCTCCTGTGACTTTTCATCATTTATGGAGTTGTACAATTCACCAATATTTCATTCCCCTAGCTCACCTAGAAGTATCAAAAATTTACCTGTTATACCAGTAGTACCGTGTGGTCATTTTTATGCACATGCATTTTAACGCAATTTGATACCAGTAACACCGGTTTTCAGACACTAAATAGTTTCTAGGCGTGGTTCGACGTTTTTCACGAAATGTTAGAGTGTATTATGATACTTCTGGCCAAAAGGAACGTCCCCTTCTACACTTCTGTCTGGGGCACTGCTGACAGCTCTCTTACATGACAGCAGATGTCAGGGGCGTCGCCTTTACGGGACGTCAGGATTGACAACTTCTTCACCTCCGTGAAACTGCATATGAGCTGAAACAAAAGGGAACAAGTTTAGTTGACGCTCTTCGGAGACCACTACGGAGGCCCTTTCTGCAGCGCGAATTGGAGATGACACATAGAAGTAAAAATACTATTAATACTCACATAAACAATATGTTTTGATTCGTTTCAATATTTTGATAAAGAAATACATTATAACATGGTTTCACTTACTTGTTTTAACGACGATTGATGAAAGAGTGTGGATTTCTTCAGTAAAATTTAAAATGAAAAAAGTTTACTTCTGAAAATTTATTTTTTACTATGTACTATACATTTTAGGGACGTATTGTCAAAATGAAGACGCTCAAAACGCCACCCACATACGAATTAAAAGGGCAAAAAATGACCCACATGGTAGTTCTAACGGTACGGCGAAGGCCGGTACTTCTAGTGTTAATATAAAAATTACGACAGATGGCTTGTCTCCAGCGTTGACAATGTCAACAAACATGACTACTGATTGATAACAGAATAACTTTTGCCTAGTCCAGCGGAGAACTTGATCATATACCGTTGTCAGCTCGTCTGTTGCATCGAGTGTCATAACACAGCCTAAAAGACTAGTTTCACAAAATGAACGATAGTTTTGCAATCATTGCTTGGCGCTGGGTGACGGCGGGTCTTTCGTGAAACCGAACGTCCCCCCTCGGAGCCATTTAGCTCAAGTGGCCCGAACGTGCTACAACGCACAGTCAACTCATAGTAAGATCAATTTCATTGCCTTCCGGAACTTACCCCGCTAATGTTAGCGAAGTTACCAAATTCCCATGTGTGAATTCCAGGGGATACTCTACATCGGAAAAAGGAATATGTGTCCATGAAAGTCCATGCTATCACATAGCATTGTTCGCTCTCTCCATATTCACCCGTCATTGAGGTCTAATTTTTCCAACGATGGTTGGCTTACTGGAGATCTTGGCTGCTCACCAGAAGCTCTACCTTCAAAATCACATTGTTGTCATTATGAATGTTGCTGTCAAACAATGATTTCTTCATCCAAGGTCATAGATACAAATCACTGTGTGCCATGTCAGGAGAATTCGTATAGTGAGCAAAATATAGAAGCCCACTATACAGTATGTGTGTCCTGTGCACAATGAGCGTGGGCATCGATGTGTAGCAAAATCAGCATCTCATATTCTCGTGTGGGGATTTCGGTAGTATGTTTCTTGGACAACAGGCCTCTTAAGAGCATGTGTGTCAGCGCCACCCAAACACAGTCCCAAAAGACGCAGCATCGCCTCTTCCTCAATGATGGTTTGTCATCGCCTTTGTCAGTTCTGGTGCGTGAAATTGCACCAACATTAGCCCCCTTATGTTTATCCCATTCGGCAATTTTCTATTTCGGGAGCCCATAGGTAACACAGACTACTAAATTCGGGGAGATCAAAGAGGATATTGGAAGCTTACAGATGCCTGAACCACTACCGAATTTACCTAATTTTTAAACATATTTAGGTTCACCTAACACTCAATAAGAACTATACAAATTTTACAGCGAAAACGTATGAAAGTAACTTACCGCAGTATCTCCAGCTGTGAACGTCCGACTGCCACGATGTTCCAGAACTGAACAGAGAAGACGATGACGTATAGCTGTCATGTGGGACAACGGTGAATATCTGCTTTAGGGACCTGTATGCTCTTGTCACCCCGTGATTTTACGCTAGCTACTCTACACTTTCCACAACATTTTATATACAACCTGTAAAAGTAACATTTTTTTTAAAAGTTTCTTACTAAGACTCACGTGTGGTTGAAAGAGAGAATATTCTGCTTCTGAAAATCGTCTTTCAGAAGCTGACTATGTGACTAACGATCTCCGGCACTGCAGTGCAAGTTTTTTTCAGGTTCGGATAGATAATATCGACGATGTCACTGCGTATTCGTAAGGGAGCTTGTTTAAGATCTGAAAAGAAATCTTTCACATAATATCTGAATGGTGATGGTAGCTCCACTTCTTTTCAAGTTTGGAAATTACTGTTTTCTTGTGACATTTTATAGGTCCCCACCATATTAATTCTTCTTTCCTACAATGTGTCAGCGTGTTGCCCATCCTCATTAAAAATCGTTTCGATTCAACACATGCGAATACGTTATTAATGGTTTTGATTGCCTGAAATCATGCTGAACATCGTGGAGGTGTACACTGATCATCTACAACATAATGACCATCGACCTAACAGCCGGTATATCCAACTTTGGCATCGATAACTGTGTCGACGCGTCTTGGCATTGAAGCAATGAGGGCTTGGTAGGTCGCTGGAGATTGTTGGCACAACATCGGCATAGACAGGTCACCTAAATCCCGTAAATTCTGGGGGAGGGGGAAATGAACTCCATCGCCACATTCTATCAGATCCTAGGTGTATTCGATGGGGTTAAGATATTACGAGAAGGAGTGCAAGCACATCAATTGGAACTCACCACTGTGTGCCTCGAAGCACTCCATCACACTCTTGATCTTGTTATATGGCGCGTTATCTGGTTGAAAAATGCCACTGCCGTCGATAAACATGATCATCACGAAAGGATGTAGGTGGTTTGAAACCAGTGTACGATAGTCCTTCGCCATCATGGTGCCTTGCTCGAGCTCCAGTGGCCCGATAGATTCCCACGTAAATGTTCCCCAAACCACAATGGCACCGCCACCAGTTTTCCGTCCCACAGTACAGGTCTCAAGGAGCTGTTCGCCTGGAAGACAATGAATTCGCGCCCTCCCATCTGCACGATCAAGAAAGTATGGTGATTCACCAGATGACACAGTGCTCTGCCACTGCGCCACCGTCTAGTGCCTTTGCTTACATGCCCATTTTGGTACTACTTACCGATACTGGCACATGCGTGGGTCGTCGGCCGCGGAGTTGTTAGTAGTGTTCAGTAAATTGTGTGTTCAGACACAATTGCTCTCTGCCCAGCATTAAATTCTGTTGCTAGTTCCGTCATAGTTTACCACCTGTCCTGTTTTATCTGTCTGCCGAGCCTACAAAGACCGACATGAGGGGTGGTCACACAATCAGATGATGTCTGGACGTGTTTCCACCTTGGACTCATCCCGTGTTGAGGACACTCACCACAGCATTCCTCCCTCCAGGGCGCTCGCTGCTCTTTGGCGGGTTCGTGTTTGGCTACCACGGGGCCTCAGTCGTTACAAAACCTTTCCCCTCCCGTGCTGCATGTCTATCCTCTTGCTATTCTTTTTCCCCTCCTTAGGGGTACAGGTATGGGATCTTTATGGGAATGTGTTCTGCATCTTCAGTAGCCTGACATCAGAACTCTCTCCACTGTTTTTGGTTCCTTTTCCTTTCTTCATTCCCCTTCTGCTACCCTTCCTCCGCTTTGGCGTTTGAGGATCCTCTTTCTCTTCTTCCTCCCTGTGCGCTCCTGAAGGCTAACGCACTTCTATGATGTATAACAGGGGACTGAATAACGCATAATTTCCAGCCCCAGGTCGACAGGTGGAGTTAACATGTATCCCGTGGTACAGCCCAGGCCCAAGGACAGGTGACTGCCTGAGCTGTTACCTTCCCAAATTGCCAGTTGGTCCGTCTGTCAGCTTTTCAGGAGGTGTGACCTGAGATGTGAACAACCACCTAAGTCAGATGCGCCACCCTCTGAGGGATGTCTCCAGTTGGAAAGAGCACGCAATTGGAGATGCTATCAGTCATGGGGGATTTTTCTGCAATGAACCAGTCATCTTCTTCACAGTCGCTGTCGACTAGATGTAAACAGACTGAGACTAAAGATTCACAGACCCGTTCAGCTGCCCAAAATTCCTCGTGGTTTCGCGTATTGAAAACGGGCAGTCCTTTTCTATGGTAAATCCGTTTATTATTCAGAAAGTTGTTGATGCTATTGGCAGCTCTGTGACATCCTGCTCTCGTTTATGCAATGGCACTTTGCTTTCAGAGTCTACTGATTCTCAAGCACAACAACTGCTTGCAACTTTGATGCTCCACAGCTATCCTGTTTGTGTCGAGGTCCATCAAACGCTGAATTCTTAACCTGTAATAGCAAGGCGACTCGGTGGTCTCAGGCACAAATCCAAACATATCTCTCTCATCAGGGAGTCATTGCAGCCCATTGGTTGATGAAAAAGGTAGATGCGTCTTTACTGCCCACATGCACTCATTTTCTCAAGTTTGATGGAGCAGTGCTTCCATCCAAGATCACAGTCCGGACACGCCAGTGTTATCATTACGACCACACTCGAATGTCCTGTCAACATCCAGCCACGTATGTGACCTGTGGTATGAATGATCACGAGGGTGACTGTCTGCCTCCTTTTCCCTGCTGCACCAACAGCAATGGCGACCATGCAGCCTCTTACCGAGATAGCCTCGTGTATCTTGATGAGTTGGCCTCCAGGAGATCTGGGTGAAGGAAGAGGTGCCTTTCTTTGTCGCTCGCAAGCTGTTGTCCAATCGGGAACTCTGCATTTTATCATCCGCTATATACAGTACTGTTCTTGCTATGTCTCGCTCCAAGAAGGACATGACCATGCAGACATACGACCCCAAATTCAGCACCATTCTCGTAAAATCACCCAGTGTCTTGGTAACATCCCTGTCTTCTCCTCTTCCAGCCGTGCATCAAGCCATCAAACTTTTGCCTCACGAGGTGAAGTCACCTGCCACACAACTGGCAGGCTGGGAAGGACAGAAGGAATATGCGCGTGAAGACTTTTTGTGATCCTCAGTCCACAGACACCTGAATTGTTATCTGCCACCCGCAAAGCGTCTACTAAATCAAACAAAGTCAAATGGTCTTCCCCTCTGTTGATTCAGAGATCCTCTTCAACGGTGTCACCACGTGATACCCTCACCCGGCTGACTTCCGTGTCGCCAATGAGCACACCAACAGTTTTCTGCCATTGTCTCTGCGGACTGATAGAGGGAGAATGGCGAAACCTCTGTCGATCTTACAGAGCAGGCCCTCCAGCCTCTGAGCCCTGTAGCAGTGAATCTTCGAAGGCTGGCACACGGCAGCTGCTGAGGAGACGCCCCTTAATTTTTTCCATCCTTCCATTTCCTTGTCATGACTCTTCTCCAATGGAACGTTCGTGACCTTAGAGCCAACAAAGAGCAATTATGGCTGCTATTGTTTTCTGCCTCCGGGAAATGAAATTTCATCCTCACAACTGCTTTGACCTCTCGAAATTATTTCCATTCTATTTTGACCTTCCTTTCAAGGATGGCATCCCAGCTCATGGGACAGTCATGTTGCTCATCTGGGATGACTTTTATAGTCAAACCATCTCCCTGAATACCCAGTTTTAAGCTATTGCTGTTCGCATTCTCTTTCATCACTTCACCTTTTCCCTTTGTACCAATTACATCCCTCCGTTATTCGATGTCACCAGGCAGCCTTCCTCCAGCTTACTGGACAATTCTCTCACCCCTTTCTGTTTCTCACTCACTTTAATGTGCACCATACCCTTTAAGGTACTCCCAGTACCTGTCCAAGAGGCGTCCTCTTGAATGCCTTAACATGAGAGCACCCACTTTCCTTTCAGGCTTCACGCACGCTTACTGCCATTTGGACTTCTCCTTCTGCACTGCCCAGCTTTCCCGTTGTCTCGAGTGGTCCGTTCTCTCTGACACGTACTCGAGCGACCATTTCCCGTGTACTACCTGTCTCCTCCTACATCATTTATGTGCATAACCAAATGGCAGCTTTTTAAGGCCTACTGGAGGCTTCTCTCCTCCCTGGCGATCTTCGATGAACAGCATTTTCCCAATTGTGATGAACAGCTAGAATACCATATTAACGTTATCTTTACTTCCGAAGAACGTTCCGTTCCTCGCACTTCATATTATCGTTTCCCGGTCCCTTGGTAGACTGAAGCGTACTGCGACGTAATTCGCGCATGGAGACGTGCTCTCTGCGTTTTTAACCACTATCCTACGATGGCTATCAGCATTCGTTATAAGCAATTGCGCGTTCAGTGTCATCGTGTTCTTCGGGACAGCCAAACAGCTAGTTGAATTTCATTTACTAGTTCCATTAACAGTTCCACTTCTTCTCCCGTGGTGTGGGCCAACCTCCGACACATCTCTGGGGCCAAGGTTCATTCCCAATTTCTGGCCTGACTGTAGCTGTTGATGTCATAGTGCATCCTATTGCTATCTACAACACCTTGGGCCTCTATTTTGTAGAAATTTCGAGCTCCACTCACTATCATCCTGCCTTCTTCCATCAGAAACGCGGCGAGAAGGCTCAGGTGATAGCCTTGTCTTCTCAGAATAGAGTGTGCTACAATATCCCATTTCCTATAATTGTGTTAGATCATGCTCTCACTTAATCCCCATTCTCTGCCCCACGCCTCGTCGGTGTTCACATTCAGATACTGTAGAACCTTTCTCTTGTGGGCAAGCACTTTCTACTTTATACGTACAATGGCATCTTGGCAGACGACAAGTTTCCCAGATGCTGGCGTGAACCAGCTGTCTTACCTATATCTAGGTCCGGTTAGACCAAACACCTTCCTTCTAGCTACCACCCATTTCTCTCACCTCCTGTATTTACAGGGTGATGGAACTTATGATTCATGCCCAGTCTTTATGGTGGCTGGAATCTCGCAATTTACTAACCACTGCACAATGTGGATTCAGATCCTCCACCCTCTCTACACTTAGGGCATACAAGGCCGCATGCCCCGTTCCCCGTTTCCTTCAGCAATTTTTAAAAGACCTAGGTTTCAAGACACGTGTAGATTCTTCGTTACTGGACAGTTTGTCCATTATCGCCATAGACCCTATTACGGCCCGTCTCCCACTGGACATCCTCAGCTCCCTTTTCGTTGACGATTTTGCTATCTGTTGTTGTTCTTCATGGACATGTCCTTGAGCGACATCTTCAGCGTTGTCCCGATTGTCTTTGCTCGTGGAGCATCGACAACCGCTTTCACTTTTCCACTGACAAAACCTTTCGCATGAATTTCTGGCAGCGCAGTTGGTTTCTTCTACCATCTTTACATCTTGGGCCTGTTGCTCTTCCGTTCTTTGAGACTACGAAATTCCTGGGGATCATGCTCGATAAGAAACATTCTTGGTCCTCTCACGTGTGTTAGCTGACCGCCCACTACAGGATGGTCCATTGATAGTGACGGGGCCAAATATCTCACGAAATAAGCTTCAAACGAAAAAACTACAAAGAACGAAGCTTTTCTAGCTTGAAGGGGGAAACCAGATGGCGCTATGGTTGGCCCGCTAGATGGTGCTCCCATAGGTCAAACTGATATCAACTGCGTTTTTTTAAAATAGGAAACCTCATTTTTTTATTACATATTCGTGTAGTACGTAAAGAAGTATGAATGTTTTAGTTGGACCATCTTTTTCGCTTTGTGATGGATGGTAATAGTCACAAACATATGGCTCACAATTTTAGACAAAAAGTTGGTAAAAGGTAGGTTTTTTAAATTAAAAAAACAGAATGTAGGTACGTTTGAACATTTTATTTCGGTTGTTCCAATGTTATACATGTACCATTGTGAGCTTATTATTTCTGAGAACGCATGCTGTTACAGCGGAATTACCTGTAAATACCACATTAATGCAATAAATGCTCAAATGATGACCGTCAACCTCAACGCATTTGGCAATACGTGTAACGACATTCCTCTCAACAGCGAGTAGTTCGCCTTCCGTGATGTTCGCACATGCATTGACAATGCGCCGACGCATGTTGTCTGGCGTTGTCGGTGGATCACGATAGCAAATATCCTTCAACTTTACCCACAGAAAGAAATACACTCCTGGAAATGGAAAAAAGAACACATTAACACCGGTGTGTCAGACCCACCATACTTGCTCCGGACACTGCGAGAGGGCTGTACAAGCAATGATCACACGCACGGCACAGCGGACACACCAGGAACCGCGGTGTTGGCCGTCGAATGGCGCTAGCTGCGCAGCATTTGTGCACCGCCGCCGTCAGTGTCAGCCAGTTTGCCGTGGCATACGGAGCTCCATCGCAGTCTTTAGCACTGGTAGCATGCCGCGACAGCGTGGACGTGAACCGTATGTGCAGTTGACGGACTTTGAGCGAGGGCGTATAGTGGGCATGTGGGAGGCCGGGTGGACGTACCGCCGAATTGCTCAACACGTGGGGCGTGAGATCTCCACAGTACATCGATGTTGTCGCCAGTGGTCGGCGGAAGGTGCACGTGCCCGTGGGCCTGGGACCGGACCGCAGCGACGCACGGATGCACGCCAAGACCGTAGGATCCTACGCAGTGCCGTAGGGGACCGCACCGCCACTTCCCAGCAAATTAGGGACACTGTTGCTCCTGGGGTACCGGCGAGGACCATTCGCAACCGTCTCCATGAAGCTGGGCTACGGTCCCGCACACCGTTAGGCCGTCTTCTGCTCACGCCCCAACATCGTGCAGCCCGCCTCCAGAGGTGTCGCGACAGGCGTGAATGGAGGGACGAATGGAGACGTGTCGTCTTCAGCGATGAGAGTCGCTTCTGCCTTGGTGCCAATGATGGTCGTATGCGTATTTGGCGCCGTGCAGGTGAGCGCCACAATCAGGACTGCATACGACCGAGGCACACAGTGCCAACACCCGGCATCATGGTGTGGGGAGCGATCTCCTACACTGGCCGTACACCACTGGTGATCGTCGAGGGGACACTGAATAGTGCACGGTACATCCAAACCGTCATCGAACCCATCGTTCTACCATTCCTAGACCGGCAAGGGAACTTGCTGTTCCAACAGGACAATGCACGTCCGCATGTATCCCGTGCCACCCAACGTGCTCTAGAAGGTGTAAGTCAACTACCCTGGCCAGCAAGATCTCCGGATCTGTCCCCCACTGAGCATGTTTGGGACTGGATGAAGCGTCGTCTCACGCGGCCTGCACGTCCAGCACGAACGCTGGTCCAACTGAGGCGCCAGGTGGAAATGGTATGGCAAGCCGTTCCACAGGACTACATCCAGCATCTCTATGATCGTCTCCATGGGAGAATAGCAGCCTGCATTGCTGCGAAAGGTGGATAATATACACTGTACTAGTGCCGACATTGTGCATGCTCTGTTGCCTGTGTCTATGTGCCTGTGGTTCTGTCAGTGTGATCATGTGATGTATCTGACCCCAGGAATGTGTCAATAAAGTTTCCCCTTCCTGGGACAATGAATTCACGGTGTTCTTATTTCAATTTCCAGGAGTGTACGTTGATGTCAGATCAGGTGAACGTGCGGGCCATGATATGGTTCTTGGACGACCAATCCACCTGTCATGAAATATGCTATTCAACACCGCTTCAACCGCAAGCGAGCTATGTGCCGGACATCCATCATGTTGGATGTACAGCGCTTTTCTGTCATGCGGTGAAACATCTTGTAGTAACATCGGTAGAACATTACGTAGTAAATCAGCATACACTGCACAATTTGGATTGCCATCGATAAAATGGGGGCCAGATATCCTTCCTCCCATAATGCCGCATCATACATTAACCCGCCAAGGTCGCTGATGATCGACTTGTCGCGCCCATCACGGATTTTCCGTTGCCCAATAGTGCATATTATGCCGGTTCTCGTTACCGTTTGTGACTGTTACAGGACCATCTATCACAAAGCGTAAAAAGTGGTCCAACTAAAACATTCATACTTCTTTACGTACTACACGAAATGTAATAAAAAATGGGGGTTCCTATTTAAGAAAAAGCAGTTGATATCCGTTTGACCTATGGCAGCGCCATCTGGCGGGAAAACCATAACGCCATCTGGTTTCCCACTTCAAGTTAGACGAGTTTCGTTGGTTGTAGTTTTTTCTTTTGATGCTTATTTCGTGAGATATTTGGCCCAGTCACTATCAATGGACCACGCTGTATATGTGGTGCCCCAACGTTCTACTTGTCCTCTGCTATACTTCTCGGCGAACGGTTCGAACCAAACTCCTCCATTGGTCCTGGTCCCTTGTCATTTCAAACTAGTCTACGGGTGTTTCTTTTATGCATCTGCACGCCCGTCCATGTTACGCCATTCTAATAGCATCCGTCAACCTGCCATCTGTTAGGTCACTGGTGCCTTTTACACTAGGCCTGTTGAGAGTCTCTATGCAGAAGGTGTAGAACTATCGTTGTTATACATCGGTTTGTCTGCCATGGCTGGCCACCCATCTATGCCTACATCATCAGTGACCCCTTTGATCGCTAGTTTGGGGCGGGTCCCTCTTCTCTGTTACGTGCCAGTATTCGTTTCCGGCTATTGTTCTGGCAGCAGCTTAACTTCATGCTATCTTCCACTTTCCCAACTGGTGTGAACCTTTCAGCGCCTTGGCTTCGTGCGGTGGCCCGTTTTCACCTAGGACACTACTCCAAATTAGCTTTATCATCATAAGTTTCTCGATCTGCGCACGGAACTTTACGTTAGTACTTTTGTGTGCACTGATGGCTTTCGGATTGACCGTGGTGTCGGGTGTGCTTTCCTCATTGTCACCTATGATCTTCGGTATCATTTTCCGTAACACTGTTCACTATTTTCAGCGGAGCTCTTTGCTCTGTATCAGGCCACGCAGTACATGCGTCATCGGCTCTCTGTGCCCTTCAGAGCCTCTGTGTGCTGTACACCGTCCATCCCTTAGTCAAAGGGTCCAGGAAAGCTTTCACTTGCTCACTCTTGATGGAGCCGCTGTGATGTTTTTGTGGCTCCCTGGTCACGTCGGTCCGACGAGAAGGGAGGCCGCTGACGCTGCTGCCAAAGCTGCAGTCCTCGTGCCTCTGCGCGCTAGTTCTTCCATTCCCTCTATGTTGCCACCTGTTAACAGGCGGTGTCAATTTGGCGTCACCACTGGTCTTCCCTTCATGGGAACAATCTCCGAGGAATTAAACCTCTCCCAGTGGCTTGGCCGACTTCCTCTCGGCACTCACACCGCGAGAAGAGGTTGCGTATTGGGTACTGTCTTTTTTAGCTATCGCCATTTGTTAGGTGCTGATCCCCCACCATTATTATATTGTTATCAGCATTTGATGGTTCTCCATTTCCTCATGAAATGCCCTTTTTTATCACTTGTGTTCCAATTTATGTCTGTCGTCTGAGTTATCGGCCGTTTTAGCGAACGATGCGCGGGCTGCCGACAGTGTTTTACTCTTTATCCGTAATAGAAGTATGGCGAAGGGCATTTGATCTTTAGTTCAGGAGCTCCATTTGTCTATGTAGCTTATTTTATGAACCTGTTTTTAGCTGTCTTTTCTTCCGTTGATTGGGCTTAAAGTGCAGTTGTTTCTAACTCATTTTTCGTTTTTATGTTCTACGGTGTATGACACTAGTCGTTTTTGCGTCCTAAAAGAAAAGAAAACAAATCTCAACACTCTTCGAAGAGCCGACGCGTCAGGCAGTTTCATATACGCTCGTGCCGAGCCTCTGGACCCTGACAATTTGTCTTCGGTCTAACACGGAATGCGCTCCTTTGCATTCTACACACTAAATGCTCCGTGCATGTATCTGACCAACAGTCATTTCTCGCCTGGTATCGCTGTCGTCTGGACGGTTTTATATCCGTAGTAGGTCAGTGGTCATAGTGTTCTGGCTGATCAGTATACGTACTTGTATCTAGGATCGAGCTTCATTTGTATGGCTAACATAAAACGCGTGGTAAAAACGAACACCTCTATCTTTCCGTGCGAGCCCTGATTTCCCCTATTTTATTATGATGTGGATCGGCGTCAAAAAAATATTTTCGCATTCGGAGGAGAAAATTGGTGACTGAACTTTCGTGAGAAGATTCTGCCGCAACGATAAACGCCTTTGTTTTAATGATGTCCATCCCAAATCCTGTATCATTTTAGTGACATGCTCTCACCTCTTTCACGATAAGACAAAACGCGCTGCCCATCATTGAACTTTCTCGATGTACTACGTCAGCTTTATCTGGTAAGGATCCTATACCGCGCAGAAGTATTCTATAAGGAGGCAGACAAGCTTAGTGTGGACAGTTTCTCTAGTGGATCTGTTACATTTTCTAAGTGTCCTGCCAATAAAGCACAGTCTTTGGATAGCCTTCCCCTCAAGATTTTGTATGTGTTCCTTCCAATTTAAATTGTTCGTAATTGTAATTCCTAGGTATTCTGAAGGTGGCAGGGATACAATACAGGGAGTGAAAGACTATATACAATTGGTACAGATACCACATGACAGTTATAAGAGTCGAGGGAAATGAAAGGGAAGCAGTGGTTGGGAAGGGAGTGAGACAGGGTTGTAGCCTCTCCCCGATGTTATTCAATCAGTATATTGAGCAAGCTGTCAAGGAAACAAATGAAAAATTCGGAGTAGGTATTATAAGCTATGGAGAAGAAATAAAAACTTTGAGGTTCGCCGATGACATTGTGATTCTGTCAGAGACAGCGTAGGACTTGGAAGAGCAGTTCAACGGAATGGACAGTGTCTTGAAAGGAGGATATAAGATGAACTTCAACAAAAGCAAAACGAGGATTATGGAATGTGGTCGAATTAAGTCTAGTGATGCTGAGGGAATTAGATTAGGGAATGAGACACTTAAAGTAGTAAAGGAGGTTTGCTATTTGGGGAGCAAAATAACTGATGATGGTCGAAGTAGAGAGGATATAAAATGTAGACTGGCAATGGCAAGGATAGCATTTCTGAAGAAGAGAAATTTGTTAACATCGAGTATAGATTTAAGTGTCCGGAAGTCGTTTCTGAAAGTATTTGTATGGAGTGTAGCCATGTATGGAAGTGAAACATGGACGATAAATACACTCCTGGAAATGGAAAAAAGAACACATTGAGACCGGTGTGTCAGACCCACCGTACTTGCTCCGGACACTGCGAGAGGGCTGTACAAGCAATGATCACACGCACGGCACAGCGGACACACCAGGAACCGCGGTGTTGGCCGTCGAATGGCGCTAGCTGCGCAGCATTTGTGCACCGCCGCCGTCAGTGTCAGCCAGTTTGCCGTGGCATACGGAGCTCCATCGCAGTCTTTAACACTGGTAGCATGCCGCGACAGCGTGGACGTGAACCGTATGTGCAGTTGACGGACTTTGAGCGAGGGCGTATAGTGGGCATGCGGGAGGCCGGGTGGACGTACCGCCGAATTGCTCAACACGTGGGGCGTGAGGTCTCCACAGTACATCGATGTTGTCGCCAGTGGTCGGCGGAAGGTGCACGTGCCCGTCGACCTGGGACCGGACCGCAGCGACGCACGGATGCACGCCAAGACCGTAGGATCCTACGCAGTGCCGTAGGGGACCGCACCGCCACTTCCCAGCAAATTAGGGACACTGTTGCTCCTGGGGTATCGGCGAGGACCATTCGCAACCGTCTCCATGAAGCTGGGCTACGGTCCCGCACACCGTTAGGCCGTCTTCCGCTCACGCCCCAACATCGTGCAGCCCGCCTCCAGTGGTGTCGCGACAGGCGTGAATGGAGGGACGAATGGAGACGTGTCGTCTTCAGCGATGAGAGTCGCTTCTGCCTTGGTGCCAATGATGGTCGTATGCGTGTTTGGCGCCGTGCAGGTGAGCGCCACAATCAGGACTGCATACGACCGAGGCACACAGGGCCAACACCCGGCATCATGGTGTGGGGAGCGATCTCCTACAGTGGCCGTACACCACTGGTGATCGTCGAGGGGACACTGAATAGTGCACGGTACATCCAAACCGTCATCGAACCCATCGTTCTACCATTCCTAGTCCGGCAAGGGAACTTGCTGTTCCAACAGGACAATGCACGTCCGCATGTATCCCGTGCCACCCAACGTGCTCTAGAAGGTGTAAGTCAACTACCCTGGCCAGCAAGATCTCCGGATCTGTCCCCCATTGAGCATGTTTGGGACTAGATGAAGCGTCGTCTCACGCGGTCTGCACGTCCAGCACGAACGCTGGTCCAACTGAGGCGCCAGGTGGAAATGGCATGGAAAGCCGTTCCACAGGACTACATCCAGCATCTCTACGACCGTCTCCATGGGAGAATAGCAGCCTGCATTGCTGCGAAAGGTGGATATACACTGTACTAGTGCCGACATTGTGCATGCTCTGTTGCCTGTGTCTATGTGCCTGTGGTTCTGTCAGTGTGATCATGTGATGTATCTGACCCCAGGAATGTGTCAATAAAGTTTCCCCTTCCTGGGACAATGAATTCACGGTGTTCTTATTTCAATTTCCAGGAGTGTAGTTTGGACAGGAAGAGAACAGAAGCTTTCGAAATGTGGTGCTACAGAAGAATGCTGAAGATTAGATGAGTAGATCACATAACTAATGAGGAGGTATTGAATAGAATTGGGGAGAAGAGGAGTTTGTGGCACAACTTGACTAGAAGAAGGGATCGGTTGGTAGACATGACCTGAGACATCGAGGGATCACCAATTTAGTATTGGAGGGCAGCGTGGAGGGTAAAAATCGTAGAGGTAGACCAAGAGATGAATACACCAAGCAGATTCAGAAGGATGTAGGTTGCAGTAGGTACTAGGGGATGAAGAAGCTTGCACAAGATAGAGTAGCATGGAAAGCTGCATCAAACCAGTCTCAGGACTGAAAACCACAACAACAACAACAGGTATTTAGTTGAATTGACGGCCTTTAGAACTGATGTATCGTGTAATCGAAGTACAACGGATTTCTTTTAGCGGTCGTGGCCAGCGAGATGGCGCAGTGGACTCGTATTCGGGAGGACGACGGTTCAATCCCGCGTCCGGCTATCCTGTTTTAGCTTTTCCGTGATTTCCCTAAATCGCTTCAGGCAAATGACGGGATGGTTCCTTTGAAAGGGCACAGCTAACTTCCTTCCCATCCTTCCGTAATCCGATAAGACCGATGACCTTGGTGTTTGGTCTCTTCTCCCAAATGAACACAAACTTTTAGCTCTTGTGTGGATTTCCTCACACTTTTATTTATATAGGGTCAATTAAAAGTTTTTGCACCATACGGGTGTCATTTCTAAATCGTTTCGCAATTTGTTTTGTTCTTCTGATGATTTTACTATTCGATAAACGACAGCATCATCTGCAAGCAACCTAAGGCGGCTGTTCAGATTGTTTATATAGATAAGGAATAGCAAAGGACCTGTAACACTGCTATGAGGAATTTGAATATTTTATTTCACATAATTTGCTGTCAAATGTACAATTAGGTTTCAGAAGTGGTTTAACAACTGAAAATACTATGTTCTCTTTCCACTGTGATTTAATTGATGGATTAAACAAAAGGTTTCGAAAGCTAGGTAGCTTTTTTGATTTAACTAAGGCGTTTGATTGTGTTGATCACATAATATTGCTCCAGAAGTTGGACCATTGTGGAACATGGGGAGTAGCTCAACTGGCTAGCCTCTTACTTTAATAACAGATACCAAAAGTCATTCTCCACAGTGGTGAGAAAGGTTATGATGTGAGGTCTGATTGGGGCACAGTTAAATTGGAGGTTCCCCAACGATCAGTGCTAGGGCCACTCCTGTATCTTATTTACATAAACGATATGCCCCCTAGTACTACAGGTGATTCTACACTATTTCTGTTTGCTGGTGACACTAATTTGATAGTAGAGGATGATATGTGCAACGTTGGTACTGTTTGAAATAGTGTTGTTCAAGACATAATTTAGTGGCATGTAGAAAATAACCTGGAACTAAATCACAGTAAGATTCAGTTTTTACAGTTTCTAAGAAACAATTCGACAAAACGGGACGTATTAATTTCAGAGTGTGGTAAGTGAAACTGAACAGTTCAAATTTCTAGATGTTCAGAAATATAGTAATCTGTCGTGGAAAACCCACCTTCTGGATCTTATTCAGAGACGTAATGCTGCTATTTTCACTATTCAAACGGTGTCTGAAGTAAATGTTAATTCGAAACGAAAAGTAGTCTACTTTGCTTGGTTTCATTCGCTTATGACGTATAGTATTATATTTTGGGGTAACTCTTCTAATTCTCAGAGGTGATTTTTGAATCAGCAACTAGTGGTTCGGGCAATAAGTGGTGCAAGTTCGCCAACCTCTTGTCGACCCTCGTTCATTAATCTGGATATTTTGACATTGGCCTCTCAATATACATCTATTCTTTACTGTCATTTCTTGTTAACAATATCAGCTTATTAGCAAGAATTAGCATCTTTCAGTCAGTTAGTATTAGGCAGATATCCAATCTATATTTAGATCGCAGCTCCTCGACTCTTTTGCAGAAAGGTGTGCAGTATACTGCTGCATTCATTTTCAGTAAGCTACCACAAGAATTCAAATATTTTAGCACTAATCAACGCGCTTTCAAATCGAAACTGAAGAATTTCCTCTTGGATCACACCTATTTTGTCGTAGAGTTCCTTGAAAAATTAAGCTGATTCCTCTGTTACTTTGTTGATTTAGCTTACTTAAACTTATGGCTTATCTTTTTTTGTGTTCATAAACATTTTATCTGTTATTAATTTTATGTTGTAAGTTCATGTACTGATACGTTCCATGACCTTGGAGATTTGCTCCTCAGTCTGGTCTTACGAAACTAGACGTGTGAAATAGAAATAATAAATAAACGGCCCATATGTTGAGTTTAGCCCTACGTTGCTGTGTATGAAATTTTGTTGAGATAAAATTGAGTGCAGAAAGATGTCTCACTTTGCTCTCGAGTTACTTGTTTTTGTATCCAGCAGACGGTTGTACACACTGCAATCATTTCCATCTGTGCCCGTCATGAATCATGTGGTCACAACAAACGTCGTTTTTCATTTAATAACTGGTTCAAGACATGTAACTGATGTTTTTTGTAACAGACAGCGGGCAAAGAGGCACGTGTGTTACTGGATAAGTTCTCAAATCTTTGTCATTCAGCTAGATAGGAAGAAACTCGTCAGCATCAGCGAGAAGGTCGGTGGGAAATGGTGCATAAACAAGGCAACAGCGTTTAGGTTCTCTTTTTATTCCTCGCAATGTTAAATGATTAACTATAAAATTTAAATATATTTAAACAATTCACTTTATATATATATATATATATATATATATATATATATATATATATATATATATATATATATATATGGTGTTTCAAAAATGACCGGTATATTTGAAACGGCAATAAAAATTAAACGAGCAGCGATAGAAATACACCGTTTGTTGCAATATGCTTGGGACAACAGTACATTTTCAGGCAGACAAACTTTCGAAATTACAGTAGTTACAATTTTCAACAACAGATGGCGCTGCGGTCTGGGAAACTCTATAGTACGATATTTTCCACATATCCACCATGCGTAGCAATAATATGGCGTAGTCTCTGAATGAAATTACCCGAAACCTTTGACAACGTGTCTGGCGGAATGGCTTCACATGCAGATGAGATGTACTGCTTCTGCTGTTCAATTGTTTCTGGATTCTGGCGGTACACCTGGTCTTTCAAGTGTCCCCACAGAAAGAAGTCACAGGGGTTCATGTCTGGCGATTAGGGAGGCCAATCCACGCCGCCTCCTGTATGTTTCGGATAGCCCAAAGCAATCACACGATCATCGAAATATTCATTCAGGAAATTAAAGACGTCGGCCGTGCGATGTGGCCGGGCACCATCTTGCATAAACCACGAGGTGTTCGCAGTGTCGTCTAAGGCAGTTTGTACCGCCACAAATTCACGAAGAATGTCCAGATAGCGTGATGCAGTAATCGTTTCGGATCTGAAAAATGGGCCAATGATTCCTTTGGAAGAAATGGCGGCCCAGACCAGTACTTTTTGAGGATGCAGGGACGATGGGACTGCAATATGGGGCTTTTCGGTTCCCCATATGCGCCAGTTCTGTTTATTGACGAAGCCGTCCAGGTAAAAATAAGCTTCGTCAGTAAACCAAATGCTGCCCACATGCATATCGCCGTCATCAATCCTGTGCACTATATCGTTAGCGAATGTCTCTCATGCAGCAATGGTAGGGGCGCTGAGGGGTTGCCGCGTTTGAATTTTGTATGGATAGAGGTGTAAACTCTGGCGCATGAGACGATACGTGGACGTTGGCGTCATTTGGACCGCAGCTACAACAGGGCGAACGGAAACCCGAGGCCGCTGTTGGATCACCTGCTGCACTAGCTGCGCGTTGCCCTCTGTGGTTGCCGTACGTGGTTGCCCTACCTTTCCAGCACGTTCATCCGTCACAATCCCAGTCCGTTGAAATTTTTCAAACAGATCCTTTATTGTATCGCTTTTCGGTCCTTTGGTTACAATAAACCTCCGTTGAAAACTTCGTCTTGTTGCAACAACACTGTGTTCTAGGCGGTGGAATTCCAACACCAGAAAAATCCTCTGTTCTAAGGAATAAACCATGTTGTCTACAGCACACTTGCACGTTGTGAACAGCAAACGCTTACAGCAGAAAGACGACGTACAGAATGGCGCACTCACAGACTGTGTTGTCTTCTATATATTTCACATCACTTGCAGCGCCATCTGTTGTTGAAAATTGTAACTACTGTAATTTCGAAAGTTTGTCTGCCTGAAAATGTACTGTTGTCCCAAGCATATTGCAACAAACGGTGTATTTCTATCGCTGCTCGTTTAATTTTTATTGCCGTTTCAAATATACCGGTCATTTTTGAAACACCCTGTATATATATATATATATATATATATATATATATATATATATATATATAAGACTAATATACTCATTTTATTTATGATTACTACCGTGGTAAGTCAACGGCTGTAGGCCACCACTCCATAGCACATTGGTAAAGTTCTATTCGGCACCCCTGTTCTTACCACGTATTTATTAGTCGACTTACTAACCGAAACTCGTCGTCAGTGATGCATAATTCACTAAACGATCTTATGGTGGCGACACGAATATCCTCCATTAGCTGTGGGTAAGCCATTATTCAGCAACATTCTTTCTTCGAAGCATTCTAATCCAGCAAGACAGTTTCTGCGAACATTGGAACGTAGGAGAGAGTTACTGACGGCTTTGGAGCTGCGAGACCGGGTCGTTAGTCATGCCTAGACAGTTCAGTCGGTAAGAGCATTTCAGGCTTCCCGTGTTCGACTCCCGGTCCGACACGCAGTTTTAATCTGCCAGGAAGTTTCAAAACAGCGTCACTCCACTGCACAGTGATATGTTGATTCTGGAAATAAGGCACTGTTTCGCCCTCTGCGCTTTTGTTACGCATTTGGCACCATATCAGTGAGGCGCCAGAGCCGATTCATCCACGCGGTGTACGACGTCGAGTTGCGAATGCCGTAGCAGGGGCGGGCAGAGCACAGGGAGCGAATCGCTGAATCGGCACTCCAAACCGTGCACTCCATCAGTGGCGTCCCTGCATACAGCGGGGGCCCGCGGCGCCGGCAGTGGCGTAGGCACGGACAGTCCGTTGGGAGGCGTCATTAGCGCGGCAGACGGGCAGCGACAGTGTTTTGTCCGGCTGCGCGCGGCGCGGCGGTCGCTTTCAGACGCGCCGATGAGCCGTCGGTGTTTGATTGGCGCAGCGGTGGCCGCGCGAGTGCGCATGCGCGCCGAGCCGCTTGCAGGAAATTATCCAATTTCCTGCCTGCATTCTGCCCCCCTCCCGACTGCTCTAATGAACATTCGGCTGGCGGCTGTTTCGGCCGTTCGAACAATTGCCTGCGAATTTGAACTGTTTAACTTGGCGGGCGTTCCTCTCACCCCACCCCCTCCGACCGCACTCGTTTTTAATCAGTTATTGCGCTGCTATAAAAAGTAACAAGCTCTATGATCTGGTCATTGCAGTGTGGCACACCAGTTTCCATTGTGTGACACACACAGTAAACATTTTTTCGGTTCCTGAGCGGAAAGGAGGTAAACTTCGCTGAAACAGCCTGTTAATACCAAACTGTACCTACGAGAGCAGCGTACGTAGCGGCAATGTAGCAACGACTGAGCAGTTGTTCAATATAACGTGTATCAATTGCATTAAACGCACATGACCAGAGACAGGAGCTTCTGTCAATATTCCGCACGTAAAAAGCTTTTCCATGCGAGTTGTATATTAATGTTTTCTATTTTTTGAACAATACTAGACTGTATGCTCCTGTGTGTAACTTAATGTTTCTCTGGACGAAAATGCCATGTTTACACCAAAATATTACTGAAAGGATGGGTAGATCGACCACCGCCAACGACGAAAGCCTAGAAGGCGTGCAAAATCTGATCGGAAAAAAGGTTGCAATAAAGGAATGAGGTTTAGGGATTAATAGGGAGATATACTTAAGTTCTCTTATTTCTTCTGCTCCTGCTTGCTGCCTAGGAGAAGAAGCCTCTACGTTTAAATTATCTGTCATTTAATTCAAATCAAGAATATATATTTTAATATTATTCTTGTTAATATGAGGGCAGGCGTTGCCAATGCTTCGAAGATGGCAAAGTATCATGTTCAGTGCAACGCTTGTACCTCTCACTCGGGTGATAATTAGTGTCAGTCTCTGAATGTGACATAAAATCGGTACGAGTACATGATGATTTTCACTAGGCAGTGTAACTGTCGATTTTGATCGCTGTTATATCTTAGTTTTTTAAATAATACTGTTTAACATGTTTCGCCACAGTCACCATGTGAATTTGACAAATAGAAGAAATGAAAAGTAATACTTGTACAATAATTACAATAATACCTTGTATATAAAAAGACAACTGAAGACATACCACATTTAAAAACCCTATACAATGTAATTCTTCAGTTCACACAACACACAACTGCACCATGACTAATACTGTTCACAGAGGCACCTTGCGTTACACAGCTTTTTGTTGTTATTAGGTCGCAGAAAAGCAGTAGGACTTTTCAGTGCTAAATTCCTTTTAACATCTACAAATTAAGCATACACTCATTTCACGAAAGTAAAATAATAGCTAACAGAAACTGTTACTCTAAAATTCAATTTAACGTCTATAAGTTCAGCTTGGGGTAGGGCTCAAAAAAGAGGAGAGTATAAATTTTATGTCTCTGACAGCTACAAAAAAAGAAGGCAAACATTAATTTGGAGATAGAGAAAACCTACGAACAGAAATACTATTACAAGTGTCAGCTGTAGCCGTCCGAACAGATACAAATGACCTTACTTTAGAACAGTAATCCTTACGCTCCTTAAGCTACCACTTGAAAAAGATGAAATCGAGAAAGAGGTTAGCACACTCACGCAAATGGCGAATGCTAACGGATATAAAAAAAAGACTCTGAAATACGAAAAAATATGGAAAATTTGGAAAAAATTCAGACGAAATGAGATTAGGGGATGTCTGCATATAGCAAAAGAGAGTGGTGGGGTTGACATAATTGCAGATAAATGATGCTTTTGAAGGTGTTTACTACAAGCAATTTATGTTTCAGACATACAAGGTAAGTATTTGTTTTGGATGTTCTACATAATTTACGCTGTATTAGACATCCTATAGTGGAATTATGATAAATGCTATATAGTTATATATACGTCCAAAGGATGTAGTGATCTTTTGTTCAGGTTAGGCTCTGCACATCGACATTCTGCGTACAGAGAGATAATATGTAGACAGGTTCATTCTTAACACGATTAGATCACGAGCTTAACGCCTTCTTCGAGACTTACCTGATTCGTTCTGACTACTAGGATCGTATTAGGTCCGTACATTCCAGTCTCTGTCTTCATATGGTATAAGTCTGCGGGAGTGGTGGTGGTAAGCATTTTTCATTAAGCTACGGTTTATAAATACTGTGTTTGATACCACATGAAAAAAGTGCCAGATACAAATTCAACGAAGAGCAGCATGCACATTGTCCTATAATCGTATGCTGAACATACTTCTGTGTCGACCGCTACTAGATACGTGTGTCATACACAGTCTTACTTTTGCGGGTAGCATTTTACTTCCTCCAACACTGAGGCTTTTTTCATATTTTTTTTTTTCTTTTACAGTCAATCATTATTTTCATCTGAATGGAGTATGGACGTGGGTTGAATGTTGCATGTTCTCTCCAACACACGACAAAAGGCGAGATGTTGGTATTACACATCTAGATTCCTGTTTTTGACTTTAGCAATGTTCGGGAAAAAGCTGTGGAGGATGTTTGAAGAACAACCAGGTCGACCTAAGGGTAGCATGTGAATGACCAAAAATCCCAAGTAATTTCTCTCTCGAATAGCACTTGATAACAATGAACAATGTACTACATAATTACATAGCTCGTTGTTCTATGTGTTACATTTTTAAGCCATGCGTACCTCAGAGGATTAAAGCCACTTTTCGGTTTTCGTAAATACTATAGCTCACTGTAGATGGCGAAGGTTTCTGCCATAGGTTTTGATGGTTGTCTGCCATACACGAATACTGAGCATAGGAACAGCAAGTTTTTGCACGTGCTCTGGTTTCTTACGTTATTTCTAAGACCTCTATGTGAAAATAGTTAAGGTTGACGTGGCCACTTGTAGACAAATTCACTTTTGACTTCCATCTCGGGCTCGTTGGTCGATATTTGTTTCATGGTTTTTCTTACACTTCGTCACCAAGAGTGGCATTGTCGAAACTTTACCCTCTATTGCTGGTGTTGGATTAGAGCTGAGTTCACTGCCGCTGATTATATGCATCAACGTCCATGGGCTTACTGTTGTGGTTCTCCCTTTGCTACCTGCAACAGTCGTTCGCTGAGGCTTTCTTTTTTTTTTGTTGAAGCAACATGCAGTTTGTCATCTCTATGTGACATTTACAATTGCGGTAATAGAAGAATTAGCACATTCTGTGCTACTGATTCCGGTTTTTCTGTGTTTTTTTAATGTCCCTGTTGATACACGCAAAATGCTATGCCATCATTCCCAATCCGGCCTCTTTAGAACCGACTAATTACACAGTTCAGTACATTTAAATATCCACAAAACTTAGTACCTGTTCCTGCCTTTGCTATCTAGCCTCACAACAGTACAATACCCCTCTGCAATTCCAATAGTAAAGAACAACTGACCAGAACTCTGGCAAACTTTGCATGAGTTCCATGTCACCCTTTTCAGATGGGACAAGTCGAAACTATACTGCATCAACCATACCGCCACCAGTGAGCAACCATCATCTGCAAAAGAAACTTAGTGCTCCTCTTGATATGCAGAAGCCTCTTTCTCCATTTCCAATGGGATCACTGTCTGTCCGACCAGGAATAGACATCAACCGCTCCACAAAGCTGTTTCCACACCAGAGCCGTGCTCCATGTGGACCTTAGTAACATCAGGCTGACGATACTGCAGCATACCAGTTTCTCAATACCCTACCCCTCCGCTCTGCCCAGAACTTGCTCGTTCGTCTCTTTGCAGCGACTGACCGCTTAAGCATCTTCAAGCCTAGTCCGCTATTACAGACACCTCAGCTGCTTTGCCGATCAGGTCCCTGGAAAACGCCGTAGGCTTGTCCACCTCCCCTACTGCCACAACGGCAGTAGCCCCTGGAAGCTGAAACTGGTCCCACTTTCTGCAACCCACTGACCACACTGCCTGCTGTGCTTGCTACTAGCTCGGCCAAGGTGGAGCTCACAACAGAAACGTGCCCGTCCCATTCGCCCTCTCGTGGCTCCAGTGCGACACTCCACACACTGGAAATGGAAATGCCGTGTGGCTAGGGCCTCCCGTCGGGTAGACCGTTCGCCTGGTGCAAGTCTTTCGAGTTGACGCCACTTCGGCGACTTGCGTGTCGATGGGGATGAAATGATGATGAAAGACACACAACACCCAGTCATCGCGAGGCAGAGAAAATCCCTGGCCCCGCCGGGAATCGAACCCGGGACCTCGTGCGCGGGAAGCGAGAACTCTACCGCAAGACCACGAGCTGCGGACACTCCACACACTGACTCTATGGAACAGGGGTAAAGAACCGTGTTGTCCGACATGACTCACCGCTTGTGTCATCTTGTGGTCAATTCTGCCTTGCATAAGGGTTTCCGGATACTTATGATGAGATACTGTATGTAATAGTATCATTTCGGTCAAGTATCGCCATAAAGAAGCACATGGGTATCGTTAACATGGTCTTTGTGGCAATGGTTCGCTTGGTTCCTAGCGTTGCCATGTGTAGATCTCAGTAATTGTCAACAATGGAGCTACTGCTGCAACTTTGCTACGATATTTTGGGATCTCAGAGGTCGGAGAGTGGATGCTGAAACAAATAGCTGATATGACGGAAGGTTTCCTTGCTGCCGATTTCGTCGATTGAGGAGTGGAGTGAGAAGCGACGTTGGAGGAAGACAGCAAAAATGTTAAAGGAGCTATGTAGCTAGCCAGTATTTTTGCTGCTACCAAATTTAGACTGGTACCATCTGTCGTGTAGCTAACAATAAATTCAAGATTAAACCTTCCGTTGATAGTTAATACTACTGCAGGAGACATTGGTCCTTATCCCTTTAGACTACTGTACTCTTTTCATCTAAGTAGGACTTTCCTGTAAATAAATATGGTCCGCCATTGTTAATCAGCTGCATTGGTCAAGCATATGCTCTCGAAGACGACTAATGTACTAGATATTCTGTTGTCATTCTACAGTAAATGTGACTAATGTATTGGATATTCTGTTGTCATTCTACAGCAAATGTAAATGGGGCTCATGCTGAAGCATTGGGAGTCTTTGGTTTCTTTTTTCTAACCAACATGTCGAACATTTAGCCCCTGCAGTGCTTGTATGAAATCTCACTGAAAAATTCATTTAGCTGTGCTTCATTTTATTAATTATACTAACAAAATTATAACATGTAATAAATATACGTTGCAAACGTTGGATAATGCTTCTAGGAAGGGTCTGATAAGGGGAACGGGGAGGGTGGCGGAGGGAGAAGAAGGGCCAAGTATACATTTCTGGCAGGATTGCGGAATCCCTCGATTCGGCCCTGTTTATTACAGGAGAGGTGACAAATTGTTTATGAAGGGTGGTCTTAAACTTTAAGTTATCACCTCGAAAAATGACTTAGTAATTTATGTTTTGGCTGCTTGCAGGTTCCAGGACACAAGTCATGTTCCTGCAAAGAATCAAAAATTATTTATTTAACTTTATTTTTTCGATGTGGTAATTAAAACTGTAGTGCTGTCCCTCATGATTAGGTCAGTTACCGCAGTTCACGCTATTTCTCAGCAGTTGTTACTTTTTACTTTTATTAACACCTGGCGGTGAACTTTTTCCTGTGTTTGGCTGACAGATCTGCATAATAACCACAGGCAAATACTCTGGTCTTTGCGTGCTATCATATTCCAAAATCTTATTTCGATATCTCAAACAGTTTATGAAATATGAGAAATGTTGTGGATATTTCAGTCTACCTTTATCGGTGGCGAGGCGCAATCGCAAATGAGTGTGCTACAGTTTTCTTGAGATTGGTGACAGAGACTTCCACCCAAGTCCAAAAAAAATTCAGTATATTATCTAAATTTCATACGTAGCAACATATCATGTATTATGAACCAAACGCAAAATCGTAAGAGTCCCCATTTTTCCAATGCAAACTTTTTCGATTTCCACACAGTGTTTTACCGCTATGTAAATACCAAAATAACTACGACCGTTAACGAAATGATGGCACATCATAACGAACCTGACACAGACTAGTACAAGTAAAGCAAAAGCGAAATCTTTTATCGAATAGTTTCTGTAAAATCGTTTAAGAAAGATGGCAGGGCGTGCGCCTCGATTCTGTTATCGCTGACCGGCCGGAAGGTGGCAGACATTGTAGGGCGCCATCACACGTAGCACGATCTCTGAGGTAAGTGATGTCAGAGGGACATCTTTCTTAGTTTAGACGGATAATATACAATATGTACAAGAGCCAAGAGGGAATAATAAGAATGGACGAGTAAGAACGAAGTCTTCAGATTAAAAAGGGTGTAAGACAGGGACGTAGTCCTTCACCCCTACTGTTCTACCTCTACATCGAAGAAGCAATGATGGAAATAAAAGAAAGGTTCAGGAGTGGAATTCAAATTCAACGTGAGAGGATATCAATGATACGATCGCAGATGACATTGCTATCCTGAGTGAAGGTGAAGAAGAATTACATTACATGCTGAACCGAATGAACAGTCTAATGAGTACAGAATATGGACTGAGAGTAAATCGTAGAAAGACGAAAGTAATGACAAGTAGCAGGAATGAGAACAGCGAGAAACTTAACTTCTGGAATGATGGTCATGAAGTAGGAAAAGTTAAGGAATTCAGCTACCTAGGCAGTAAATTAACCAATGACGGACGGAGCAAGGTGGACATCAAATGCAGACTAGCAATGGCAGAAAGGGCAATCCAGACCACGAGAAGTCTACTAGTGTCAAACAAAGGCCTTAATTTGAGGTTCAAATGGCTCTGAGCACTATGGGACCTAACTTCTGAGGTCATCAGTCCCCTAGAACTTAGAACTATTTAAACATAACTAACCTAAGGACAGCACACACATCCATGCCCGAGGCAGGATTCGAACCTGCGACCGTAGCAGCAGCGCAGTTCCGGATTGAAGCGCCTAGAACTGCTCGGCCACAACGGCCGGCCCTTAATTTGAGGAAGAAATTTCTGAGAATGTACGTCCGGAGTGTAGCATTGTGTGGTAGTGCAAAAGGGACTGTGGGAAAAACGGAACAGGAGAGAATCGAAACATTTGAGATGTGGTGCTAAAGACGAATGTGGAAAATTAGGTGGACTGACAAGAAAAGGAATGAGGAGGTTCTGCGCGGAATCGATGTGGAAGGTGTCAGACCCACCATACTTGCTCCGGACACTGCGAGAGGGCTGTACAAGCAATGATCACACGCACGGCACAGCGGACACACCAGGAACCGCGGTGTTGGCCGTCGAATGGCGCTAGCTGCGCAGCATTTGTGCACCGCCGCCGTCAGTGTCAGCCAGTTTGCCGTGGCATACGGAGCTCCATTGCAGTCTTTAACACTGGTAGCATGCCGCGACAGCGTGGACGTGAACCGTATATGCAGTTGACGGACTTTGAGCGAGGGCATATAGTGGGCATGCGGGAGGCCGGGTGGACGTACCGCCAAATTGCTCAACAAGTGGGGCGTGAGGTCTCCACAGTACATCGATGTTGTCGCCAGTGGTCGGCGGAAGGTGCACGTGCCCGTCGACCTGGGACCGGACCGCAGCGACGCACGGATGCACGCCAAGACCGTAGGATCCTACGCAGTGCCGTAGGGGACCGCACCGCCACTTCCCAGCAAATTAGGGACACTGTTGCTCCTGGGGTATCGGCGAGGACCATTCGCAACCGTCTCCATGAAGCTGGGCTACGGTCCCGCACACCGTTAGGCCGTCTTCCGCTCACGCCCCAACATCGTGCAGCCCGCCTCCAGTGGTGTCGCGACAGGCGTGAATGGAGGGACGAATGGAGACGTGTCGTCTTCAGCGATGAGAGTCGCTTCTGCCTTGGTGCCAATGATGGTCGTATGCGTGTTTGGCGCCGTGCAGGTGAGCGCCACAATCAGGACTGCATACGACCGAGGCACACAGGGCCAACACCCGGCATCATGGTGTGGGGAGCGATCTCCTACACTGGCCGTACACCACTGGTGATCGTCGAGGGGACACTGAATAGTTCACGGTACATCCAAACCGTCATCGAACCCATCGTTCTACCATTCCTAGACCGGCAAGGGAACTTGCTGTTCCAACAGGACTATGCACGTCCGCATGTATCCCGTGCCACCCAACGTGCTCTAGAACGTGTAAGTCAACTACCCTGGCTAGCAAGATCTCCGGATCTGTCCCCCATTGAGCATGTTTGGGCCTGGATGAAGCGTCGTCTCACGCGGTCTGCACGTCCAGCACGAACGCTGGTCCAACTGAGGCGCCAGGTGGAAATGGCATGGCAAGCCGTTTCACAGGACTACATCCAGCATCTCTACGATCGTCTCCATGGGAGAATAGCAGCCTGCATTGCTGCGAAAGGTGGATATACACTGTACTAGTGCCGACATTGTGCATGCTCTGTTGCCTGTGTCTATGTGCCTGTGGTTCTGTCAGTGTGATCATGTGATGTATCTGACCCCAAGAATGTGTCAATAAAGTTTCCCCTTCCTGGGACAATGAATTCACGGTGTTCTTATTTCAATTTCCAGGAGTGTATATTACTTTAATTTTAATTTAAAAATGAACCAAAAAATAATATATTATTGAATGTTATTACTGAGCTTTGGGTTTTAAATTGGTGTATATTTGCTCAAGTCAGGACCGGAAGTCTAGAATCTGATTTCTGTGAATGCTGCAGGTGAAGACGCAATCATTCGTCGCTATCCGTTGACACTCAGTGATTCAAATATTCCCTTCGGTTTAAAGATAACTGCCGTTTCCCCTGCGACTTGCATTCGCTATGAGTATCAACAGGGTACAGGCCCAATCACTTTGTGTGACAGATATGACCCCACGCGCGCTAGGCAATGGAGGTAGTAATATTTAAGGGAGTGCATTGTACAACTTCTAAAATCCATGCGTTGTTTTCATTTAGGTCAAACATTTCGAATAGATTATGCTGTTTGCAATCATAAAGACGCCCTTCTTATAATTTGGAAAAGATTTCTGAAATTACGTTTAAACCAATGGGGGCCAGTAGTAATCACCTGTCACAGATCGTTGTAGATGACATGATATATTATCCAGAATTCTGAGTGTTTGTTTCATGAGACAGCGTCCATTCGCGTTCATCATATCGTAAAAGAATTCCAAAAACGGTATTTTTGTATTCTTTTGAATTGCTATCTCTAATACGATGAATAACAAGCTCGGTCGGTGTGCGATAAAGGGAGTATTAATTGCAGCTTATCGTATTGGACACAGATACTCGCCTGTGTAAAACAACAAATTTGGGACCTGCTGTAAAACAACAGGCGCGGGATAATGGAGATAAGCTGCCTGCCATTGAAACCGCATTACATTCTCAAAAAGGCTTAGCAATGTGCTTGAAGGGAACTGGAAGGAATTCTGTAACACTACTTACAAAACGTCACTTTTAAACACTTCTTCACTCTGTAAATACTTCATAAATAAAGAATATATGGTGTGGCATAAACGAAACTTCTGTCCTTACAGTTTCGAAATATTAGTACCATTCAAGCTCTTGAAGGGTCACTATTATATGCTCGAACTCATACAACTTGATTTCATGTGTCTCGGGTGACTCGTACCCCTGATGCGTAAATTTAAAATTATAGGATGTCAGTGTATTGAGTGAATTTCTATGTCAGTGAGATAACACAATCCTTGTAATACGAAGGGGACGAGAAGAGTTTTACAATATACAGTAATGTACAATAGTATTTTTAATATGCCTATGATTACTAATCAATGGACACAGCAAATTTGACAATATTCCATTTTTCAACAACGGGACACTTGTGTGTACAATAAGGCAAGTATAAAAAAGTACTAATGTAAACGTTGTTTTGAACAAAGGTATGTCTATTTCTCTGGTGAGAAGTGAAGGATAAGCGCTAGTCATTGATTCTTTGCTGTAACCGTGTCTGGTTATAAACTGATTCACGTCTACTAAGGTCTCTTGTATTCGGTCTTTAGAATTCATATATCTTGTAAGCGTTTTTTCCCAACATATTGGCCTTTTTGAAAGATTTTGAAACAGCGCGCACACTGTTCAACGTAACTGATACTGATGAACATATTTTGGGAAGATGAAAATAATGTTTTGGGATGCACCTCTTTATCTTTGTTGAAAGACATAGATAACACACATTAACAGCAAATGGTAAGCAGGGCAATTCTAACTTCAAAGTATAAAGCAACAGAATGGAAGACAGAAACTCTACTTCGACGGGGACGGCATACAACATGTAATATAGTTCACCTGACCCCAGAAGTAATAATGCATAACACTTCTTACATTGCAAATGAGTACTCTGCTTTCAAATGGTTCCTTCCTCCATATACTTAAAACATTATATTCACCCTACTAGTTCGTTGTAGTTGGAAAAGGTATCATCGGTAATTTTATAGTTGAAAAAGGTGCCACAGGTAATGTTACCCTTCCAAACTGCAAGACATGTCAGCTACAGCGCTTAGGCCTTGTTTCCTTTCAGGGGTCTTACCTGGGGTCAAATATTCCGTACACAATTTGATTCAGTGTCACAAAGTACGTGAAACTTGATACCATACTTGCTGGCTGATTACTCATATACCTGCGGAAAGAGCAATTTCCCCTGTATCCAAAGAGTTGTTCAGCCACTGTAACAAACGTATTGGGAACTGTGTAACTTACGAAATATCCCTACTCATTTCTCCCGGGAATCCTTAATAGGTGAGGACTTATCTTGTCACATCTTTTTGAAATTTTATAGTCGCATTGCAGATCTGAGAATTGGGCGATCTTTGTATTCATCTTTCAGTAGAATCATTATGTGATTTACACACCACTAATTACAACAGAATTATGGAACCATCTTTGCCACGAACTTCTAATCTTTTACTCTTATCTCTATACAAACGCGTCCCTTCAGCATTAGAATGGGTGAATATCAAAATGATTGGAACTTTGCGAAAAAGAAGCCTTTCATTGGAGCATGAGTATTGGAGGCCAGCAGGATTCTTGATTACATATCAACATTTGCTTTCACGAAGGAAACAACGCTTATATCATACACCCCAAAGAAAAAGATTCGTGTAGTTGTGCAGAGGGCGCTGCACCATGATGCAAAAGTTGGTGACGGCACACGACTTTAGACTATACCTTTACGAAAGAGGCCATGGACACACTAGACGAGATGGTGGAGAATTATACAGTAAAGAAGAATCAGATGGCCTTTTGTAATCGCAGATGTCTTCGACGTACCTACATATAATGGTTAGGTGCTATTCATGGCAACTTACCCAATGGAAAATAAAGACCCTAGAGAGAAGAAGATTGTTCCTAGAAGTTCTTGGCGCTCATTAAGGAGGAAATAGAGAGACGAGGACATGTTCGTGGAGGAAATACTGCAAGATAATCTCTAGAGAGAGGAACATCATTTGAATGCACCGCGAACTTAAGAAGACAATGATCATATTAGTGCGAGGAGCGGCAGATGCCATCTACGTGGAAGAACTGATAATAAAAGTTCAGTGAAATGTGGGAAACTAAAAAATTTTTTTCAAAAAATATCTTAGATATATAAATAAAAAATTTTAGTAAAAGCTAAGCATAGTGTAGTACGATTAACACACACATTGGTTTAATATTCGTCTATGGTATTGTGGTAATATTCTCTTATGAAATATGAATGAATAATTCATTAAACTATCCAATCTGTGACATCATTAGTGAGTTCGGTACACAAATGAGAAAAAGTATACCTACCAGAACGGAAATAAATTGGCTCTAATTTGACCCAAATTTGTTGAGATCATATGCAAAATAGACGTTGTAGTAAGACTAACAGAATCGTACGGAGTAATCATTGTGAAAGGAATTGGAATACTGAAGTAATGAGGAATGGCGAGACGCGTTTGAAGTTCGCTATGCATATGGGTACTGCGATGATGACTAGCAGGGTAGCCAATTCAGTTGAAGAGGAGTGTACATCCCGAAAAAAAGAGGAACCAGTGTTCTTAGAAAGATAAAAATAGATATTAGGAAGGAAACTTCAAAGAAGTGTTGGACAACAGAAGAAAAACTGCAACGGCTTGTCCAAAGAAGGAAGCACAGAAGTGTTGAGTGAAAGACAGAAGTCCAGCAACATAAAGCCCTTAGGAATGAAATGAATTATAAGTGCCGGGGAGCCTAGACGAGATGGCAGCAGGAAAGAGGTCAAGGAATCGAAAAACAAATTATCGTTGGGAGGACTTACTCAGCCACAGAATATCAAAACAACTTCATATGAAATTAAAAGCAAGTATGGTAACCTTAAGAGTGAAGTGGGAATTACATTCTTAAATGCAGAGAAGAGAACCTATAGCCATGTATAAAGCAGAAGACTTGTCTCATATGATAGAAATAGAAACTGGAGTCCATATGGAAGAGATAGGAGATCTACTATTAGTGTCAGAATTTAAATGCGATGTGGAAGTCTCGAGTTAGAATAAGGCAGAAGAGGTAGGATAACATGCCATCGGAATTTCTAAAACCATTGGAAGTTATAACCAAACGACTGTTCAAGCACACGTGTAGAATCTATGGGTCAGACTTTCGGAAAAATATCGTCCCCACAATTCCGAAGATAGCAAGGGCAGGTAGGTGCGAGAATTATCGCACAATCTGCTTAAGAGCTCATGCATTTAAGCTGCTATCGAGAATAATATACAGAAGAATGGGAAAGAAACTGAGGATCTGTTTGATGACCATTAGTTTGGCTTTAGGAAAGCTAAAAACACCAGAGAGATGGTTCTGATGTTGCGGTTGATGATGAAAGCAAGACTGAAGAAAAATCAAGACGCATTCATAGGATCTGTGGACCTCGAAGAAGCGTTCGACCGAGTCAGATGGAGCAAGATATTCGAAATTTTGAGAATAATAGGAATAAGCAGTACAGAAAGGTGGATTGTATAAAATGCATACAAGAATCTGGAGGGAAAAATAAAGCTGGAATACCAAGAGTGAAGTGATCAGACTAAAAAAGACATAACACAGAGATACAGTGATTCTCCGCTACTGTTCAGTCTATACACGGAACAAGCAATGACGGAAATAAAAGAAAGGCTCTGGGATGGGATCAAAAGTCATGGTGAAGAAATGACAACATTAAGACTGGTTGACGGCTTTGCTGTCCTTAATGAAAATGAAGGAGAATGACATGATCTGTTGAATAGAATGGACAGTCTAATGAGTACAGAATATGAACTGAGAGTAAAGCGGAAAAAGCAAAGGTAATGAAATCTGGCAGAAATGAGAATAGCAAAAAAATTGGCATCTAAATTTGTGACCACGAAGTATACGAAGTTTTGGAGGTTCCGCTACATTGGAAACAAAGTAACCTATGTCGGACGGAGAAAAAGGAATATACAAGCTAACAGAGGAAAAGAGGGCATTCTGGGACAAGGAAAGTCTACTGGTATCAAACATGGGCCTTAATTTGGGGAAGAAACTGAGAGCGTACGTTTGGAGCAGAGCATTCCTTGGCGTTGAGTCATAAGTCTTGGGAGAAGCAAAAGAGTAGAGAATCTGAGCATTTGAGATGTGGTGCTACAGAACAATGTTGCAAATTAGGTGGACTAATAAGAAAAGGAGTGGACAAATTCTCCGCAGAAACGGCGAAGAAACGAACATCCAGAAAACGTTGACAAGAAGAAGAGGGAGCATGATATGATATCAGGGAATAGCTTCCAAGGCACCAAAGGTAGCAGTAGGGGGTAAAAATTATAGGAGAAGGCAGAGATTGGAATGTTGTTGTTGTTGTGGTCTTCAGTCCTGAGACTGGTTTGATGCAGCTCTCCATGTAACTCTGTGATGTGCAAGCTTCTTCATCTCCAAGTACCAACTGGAACCTACATCCTTCTGAATCTGCTTAGTGTATTCATCTCTACGATTTTTACCCTCCTCGCTGGCCGCCAGTACTAAATTGGTGATCCCTGGATACCTCAGAATGCATCCTACCAACCGATCCCTTCTTTTATTCAAGTTGTGCCACAAATTCCCCTTCTGTTCAATTCTATTTAGTACCTCCTCATTAGTTACGTTTCATCCTCATTCACTCGCCAGTCACAGTAGTGGCGTTAAAGAACTTGTCGAGCGGTGGCCGGTCTCCCGGCCACCAATGCCAACGCTCATTATTATTAGTTACGTGATCTACCTATCTAATCTTCAGCATCCTTCTGTGGAACCACATTCACATTTTGAAAGCTTCTATTCTCGTCTTGTCTAAACTATGTTCACTTCTATACATGGCTACACTCCACACAAATACTTTCAGAAAATACTTCCTGGCACTTAAATCTAGCCGGCTGCGGTGGCCGAGCGGTTCTAGGTGTTTCAGTCTGCAACCGCGCGCTCGCTACGGTTGCAAGTTCGAATCCTTTCTCGGGCATGGATGTGTGTGATGTCCTTAGGTTAGTCATATTTAAGTAGTTCTAAGTTCTAGGGGACTGATGACTTTCGCAGGAGAGCTTCTGTAAAGTTTGGAAGGTAGGAGACGAGATACTGGCAGAAGTAAATCTGTGAGTACCGGACGTGAGTCGTGCTTCGGTAGCTCAGATGGTAGAGCACATGCCCGCGAAAGGCAAAGGTGCCGAGTTCGAGTCTCGGTCGGGCACACAGTTTTAATATGCCAGGATGTTTCATAGCAGCGCACACTCCGCTGCAGAGTGAAAATCTCATTCAGTGAGACCATAAGGTGTCCCAAATATCATAGACTGGAATACTTTGTCTGATCAGTCTCAGGGTTTATCAGTACTAATAAATTTTCCCTGGGAGCATATATCTTGTAGTAACATTGAAGATATGTTACTGCTATGCGGGAAAGGATGAATGATTTACAGGTACTCTCCTAGTCCATAATAATGTCTGTGCTGTAATCACTGATGATACCAGTCTATCACTGTGAACTAGGAAACTGTGTTCACAGAACATTCATAGTGTGATGACTAATCGTTATTGTAGCCGCAGACACGGATGATCATGAGCACCCTTGTTTATAGTAACTGAAGAACCTTCACCGTATGTTCCAGACTGTTGTTCTTCGAATTCTTACCGAACAGTTGGGATTCCCTAAATATTTACAGACCAAGTACACAGCACAATCTAAAGTGGAACTGACTTTTAATTTTGCCGATTTTCATCCAGATTCGTTGTGCTCTACGCTCTACACACGGGTAGTTGCGCAGCTGGTGACAGTGCTGGATGGGAGCATTGGGCAGAGCTCAAGTTCCTGCTGCCAATTATTAGGCTACCTGTCAGTTTTACGGCTTCGCGGTTTGCACAAAATTTCGGTAGCTATACAATGAATTGTCCTGCAGTGACGTCCAATATAGCGACATTAGCGGAGCGGAAAATAAAAAAAATAAAAAAATTCCACATGGCGAGAGAATAATTCGAAAGCTACCGCGCTTTTGGGGGGCGGAGCGATCTAAATAATGCTGATTGTGTCGGTCGGCGGCAGGGGAGGCGGAAAGGGGCGTTATCGCGCCGACCTGCGGGCACGATTATTGGCGCACGGCGGTGGTTTTTGGTTCGCGTCCTGGCGCTCCCCGCCACTATCTCTGGTAATCTGCTATCGCGCGGTGCGCCCCGTTGCTATTCAATAGCCATACGTTTAATGCAATATGCTAACGGCTGTAATTGGCGCGACGGATGACCGCGGCCTAGCCTCACTGGGGACTGGGAATTAATGTAATTAGGTTAGCCGGGAGCAAGCGCGCGTGCATGCTGCGGTCGTGTTGAGGGATGCGGCGGTCGTGCGCGTTCTGAAGCTCCTGGAGGCTGCTTTCCTCTGACAACGTCGTATGTTTTCTCTCCACCCTACGACAGAAAGTTTTCTGACGTTGTGTCGTCAACAATGACTTGCCAGCGTTAGTTTTCTGTTATATGCTGAGGTGACAAAAGTCATGAGCTAGCTATATGCACATAGAGATAGCGCTAGTATTGCGTATACAAGGTATGAAATGGCAGTTTATTGGTGGAGCTGGCATTTGTACTCGAGTGCTTCATGTGAACATGTTTCCGATGTGATTACGGCCCCGGGTTCCCGGTTCGATTCCCGGCGGGGTCAGGGATTTTCTCTGCCGTGTGATGACTGGGTGTTGTGTGGTGTCCTCAGGTTAGTTAGGTTTAACTAGTTCTAAGTTCTAGGGGACTGATGACCTCAGATGTTAAGTCCCATAGTGCTCAGAGCCATTTGAGCCATTTGATTACGGCCGCACGACGGCAATTAACAATCTTTGAACGCGGAGTGGTAGTTGTAGCTAGACGCATTGGACATCTCATTTCTGAAATCGTTTTGAAATTCAGTATTAAGGGATCCACAGTGTCAAGAGTGAGCCGAGATTACCAAATATCTGACATTACTCTCACTCCTGACAACGCAGTGGCCGACGGCCTTCGGTCAACGACTGAGAGCAGAGCCGTTCGCGTAGGGTTGACGGTGTCAAAACGCAAGCAACTCTGCATGGAATAACTTCAGAATTCAATGTGGGCTGTGCGACGAACATATTGGTTGGGACAATGAGGCGCAATTTGGTGTTAATGGACTATGGCAGCAGAAGACCGACGCGAGTGCGTTTGCTAACGACAAAGCCTGCAGCGCCTTTCGTGGGCTCGCGACCATATCGGTTGGACCCTAAACCAGTGTTTTCAACCTATTTGAATACGCGACCCCTCTCCAAGTAAAACATTCTGACGGCCCCCAGAACCATAATGAAAATATACCAGTGATTTCAAAGGCAACGTATTTAATTTTCTTTCTATTGATACTAAACTGATGAGAATTGAAGTTCAATGTGATAACCGGTCGCAGCGACACATTCTGAGAAGGGGTCAGCGAGGGCGTCACGCGTTTTCGGTGCCTACAGTAGGTCGTCCGAGTACGACAGCAAATACGGACGTGATTATTGTGATTCGTTCTGAGCGAGCATAAAATGGACATATTTCTATAAAGATCTGTACAGCCCTGCAAGTCTGGTACAAATGGCAGCGGCGGAAGTGAATCAAAATCGAAAAAAAAGGCTTTATGACGACAGTTACCCGAAGTATGGTTTTACTGTCACGAACAATAAACTTCGGTGTCTAATTTACGGTGAAGTATAGTGACGTGAGAGTATGAAACCACCAAAGCTTCTGCGTCACCTTTCGACGAAACATTCCAAAGAAACTGAAAACACTTAACCAGCAGCAAACTACTATGATTCAGGTAAAAAATAGTAGTGTTATTTGTTGATTTAAAATTTGTTTCGTGTAGTTGAAAGAAATGAGAAATTAACCAGGTAACCAGCAACGGCGTTTTTGTGGGAATCCCGATGAAGACACAGAACTAGGAAGATAGACACAGCGTCAAAATGAATTAAAGTCTGAGTTGAGCTCAGGCGTCCTAGATCCGCTCCGTAGAAATTGCTGTACTTTGTGCCTTATCTCACTTCTGCCAGTTCCAGCGATCTATTGTTTGGTTCGAAACTTGCTAGTTCAAATGGCTCTGAGCACTATGGGACTTAACTACTGAGGTCATCAGTCCCCTAGAACTTAGAACTACTTAAACCTAACTAACCTAAGGACATCACACACATCCATGCCCGAGGCAGGATTCGAACCTGCGACCGTAGCGGTCGCGCGGTACCAGACTGTAGCGCCTAGAACCGCTCGGCCACTCTGGCCGGAACTTGTTAGTGAAATGCATTTTGGTAACTGTGGTGCCAAATCTTGCACGTGAGCTGTGTGCGCGTTGTTTCTGCCATTTTGTATCACATTTTAAGGTGAGCATCTTTTAAATGCTATTTCATTAATTCTTCTCGTCGCGTGAGATATTTTCATCACAGCAGGTAATTGGCACGTAAACTAAGTTGTCAGTAATACACAAGACACTGCCACTGCACCGCCGTTCCAGCCCGGAAGCTGATGTAGTCCCCACCCCCTGCAAACCTCTCAGACGTAAATATTATCTGTACAAGACTTAGTGAGTCTCGCCGTCATAGTTCCACTCGGAAGAAGTGGGAAGAGATCGATAGACATCGTGTTGCTTCTCACTGCTCCAAGTGTTTGCGTATTTGAACTCTTCAACAGGTTTAAATTAAATTCGTATTCATTGTTATAAATAAGTACCAGATCTTAAATTGGGTGAATTTGCAAGGTGCTTTCACAAAACCTTTTTACTTCCGTGTGACATTTATACCATAGAAGATGATCATCATGAAACATGCGTTACCAACCTTCTAACTGCTTTCTCCTGCGACCGCGACCCCTTGAACAATACTTTGCGATCCCTCAGGGGGTGGCGACCCACAGGTTGAAAAACACTGCCCTGTACGATTGGAAAACCATGAAATTGTCAGATGTGTAAAGATTTCATTTGGTAAGAGCTGACGGAAGGATTCAAGTGTGGCGCAAACGTCACGAAGTTGGCAGGTAGGGAAGCATGAAACACAACTGTGTAAGGGGTCCTTAGGCCCTTACTATAACTTTTCACTCGGCACAGGTCGATAGGGCGAACAATCGATTGTGATGTGTTGCGAGAACGAGTGTCGAGATGTGCCAGTGTGGTTGGCGGGAATGGTTTGTGTGTGTGGAGGCCATTATTGGAATACAGGGTTTTTAGCCGAGAAGGGTGTCACCATCGCCGTGGTTAGACCCCTAAATAATAAATTGATACCGGGAAAGTGATGAAGTATATTTATAAAAGTGATCAGTGACGTTACTAGTGCCGATATTTAGTTTCGCGTCTACCGCGCCGGCCTAACCTTGGATTGCAGTATTGGAGGCAGTGATGGTTTAGCGTGTGACGATAATGGCAAATGAAGAAAGCCTGTGCTGAGATTAGCCGTAATTAGATATGTATGACGATGGCAGTGGCTGTCTTCTTTTTGTGTTTTGAGAAGAATATAAGTTTGTAATAAGTAAAACTGTGTTGGAGTTCCTTATTACCATACATTCAGTATTATAGTACTGAACATGACGAACTGGAAAGTAACAACTTCCGTAGCAGTCAATTCCGATTACCAGCCCCATTAGATTCACGGTCATGTTAATAATAAATATTGGGCTGCTATTCGATCAGATCACGTCGGGATAAAAATGGAGGTGTTACAACTGATGGAGTAGAAACAGTGAGTTTAATAGAGAAAATAGATTTAATAAAACAAGCTGGTATCAGCATAAACTTTGATAGACAAACATCCATCATGATGAACTTATTGCAGCTAAATCATCGTTAAGGCAAAAACCTCATAAGAGGCTGGACTCTTAAAAAATTCCTTCCCTCCATTTTTAACAAATTGCTCTAACTACAGTAACACAGGAATATTTTTATTTCTATTTTCTTTGCTCCACTAGCCTTTAGCTCGATACAGTTGTTGGTGAATATTTAAAAAAAATAACTTCAAACAAGTGTTAGCACCTAATTATAACTGAAAAATTTTTACCTGGGGAAAGGTAAAGGCCAGCAGAAGGGCTGTGGAGTGGAAAGGGAACCCAAAGCTAACAACAGCAACACCATTCACAATAAAAAAAATGTTAACAGAAAATTTATTTAACAATTGGCAGTATTAATGTGATATAGCATGTGTTTATGATAAGGAAGTCGTAAGGAATTTTTTTTCAGATCTCGACAGTTTGAGCAATCTCGAATATGTTTAAAATAATGATATCTGAAAAAGATCCAGGAATATAAATAAATGAGCAAATGCGTGAAAGGAGTCACACCAACTAGGCACGATTGCAAGCTGGATAACAGACAACAGCCACCCAAAATAGATTAATGCTAACAACTCACGCCACTGATTGTGGCTCTTGGGAAGTCCTTAAAAATTTATAATCTTAATAAAATCCCTTAAGCAATAAAACACACCATCCCTCAAAATACAAGAAAAGACGGGAAGGCATACGTTTTTAATGTGAACCCCACCTGGTATAGAATAGCAGAAACGTTGACTATGACCCTTAAATGAATATACAACTCCCCAAAATACAAGATAAGCGGGGAAGACGTGCAATTTAAATGTGACTCCCAACTGATACACGACAGCAGAAATATTAACAATGACCCTTAAATAAATATGCAGTCCCCAAAAATACAAAAAAATGTGGCAAATTACAGCAGACGGCTTTCATAGCCAACAGGGAACAAGCAAGGAAGTTTCACAATAAATGGAGTTAGCTAATGACTGTGGACGAAAAAGAGGAAAAACTCAACACTTCATACTCATCAATAAAGGGCTTTAAAACCTAACGCCGGCCGGGGTGGCTGAACGGTTCTAGGCGCTGCAGTCTGGAAACGCGTGACCGCTACGGTCGCAGGTTCGAATCCTGCGTCGGGCATGGATGTGTGTGATGTCCTTAAGTTAGTTGGGTTTAAGTAGTTCTAAGTACTAGGGGACGACCTCAGAAGTTAAGTCCCATAGTGCTCAGAGCCATTTGAACCATTAAAACTTAACAAGCTCCAGAACTAGCCATAAGGGTGCAGGGCTTAAACAAGTAGTTAAAGATCAAATTTGGTGACAAGGAACTTCATACCTGAACACGCTTTAAAGCTTATGTGCTTGCTGAGTTCACAGTATTGAATAGATCAGCAGCGGCACTCCGTCTTCAGGCCACAGGGACCATCCGACCGCCATATCATCCTGAGATGAGGATGCGGATAGGAGGGGCGTGTGGTCAGCACACCGCTCTCCCGGTCGTTATGATGGTTTTCTTTGACCGGAGCCGCTACTATTCGGTAGAGTAGCTCCTCATTTGGCATTAGGAGGCTAAGTGGATTCCAAAAAATGGCAACCGCGGAGGAGACCCGGATGGTCACCCATCCAAGTGCCAGCCACGTCCGACAGGCTTAACTTTGGTGATCTGACGGGAACCGGTGTAGCTACTGCGGCAAGGCCGTTGCCTTGAATAGATCAAGAGTTCCGGAATTAATTGGTAACTCTCCGCCGTGGCACGTGTCTAACAATCAAATTCACTTAGTTTGAGCCAACACGAGGCGGCTGGTCGAGAACATTAATCTGCCAAAACAAGGTTACAAACTAGATTGTCTAGGATGTAGACTATTCCAGAAGTGACTACTTCAAATGGTTCAAATGGCTCTGAGCACTATGCGACTTAACTTCTGAGGTCATCAGTCGCCTAGAACTTAGAACTAATTAAATCGAACTAACCTAAGGATATCACACACATCCATACCCATGGCAGGATTCGAACCTGCGAGCGTAGCGGTCGCTCGGCTCCAGACTGTAGCGCCTAGAACCGCACGGCCACTCAGGCCGGCGGAAGTGACTACTCACATACGTTTCAAGCTTAACACTCCTTAAAATTACTTGAAAATTAACAAGGTGAACATCAGTGCCTGTAAATCTAATTACTAGGGCATACTCATCTGTAAAAAGTGCCTTGCCTTCGACACAGACTATGTTTCAATTTTGATTTCATCAATTCAATTCACAACATAGAATGCTCGTACGCTTGCCTGGAATACGGCCTGGGAAAGAAATTATTATCAGTTTCATTGGCCGATAACCATCCACACAATCACTTGGAGGAACGTTAATATCACAGGTATAATTCCACGTTAACACAGACGTGGCCTTGCGGTAACAATTAGCAATAAATATAACGCTTTATTCCATTCAGGTGTGATGTAGCCGTGACTTCCAGGATTCCAAGCAGGGGTGTTATTGCTTGCATTCCATACAGTTGACCTTCCACGTGCCGTAAAATTTAAGCTTGCAGAGTTAGTACGTAACTTGCTGATCATGTTGCACACGGCGTCCGCTGCTCTTTCCGTTACTCGCCGCTATCAATATTTAATCCAACCAGCAAAGCTTGTCTCCGCTCGATTTAACCACTCGCGGCTTCTCGAAGCCCGTACGAGACAACAGGAGTCCCACAAAACCAAAAGTTGCCAGCCACGTGCCGTCCAGCTAACTGCAGAACCAGGGCCCGACAAAAAGCAACACCACAACTCTCGACTGAAGACCCTACTCCCCGACATATGATCAGGATCAATATCGGCAGCCCAAGTAGTTAGTGGAGCCAGCGGAGTGCCATTCCCGCCAAAATTAATGCCGCCAAGGCTTATCCAAGAAAAAGGAATTTTAAGTAAGATGTCTGCTTCACATTTTTAGCAACTCTTAAGGCAATTAACATCTTGAAGCTGGCCGCGGTGGCCAAGCGGTTCTAGGCGCTTCAGTCCGGAACCGCGCTACAGCTACGGTCGCGGGTTCGAATCCTGCCTCGGGCATGGATGTGTGTGATGTCCTTAGGTTAGTTAGGTTTATGTAGTTCTAAGTTCTAGGGGACTGATGACCTCAGATGTTTAGTCCCATAGTGCTCAGAGCCATTTTAACCATTTAGTAAATGACTGATTAAATTTATAACATCAAAAATACCAACACAAACGAAGCCATTAGTCAGTTCCTTTCAGAAACAATCATGTCTCAAGACGCAGAATTGGTTAAAATCGTAAGATCAGCATTCATGAACTGATTAGTATTAACTTACAGACAATAAAACGTGATTAAACGGATTTCGTGCACTCGCACAGAATGTAGGAAAATACTGCTAGGGACGCATTTAACACATCGCCAAGTGGGAAGCAGGTTAAGTGAGGCACTTTAACAAGTCTTTAGACGTGACAACTTTAACACAGCTCTTATGTAGATATCTTAATCCATAATAATCCAAGGTCAAGGAGCCGACCCGTTCTTCATTGTCACAGCAATACGGTTACAACATTGTTTCCTTCCTCCAACAACTGATCGGCCCAGACCATTTGCACCGCTATAAACAACTTGAATTGCTTGCCCAAGAACATGGACGGAAATGCGACCAATTACAGGATCCGAGGAGTGGTGCACTACAAAAGACTATGTCATAAGATAACTAAGGATCAATAGCTGGCCACAATGAAAGCTTGTATTGATTAAAGGGGCGCATGGCTCATAATGATTGACACAAGGCTCTACTCCGTTATCTGACAAGAATGAAAGCTATGTACCAAGTCAGTGCCAGTCAACACTAATGAGATTCATTGTATGTAATTACAGCAAGAACAACACGACAAGGGAGCATTTACAGTTGTGAATGCAAACAGTTTAGATCATGTAACTCAGCTGACCAAGCTATTCCACAAAGTCATACGCATGCAAACGTATGCTTGAGCCTACTGCGTTTGTGAGACCTTTAACCAGAGTACACAATTCCAATCCCAGTAAGATCGATTCATGAGAAACAGTCACAGCCTCCTTGTGATCCAGATCGCCACTTTATAAACATTCGTTACACTCAGGTTTGTCCGCTACGCAGCCAGGCTCACCGATTCCAGTCGCAGGAATTGGCCTTATCGAACAGCGTACACACTGGTATCGATAGAAATGAGGCCACCGCCTCACAGCTCCAAGGACCACTTCAGCGAAGGACGATCGCTGCCAACCAAGGCAGCAGCAGCTCAGTGACCCTGGGGAGGTCTCCACACCCCGAGCGGGCCCGCAGCTCTCCTGTCCACTCCTTCTCGCGATCGGCGTCCGCATGTGTCTCATCGTTCTTGCCCCAACCCCGACCTCTCACGGCTAATTTATCTACTCGACCACTAGAAATTCTCGCACAGTTCTTCTTGTCGAAGAAAAGCGTCCCCTTACATCGAGCGTCGTCGCTCAAAGCTGGTAACAACAACAAAGACTAGTACTGATCACTGAATTTAACGAGCCATTCGTTCAGAAAAGTTTATGCAAGACAACTAATTATGAAGGTAAATCGTCACACAAACATAGCCTTTCTGTGATGACAATCCCAATAAGATCAAATTGAGAATGGAGAAGCAATCATTTTACAACCAGGCACAAAACAACTACTAAAAACCTTTCAGGTTACCGCACGTTAACAAATTGGCATAAAAGAAATTACAGATGAACAGCCAATCTTGTCTACACGCACTGTCAGGTATACACATGTGAAATCTGTTTTAAGATATCTTTATTTTTGTAGGTGTTATGATCTTTTAAAAGCCGGCCGGTGTGGCCGAGAGGTTCCAGGCGCTTCAGTCTGGTCGCTACGGTCGCAGGTTCGAATCCTGCCTCGCGCATGGATGAGTGTGCTGTCCTTTGGTCAGTTAGGTTTAAGTAGTTGTAAGTTCTAGGGGACTGATGACCTCAATTGTTAAGTCCATTAGCGCTCAGAGCCATTGTTTTATCTGTTAAAGTATGAAATTGCAAGAAGTGATCAATTCTGTTTATTGTTGCAGGTAATCTACAGTGGCACTTAGACTGCAGGAACGCATTGCAATTGTGTTTATGAGTAGTGGACAAGGTACAGGCCTGACTGCTGCTGACTTCCATGCCCGGCATCCTGAGAGAAATGAATTTCACATATCTCTGTTTACAAATTTTCGTCTTGCGGATAAACTAGAATAACTAATACTACTACCAAGAGCCAAAACCTTTCCTGGCCTTTCCTGGCCTATTACTAAATCACAAGCCACTTAGTCAACCAGGTCACCCAACTGGACACTGTGCCCGAGGCATGTCACTTAGACTACGAAAAGATAGATCTAAAACATAAGAAACCACTATAAACCCACAGAAGTTGCTTCAGCAAGCAGACCTTGCTACATCAGCCAGTAGGTGATTTACAAGCTTGGTCACTGCCGTCGACAAGGGCACTAGTGATCAAATTATCTACACAATTATAGCAAGTTCTCGTATTCCATATTATTTTTCAAAAGAAACAGAGAAGCACGAACGTTAAAAGTGCCTCTGAATACAAATTCTGCTCCTATAATTTTGAAGTATGCTATTTTCATACCAGCGCTCTTTATACATGGCTTAAACAATCTCTAGAAATATTAACCAGCCAAAAAGTTTTGAACTTTGATTCAATATTATTTGTTTATCATGTTAAATGGGACAGTCCCACAGTAACAACTATCAAACAGAATTTTACAAGTCCCAGGAGTGATCGCACAGAAAGAATCCGTGCCCTTAGCACAACGAGAAAGCACAGTCAAGTTCGTTCCTATATTCTTAACGCCTACGTTCAGAGCAACCAGGGCACAGTCAGAGGTAAACAACGAGCTCGGACGAGGCAACACATCTAAACAACTACTAATGCTGGACACAACGGCGTTAACGCCGTAACAGCGTAGAGCACGAGCCCTCTAGACAGTCGTATGTTTAGCAGTGAATGTGGCTCACTGTTAAATACCTATTCGAGCAGCGGAGGAAGGCAGAAACTCCTCCTCTTTCCCGGACCAGCTATGGGGAGCTCAGAGACACACCGACAACCCACGGCAGCAACTACGTCTACTTCACGCCACCAGAAAGACAACAGTTCCGCCGTCAGAAAGACGCCACGCCACGTTATCCCACAGAGCCGTGCTGCCAAATTAACAGCCGTAGCACCCACTGGCCAATGCTGGGTACCGACTGTCCCCTTCGCGAGCCACCGGACCCTGTCTTTAAGCCGCCGCCAAACAACCGCAGCGATTGTCAGCAGATAAACAAGCGAGAACCAAGGATAACGCTGCGAGTTGCGGCTCAGAAGCCATGGGCCCTGCTTCTCAACGAGGTACTGTACAAGATGGTGACGGCTCCACAAAGGTGTAGGCTGCGTTTACTTGGAACTAATTGGGGAACATGGTCCAACTGAACCAATCATTGACTTGAAATGGTTACGCATGGGTACTTGGAGGCCATTTTAAACCATTCAGGGACTTCATGTTCCCAAACAACGATGGAATTTTCATGGATGACACGCTCCATCTCATCAGGCGTCAATGGTTCACGACTAGTTTGAACAACATTCTGGACAATTCACGTGAATGATTTGGTCACCCAGATAGCCTGTCACGAATGCCATTGAATATTTATGGCACGTAATCGAGAGGTCAATTAGTGCCCAAAATACTGCACTGGCAACATTTTCGCAAATATGGACGGCTATAGAGGCAGCATGGCTCAGTGTTTCTGCAGAAGATTCCCAGCGACTTGTTGAGTCCATGCCATTTCCAGTTGTTGCACTACGCCGGGCAAAGAAGGTCCGACACTACTTTGGGAGGTACTGCATGACTCTTGTCACCTCAATCTATATGCAGTGTATTCCCTTTGGCGTTCCTTTTCTGCTGACTAGAATATTTCCGGAACTGTTCTAACTCGCCATCACGTCAGCGATCGTTGGGGAGTTGCACCAAGCAGACACCACTGAGGTTAAAATGCTGGTCCTGATGACCAAAATTGGGAGTCTACTGTGGTTGTCTACAGCTATCGTTATTCATGTCATAGTACCATGCAGAGCTCGGGAGAAACAGCGCCTCCTAAACGCACTAGTGGTTGAAAAACTACATTAACTATTAGAATCAGAAGGAAAGAAGGGAGATCTACATCTACATTCATACTACGCAGGCCGCCGTATGGTGCATGGCAGAGGATGCCTTACACGAGTATTAGTCATTACATTTCCTGTTCCACTCGCAAACAGAGCGAGTGAAAAACGACTACCTATACGCCTCCGTATGAGCCGAAACTTCTACGTGCTGTGTACGCGAAATGAACATTTTCAGTTGTAGAGACGTTCTGCAGTCAACTTCAAATGCCGGCTCTCTAAATTTTCTTAACAGTGTTCCACGGAAAGAACGTCTTCTTCCCACGAGGGATCCCCATTTGAGTGTCCAAACCATCTCTGAAAAAAACCACCTGGTGATCGAACCTAGCAGCCCGCTTCTGAATTACTTCGATGTCATACTTGATGGGGATTTCAAACACTCGAAGAGTGTTTCGCAGAGTGGGAAAAATTATCAGATGAAATATTAGCGTATCTGCAGATAAGTCAGTGGAACGTTCGGAATCGTATACGCTCTACTGTGCAGACAAAATACACTCCTGGAACTGGAAAAAAGAACACATTGACACCGGTGTGTCAAACCCACCATACTTGCTCCGGACACTGCGAGAGGGCTGTACAAGCAATGATCACACGCACGGCACAGCGGACACACCAGGAACCGCGGTGTTGGCCGTCGAATGGCGCTAGCTGCGCAGCATTTGTGCACCGCCGCCGTCAGTGTCAGCCAGTTTGCCGTGGCATACGGAGCTCCATCGCAGTCTTTAACACTGGTAGCATGCCGCGACAGCGTGGACGTGAACCGTATGTGCAGTTGACGGACTTTGAGCGAGGGCGTACAGTGGACATGCGGGAGGCCGGGTGGACGTACCGCCGAATTGCTCAACACGTGGGGCGTGAGGTCTCCACAGTACATCGATGTTGTCGCCAGTGGTCGGCGGCAGGTGCACGTACCCGTCGACCTGGGACCGGACCGCAGCGACGCACAGATGCACGCCAAGACCGTAGGATCCTACGCAGTGCCGTAGGGGACCGCACCGCCACTTCCCAGCAAATTAGGGAAACTGTTGCTCCTGGGGTATCGGCGAGGACCATTCGCAACCGTCTCCATGAAGCTGGGCTACGGTCCCGCACACCATTAGGCCGTCTTCTGCTCACGCCCCAACATCGTGCAGCCCGCCTCCAGTGGTGTGGCGACAGGCGTGAATGGAGGGACGAATGGAGACGTGTCGTCTTCAGCGATGAGAGTCGCTTCTGCCTTGGTGCCAATGATGGTCGTATGCGTGTTTGGCGCCGTGCAGGTGAGCGCCACAATCAGGACTGCATACGACCGAGGCACACAGGGCCAACACCCGGCATCATGGTGTGGGGAGCGATCTCCTACGCTGGCCGTACACCACTGGTGATCGTCGAGGGGACACTGAATAGTTCACGGTACATCCAAACCGTCATCGAACCCATCGTTCTACCATTCCTAGACCGGCAAGGGAACTTGCTGTTCCAACAGGACAATGCACGTCCGCATGTATCCTGTGCCACCCAACGTGCTCTAGAAGATGTAAGTCAACTACCCTGGTCAGCAAGATCTCCGGATCTGTCCCCCATTGAGCATGTTTGGGACTGGATGAAGCGTCGTCTCACGCGGTCTGCACGTCCATCACGAACGCTGGTCCAACTGAGGCGCCAGGTGGAAATGGCATGGCAAGCCGTTCCACAGGACTACATCCAGCATCTCTACGATCGTCTCCATGGGAGAATAGCAGCCTGAATTGCTGCGAAAGGTGGATATACACTGTACTAGCGCCGACATTGTGCATGCTCTGTTGCCTGTGTCTATGTGCCTGTGGTTCTGTCAGTGTGATCATGTGATGTATCTGACCCCAGGAATGTGTCAATAAAGTTTCCCCTTCCTGGGACAATGAATTCACGGTGTTCTTATTTCAATTTCCAGGAGTGTAGACAATACATGGGTAGTACAATGATGACGATACGTGAAATTTAGATCTATTACTTTTCTTTCTCTCTCTTTTATTCCACACCAGACAGGTCAACGAGTGACTGGACAGAAAGCTTCGACGCCATTTAGCTATTTTACGTGGGGCTAGAATTTTCTCTGGTTCTCGGAGACATCTTTTGCTAAGCTATGGTGGTGATATTGTTGTATGCTTTTTGTATCCATCTTTTCTAGGACACTCGAATTTCTACTGACTTTCGCCTGTCATTACTTGTGCTGTCTTTTTTTAACCGAGAGTGTAATTGTCTCTGCTTCCTTAGAATTTTCCAAATTTTATTACTAATTGGTCAGGCCTGTTTATAGCTACGGTCAAAATCTTTCCACTGCGTGTGGGCTGTCGAACAAGCTGCTAGAGACAGTTTTGGGAGTACATATTCAAAAGAATTTCATAAGACATCCAATCCGTACCATCTACAATGATGTGTACGATGTAAAAATCAACAGTGCAGTCCACTTCTGCCTGCGTATTGAAGAGGCGTGTGCTTATACTGACACAAAGATGCTGCGATGTTATCAGCAGGGTTGGCAAAAAAGACTCCGATTGAGCATCCAGTACAATGAAGGTCATATTGAGCATATGCTGTAACGCCTACTCTGACAAGTGTCAACTCTAACAGGTCATAACTCAAACACAAATAAAGATATGTTAAAACAGATTCCACATTTGCATGTCTGAGAAAGGAGTAGTTCAAAATGGCGCACAACATGACACGCTTCGCATTTGTAATACATCCTCGAGATCCAAGATGTCGGATTTCAAGATGGCCTCCACTGTCACCATAGCTCCTATAAATTGCGCTCCTACCTACGTAAGCCCCATATCAGACGCCATTATGATTCATCACACCTTCTGACGTTTATAGGAGTGTATCCAGACCCTGGCATCACCTTGCATTTTTAAATACAACCACGGAGGCCGAAGCTACTCAGTAGCTTTGACTTGAGGAGAAATTAGTCTGTGTTTCCAAACAGAAAATTAATTAACTCTAATATGAGTGTAAAGCAAAAATGTTACATACAGTCTTTGCCCATAATTCAAGTACTAAATAGTACCATCGAAAACCAGAGCACAGGGAACTGTTGCACACCACGGGGCATAGATGACAGAGGAAAACGACGGCCGCGGCGATATTGAAGGACGAAGAGATGTGCAGCCGTCAAGCAACAGACGTCCCAGATGAACCGAGGGTCTCCCAACAGCCAACAGTGTCCCCTCAACGACCGTTCAGCGAATGTTGCTACGTATGGACCTCCGCAGCAGGTGCCCGGTTCATGCACCCATAAGCACTGCAGTAAATCGGTGATAAGGGCTGGAATATGTACGCCAATACCGCACTGAGTGGCGTCAAGTGGCTTTTTCCGGTGAATCATGTTTCGTGCTCTGTGGGACAAATGGATTTTGGTGTCTACGGCCCTGCAACAATCATCGAAAGAGCCCAGGTAAGAGGAGGGAGCGTTATGGTTTTTGAAATTTCTTGTGGCATCCCTGGGCACTAAGGATCAACACAAATATGCACCTATCATTGGAAACCATGTCCACCCCTCCGTGCAGTTTGTTTCCCTCGGCACGATGGTATCTAGCATTAGGACAGTGTCACGTGGCACACAGATAGCTGTGTACGTGCGTGGTTCGAAGAACACCAGGATGATTTTACCGTAGTACCCTGGCCATCAAACTACGCGGATTCGAACGACATAGAGAATCTGTGGGACCACCCGATTGGGATGTTTGCGCCATTGATACTCGACCGAGAAACCTAGCGCAGCTGGCCAAAGCACTGTAGTCTGCCTGGCTCCACATCCCTGTTGGTGACTTCCATAGCCTCACATGCTCTCTTCCTGTGCTACTCTTAGCGGTCGGCGCTGCGAAAGATGGTTATTCAGTCTTGTGACCGGACAGTGCTTAGTCGCTCCCAAGTGAGCGCTGGTAATTTCTTCTTGCGTTAAGACATTTTCACGCAACTCTGTCGATTCCTGTACCAAAATGTCTTAGAAATTGCCCAGCATCTCCTTTTCGGAATGTAATTTACCAGCTTCCGCTGAAACTTGCCCAGCATCTCCATTTCGGTATGTAATTTACCTGCGTCCGTTGTATCAGCTCACGAAGAGCATGCGCCCTAAACTCTACGTTTACAGGTAAGTGGTCTAAGTTGGATGAAGTTACTTGTGCACTAAGTGAATTCCAATTTGCTCTCCTGGGCCGGTGCAGAAATTTAGCAATAAACAACAGAACACTCTAACGATCAGCTCTCTTACGTGTCATTAGCCACGGGACGCTTTGTGCGTGACCAGCCGGCGGTAGGTGGCACAGTGATCGGGTCGATAGCGATGTCCGTGACGTGTGGCAACCCCTGTTTGGTGAAGGGGGAGGAGGGAAATGGGGAGGGGGTTCAGTTAGGTATGACGTCCGGCTGCCAGAGCGCCAGGCGGACAGCGACTACCAATTAGCAGGCCCAAATCAGGCACATCACAGCGGAGCGACGCGCGGCTGACCTGGTCCCACAGAGCAAACGCGGCCTCCACTCAAATAGTGGACCATCTGCTGGCCACCCATTGTCAGGCATCGGTCTGCACGTCGATCGCCGCAGTTTATTTACCCTAGCAACAGCAAACTGTGAGCTCTAGACTTGGTGACAGAGAATGCCCCCGGCTGCGTTTTAGAGTGGCGTTCATAAGAGACATAAATGACGGCTGTGCACGAAAGAAATGGAATGAAAATTAAACGTCTGCTACCGTACCTCCAGTTTTACTATTTCGAAAAATTGTGTTTATATAAATATGTTTCTGAATAGAGAGACCTCACAAATATCTTCTGTTCTTTTGTTTGCACCATTTTCTCATAAATTGGCAACAACTAGAAGGAAACTTTAGATTGTCCATAAATTTAATTTGAACTAATTTAAAATGCTCATTTACTCTATGTACCTTGTTCATTATTACTTGCTCTCGTTTCTGGCACAACAATTTGTACTGGATGATATTCTTGCACGTAAAATCGGTTCCAGAGTTTTGTGTAAATCTATGAACATTAGAATGTCACAGGATTTTGTTTCAACTTCCATATTTTATTAGCAGTTTTCTGTACTAATCATATCCAGACAACATGAGGTCCAAAATAAACCACACGACACCAACTTGCACTACGTAATACTACTATTCCTGCCAAAACGTTTTGTCAAGGAGACAGATCAACATTTTAACAAAAAGGAATCTCACTTAAAACTCATTTTCAAGAATCAATACTACTACTACTACTACTAGTAGTAGTAGCAGTAGTAGTATTAGTGGTAGTACTACCAGTAACAGCAATAATAATAATAATAATAATAATAATAATAATTTCAAATGAAAATTAGAACAGCCTGAAATACTTGTTTGTAAAACGATGTGGTACGCACAGTAATTCTGAATTAATATCGTTTGAGCATAAACACACATTGTACATGTACTTTATATTGACATACGTGAACTTTATGTAAATGTAATTTACAAATGATTTGTAAGAAACAATAGTATGCGAAGTTTAATAGCACCATGTTGTATACTGATCTAGTGCATTGTGTTCTTCAGTAGAGAAAACATAGCATAGAGCAGTTTCATTACAAACTGTTTATGTCGACTTCATTACTAATTAGCAGAAAGTGAAAAATAAATCCTATAAACTAATGGACCCAGTACGAATAAAATTTTAAGCTCACTGGTCACTATACTATTCATGATCTTAAAAAAAGCACTCTGGTCACTTTAGAGTGCTGTAGGATAGGGGAGGTGGTGTAAAAATGATACCGGCTAACATATAACGCGACAGGTGTCCCGGCAGTGAAATTGTGTGTACCAATGTGTACCAGTATACTTTCTATTCTTTAAAGAACTGAACTCGTTCATTTTCAAACGTCTGATTACTTTATAAATCAGTTAACGTGTTGAATATTTGACGTTAAGTTGCAAGCGAGAAAAAAATTAGAAAAGGTCTGAAATTGCCTTTAAAGATTGCTAGGTGCTCTCACGATCACACACAAGTCGAATATTGTCTGGATAATTTGCACTCCGTATTAATTTTTCACATATCTCAATACTGATGATGATACATCTCCTGAATTATGTGTCGTACAATGATATAATTTTGCAAATATGTTCACTGATATATGTGGACACTGTCTACAAAATGTGTTGTGAATAGAGTAGTGATATAGAATTAATATAAGAAAATATCGTGACTGATGCTGAAGTTTTCTAGCATGAATAGCGGAAAAGTAACGATCGTTACACCTTATTCCTTCATTACTTTTAGAGTATGTTAGCAAGGAATATCTTAGTGTGAAATTCGTTGGAATTTTCTAATGCTGTTGTTCTTAAGTAATTGAGGAGTATAATCTAAGTCATTTGCGCACCGTATGTTAGGCTGCCTAATTTCCTACACACATAAAAAGAAGTTCTGCATCACCTCGGTTCCGAGAGTTCCGGAACCTGTACATAAAATTGGAATAGAAATCAACATCATTTTCGCCCTTTCAGTTACCCATGAAAACCACACATGGCATGTTGTACCACCATACAGCGAGACCTTCAGAGGTTGTGGGCCAGAATGCTGTACACACCCGTACCTCTGATACCCAGTAGCACATCCTCTTCACATGGCATGTTGTACCACCATACAGCGCGACCCTCAGAGGTTGTGGGCCAGAATGCTGTACACACCCGTACCTCTGATACCGAGTAGCACATCCTCTTGCATTGATGCATGCCTGCATTCGTCGTGGCATACTTTCCACAAGTTCATCAAGTCACTGTTGGTCCAGATTGCCCCACTCCCCAACGACGATTCGGCGTAGATCCCTCAGAGTGGTTGCGGGGCCACGTCCTCCATAAACAGATCTTTTCAATCGATCTCCGGCATGTCCGATTGGGTTCATGTCTGGAGAATATGCAGACCAATCTAGTCGAGCTATGTCGTTATCCTGAACGAAGTCATTCACAAGATGTACACGATGGGAGCGCTAAAATGTTGTCCGTGAATACGAATGCCTCGCCAGTATACTGCCGATATGGTTCCACTAGCGGTCGGAGGATGGCATTCACGTATCATACAGCCGTAACGGCGCCTCCCATGACCACCAGCGGCGTACGTCGGTCCCACGTAATTTCACCTCCATCTTAATGCACTCGCTGGACAGTGTTCTAAGGCGGTCAGCCTGACCGGGTTGCCACCAAACATGTCTTCGAGGAAATATTGTGGAATCTGCACAAAGTGATCGGGCCACAAACCCGTGAAGACAATTTACAACATCGTTTTGGTTCACTCCGATATGCCCGGACATTTTCCTTGTTGAGAGCCCTTCCTGGCACAAGGTAACAATGCCCACGCGATCTAACAACGATATTGACCGTCTAGGCACGGTTGAAGTACACACAATACGAGCCGTGTATCTCTTTCCTAGTGGAATGACTGGAACTGACCGGCTGTCGGACTCCCTCCATCTAAGAGGCACTACTCATGCATGATTGTCTACATCGTTGGGCAGGTTTAGTGACATCTCTGAACAGTCAAAGGGACTGTGTCTGTGATACAATAACCACAGTCGACGTCTATCTTCAGGAGTTCTGGGAAACGGGGTGATGCAAAACTTTTTTCATGTGTGTGCATACAGTTTCTTACTATAATACGTGGGTAATCTCAAGAGTAAGGTCTCCAATTTTTTTATAAGTACATAGACCTGTTTATTTCTACAATGGTTTACATAAGTCTACAGCTTGAACATTTAGCTATTTTTCGACATAATCACGCTATGGTAGTTTTTGTTTGCCCATGTCATACCAGCTCGCCGCCTGCTGTTCAGAAAGTCATGAACCTCTTCTTTGACCTCGTCGTCGGAGCTGAATCGCTGGGACCTCAATTAACGCTGACAGGTACTGTGAGACTCTGAAGAAACTCAAACGGGCAATTCAGAACCGGAGAACAGGAATGTTGAGCAAGGGCGTACACATTCTCCACGACAACGCTCGCTCACACATCGCTCGGCAAACCGTTGCTCTTCTGCAACAGTTTCAGTGGAACATAATCACCCACCCACCCTATAGTCCTGACTTGACGCCCAGTGAGTATCACTTGCTCCCTAGGTTAAAAGAATATTTGGCCGTATGTTGAAGCTGTAAACTGATGTAAACCATTGTACATATAAACAGATCTATGTACATATAAAAAATAGGAGATCTTACTTTTGGGATTACCCTCGTACTTACCTTAACATGTTAAGTCGTTTATCACAAGATTGTACATCTGTATAAGTAGATTATGAGAGAATTTCAAAGTTTTGAATTCAGGCAGCAATTATACGGAATGCTGGAAATCAATTTTTTTCCCTATAGAGGCCGTTAGTGAGGTAACCTGCTACTGGAATCGTAGCGATGATACATGAACTGGTTTAGCCGTTTGTAGATAAGAATGTGTCAATGGGTTGTATGGAAGCAGCGCAGTGAAATGAGTTGATGTTGAGACATAATGTCAGAAAGCAGCTGTTTTGCTTAGATGTCCCCATGCCTTCATCGTGAATGACGCTAACTGATTCGTTGGTGTGTCAACGAAGACGGTCAAATTTGGCTACAAGTAATGGTGTAATTCGCTGCCACGTAGTTAGGTTTAAGATCACTAGTCGAAAAGACAAGTTAACAGTCGGAAATAGAAGTCTTAGGAAAAGCAGTTATCAACCCTAAGATTGTTTTGAACACCTCACTGCTTTACTAGGCGTGGTTCTGTTGGCGCTGATAAGCTGTTGCCTTCCTCCGACCTCTTTCCTGACTGAATCACACAGTTACGGGAGACTAACATTTTAACGTGTATCGTGGACCACTTAGCAACCCGTTATTTTTCACATTAACAAACACTGCCAGAGATGAAAGAAGTGATAAGTGCCATAAATGTCCATCAAACGGATTTCAAACCCGAGTCAGTAATTGCAGGTTTATTTGATGCTGTTTACGAACGAAGATTGTAAATGGAATTAAAAGCCGTTGGTATCAGCTTCACTTAAAGCTACTCGTTTGCTGTGGATGACCAGTATAAAAATGGGGAAATAACGGACTGCAAGCGAGAAGTGGTGTCCGACGACGGCTAACCTCGCCTCTTGCAAGGTGACAACAGTCGTGTTCACTGGACTGCAAGCAAATGTTTTCTGGTTCGACGAACACTCAAGCACGATATCACATCTCAAGATTTTTGTACGTGGGTCTTTAGTCTTGTGACTGGGCTGGTGCATAAACCTCTTCATCTCAGGGTATCACTCGCACTCTTCATCTTCATTTCTTTGTTGGATGTATTCCAATCTCATTCTTGCCCAAAAGCTTTTATCCTCTTAAGCTCCCTCTAGTACCATGAACGATATTCACTGATGCCGTAACACATATCCCATCATCGTGACCCGTTTTCTTGTCAGTGATTTCTGTATTTTCCTTCCATCGCCGATTCTGTGAAGAAACTCCTCATTCCGTATCTTATTAGTATAATAATTTGCAACAGATGTTGTACCACATCTCAAACGCTTCGATTACCTTTTGTTTCCCGGGTTTCCCTCTATTCAGTATTCACTACCGTACAGTGCTGTGCTGCAACATACATTTTCAGAAATTTTTTCCTGAAGTTCTATGTTCCAAAGCAGTAATCATCTCTAGGAAAGGAATGCCCTTTTCGCCTGTTCTAGTATGGTTCTTATGTCCTCCTTGCTTTGCCCGTCTTGGTTCATTTGTTTCAGAGTAAGCATAATGCCTTAATTTGTGCACTTCTTGACCAACAATTTTGATGTAAACTTTGTTGCTTTTCTCGTTTCTGCTACTTTTCATAACTCTTGCTTTTCTCCGCATTGCACTCAATCAGTATTCTGTAGTAATTAACAGATCCTGTATTTCCCCTTCACGCTCAATCGGATTACTGCTCTTGAACCTATCTTTTATTCTGTCACTGCATCCATCGTAATCCCAGCAATTCGTGATTGTTTTCCTATTCTATTGTTTCCTTTTGGTTCTCCTACATATTGTACAACATCTATCTTTTCCTGAAACCCATTTTCTCAAAATTGTCTCCATTTGACATTGCCGAACGCTTTTGTTAGATTGAAAAATCTTATGGTCGTATCTGAACCTTTCTTTAGTCCTGCTTTCAATTATTAAGCGCAAAGTCAGAACTGACTGTGGTGCGTTTGGCTTTCCGACGTAACAAGCTAAAAGAACCTCAATTTTCCATTCCACCCCTCTGTATATCATCCCCATCAGTAGCTTATAAGCATGAGGTGTTAAACTGTCTGTGCGAGAATCCTCGCATCTGTCAATCCCTGTTAACTTCGGAATTCTCCGAATAACATTTTTTTGAAAGTCTGTTAGTAAGTGGCAAAGTTCACAGATTGTATACACCGGTCTGAAGTCATTTTATTACCATTTCCGTAAATGATATAAGAAATGGGCATGGAATATTTTATTTCCTTCTACTTTATTTGTGTCAAGTTTTTCAGAATTCTTCTGAATTCTGCCTCAAATTCTGGATCTCCTATCTTTTCCCTATCGATTCTAGTTTCTGCTTCTGTCAAGTCATCTGATAAATCCTCCTCCTCAAAGAGGTCGTCAGTGTACTCTTTTCACGTATTCGCCCTTTTCTCCGCATTTAACAGTGGGACCACCGTTGCACTCTCAATGTAACCATCCTTGCCTTTAATTTCACTGAAGGTTGTTTGGATTTTTCTATATGCTGAGTCTTGTTTTCTTCCATCGATCAATTGAATTACTTCTGTCACCCAAGGTTTCTTCTTCTGACTTACCTCCCTTGTATCTGTGTCTGACTGTCCTACATCTGTGAATGCCATTTTTCGAGATGCCCACACCTCTTTAGCTGAAATTTCTACTATGATATTCCTTATCGCGGTATCCATCTCCTTAACGAACTTCAAACTCGTCTCATCATTCCTCTTTACTTCAGCATTACACTTCCTCCCACACTGATTCTTTCATACGATTCTCTTTAACTTCAGCCTACTATTCAACATTACTTTGTTATGAAGTGACTCCATGTCTGCTCCTGGGTACCCCTCACCATACAAAATCTGATTTTGGGATCTCCTTCTGACAATGATGTAATCCAGCTGGAATCTTCTCCCGTCTTTGGGCCGCCAAAACCTGAAGACTCACAATGGACTGTTCTGTTTAAGAGCACTTGTTTTGTGTAACCAATCCGTCTTCCCATTTCTCACTTTCGCACAATCCAGATGCTTCCACAGTACATCTTGTCCACTCTGTTTGTTATCTCTTTTTCCATTTCCTACTTTCTTAGTACTTCCCAGAAATTTCTTCCACAGTTGCTATCAAAGCCTTTTCTATATCGAGAAAGACCATAAGAAGGTCTTCCCAAATTCATAGTGGTGCTCCTGGAACAGCTTCACGGAAAATTTTCACGTACCTACGATAAGTATGTGGCGTTCCTACAATAAATAAAGCTACGTTCGTCTGTGAAAATAGACTCGATAGGCAACCTGAGCTGACAGTAAACGGAATCTAGCCTGCAAACACTGTGTGCGTGTTGTATGAGTGTCAGTTTCAGTGTCGTTTCAGCCTTCAACAGATCGTTACATGAAAAACTTAAAACTAACATTTACATAAGCTATCTGACTGCGTAGTTGATTTGAAAACTACAGGAACGAATGAACCTATAACAATAAATACCTAATCTGTCTGACTGTGTTTTTGAACAAGAAATTACAAGTGATACAGAATCTGGTTTGTGCAACGTAATTAACTGGATTAGAGTACATGACATATTCTGGAGTGTCAGTGTCTCTGTTTTGGCCCTAAGTTTTGCACTCACCTCTTTAGATGACTGCAATTTCCAAGTGGGTTACAGCAGTTTGCAGCAGCAGCAGCTGTAGCTTATTGATACTAAGAATGAATTTAAAAAACAAGTAGTTTGTAGACTTTTGACAATGTTGACTGGAATGCTCTAATTCTAATGGTGGCAGGGGTTAAATAAAGGGAGCGAAAAGTTATTTACAATTTGTACAGAAACCAGATGGCAGTTATAAGAGTCGAGGGACATGAGAGGGAAGCAGCGGTTGGGAAGGGAGTGAGATAGGGTTGTAGCCTGTCCCCGATGTTATTCAGTCTGTATATTGAGCAAGCAGTAAAGGAAACAAAAGAAAAATTCGTAGTAGGTATTAAAGTCCATGGAGAAGAAATAAAAATGTTGAGGTTCGCCGATGACATTGTAATTCTGTCAGAGACAACAAAGGACTTGGAAGAGCAGTTGAACGGAATGGAATGTCTTGAAGGAAGCATATAAGATGAACATCAACAAAAGCAAAACGAGGATAATGGAATGTAGTCGAATTAAGTCAGGCGATGCTGAGGGAATTAGATTAGGAGTTTTGCTATTTGGGGAGCAAAGTAATTGATGATGGTCGAAGCAGAGAGGATATAAAATGTAGACTGGCAATGGCAAGGAAATCGTTTCTGAAGAAGAGAAATTTGTTAACATCGGGTATAGATTTAAGTATGAGGAAGTCGTTTTTGAAAGTATTTGTATGGAGTATAGCCATTTATGGAAGTGAAACATGGACGATAACCTGTTTGGACAAGAAGAGCATAGAAGCTTTCGAAATGTGGTGCTACAGAAGAATGCTGAAAGTTAGATGGGTAGATCACATAACTAATGAGGAGCTATTGAATAGAATTGGGGAGAAGAGGAGTTTGTGGCACAACTTGACAAGAAGAAGGGACCGGTTGGTAGGACATGTTCTGAGGCATCCAGGGATCACAAATTTAGCATTGGAGGGCAGCGTGGAGGGTAAAAATCGTAGAGGGAGACCAAGAGATGAGTACACTAAGCAGATTCAGAAGGATGTAGGTTGCAGTAAGTACTGGGAGATGAAGAAGCTTGCACAGGATAGAGTAGCATGGAGAGCTGCATCAAACCAGTCTCAGGACTGAAGACATCAACAACAACAGTTTGTTTTGGTCCTGTTAACTACTAAATACCTTATGAGAAGGGATTTTATGAATTAAGCCTATTTAAAACTTCAGAAAACATCATGAGCAATAATAGACAATGACGATGACATAAGTATCAATAATGGCTGAGTGCCAGATTGACAAATTATTCCAATTTCAAAGTTAAATTAACATTTAATAACCACACCATATTTATTAATTGGATGTGGAGTATAATAATTATTATTTGGAGGATAAGGAGGCTTCTTTAACTGACAAGCAAAACATGTGATTATTGCAAACTCGGACTAACAATCACAAGCCTAAACCAGCAATTGCTTTTGCGCAATGCTTGCGAATTTTAATTTGAAATCCATCTTCAAGCATAGTTAAGCCAACTAAATCTCTCCTGGCTATATAAATGAAATAAGGCCTTGAATGAGGTAAGATATGCCATCACTGACGTGAGGGTAGCTCTCATAGCTCTCGACCGACACTACGTAGAATCGCGCTCCCCTGTTTCGCTCTCAGATTGGTACTATCGATACCAGAGTGGTTATTTATTTGCAATCTTATACAACGCAAAGAATAGCGTTAAGATGGCTGTGTTGTTTTCAATGTAGTGGAGAGTTCTGACACACTCCTTACCAAACACAATGTCAATAGTTGACCTCCCAGGTCTGAAGCAATGCTGTTCCTCTCCCAATTTCGTCTCGACCCCAGTGCGGATTCTCCAGGATCCTTTCATATATACCTTGGCACAGTGTGGTACCACTGTGAATCTCCTGTAGTTTCTACAATCCTTCCTACAACCTTTCTTAAATTTTAGTGAAAACATTACTTTTGAACGCATTACGGGAACAACAGTGATCAATGTCTTATAAATAATCACTATTAAAAACAGTTTTGATCACGATTTATTTAACAAGGTGACCGGTTTCGACCACTACTGTGGTCATCTTCAGACCTATAAGTTGCATACAAAGCCCTAATTAGAGGGCTACATACATTAAACAAAATACATAAAGTTATAAAGCTATAAAACGTCGAATTACCATTGAGTAGGAACCTCTTTCTGTTGGAGAATCACTACTGGAGAAACCAGTGCACGTCTTTCTATATATAATGGAGGCTCCACCCACTTCTGACTGCATGATGTCATTATTAACCAATGAGTAATAAGTCGAATTACAATTTAAAATTTCTTACTTAAAAGAACATTGTCAAGAATTAGAAATAAATACACACTAAACTTAGCTTATTAAACAGCTATTGTCAATTAAGAAGCGTTAAAATATTTAAATATGTAGGAAAATGAACTTCAGTTTGGCAGTACATGGGTTGCCCTCTCAAGGCCTGTCAGCGAACCATTTGGAACCACTGCTTGCTATGGTGAAGTTAGACGCCGTTGCAAAGATGAATCAGCAGGCTTTTTTCACTGAAGTTGTTGTAAAGTCGATAGTCGAACTTGTTGTTACTATGGTGAGGACAAACGCCAGTGCAAAGATGTGGCAGCAGGCTTCTTTCCAACGAAGTTGTTGCGAAGTAGAATGGCAAAGACTGTGGCGTCAGACGATGTATTATTGAGCAGCAACTTGTCTTTATTGAAACGAAAAGAGTAAGCTACAATAATCTGTAGCTGACATGTATACTACATGCTGCCCAAATACGATACAAAGTAGTTGTCCGTATATATGAAATATTATCTATGAAGTTGATATGTAGATTACATGAGCCTTTATTTCATTTAAGGCATTGCTATTCCTCAAATTATATGCCAGCCATATAAGCAAATAAAAATGAAAGAATTTAAAATTTTAAAATTATGAGCCAGTGTCAAAAATAAAACGATGTGAATTAGCAATATGTAGTCTAAAAGCAGAAAATCAAAAATTCTAAAACAGACAGTCAATCATAAAATAATGTTTGGTAAAAGACAGTTACAATGTAAAGATAAAATATTTGCAAAAAGTCTTTATAATTAAAAGAATGTATCTATAATTTCTTTTTTTAACCTTTTAAAACAAAGGACAGAAGAGTAAACATTTTAAAGCAGATGATCGAAAAGCTCAAAGAAATGTTTGTCTTTGAACTGAAGTTGTTCGTTTAAAACAGATAATGGATTACTTTTGTCAAGTGAAAAAATTTCAATTTCTTCTAAGGTATTTAGCAGTGGTCCTTTTGGCATAGTAAGTAATATTTTCAAATTGCTAGAAATGCAACCCTCAGAATGATTGTATCCATCAAGATGTTGACCAAATATTGATTTGATATGTGCAGTACCAGTAGTATGTTCTTTGAAACGTGTTAAAAAGTTACGGCCAGTTTGGCCAATATACTGTTTCTCACAGTCATTACATATCATTTTATAAACACCTGACTTTTGATATCCATTTGAGTCTCCAATTGTGTATTTCAGTTTCATCTGTAGGGGGTTATTAGTTTTAAATGCTATTGTCACGCTTGTGTTCTTAAATAATTTATTTATTTTATCTGAGATAGGTCCCATGTATGTCAATTGTGTAAATCTCTTCTTGGAATTTATAACAGCGTCATTTTTTTCTTGTAATTTTTGTATAACAGATCAACCTGAAGGGAATTATAATTGTTAGCAACTGCTATCTGTTTTAATGTATCAATTTCCTTTAGGATTGCATCATGTTGGAGAGGTAATTTCAGTATCCCATGTATCATAGTTTTAAAAAATGCCATTTTGTATCTTAATGGATGGCATGATGTAGCATTTATTATTACATCGGTTGATGTGGGTTTTCTATAAATAGAAATATTATGTTTTCCATTCTGATTTGTAATTGTGAGGTCAAGGATATTAATACTATTGTTACTTTCGTATTCTACTGTAAATACAAGTTTCGGATGTAAATTATTTAAGTTGTTAGCGAAAGCATCAATTTCTTCCTTAGAGCCGTTATATAATAGCAGTGTGTTGTCAACATATCTTTTGTAGTATATAATTTTATTTGTTATTTCTGGATTATTTTTGAAAAATTGGATTTCAACGTAGTTGGCGAAGATATCTGCTGTAGTGCTAGCCAGGGAATTCCCCATTGCAAGTCCATCTTCCTGTATGTATATTTTATTATTAAATGAAAAATAATTAAAATCTAGAGTAATTCTTAACAGTTCAATGAATTGTACTATTTCTTTGGGGCTCATGATTCTGTGACACGTTAAGTTATCATTAATGATAGAGATAGTCTCTTGAATAGGTATATTCGTGTAAAGATTTGTGATGTCCAACAATGCGAACCTTGCGTTTTTTGGAATATCCACATCATAATTTAACTTAGTTAATTCGAAACCGTTTTTAACACTAAAATTTTCTTCATAAACGTAGAAGGATTTTAAGATTTGATTGAGCTTTTTGTTCAGGTTATAAGAGGGACAGTTGGTATTGTTAACAATTGGACGAATTGGTAAATTTGGTTTGCGTAATTTGATTTGAGAACTCAACTCAGGTAAAGTGGGGTTCGTAACTCTAAGTGTTATTTCATCTTTAGGTGAAAGTAAAGAGTCACTATCATCAGTCAGCTTTTTAATTTTTGTTTGAAATCTTGAAGTTGGGTCTTTATTAACCTCAGTTATTCCACTAGTGTTAAAAATTGTAAAGTTTTAGAAACATAATCATCTTCACTAACAATAGAGTATTCCCTTTATCTGCCTTGATTGCAATAGCTTTATTAGTTATTAACTTCTGGTTGAATTGATTTACAAGATTTAATTCATTATTATGTTTATTTTTGTCTTTTTCATTAGTAATGACATTCTTAGTTTTACGTGCAATGTCACATATTTCAGACATAGTAAATTGTGCATGTTTTGCAGCAATCTTTACATCAGCAATCACACGTTTAATATTTGCATTGCTCAATTGTGGAGCTAAATTATATTTTAGGCCTTTGTTTAAAAGTGTTGTCTCAGCAGGAGTAAAAGAAACTTGGGTTAGATTGGTTACTCATGGATAAAGGCTATGTACATTTGGTGAAACATCTTGTGAACACACATTTTGGTGACTACTGTAAAGTGAAGTAGCTGTGAAAATATTAATGGTGACAACTGACTGCTAATTTTTAAATGTAAATTGTACATATCAAGATTTCATGCATCTTTTTCTTTATATGCATCTTTAACTTCAGATCTAATCCACAGAATGCCACTCTTCTGTCATAAAAACTTTTCTATATTTGATCTGGTATTAAAACTAATTTTTACATAGTTAGGAATCACATTATTCATTAGCCATTGTTTGTTAAAAGATATTTTGGAATTAAGTTTCATAATTTTTGCGCATAACCCTCTAAACTTCTCGTAATCTCCCAATACATGACTTGGCAATAAATGAATTACTTTTGAATGCATTACGGGAACAGCAGTGATCAATGTCTTACAAATAATTACTATTAATAACAGTCTTGATCAAGATTTATTTAACAAGGTGACCAGTTTCGACCACTACTGCGGTCATCTTCAGACCCATAAGTTGTATACAAAGCTCTAATTAGAGGGCTACATACATTAAACAAAATACATAAAGTTATAAAGCTATAAAATGTTGAATTACCATTGAGTAGGAACCTCTTTCTGTTGGAGAATCACTACTGGAGAAACCAGTGCACGTCTTACTATATATAATGGAGGCTCCACCCACTTCTGACTGCATGATGTCATTATTAACCAATGAGTAATAAGTCGAATTACAATTTAAAATTTCTTACTTAAAAGAACATTGTCAAGAATTAGAAATAAATACACACTAAACTTAGCTTATTAAACAGCTATTGTCAATTACAAAGCGTTAAAATATTTAAATATGTAGGAAAATGAACTTCGGTTTGGCAGTACATGGGTTGCCCTCTCAAGGCCTGTCAGCGAACGAATTTGGAGCCACTGGTTGCTACGGTGAAGTTAGACGCCGTTGCAAAGATGAATCAGCCGGCTTTTTTCACTGAAGTTATTGTAAAGTCGATAGTCGAACTAGTGGTTGCCATGGTGAGGACAAACGCCAGTGCAAAGATGTGACAGCAGGCTTCTTTCCAACGAAGTTGTTGCGAAGTAGAATGGCAAAGACTGTGGCGTCAGACGATGTATTATTGAGCAGCAACTTGTCTTTATTGAAACGAAAAGAGTAAGCTACAATAATCTGTAGCTGACATGTATACTACATGCTGCCCAAATACGATACAAAGTAGTTGTCCGTATATATGAAATATTATCTATGAAGTTGATATGTAGATTACATGAGCCTTTTTTTCATTTAAGGCATTGCTATTCCTCAAGTTATATGCCAGTCATATAAGCAAATAAAAATGAAAGAATTTAAAATTATAAAATTATGAGCCAGTGTGAAAAATAAAACAATGTGAATTAGCAATATGTAGTCTAAAAGCATAAAAGCAAAAATTCTAAAACAGATAGTCAATCATAAAATAATGTTTGATAAAAGGCAATTACAATGTAAAGATAAAATATTTGCTAAAAGTCTTTATAATTAAAAAAATATATATATAATTCCTTTTTTTAACCTTTTAAAACAAAGGACAGAAGAGTAAACATTTTAAAGCAGATCATCGAAAAGCTCAAAGAAATGTTTGTCTTTGAACTGAAGTTGTTCGTTTAAAACAGATAATGGATTACTTTTGTGAAGTGACTTTACAACAACTTCAGTGAAAAAAGCCTGCTGCTTCATCTTTGCAACGGCGTCTAACTTCACCATAGCAACCAGTGGCTCCAAATGGTTCGCTGACAGGCCTTGAGAGGGCAACCCGTGTACTGCCAAACCGAAGTTCATTTTCCTACATATTTAAATATTTTAACGCTTCTTAATTGACAATAGCTGTTTAATAAGCTAAGTTTAGTGTGTATTTATTTCTAATTCTTGACAATGTTCTTTTAAGTAAGAAATTTTAAATTGTAATTCGACTTATTACTCATTGGTTAATAATGACATCATGCAGTCAGAAGTGGGTGGAGCCTCCATTATATATAGTAAGACGTGCACTGGTTTCTCCAGTAGTGATTCTCCAACAGAAAGAGGTTCCTACTCAATGGTAATTCAACGTTTTATAGCTTTATAACTTTATGTATTTTGTTTAATGTATGTAGCCCTCTAATTAGGGCTTTGTATACTACTTATAGGTCTGAAGATGACCGCAGTAGTGGTCGAAACCGGTCACCTTGTTAAATAAATCGTGATCAAGACTGTTTTTAATAGTAATTATTTAAGTGAAAACAGTTTTGCTCGTAGCCCAGCGTCGAGTTACGACTCTTTGTTGGCCGTGGGTGAAATACCAGGTGTGATTGGAAAGTTTTAAGAACCGGCTTGTAATTGCACAATGGTGACACTTACATGCTACTGTGATGTATCTCCTTCAAAATAGTCCCCTTCTGACTGAACAGACCGATTCCAACGGTGTTTCCACTTTTGGAATCATTCTAGGAACTTTTTTATCCTGAAGCGTGTTACGGATGCTCTCCATATTTGCCTGGATGTTTTCAATCAGGTAGAAGTCAGCAGGGGCCAAATCAGGGGAATATGGCGGTTGTGGAAGCACAGGAATTTAGAATTAGGTCAAAAATTCGATGACGGGGAAGGCACGACGAGCCGGATCATCGTTATGGTGTAGCACCCAACTTCTGTCCTTCCACAATGCAGGCCTTTTCTTCCGCACCTTTTCGCACAACCGCTCAAGGACACATTTATATTATTTCTGGTTAATTGTCTGTCCTCCAGGGGTAAATTCATGATGCACAATACTGGTAGAATCGAAAAAAGTCACCAAAATTGTCTTCACCTTCAGCCAACTTTGCCATGGTTTTTTCGGTCATGGTGAACCTGGAGACTTCCACTGCGAAGACTGCACTATGGTTTCAGGGTCATACCCATATGCCCCGACTCGTTACTTGTAATTATCCTATTTAACAAACACTTCAAGTCGGTATTGTCTCTGGTCACCTCACAACACTTTTGGAATGAATTTTGAAGGCTCTCGGTGCTTGTTCAGCTCTTCAGTTAAAATTGACTGAACTGCATAGAAACTTAAATTGAGTTTATCAGCCATCTCCCTAAATGTAAGTGTACGGTCAGAGAACACTAAGTCGTGAACTTTCACAACATTTTCATTCGTTTGTGAGGTGAAAGGACCTCCGGACTGTGGTTCATCTTCAAATGATTCGCGGAAATTTTTAAATCTGTTGAACCAGAGAAAAACATTTGACTGACTCATACAGTTATCACCAAAAGCTTCTTTTAATAGTTCGTAAGTCTCAGAACCTGATTTCCCGATTTTAAAACAAAATTTCACACAAACTCGCTACTCCGTGTTTACGTCAATTTTCGCGCGGACAGAATCCGGCAACTAGCCTTAATACACCCGCACTCAACCAGCTGCCACACTCCCTGTACCTGCCCGCCAAACCAGTAAGCTGTAGCGGATCCATTCATAAAACTTTCCAATCATACCTCATATTTCTACCCTGATTTTACATAGGAGTGATGCATTTGAATGCTGGTTGGTTCATGATCAATGACTGGCACCAATATCTCCAGACTGCTGATAACACACATGTAGCTTGATATGAGGGCCAACCAGATCCTCGCAAGGTCACAGTACTATTGCTCAAATGCAGTGATCTCCATGACTAATACCTATCAATGGCGTACAGATATCTCTACCTCTCGAAAACACAAACCACAATCTGAGAAAATAGAACACGGTGTTATGCGCCAAGCGTTTCGTTCTTATCTCATGCTTCTCAGTGCAGTCACATTGCACCAAGTGTAGTTATGGCATAGCGCATTTAGAATGGATCAGTACTTATTTTCCTACTGATACTTCTACAGTAACATCGATACTACTTGCGATATCGTTGGGACCTTCGTCGATCGCACTCGACACGTATCGCACTGCCCACAGCTACGCGGAAGACGTTACTCTTAAACCTGTCGGCAGCGTGCGGCCCGGTTGTTCGTTCCTCCATCGCTCGTGGTGCTCGATGGGGCGCGCCAAAGATACACGCCACCAGAGAACGCTAAATTGACTTGATGACTATACTCTATGCAACTGTAATTAAGCAGCTACGATTAGAACTTTGCCCCAGATTCAGTGCCTGTATAGATTTCTCAGCTTTAGAACAGAAGACTGCAATGAGTGGAATACAATTACTTTTCGTGACGCCCACAAACACTCTAAGTATATCACCATTCAAGACTACTTGTTTTTACTAAGAACATTACTAGCATGGATATAATTCAGCACCCCAGAACAACCTACAACTATTCAAAGCTATGTATATCTCAGTCATTAACCATTGTGTTCATACTCAAAAGTTTATACTCTGTTCTATAACTAGTTTACCGATGTAGCCCAATGAATTTATTGTCATACAGTCACGTTTGGCAACACTCAGATCTGGGTATTTACTAAATAGTTGCAACAAGTCATTTTAGTTGTTGCTGGCTGCTGTTGCTACTGTTGCGCAACATTATGTTCATTATGATGTAAGTTTTGCTAATTTGAACGTCAACTGTGGATTTTCATGGATGGTCAACTGGAGCTCCCTAAATCTCAATGCAGCAGATTAAGCTGTAAAGCGAAAGAAGAGTATATCAGAAAGCTATTGTCTAGTGTTGATACAGAAGAGGATGATTCTTTAGATTTCAATGACGAGGAAACTACAGACAAATGGATTCCGAGAAAGCAATTTGCTGCTGCTCCAGATATTGAAGGCACTGTTGGCACTTGTAGTGATATTGAAGTTGAAAGAGAGACAAGTGATAACAGCAGCGATGAAAACGACAGAGCCGACGAAAACAGTGAAGCTACTGTATCTTCGGCATGCATTCTACGTGGTAAAGATGGAACTAAACGACGCAAGGAATATTTTGGTTGAGAATGTTGCTGGAGAATAATATTTTGCGGGAAACGGCTGGTTCAACATGTACAGCAAAACTTCTTTTTATAAAAGACACCCTCAAGAGTATATTTACAAAAGAAACGTGTGATATAATAGTATGTGAAGCCAACAGAAAGGCAACTCAGGTATTTATAAACTATAACATCAGTTCAGAAAGTGCAGCAATAGTGTGGAAGCCATTGGCTGCTGAAGAATGTGGCGTATATTTTGGTAGACTGATTACGGCTGGATTGAAATGAAAAATGAAATGTCATGTGGCAAGGAGCACCCACTGGGTAGGCCGGCCATTTGGTGCCAGTCTTTTTAATTGATGCCACTTCGGCGACTTGTGTGTCGATGACGATGAAATTATGATGAAGAAAACAACCAGTCCCTGAGCAGAGAAAATCTCCTACCCGTCCAGAAATCGAGCCCATGCCCTTCGCATGGCATTACACTGTGCTGACCACTCAGCTATGGAGGCGGACACAGCTGGAATAAGATTCCATGACAACACACAGAGGAAATGTGGAAAACAAAAGAATTCGCATTGTATCCTCCAAGCTTATTCCCCAACAGATTTTGGCAGATAAGCATTTTTATACGCTTTGACAATGTGAACACTAGGGCAAGACATCAGAAAACTGCTAAAGCTGCTACAATGTCTGACATATTTTTAATGCTAAATTCCGATCTGCGTAAACACTATGCTCCTTCTGATTGGCTCACTGCTGATGAGCAGCGTCGTACTTACAAAGGAAAGACAAAATTTATTCAATACACGCCCTCGAAGCCGGCCAAATATTGCGTAAAGGTTTGGCGGATTTGTGATTTGCGAAATTCTTATCCAACAACAGTCCAAATCTATACCGGTAAATCTGCTTCCGGAAGAGAATCTAATCAAGGGCAGAGGGTAGTAAAAGATTTATGTTACCATTTCAAAGGTACTAGCAGAAATATAGTCACTGACAATCTATTCACAACTCTAACATCAGGAAGGCTGTTGATGTCTTGGGATTTGTCCATAGTTGGTGCTGCGAAAAGAAACAAAACATATATAACACTAGAAATCCAGCCTTCCTCCCTGTGCCAAGATCTATTGTCTATATCTGGATTCAGTGAAGATACCTTTTCTCGGCATTCATATGTTCCAAGGAAGAATAACACAATTGTAACGTTATCCACAACGCATTTCGACGTATCCACATCTGGCCCACTTTCAACGCCAGGTAGATAAATTATCATAAGAGCACGAAAGGGGACGTTTATAGTATGGACAGGTTGTGTTGTCATTACAGTGCAAGAAGGAAGACACAGAGATGGTCACTAGCACTTTTTAACAACATTCTTGAAATTGGTTGCTTAGCAGCATACATTATTTATACAGAAAACAGTCGCCAAGTAAAAAATGTCACCCATAGACGCAGATTGTTTCTACAGGATCTGGTAAAACATTTGGCAACGTTTTTCATTATCCCTAGATCATGAAATCCTAATTGCTTGAGAAAATTTTTCGTTAACTCGGGCATTGAGTGCATGATGTTTCTGAACATGTGGAGGCTCAGCCAAAACGAGATGCTTTTGGACGGATGAAAATCGTTGTGGCTGTTTTGTATGTAAATCTCAGTCAAACAAAAAGAAGACGTAAAGCAGAAAAAGAATGTAAGAACCATTGTGATGAGCATTGAATTACGACAACAGTTTGTGGACTTTGTGAATAAATAATAATTCCAAGTGTATTCTTTCACTGTAACGAGCAGTAAAATTTAGTATCTCTATAATACTGTGTAATTTACCCTGTCACATATAGTAATGAACTGATACATTTTCCACATATTTCTGACTATATCTATTATATTATTACTCGGCTGTCTAATAAATACTGAAGCTATTAATGAATTATATAAAATAAAGTATTTCTTTTGCGAACTTCATATCTATTCTGTTGGTAATATGTGGTTACCTGCGTAACGCGAATATAAATTAGATGTTGCATTATGTTCATTCCCATTTAAATGCTTTTCCTTAAAAGTATTTAAATTTTGTTATTATTATGACATTTGTAAAGATGCAAATGGAGAACATGCTGCAGCTTTAGTAAACTACTTTCAATACCCCCCCCCCCAAAGAAAAAATTGGATGTTATAAATGTTACCCAGGTATTACAATGTGAACACAAGGGTTTTTCACATACAGTGTAGACAAACTTATCTGTTTGTAGATGTTTGTGTTTATTAACCACTTTCATTGTCAACACATCGCTTTGTCTGCTGGTCATTGCCCTCCCAGAAGATGTTAATACCCCACATGAAGATGTTGTCCAACATCTGGTAGTGTTTGACACCAGCGAACCTTAGATAAATGATAGCTACGTTTCGCACTTGTACAGCATTAATGAAGCAACCATACTTATGATTTTCTACCATCTTTAGTCTAAGCTTTAATGTTATTCTCAAAAGTGGTCTTCAAAAAAATAAATAAAATACGAACACATGCTCTTGGAAGGGGGAAGACTCGCAAAATCTTAAGTAATGAGACCCAAATAAAATCTGAGAATCTTTTTCACACTATTATTACATTTTGGGTTTTAGTATAAGGAACATTTGATGTGTTGTGGTTGGTTCCAGAGGAATTTCTTCAGTACCTTACCCCATTTATGTTGGTATTTGTTTTTATTGTGCTAAGTGTACTTGAACATTAGTGTAAATATATGCAGTATGCAATGTAGCTGAAATGTTTTCATTTATAGTTCTGTTCGCTGTTGATGATGTGACAATGGCTCGGTTCTCCCTAACCTCTGCCATCAATGATGTAATGCGCTCGTATCAGTCCTGTTGTGACAGCTGTGGAACAGTATGCCTGGGTTCACTTATGCAGAATATGGTGATATAAAGCTCGTGTATGTGACGTGAAGGTAGTACTAAGCTATGTTCAGAAAGTTTTCGTTATCCATTCCTACACAAGGTACAGTGTTATATTACTGTTAGAGAACAAGCAAGCATTAATTGCATATTAAAGGGAAACATATTGTTTCAAAAGCAATAAATACTTTGCTCTGTGCATTGACATTAGTATGTGGGTAATTGCATTGAATCTGAGCCACAAAATTAAAACAATAAAACCTGTAAGAAAGTCACAAGGGAGCATACAAGCGCCCTCTACCTCGAAACATTAGCCAGCAACCCCAATAAACGTAGGAAGGTTTGTAAGTAGAGTTTTTAGGCAATTTATATACTGTAACCCTATGCCATATAGTAATATATTGTTCAGGACCCGAAATACGAGTATTCTAAAAAGAATATAATGCAGAAAGCCAAATATGATCTACAACTTGTACAGAAATGAGAATGTAGGTATAAAACTCGAAGGAAATGAAAGTGAAGCAGCAGTTGAGAAGCGAGTGAGACCAGGTTGTAGCCTATTCCTGATGTTATTCAGTCAGTACATTGAGCAAGTAGTAAAGACAATGAAGGAATAAAATTGGAAAGAAATTTAAGTTCAGTGGGAAGAATAAAACTTTGAAGTTTGCCTGTGATATTGTAATTCTGTCAGAAATGCTTATGACCTGCAAGACCATTCAATGGAATGGAAGGAGGTCTCGAAAGGAGGATATAAAATAAATACCAACACAATATACATTGAGAATTATCAGAATATTCTGTTATAAAGGGCTAACTGACTGAATCTACATCTGCATTACTTACAGGTTAGCCATATCCTACACTGACTGTTGTTCATGATTCCTTGCTGTTGTATTTAATTTAGTCCATGGACGGTAGTGTATATTTGGGACACTAGCTCATGATGCATTTACCTCTACTTTAGCTTAATATTTCCAAACATTATATTTTTGACACTGTGTTATTTCTTCACCTATGTATGTAACACCCTCTGATAACTGAACTATAAGTACCTACTGCTTGTATTTCCAGTAAAACTTTCAAACATCCTTCTGACCTGAAGCATTTATGTTTATGGAATTTGTGTAGCATGTGCTACATAGTTGTGTTTGATCGAAACCAGGTGCACATCAAGGAATTGGTCAAATAGCAGTTTAAGCGATGACTATACAGTCAACATTATTGTGAAATATTTCTGGATGCGCAGTAATACTGAACGTTTAGGGATGAAACTGAGGGGTTGAGCAATTGGGTTGAACACATCAAAAATGTGTGAAATACTAGGCATGTTCAGAAAATAAGAGTACTAGATATTTATATTATTTATTAAATAGTTAATTTGCAACTATTTATTCCATATAATCGCCATTCCATACAACGTAGGTGGTGAAGAGTGGCAGAAGCTTCTTTATGCTCTCCTTAAAGGATTCTCTCACCAGTTCCTTCCCCCACTTCAGAACCCATTTCTAAACCTGCTCCTGGGTGAAGATTCTGTGTCTTTGAGGAGAAGTCAGGGGAAGAAGGAGCGGAGGGTGATTCAAAACATCCCAACCGAATGAGTACAGCAGCGCCTTAGTGGTTAAGGCTGTGTGAGGACAGGCAGTGTCGTACAAGAAGCACACTCCTCTTATCACCATTCCCCTCCTGTTGTTTTGAGTGCTTCTTTTGATGTCTTTTAGGATATTATAATATCTTTGGGCATTGATGGTTTCCCCGTGAGTCACAAATTTGACTAAAATGGTGCCTTTTCAGTATCAAAACACATAGGCTAATATTGTTTTGCTCAAAATTCAGATTTTGAATTCCATTGGCAGATGTTAAATTGATGTAACATCACTGTGACGGCTATCTTTTTGTCTCAAGCGTGTAATGAGACACTCAAGTATGATCTACCATCACAACAAAGCTGTGAAAATCCTCACCTGGAATTCAAGAAACTCGCCTGCACTATTGGCTTAATTTTTCTTGTGCTGCGCTATCAGCTATTTTAGGACCCAACTTGAATGCAGTTTCCAGTAGCTCAGCTTTTCTACAAGTATCTTCTAGAAGAGAGTTCTTGAGATCGGCAAAGATCTTGCGCGAAGATAGATAGGAGGCATTGTATCAAGAGCTCCAATCACGAGAGAGGCCAGAGACACAGTGACAAGCAACACGCCGCCAATGCCCTCTTGGCAGCAAGTATTTAGGCCACTGCCTCTGACCGGAGGGCCTCTCTCACTTCACTAGCTCGCCCACTATTGCAAATGCCGTCTGTTAGTTTTTATCGCAGGCTGTGACAGTACATAGTGGGATTAAATTTTGTAACCAAGAATACCAGTATTTTCTGCATGAGGACTGTTGCTAATGAGCTTGTACCATAACACATGGACTGTATTCAGGTTAGGTATCCTGCTCTTGTAAATAAAGAACCGTATTAATCCACGTGTGCTTTTGTGTTGGAGGAAGAGGATACTGGGCACCCACAACAACATCCTCTCCCTTTCTTCCTATGGGACAAAACTCTACAGTGGCAACGAGGATACTTCTTGTGGAAACATTCCAGAAATTTCATCCACTGTCAATCGGCGGTCTTCATGATACTTCCTACACCACTTAAACACACTCGTTCTGTTCCTAACACCTTTGCCAATAATCGTTTTGATTTGCAAAAAAATTTCAGTACGTGTTATTCCTTCCGCGAATAGGGAGCGGATCACACCACGTGTCTCGCAGTTAGCGGGGTTTCTTACCACCATCTTTCACGCAACTAGACACTACTACGTGAGTTTACGTACTACCGTGATTATGCGATATTCTGTATGGTCACGGGATCCCCCATATGCCACCCAGTGTTACCAAACAAAAAAAAAAAAAGAAGTAAATGCCACAGCCTGTTATGGTCAAGGTACACATACTTTCTGAAAATGTCTTGTATATATCCAATACCTGGAAATATTGTGCCATCTGTGAGAAGTATTGCCAATATCCTTGCCAGCCTCTAGCGTATTACAGGCTCTGAATATCTTTGTGGTTACTATTCGTTGCTGTTGTGTTGAAACTGAGTTCAAAGCAAAACTAAACAGAATTATTATTAGAATATATCGACATGTATGTATCATTGCCCGCATAGTGGGATCTTAAGGCATAAGAGTACAAAAAGAGAGTTGTTAAAAATGAAGTGTTTGATCTATTGCTCAGAAAATATAGGGAATGGGCACGAAGAATGATGTTTTTTTTTTTTTAAATATAATATACAGAAATTTATGTGTGTGTATACATTTGCTACCGAAATACAGTCTTGAAGTCCTTTTATTACTGCAGGAAGCGTTGCTGTAAGTATGTCTCAAGTACTTTAAGCTGAAACTACAGTGGCAGATTTCCAACCTTCGTAAGAACTAACAGTGGCAAGGTATTGTGGCTTAATGAATAAGAGCTCACTGGATGTAACTGTGTCTCTCATTCTTCTATTTACTTTTTCGGTCATGGAGATACGGGTGTTCACAGATATTTATCTAGAGAGGGGCGAGAGGGATGGGGAGCAGTAGTTTGAAATTGCCATTTTTCATGTAAATAAGTTGGTTAATTATTAAACGTATCATGCCACAAGATCTAAATTTTATGGGTGACGCTATAAACGTATTATATGCACTCTATAGTTGTTAAGGGCACATTACTTTCTTACTTAAAATCAACAAATAAACTAATACACAGCAATGTATAAAGCCACAGTACTGTTTCAGTGCAATCAACCACGTTGTGCTGCCCAAGGCTAAACGAGAGGCTCGGCGGAATCACGGGATGTCATTTCTACAGGTGAACAAGATCTTTGCAATGAATAACGTCTCCATACTGCAGATACCAATGGGGCAGGAAGAGGGGGGGGGGAGTGCCTGTGTTTGGGGACGCCTATGTATGGGGACAACCATTCCAAGTAATGTATCAAATGTCGGACCATCAACGCATAAAAAGTAATGACAAAACTTGTCTAGCTCAACCTCAATTCTTTCAATAAATTATCGCGAGTGGTCTTTCACTCTCATTGAACAAATTTCTCAGTCACCTTCCTTCTCTGCTTATAACAAACAGGAGCAGTTATCAAAGAAGTACTGCCGTTATTGTCGACATTGCGGACCACGTTATTAATGCGCAATAGCCGGCCGCGGTGGTCTAGCGGTTCTAGGCGCTCAGTCCGGAACCGCGCGACTGCTACGGTCGCAGGTTCGAATCCTGCCTCGGGCATGGATGTGTGTGATGTCCTTAGGTTAGTTAGGTTTAAGTAGTTCTAAGTTCTAGGGGACTGATGACCACAGATGTTAAGTCCTATAGTGCTCAGAGCCATTTAATGCGCAATATTATTGAATTATTAGTAGGCAGTTTCGGGAGAACTTCAGTAACATTGTACAGTGTTATTGTGCAATATTGTTGATCGTCTATGGAGCACTTTGCGGAGTCATAATACGATGATCGTGGAATTAAATTAATAAACGTATACTAAAAGCAGTGGATAAGTTTAGGCAGTTTACGCAGCAAAATAACTGTCAATAGCTGAAATTACATGCACATAAAATACATGCTAACAATTCCAAGAAAACCACTTATATTTACTATCAAAAACAGTCTTGATCACAATTTATTTATTACAGTGACCAGTTTCGACCACTTCTGTGGTCATCTTCAGACCAATGAATAAGAACCCCATTCTGCTGGAGTGATTCGGGAGAACTTCAGTAACATTGTACAGTGTTATTGTGCAATATTGTTGATCGTCTATGGAGCACTTTGCCGAGTGATTCTCCAGCAGAAGGAGCTTCTTACTCATTGGTCTGAAGATTGTAGGGAAGCAGCATACTCACGCCTTATAAAATTCACATCAGTCTTTCCATTGTGTGCCAGCCTAGTCCGCTGTAACTAGCTCTGACGTCATAAATATTGCACAATTCTTTAAAATGAAGTAAATAACCTGAGACGTTTCTAGCATGTCAGGAGTAATACAAAATCAATATGTGTTGAATATCAGTTCAATAACTTTAACCATTTTCGAAATGTGGACGTTTTTCTGTAAAAATCATTGGCGCAACAGAAAAGAGCTAGAAACTTAAAAATTTATATTTAGATTTCTTTTGCATAATAATTTAGTAATAACAGTATTCTGGATCTCACAAATTAAAATTTTAGTTGAAATTCATGATTTTCTGGTTTTTGTCTTAGAAATTAAGGAAGCAAGATAGATTACGTAGGCGAATAAGTAAGGCTAGGATGTTTAAATTTAAGTAGAAGGGAGATTCGCTATAATCATAAAGATGTGAGAAGTTTCAACTGAATAACTATAAAACCATAGCGATAGCGTATCTCCAAAGGGCAAGTTCAGAGCTCGTCTACTGCGTGTAGTTTAATTAAATTGATTCTCTCGCCCAAAATATTTGACTTAGCCACGTCAGACTTTTATTATGATTACTTACTTGTGTGCTGATTGCACAATTAAATTGTAAGCTTCATTGGCCATCAGCAAAGAAAGCAATGATTTATTCAATAACTTAAAGTGGTGCATTACTAGCCCAGCGGCTAGTCGGGAGAGCAGATCTGATCAGGCGTTCCCTTAGCCGTCCGCACCACGGCCTTATATGTAAGAACGGTGCGTGAGAGAAGGAAGGCCCCAGTTCTCTCCAGACGCTGATTAGCGCACCACCTGTGTGGGGAGTCGCGTCGCGTCGGTATCGTTGATATAAACAGCCTCGGATGCAGTAATAAGTTACTCGGGATAAGCGTAACCATGAAATCGTTTTCGAGTGAAGCGTTTATTTTGGGATGACGTTAATGATCTATCTTTAGTTTGCGTATGTCGTATTTTCACGTGACGCCGCAGGACAGACATTCTACCATTATTAGCGTGGTGTTTGATGAACATTATCATCAAATTATGGCGAGCATTCACTTAAACATTTAATTAGAACAGTTATAGTTGCATCAGTGCATTAGACTCTGAACTGCTCTGGTAGTTGGATTGTGTGGATTCTTTTTGGTCCGTGACTTATAGTGAACATTTTAGAGAGAATGGTTTTTGATTACGAATCCCAGACAATCTCGTAATTCCTCAGAGCTATAAGCTGTAGCTATAAATGTATTTCTCAGATGAAGTGGGCACTAGGAATTCTAATTACAGGCTTCTCGTTTTGCTAATCACTTTCTGGTTGCCAATATTGTAGTTAGAGAGCCAGTGTAGAGAACGGGAAACAACAGCATTCAATAAATAATAGGAACATTTAACAATTATTCCACCCGCCGCCTCACAAGATGACCACAGTAGTGGTCAAAACCGGTCACCGTAATAAATAAATTCTGATCAAGACTGTTTTTGATAGTAAATATTTGTAACACATTGATCACTGTTCACTCCCATAATGTATTCAAAAGTAATTAAAACCACTTCTACTGAAGAGAAATTAAAATAAAAGATAAACTTTACTTCTCTGTTCAATTCACGAATGACACATGGGAAGAAAGACTGCATGGGGGCTCAATTATTCTTTTAATGCAAATATTTTTTTAATTTTAGTCGCTGTATGTCCGATTACGTAGTCTCGTAAACGGTTGGCCCTGACTAGTATTTGTACGCAATCTGACTGCATAGAACAACAACAGAGAATAAAATGAAAGTTTCCGTTAATACAATTAATTAATTAAGTCCCCAGCAACTATAAAACCTACGAAGCCAACAAAGCACAAGTGTAGCTGTTCTGTGTGTGGAAGTGTGATTCAACGTACACATCTGGCACGGCTCTTCTTCAATAAGACAAGAAATTTTAAATACCATTTACACTGAAATAATTAAAAAAAATTAGAAATACTATAATTGCGCAAGAAAACCAGAATTACACTCTAATACAAGAACACAAGCCAGATGCTTTGTTGACTGAACCTGTAATGACGCATTATTCAGGACACTGAAATAATGAGAAAAAAAAGAAAAGGAGTTTTGTTACCTCCATTTATATTGACGAAGAGCACTCTGATCATTACAATATCTCCATTAGAACAACATCTGCTGTCTAGCCCACCAAACAACTGCATAAAACATGGAACAAGCACTCTCCACTACAGCATCTCCACACCGACTCGCTACTACCACCTCTCGACAAGAACTTTTCACTAGCACATCTCAACAAACACTGCCTACTACGAGTCCTCGACAAGCACTGCCAGTGGAGGCGGCTGAATAATACTCTTTGGCGCAATCTCTGGCGCTGTGGCTCAGTGTAGCCACCTTTCAAGACTGTCGATAAATTTTTGTAAGATATCTAACTTCTTTGACTTTCGACTAGTTTTCATGTCGCGAAACATATGGGACGAATTAATATGTCACCCAACTCTTCTTCGGAGATGATCTCAGAATTTCAACAGTAACCTACTCAGTAATACACAATACCTCTTTTGCAGCGTCTGCCAGTGGAGTTTGTTGAGCATCTGCGTAACTATCTCGCGCTTACTAAATGACGCCCGGGACGAAACGTGCCGCTCTTCGTGGGATCTCCTCAGTTATTTCTGTTAATGCCAGTAGTTAACACTCCCGGACTGACGACCAATATTCAAGATTCAGCCTAACAAACCCTTTTTGAGCCACTCCTTTAGTAGATGAATCAGATTTTCTTAAGATGCTTCCAGTGAATCTCAACCTGGCACACGTTTTTTCTCCATTTTTTATGAGGTTATTCCACATTGAGTCAATCCGGATGGTTACTCCCAGGTATTTAACCACCGTTATTTCTTTCAATGACTTTCCACCAAGAGAGGTGTTTAACGTCTATTCGTTGCATTTATTTACGTTCAGAGTCGACTGCCAATATTTGCACAAAACAAAGATCTTCGGTAAGTCATTCGGCATTTCAGTCTTCTGGTAATGTAACCGTTCTACAAACACAGCATGATCTAAAAAAGGCTCATTGAAATTCTGACATTATCTTCTACGCCATGTATTTATACAGTGTGGTCAGAGACAGAGTGAAAATCTTGCAAGGATGTTGCAGGGTAGGTTGTGCCGAGAAATAGTTCTTAAGAAAAAAAATCGTATATGTTGCGCTGTTACCAAGTTAATTAACATTGAAGTTAGGCTTCAAGCTATTGGGCGCACGAATACAAGCGGGCTACCAGATGCAAATGGTGTTTTCTCACAGCGTAGACGATACCGTACTAGACCGCTCAGCCATCGTCCTTACTACCGTACCACGACAACCTTCATATCCCTCTCTTGTTCGGTTTTAGGAAACCTAGCAAAGAGGCTGGTTGGTGATGCCCCTTCTGGAGGGCCGCTGGAATCTCCGTGCGCTACGGCTGAGTGGCTAACTTCGATGATAATCAAGTTGTAAACGACGCGACGTATCGATCTTTTTTCTTAACGATTATTTCTCATCATAGCCTGCAAGGCCCATGCACGAATAACATAAGACAGAAACCCACACTTAAACAAGAGTTAAAAGACAAGGACTATTTACGTGAGAGAATAAAATTTTGATAACTACATTGATATGTAAAAAACTGTCTGTCAGGTTTTAAACAGTAGAAGTTCGTTGAGGGAAGGAACTCTCCCCGTTAATCACTGTCACTTGTTAGATCTCGCTGTACAGACATACTGTAGGTACATATATGTGATGAATCTTGTACTTTATCTTGGCATAACTGGCCATAGTTATCAAAAGCGTCTACCAGCATTGCAATCAACTGTAGATCCCTCACATTTGTTTTTGTGCTGTGCATTTTCTATTATAGCAGCATGGCTTTCAGAAGGGATGACGTACCTTCTTAGAAAGCCAACAGATTCATCGAGTACCTCGTCTTGCTACTTGAACATTTCATTTCAATAAGAAACTGCAACGTGTTTTACGATGTCCGAATTAGTTTTGATACCACATTTTAAAATGACAATTAGGGTAATACTTTTCATGGTCAACCCGTTTATGGAAGAACTGAACGTTCTTCAACATCCACGGCCTAATACAATAGGCGATGAGTGAGAACACTTATTTCATTTTTTGCAATTTAAATGAGCATCAGGCAGCTCATTTAGTTAAGTAGACGATGAGGTTTAGATCTTGCTATTGCTTTTGTGGCGTGTTCTTTGAATATTAAACCTTTACTTATGCACTTGACATCAATGAGCAAATACATGCTGCTATCGTTTTTGTGGCGTGTCCTTTGAATGACAAAACCTCTACTAATGCACCTCATATCACTGAGCGGATTTGTCTCCATCACTTATATTTGCTATTTACTGCCATACAAAGGATAAATTAAAATGTATATACAGAATTTATGTATGTATGTGCGTACGTGTTTTCGATATGTCCCCCTAAACCACTTGACGAATTTCAACCAGACTTGTTACACGTATCCCTTACTGTCAGGTACCAATCACTGTGGGGTAAGAACCACCTACCTACATGTATACTTTACTACTAAGACGCTCATACAGTCGACTCAGCTTAAGAAAATCCCTGAAACCTTGCAGCGCTTTTCACAGCTTTTAAATGCGAAACGCACACAGTTGTAGGCGAAAACAATAGCCACCTACAGAGCTGCGAAGAGGCATTGTCACAGAAACGTTTAGAAAGTCACATTGTAGACACGCGAAGAAGCTGCGTCCGACGTACTTTTCAAAGGCGTGTTCATGAACAAAAGGAAATGAAACTTTATCGATTTGCAGTATATACAAAGTTGAGTTTTTGTTTTTATTTATGATAGAAAACTGGCAAAATAAATAACCGGGCATCCATGGTTTGTCACCTAGTAGGCTTATATTTATGACTATCAGTTCAGCGATACTCTCTAAAAACGAGAATGATCAGTACTTTTTCCCAATGGCTGTTCATTGTTCCGTGTACTACAGGTAGAAGTAGAGAAATACATTTCGCAATATCTGTGTGAAATACCACAGCTATGTCATTCGATCCGGATGGTTAAATCGGTAGATCGGGATGATCAATGTGGAGGTACTGAATTGAAATGGGGAGAAAATAAACTTGTGGCAGAGCCTGACTAAAAGAAGGATGTGGCTGACAGGACTCTATCTGAGGCGTCAATGAAAAGTCAGTTTGACGCTGGAGAGATTTGTGTAGGGCTACAAATCGTAGGACAGATCACGGCTGGACTGCAGAAAGGAGATTCGTGCGTGTGTCGGTTGTACACTGACGGAAAAAAACTGCAGCAAGAAGTCATTGTGCGACATAAACGAAAGTTCCTAGCCGTTTTTCTGGATCTCAAAGATGATTTCGATTTAAATTTTGCACCAGCCGCGTTAGAGTGGCGCTAGTACTACCATTATGAGGATGCAAATCAGGTTTGCCTTAAATACAAGTTGTAGCGCTCTTGAGCGTTAGTTACCTTTAAGATTGCACTTGCTGGGTTGATGTTAGTCAGGAACGCCTTTAAGACGATAAAGCCGCCATTATCAGTGCGTCACTGAGTTTGAACGAGGTCGGGTAATAGGGCTACGAGAAGTTGAATGTTCCTTCTGCGATACTGCATTAAGACCTGACAGAAATGTAGCCACTGTACATGACTGATGGCAGCGTGGTCACGGGAATGTTTGGTCGCAGTAAGATCGGGCTCCGGAAGGCCACTACCGAGAGGGAAGACAATCGTCTTTGGCGTTTGGCTGTGACGCATCGTACAACATCTGCAGCAGCAATATGATGAGCAGCAATTAGCACCACAGTGACGCAACGAACTATTACATATGGCTCGGACGCCCTTTAGCGTGCATTCTACCGATCCCAAACCACCGCAGTTTGGGACCAGGATTGTCAACCGAGAGCTCATTGGTGAGCAGGTTGGCGGTCTGATGTATTTGTACGACGAAAGCAGGTTCGGTCATGGTGCGATTGACGACCTTCTGCTAATTAGAAGGTAGCCAGTTCAGGGCCTGCAATCAACTTGTCTGTGGTCTAGACACATTGAACCTACATCAGGAATTATGGTCTGGGGTGCTATTTCGAACGTCAGCGTGAGCAGTATCGTGGCTATCCCAAGCACCGTGACTGCAATTTATACGTCAGTCTCGGGATTCGACCTATTGCGATGCCATTAATGAATGGCATTCGAGGGAGTGTTTTGCAGCAGTATCACGTTCGCTCACACTCCGAAAATGCTGTACAGACCGTAGAGTTGTTGCCTGTGCCTGGGAAAACAGTAGTTCTATCTGCAATCGAGCACATACGGGATATCATCGGAGGAAAACTTCGGCGTCATCTACAAACAGCATTAACCGTTGGTCTGTGTACCATCCAAGTGGAACAGGCGTGAAACGCCGTTCCAAAAACTGACATCCGGCATTGTAGAACGCAATGCTTGCACGTTTGCATGCTCTCATTCAACCTTCTGGCGGGTACTCCGTATGTTACTGTACAAACATTTTACATTTGCAATGGCAAATCTCCTGCTTACATTAATCTGCCTTGCAATGTTACTGACTTACATATCCTACCCAGGCAAACGCATTCCCGAAATTTCATTACTCTTCTTTCTTTCTTGTTGCGAATTTTTTTGCGTCAGTATAGTTGTGAAGAGGTTTGCACTAAATAGGCTAACATGGAAATCTGCCAGGAAGTTTCACATTAGCACTACTTACGTCGCAGAGTGAAAATTTCATTCTGGAAACATGGCTAAGCCATTTCTCTCCAATATCCTTTCTTCCAGGTACGCTAGTGTTGCAAGTTCTGTTTTGTGGCGGCGTTCGTAGCGACAAACAATTCGCTGTAGAAACGGCTTACGAAGTCACCGCCACACTTTTAATAGCGGGCCGACCGGTCCGCTGGAACAGTGAACAGAAAGATGAAAACCCAAACACTCTGATTAAATAAAAGTCGGTACTTATCTTTATTAACGAAGATACAGAAACACAGTAGTGAACTCCGTGTCTACAGAAATCTGTCTAGTTCGAGTCGGAGCGGCTAGGTCAACGTCGGCTGACGACAAACAACAACTCTGCTGCGATGAACACACAACTGACTAGCAAGTACACAATTCGGTGGCGAGTATACAACTGAGCGGCGAATACAGAACTGTCCTAGCGCTCGCGACTCCAGCGCTTAAGAAACCAGAAGCCAGCGGTGGCGCGCGCAGACTTGCGGCGATTTCCTGTCTCACTGGCGCTGCTTATGCGGACGGCGTCCGGACTTTGATGCTGCCAACCTTTTGGCAGCGGGCTCGGGTGGCATTACTGGCTAGTATATAACATTCTGAAGGAGAGCTTCTGTGAAATTTGGGAGGTAGGAGGCG